>NC_080407.1:17397500-18022500 GCF_030265065.1 Corythoichthys intestinalis
GCATGCTATAAAGCAATGCTGTATTGTGAGATGCTGACCCGGGGGACGTCACATTCGCATTCGTCCTAAACCCTGAAGCCGGAAGTCACTAATTTTCATAGCGTGGGATTCAAAAGTTGAATATACACTCACCGGCCACTTTATTAGGTACACCTGTCCAACTGCTCATTAACACTTAATTTCTAATCAGCCAATCACATGGCGCCAACTCAGTGCATTTAGGCATGTAGACATGGTTTAAGACAATTTCCTGCAGTTCAAACAGAGCATCAGTATGGGGAAGAAAGGTGATTTGAGTGACTTTGAACGTGGCATGGTTGTTAATGCCAGAAGGGCTGGTCTGAGCATTTCAGAAACTGCTGATCTACTGGGATTTTCACGCACAACCATCTCTAGGGTTTACAGAGAATGGTCCGAAAAAGAAAAAAATATCCAGTGAGCGGCAGTTCTGTGGGTGGAAATTCCTTGTTGATGCCAGAGGTCAGACGAGAATGGCCAGACTGGTTCGAGCTGATAGAAAGGCAACAATGACTCAAATAACCACCCGTTACAACCACGGTAGGCAGAAGAGCATCTCTGAACGCACAGTACGTCGAACTTTAAGGCAGATGGGTTACAGCGGCAGAAGACCACGCCGGGTACCACTCCTTTCACCTAAGAACGGGAAACTGAGGCTACAATTTGCACAAGCTCATCGAAATTGGACAATAGAAGATTGGAAAAACATTGCCTTGTCTGATGAGTCTCGATTTCTGCTGCGACATTCGGATGGTAGGGTCAGAATTCGGCGTCAACAACATGAAAGCATGGATCCATCCTGCCTTGTATCAACGGTTCAGGCTGGTGGTGGCGGTGTAATGGCGTGGGGAATATTTCCTTGGCACTCTTTGGGCCCCTTGGTACCAATTGAGCATCGTTGGAATGCCACAGCCTACCTGAGTATTGTTGCTGACCATGTCCATCCCTTTATGACCATAATGTACCCAACTTCTGATGGCTACTTTCAGCAGGAAAATGTGCCATGTCATAAAGCTGGAATCATCTCAGACTGGTTTCTTGAACATGACAATGAGTTCACTGTACTCCAATGGTCTCCACAGTCACCAGATCTCAATCCAATAGAGCATCTTTGGGATGTGGTGGAACCGGAGATTCACATCATGGATATGCAGCTGACAAATCTGCACCAACTGTGTGATGCCATCATGTCAATATGGACCAAACTCTGAGGAATGCTTCCAGCACCTTGTTGAATCTATGCCACGAAGAATTGAGGCAGTTCTGAAGGCAAAAGGGGGTCCAACCCGTGACTAGAATGGTGTACCTAATAAAATGGCCGGTGAGTGTATAAAACGATTGTTTCCACACACATCCAAGCTGTCCATTTCATTCAGGAGCATAAAACACCACATGAAATATGAAATAAACATGCTTTTTGGTGTCAAACGGCAATAAGTTAATATTTCATTTAAAAACGCATTAGAGCATTAAATTACAATCACTCCTTTATTTTTATTCTCCGCTAGAGGGCAGCATCTACCAATTAAAGCTTACTAGAAAAAACTGCAATTTCCCCCTCCGTTTAAACCAATGCAATTACAAATCCACAATTAACTTTGCGACTTGTTCAATGAACATCTTAATAATTGTGTCAGTTAAAATTGAGCTATTTTACTGTGTCCAGGTGTCCCCAGTGGAGTGCTACAAGGTGTGTTTGTTTTGATCAAAGCATATTTTCTTAACCCCGGTTACCCCGCTTCCTGCGCAGTGATGTCAGCTGTTTTGACTTGACAGGCCCGCCAAGTTGCAGGAGCAACCAGTCAAGACCTGCCTGAACTCCGATGTAATCCAAACCCCCTTTGTCCCCAGTCCTTTCCATTTCATGCCTATTTCAAGTCTGATCGCCTCACGAGAATTAAGAGAACCTTCTGAAATCCGGCTCCTGCATAAGAGGTCATCATCTGGACACCTGAGCTGCTCTTGCAGGAATGTCCTAAACAAGACCATTCTGGGATTCCCCGGGTGTAGGAATCTAGAATCTGATGTTTTTGTACAGAGGGAGGGAGACATCTGGTCCAAAGCTGTTGCAACAGGTAACCTAACTCATACTGTATGTACATTCCCTTGACAATGGCCTGTTTGAAGACCGATCCAATGAGACCGCATGATCACACGAGCGGTTCTGAAACATTTCGGGCCTCAGATTTTTTTAAAGTGAGGAATTCCTATGACTCTTAAGGCCAATTCAAAATGACAAACAGGTGTACATGGATACCTCAGCAGTCAGCACGCTCGACTGCCACCGTGACAGCCAGCTGATTAGAGAAGACTGCAGAGGGTAATTAAAAAAAGCACTAAAGATCATCGAATTCCCCCTTCCTCGCTTGTCTTGTCCACCATCTACAACTCTCGTTGCCTCGGAAGGACAACTAGCATCATAAAAGACTATACACCCCCCCCCCCCCCCCTATCAATCTGTTTCCCTCTGGCTGGCGCTAGCAGCTAAAACAAAGCTTGGGAGAGTTTCTTTCCAAGAACTGTCACCATACTCAAGTTTCAACTGAAAAACTGACATGCTACACCACCCATACAATGTCATTGCACTGCTAATGCCACAAAATTGTCACCTGTATCCCACGACGTAAAATGTTCTCAGACATGTACCTCAATCTGGGTACTACATAAGCAATATTTGCACTGTTACATTATGGTATTTTTGCACCATTACATCGATATATATGCAGTGTATCACAAAAGTGAGTACACCCCTCGCATTTCTGCAGATATTTAAGTATATACAGTGGGGAAAATAAGTATTTAGTCAACCACCAATTGTGCAAGTTCTCCTACTTGAAAAGATTAGAGAGGCCTGTAATTGTCAACATGGGTAAACCTCAACAAAGAGAAAAAAAAAAAACACAAAATCTCATTGTTTGATTTTTAAAGAATTTATTTCCAAATTAGAGTGGAAAATAAGTATTTGGTCACTTACAAACAAGCAAGATTTCTGGCTGTCAAAGAGGTCTAACTTCTTTTAACGAGGCTCCACTCGTTACCTGTATTAACGGCACCTGTTTTAACTCATCGGTATAAAAGACACCTGTCCACAACCTCAGTCAGTCACACTCCAAACTCCACTACGGCCAAGACCAAAGAGCTGTCGGAGGACACCAGAGAAAAAAACTGTTGACCTGCACCAGGCTGGGAACACTGAATCTGCAATTGGTAAAATGCTTGGTGCAAAGAAATTTATTGGGGGAGCAATTATTAGAAAATGGAAGAAATACAAGACCACTGATAATCTCCCTTGATCTGGGGCTCCATGCAATATCTCACCCCGTGGCGTCAAAATGATAAGAACGCTGAGCAAAAATCCCACAACCACACGGGGGGGCCTAGTGAATGACCTACAGAGAGCTGGGACCACAGTAACAAAGGCTACTATCATGAACACAATGCGCCGCCAGGGACTCAAATCCTGCACTGCCAGACGTGTCCCCCTGCTGAAGCCAGTACACGTCCAGGCCCGTCTGCGGTTCGCTAGAGAGCATTTGGATGATCCAGAAGAGGACTGGGAGAATGTGTTATGGTCAGATGAAACCAAAATAGAAATTTTTGGTACAAACACAGGTTCTCTTGTTTCGAGGAAAAAGAATACTGAATTGCATCCGAAGAACACCATACCCACTGTGAAGCATGGGGGTGGAAACATCATGCTTTGGGGCTGTTTTTCTGCAAAGGGACCAGGACGACTGATCTGTGTAAAGGAAAGAATGAATGGGGCCATGTATTGAGAGATTTTGATTGAAAATCTCCTTCCATCAGCAAAGGCATTGAAGATGAGACGTGGCTGGGTCTTTCAGCATGACAATGAACACAAACACACAGCCAGGGCAACCAAGGAGTGGTTTCGTAAGAAGCATTTCAAGCTCCTGGAGTGGCCTAGCCAGTCTCCAGATCTCAACCCCATAGAAAATCTAAGGAGTTAGTTGAAAGTCCAACGACAGTCCCAAAACATCACTGCTCTAGAGGAGATCTGCATGGAGGAAAGGGCCAAAATACCAGCAACAGTGTGTGAAAAGCTTGTGAAGAGTTACAGAAAACGTTTTTTTCCACATTCTGTCTCTCATGGTTGATGTTAACCCATGTTGACAATTACGGGCCTCTCTAATATTTTCAAGTGGGAGAACTTGCACAATTAGTGGTTGACTAAATACTTAATTGCCCCACTGTATTTTCGTGGGACAACACTGTCAAAATGACACTTTGATACAATGAAAATTAGTCTGTGTGCAGCTTATATAATAGAGTTAATTTATTTTCCCCTCAATTTAACTCAAAATATAGTCATTAATATCTAAAACCCTTGCAACAAAAGTGAGTACACCCCTTAGTAAATACCTAAATCCCCAAATGTCCAAATTGAGTACTGATTGTCATTTTCCCTCCAAAATGTCAAGTGACTCGTTACAGGAGTGCTGTCAGCATTGCTGCAGAGATTGAAGAAGTGGGGGGTCAGTCTGTTCGTGGTTAGACCATACGCTGCACTCTCCATCAAATTGGTGTGCATGGCTGTCACCCCAGGAGGAAGCCTCTTCTGAAGACTGTACACAAGAAAGCCCGCAAACAGTTTGCTGAAGACATGTCAACAAAGCAGATGGATTACTGGAACCATGTCATATGGTCTGATGAGACGGGCGGGCTTCGAGACGAGTGACTTCCGGCCCAATACTAGCGACTGGTGTTCTGCGCCGAACACCGGTAGTAGTATTGACGCAGGAGGGCCGCATCTCGCGTCTAATAATAAACTCTGCCGTTCTTTCCGTGTGCGTCGCGTTGAGCAGCTTCTGGGACGCATCTAACACGCGGCCGCACTGCGACTGGTGTGCATTGGCTGATTGACTCTAACACCCGCGTTTCACTGTGTTCTCGCGGCGGCCACTTCGTCGCGCAGTTGACGTTTCTGGGTTATACTGTCCTACCGTGTTGGTCCTCATTATAGTAGAGAAGACGGAGTAAATATAATCTACACAAAGAAACTGTAACCCGACCGACTCACAGCCTCGAAAAGTAAGGGGAATATTACGTCAGAAACTCGTTCGGTACGCGTCCGTTCCGAACCGACTACCACGTACCGAAACGGTTCAATACTATTACATGTACCGTTACACCCTTAATGGCCAAGAATGGTGTTCATGGGAGGACACCACAGAGGAAGCCACTTCCGTCCAAAAAAGACATTGTTGCTCGTTTAATGTTCGCAAAAAGGCACTTGGACACTCCACAGATTTTTTGGCAAAATATTTTGTGGTCTGATGAAACCAAAGTTGAATTGTTTGGGAGTAACACACAAAGTCATGCGTGGAGGAAAAATGGAACAGCTCACCAACATCAACACCTCATCCCCACCGTGAACTATGGTGGAGGGAGCATCATAATTTGGGGCTGTTTTGCTACCTCAGGGCCTGGACAACTTGCAATCATTAATGGAAGAATGAATTCAAAAGTTTATCAGGATATCTTGCCGGAAAACCTGAGGCCGTCTGTCAGACAGTTAAAGCTAAAAAGACGATGGATGCTGCAACAAGACAATGATCCAAAACTCAGAAGTGAATCAACTTCAGAATGGTTTAAGAAGAACAAAATACACGTTCTGGAGTGGCCAAGTCAAAGTCCAGACTTGAACCCCATTGAGATGCTGTGGCATGACCTAAAGACAACGATTCATGCCAGATATTCCAGGAATCTGACTGATCTACAGCAGTTTTGTATAGAAGAATGGGTCAAGATTAGTACTAATCGATGTGCCGGACTGGTCTGCAGCTACAGGAAGGATCTGGTTCAAGTTATTGCTGCCAAGGGGGGGCACAAAATATATGAACGTGATGGTTCACTTACTTATTTCCCCCCTTCTGTTATTGTTTGCATACTAACCTCATTAAAATATGAAAACCTATAAATTTTTTAGTGGTTTTAGTTAAAGCAGACTTTTTTTCATCTACGTGATTTTGACATCAGATCACATTTGATTGGTATTTTATGCAGAAATGTGAGAAATTCTAAAAGATTTAGATACTTTTTCATACCACTGTACCACTGTATTGCCTTATTGTACTTTTTGTTTTATGTAGTGCACATTATGGCGCACCACATAACACATTCTATTCGACAATCACATTTTTTACCATGTACCAACTGGGACATTTTATCGTACGAAAATAAAGTGACGGTGACCTACATCAGCCTACTAAGCAACTGTTCCAAAACAGACCCCGTAAACAAAGTCCGCAGTCACCTTGAAAAATCCACGTCTCATCCCGGTTGCATCACGGCATATTTTTGTCAGCGTGAACATGTCGGCCGGGGAGCCTACGCGGAAAACAGAGACGGCGGTAGCCATGAGTCAGCGTAGTGACTGATAACGCGCGTGTCCGTGTTGATGAAATGAGTTCATGTTACGTGGATGACAGATGGAGGAAGGGGTTGGGATCTTGATAGTGGAAGTCAGACTTTTTATAATCACGTGTATAGAAGTGAGACAAAATATAGAATTGCAAGCTTCCAATATTTGGTGTACGTGTCCAGAATCTGGATTTTGTGTGTGATTACCGACATGTTTTGTCATTGTGTTATGTTTATTAATTTGTTAGCTACCACAAGAAAACACAATGCTTAAAAGTATGAGAGGGAATCACATACAAAAAGTATGTTAAAGGCAATGAAAAGGTAATAAAAGACTCAATAAAAACGCAAATAGCAAGTACTCGCCGCTTTTCACCTACGTGCGCATGTGTTGGACGTCTCGCCACGTAGAAGGAATAGTGTACCAAAAGTGACGTCGCCATCCTAACTCGGAAGTGAGTGAACATAGACACACCCTTGCATACAATCCATGTGCTTGTTTTCTACCGGTAATCTTTCAAAAAAGACCATGCCGATCAAACACTGATGCTATGGAACTTGTAGAAACGACTCTAGACATTACGACATATGAACGATGTTTTCTTCATACGTTTCCCAAAGCCAAAAACTCGGAGAAAAAAATGTGAAGAATGGATCAACTTACGCGGACGTCCAAAAGACCACTTTAGCGACAGCAAGGTGAAGCCATATAGCAATGTAATTACCCCCAAGAACAGTCAGAGATGTAAGACAACCAGAGGATATAATATATAAGATAGACATGGCATATGGTTTGGCAATGCACACAAGAAAATGGTGTCGATAAAAAAAGCTTACTGTGGATCAGGTCGGCTCTTTTTCCCGGTCTTTTTCAGCCCTCGACATTCAAGCCATCTTTTTAACTGAGCGTATGTTATTCCACATCTTTACCAGTGAATTTGGCACCAGGGACATCATTTTCGGACAGAATTGGTAGGTTTAGCTCAGTAAACATCTCGTTCGTACACTACAAACGCGAGCTTGACCCGCCTAGCAACAATTGCTAATGTCATGAATATTAAGGAGCAAAAGTGACGTGTTCACTAAAGTGAGTACACCCCTCGCATTTCTGCAGATATTTAAGGTTATTTTTCCATGGGACAACACTGACAAAATGACACTTTGACACAATGAAAAGTAGTCTGTGTGCAGCTTATATAATCGAGTATATTTATTTTCCCCTCAAAATAACTCAAAATATAGCCATCAATATCCAAACCCCTGGCAACAAAAGTGAGTACACCCCTTAGAAACTACACCTCTAACTGTCCAAATTGAGTACTGCTCGTCATTTTCCCTCCAAAATGTCATGTGACTCGTTACAGGAGTGCTTTTAGCATTGCTGCAGAGATTGAAGAGGTGGAGGGTCAGCCTGTTAGTGCTCAGACCATACGCCGCACTCTACATCAAATTGGTGTGCATGGCTGTTTACCCAGGAGGAAGCCTCTTCTGAAGACGGTATGCAAGAAAGCCCGCCCATCTCATCAGACCATAGGACATGGTTCCAGTAATCCATGTGCTTTGTTGACATGTCTTCAGCAAACTGTTTGCGGGCTTTCTTGTTTACCGTCTTCAGAAGAGGCTTCCTCTTGGGGTGACAGCCATGCACACCAATTGGTCTGAGCACTAACAACCAGACCCCCCACCTTTTTAATCTCTGCAGCAATATTGACAGCACTCCTGTAACGAGTCACATGACATTTTGGAGGGAAAATGACAAGCAGTACTCGATTTAAACATTTAGGGATGTAGTTTCTAAGGGATGACTTTTGTTGCCAGGGGTTTGGATATAAATGGCTATATTTTGAATTATTTTGAGGGGAGAATAAATGAACTCATATAAGCTGCACACAGACTACTTTTCATTGTGTCATTTTGTCAGTGTTGTCCCATGAAAATACAGTGGGGAAAATGAGTATTTAGTCAACCACTAATTGTACAAGTTCTCCCACTTGAAAATATTAGAGAGACCTGTAATTGTCAACATGGGTAAACCTCAACCGTGAGAGACAATGTGGGGGGAAAAAAATTCACATTGTTTGATTTTTAAAGAATTTATTTGCAAATCATGGTGGAAAATAAGTATTTAGTCAATAACAAAAGTTCATCTCAATACTTTGTTATGTACCCTTCGTTGGCAAAAATGGAGGCCAATCATTTTCTGTAACTCTTCACAAGCTTTTCACACACCGTTGCTGGTATTTTGGCCCATTTCTCCATGCAGATCTCCTCTAGAGCAGTGATATTTTAGGGCTGTCGTTGGGCAACACGGACTTTCAACTCCCTCCACAGATTTTCTATGGGGTTGAGATCTGGAGGACCTTGAAATGCTTCTGACGAAGCCACTCCTTTGTTGCCCTGGCTGTGTGTTTGGGATCATTGTCATGCTGAAAGACCCAGCCACGTCTCATCTTCAATGCCCCTGCTGAGTCCGATCACGTCATTTTCAAAGTATGGGAATCGGCAAAAAAATATCGGCCATTCCTTTTTTTTAATATATATACTGTATATATATTTTAATTAAATCGTTTTCTAATTGTATTTAACGTTACAGACATAATATGTTACTCTCATCCAGAGTCTTTAGTTTAGGCTTAAGGTAGGGTTATCAAAAATATCCCAATAACGGCAGCAATTAATTTATTAAAAAATGTGTCACGTTAAAATATTTAATGCAAATTATGTATGCGCTGCACGACCCTCTCACTCATTGTTGCTCTCAATCTGTAATGACGCTGTTTTACCTTTATAGAGCGATAAAAGGCAGCGCAAAATGAGTAGAGTGAATTCTGGCAGCCTTTGGAGCCTTTCTTTAATTGGCTAAAGCCTTGCAATCCCTCTCCCTATGATTAGAAATATCGTAGGAAGCAATGTGGGGAAGCAAAGTGGCAATTGATCTTTGTCTTAAGACCTTAAGTTACTTCCCAAAGCAGAGAAGATATATCCATTGTTAGCACGATGCACAGTCATGGTTCCACTTCCCATCATGCTTTTGGGATGGCCACAGTATCATTTACTGAAAGCTCAACAAATACACTAGATGGCAATATTTAGTCACAATATACAAAGTCACAAGTCTTTCTATCCGTGGATCCCTCTCACAGAAAGAATGTTAATTAGGTAAATGCCATCTTGAGGACTTATTGTCATAATAAACAAATACAGTACTTATGTACTGTATGTTGAATGTATATATTCGTCCGAGTTTTATTCATTTTTTTCTTAATGCATTGCCAAAATGTATATGATCGGGAAAAATTATCGGGAATGATTGGAATTGAATCGGGAGCAAAAAAAAAGCAATCGGATCGGGAAATACCGGGATCGGCAGATCCTCAAACTAAAACGATCGGGATCGGATCGGGAACAAAAAAACATGATTGGAACAACCCTAACCAAAAAGTTCTATTCTGGATCATTCAAATGCTCTCTAGCGAACTGCAGACGGGCCTGGACGTGTACTCTCTTCAGCAGGGGGACACGTCTGGCAGTGCAGGATTTGAACCCCTAGCGGCGCGTTGTGTTACTGATAGTAGCCTTTGTTACTGTGGTCCCAGCTCTCAGTAGGTCATTCGTTAAGTCCCCCCGTGTGGTTCTGGGATTTTTGCTCACCGTTCTTGTTATCATTTTGACGCCACAGGGTGAGATCTTGCATGGAGCCCCAGATCGAGGGAGATTATCAGTGGTCTTGTATGTATGTCTTGGTCTTCCATTTTCTAATAATTGCTCCCACAGTTGATTTCTTTACACCAGGCATTTTGCCTATTGCAGATTCAGTCTTCTCAGCCTGGTGCAGGTCTACAATTTTGTCTCTGGTGTCCTTCGACAGCTCTTTGGTCTTGGCCATAGTGGAGTTTGCAGTGTGATTGACTGAAGTTGTGGACAGGTGTCTTTTATACCGATAATGAGTTAAAACAGGTGCCATTAATACAGGTAACGAGTGGAGCCTCGTTAGACCTTGTTAGAAGAAGTTACACCTCTTTGACAGCCAGAAATCTTGCTTGTTTGTAGGTGACCAAATACTTATTTTCCACTCTAATTTGGAAATAAATTCTTTAAAAATCAAACAATGTGATTTTCTGGTTTTTTTTCCCACATTCTGTCTCTCATGGTTGAGGTTTACCCATGTTGACAATTACAGGCCTCTCTAATCTTTTCAAGTAGAACTTGCACAATTGGTGTTTGACTAAATACTTATTTGCCCCACTGTATATATTTAAATATCTGCAGAAATGCAAGGGGTGTATTCACTTTTGTGATACACTGTATGTTTGTGTTTATATTATTAAGATTTTATTTTCCATCTTTAGTTATATAAATACTGTGATCAGGCGGTTTTCCTGACTGTAGGCTATTGTTCTCGTGTTATTTTGGACAGAAGATTGCGAGTAAGACCTCCTGCAAGCACTGGGCTTGCCCTGTGTTTAAACTGGCCTGTCCTCACCATCATATTGGCCTTCCCTCTCAGTTAAACCCATCGGAATCCACGTCGTATGCATTAACAGCCAGCGGCGGGATCTTTTCTCATAGACTTTGTGGTGGTTTCCAGTAAATCTCATCTGCGGAGCACATGCTTCACAGGGGTGAGAATAAGGACAGCGATGGACGGGGGTTTCTGGGGAAACCCTGAAGCATGCTGGGAAACAAAGTGCGCTGTTAGCCCTTTAATCTCCTTTCAGGAACTTTTTAAAACTTGAACCGACCGGAACACTTAGCCTTCTCCTCCCTGGCATCGGGAGTGATTCTCCTACTTGTTTCCCATGGGTGTCCTTCAACAACAATCCTCTTTGTTCCGATGCAAGGCGAGTGGAAGAGAGCGCTAATCACAGGAGACGAGCTGCAACGAGGCTAAACTGCGCGCCAGATGTGGCACAACGTGCTTTTTTTTTTTCGTTCGCCTGTCAGCGGGCCTACTTTGCCTCTGATCTTTGGGCGCTCCTTCAATTTGCTGCCTTGTGATGCGGTCGTGCTCATTTCGAGTCACTTTGCAGCTGGAGACATGGCTGAAGTACTGTAATTCCCTACCGCTTGCTGCCATTCCTCCTAGTCCAAATGGATTGGACTCTTGTTTTTAACATTATTTAACTTCCAGAGCGCATACTCTGAAAACTACAGGGTTACAAATGAGTTCCGTTCCTATGCTGACGAAGTAACCCAAAGTTCCGTGTAAATTGGAATTAAACCTTTAAGTACCCCTAAATACCCCCGAAATCTTAAAATATTCAAAAACACGTACAGTGGGGCAAAAAAGTATTTAGTCAACGACCAATTGTGCAAGTTGTCTTACTTGAAAAGATTAGAGAGGCCTGTAATTGTCGACATTGGTAAACCTCAACCATGGGAGACAATATGAAAAAAAAAGAAAATCACATTGTTTGATTTTTAAAGAATTTATTTCCAAATTAGTCGTTGGTCACCTACAAACAAGCAAGATTTCTGGCTGTCAAAGAGGTCTAACTTCTTCTAACGAGGTCTAACGAGGCTCCACTTAGTATTTAGCCAACCACGAATTGTGCAAGTTCTCCCACTTGAAAATATTAGAGAGGCTTGTAATTGTTAACATGGGTAAACCTCAACCATGAGAGACAAAATGTGGTAAAAAAAAAACAGAAAATCACATTTTTTGATTTTTTAAAGAATTTATTTGCAAATCATGGTGGAAAATAAGTATTTGATCAATAACAAAAGTTCATCTCAATACTTTGTTATGTACCCTCTGTTGGCAATAACTGAGGTCAAACGTTTTCTGTATCTCTTCACAAGCTTTTCACACACTATTGCTGGTATTTTGCCCCATTCCTCCATGCAGAGCTCCTCTAGAGCAGTGACGTTTTGGGGCTGTCGTTGGGCAACACCGACTTTCAACTCCCTCCACAGATTTTCTATGGGGTTGAGATCTGGAGACTGGCTAGGCCACTCCAGGACCTTGAAATGCTTCTTACGAAGCCACTCCTTTGTTGCCCTGGCTGTGTGTTTGGGATCATCGTCATGCTGAAAGACCCAGCCACGTCTCATCTTTAATGCCCTTGCTGATCGAAGGAGATTTTCACTCAAAATCTCTCGATACATGGCCCCATTCATTCTTTCCTTTACACAGATCAATTGTCCTGGTCCCTTTGCAGAAAAAAGCATGATGTTTCCACCCCCATGCTTCACAGTGGGTATGGTGTTCTTCGGATGCAATTCAGTATTCTTTCTCCTCCAAACACGAGAACCTGTGTTTCTACCAAAAAGTTCTATTTTCGTTTCATCTGACCATAACACATTCTCCCAGTCCTCTTCTGGATCATCCAAATGCTCTCTAGCGCACCGCAAACGGTCCTGGACGTGTACTTTCTTCAGCAGTGGGACACGTCTGGCAGTGCAGGATTTGAGTCCCTGACGGCGCATTGTGTTACTGATAGTAGCCTTTTGTTACTGTGGTCCTAGCTCTCTGTAGGTAATTCACTAGGTCCCCCTGTGTGGTTCTGGGATTTTTGCTCACCGTTCTTGTGATCATTTTGACGCTACGGGGTGAGATCCTGCATGGAGCCCCAGATCGAGGGAGATCATCAGTGGTCTTGTATGTTTTCCATTTTCTAATAATTGCTCCCACAGTTGATTTCTTTACACCAAGCGTTTTACGTATTGCAGATTCAGTCTTCCCAGCCTGGTGCAGGTCTACAATTTTGTTTCTGGTGTCCTTCGACAGCTCTTTGGTCTTGGCCATAGTGGAGTTTGGAGTGTGACTGATTGAGGTTGTGGACAGGTGTCTTTTATACCGATAATGAGTTAAAACAGGTGCCATTAATACAGGTAACGAGTGGAGCCTCGTTAGACCTCGTTAGAAGAATTTAGACCTCTTTGACAGCCAGATATCTTGCTTGTTTGTTGGTGACCAAATACTTATTTTCAACTCTAATTTGGGAATAAATTCTTTAAAAATCAAACAATGTGATTTTCTGTTTTTTTTTCCCTCCACATTTTGTCTCTCATGATTGAGGTTTACCAATGTTGACAATTACAGGCCTCTCTAATCTTTTCAAGTAGGAGAACTTGCACAATTGGTGGTTGACAATACTTATTTGCCCAACTGTATGTACCATAGCTGAGAGCATTAGCCTGGCTTATGAATATTTCTCATAGATCTTTGTAATGATTCTTCTTGGTTCTTCATCTGTATCGGATTTTTGGAGTTGGACAATATCGTGATATTGGTTTTTTGGTTAAAAAGTCATTATCGGACAACTCTACTAATATATCAAAATCCCATTTTCTAAGTTAACCTTAAGTTGCCCGCTAGTCCCAGCTTTTTTATCCATTTCGGGTGTTCAAGTCCAGTATTCTGACCTACTTCCATCTTTTTTTGTATGAATAGGCACTATTCTGCATCGTTGACCCCGTTTAGCACCTGCAGGAGCGAGGGCCCCTTCACATCAAAAGCATTTTTTGAACTCACTGACAGGCTTGGCGTCAACATTCTTTTCTGCCCTCGCCCCCCACCTCTCGCTGCCCATAAACCGGCCGCAAAGCCTGGTTGGAAGGCATGCGTTTTGCTCCGTTCGCTGCCATGGCGCTCGGGCCTTGTTGATACCGGAGGGTGTAAATAGACAAGGAGCGGGACGGAGGTGGTGGTCTGAAGGGGATTCTGTGGGTGGAAACGGGGACGTACAGTAGAAACACGCGCGGAGGGTTCAGTGAGGAAACAAGCGACGGGCGTCAGGGTGGATTAGGCTTGCTTGAAGGGACATGTGTTGGATTTTCCAGCGCGTTTGTAGACGGTAAAGCAAAAATCACGTGCTCAGAGATTCGCTTGTGTTGAGTCATCTTATGACTGCAGCGTTGTCAATGCAATCATGGAAAAGTTGTGAACAGGAAATTAACTTAAATTTCGGACTATAAAGCGCACCTGATTATGAGCCGAAACCCACCAAATTTGACACGAAAATGACATTTGTTAAAAGATAAGCCGCATTGGACTATAAGTCCTCACTGTATTATGGGATATTTACACCAAAAGATATGAACGGGTAACACTTTATTTGACAGTGGCGCCATTAAACTGTCATAAGACCAAATGAACCACCATGAAACTTTGAAGCAATTAGCTGCAAAGCCTTATTGCTTCAAGAAGCTTCATTTGGCCATCAGTGCTCCCTTGGGGGGACAGTCAACCTCTGCTGCCGCCTGCTGTCAACACTGTTGTCATCCATCATGTCTCCTAGCATGCATTGCAGCGCTACAGATGTAAATAAAAATCAAAATTCATGTTCTGTGTTTATTATGTCTTCACTTACTGTTCCAGTTGTTTCATTAATTGCTAGATATAGTATTTGGTAACACTTTTTGACAGCAGCGTCAATAGACTGTCATCAGACCAAATGAACCACCATTCATTGCTTCAATGAATGCTGTTCCAGCGATTGAGTCTGGCGACCGTCCGGGGGATCAAATTCCGAGGGCGGAGCAAGCCATAGCAAACTGACAGCGGAGTGGACCAGTCAGCGATGGGCAGACGTGACGTTGTTAAAGCGACAAGTAACTAGCGTGAGCGGAGAATGGAGAAGTTTATTCAACATGGCTAGCTCGAGCCATGTTGACTGTTGTCAATGACTTTTTCGATGTGTTTTTGGTAATTTAAAACTGGTTAACTGCGGATTGGAACATATTCTCCCGTTCGCCATCTGTGTTGTTGTAGAGACCACTTTCGGCGCGCAAGAGTGACATTACTCGTTAAGAACACGTCACGCAAATAAACAAATCTGATTGGACGATTGATTTTGTACCTTGCTCGAAAGGCCGTTAATGGGCTGGGTCCCAGACTATTTCTCACGGTGTTTGAAAAATACAGGGAGAATAGTCTGGCTGTGCCAGGCAAGTTAGTCACATAATTTGCCGGAAGATACGTAATCACATCTGTCATAAGCATTGATTAATGCCCATGATAGTATCTGAACCTTTTGGAATTTCTCAAACTTCTGCATAAAATCACCATCAAATGTGATCTGATCTTCGTCAAAATCACACAGATGAAAAAACAGTGTCTGCTTTAACCCTGACCACCCAAACATTTATAGGTTTTCATATTTTAATGAGGATAGCATGCAAGCAATGACAGAAGGGGGAGAAATAAGTAAGTGAACCCTCTGCCTCAGGAGACTTAAAGAGCAATTGAAACAATTTTTACCAAACAACTGAAGTCAGGTATGTGCCCAATCACTGATGAGTGGTTTCAAGCTGCCCTGGCCACTCTAAAACACACACCTGGTAAGAATTGTCTTGATGAGAAGCATTGTCTGATATGCATCATGGCTCGGTCAAAAGAGCTGTCTGAAGACCTGTGATCAAGGATTGTTGATTTGTATCAAGTTGGGAAAGGATACAAAACCATCTCGAAGAGTCTGGATGTTCATCAATCGACAGTCAGAGAAGTTGTTAACAAATGGAGAGAGTTTGGCACTGTTGCTTCTCTCTGAAGGAGTGGCCGTCCACCAAAGATGACGCCAAGAGTTCAGCGCAGAATATTCAGAGGTAAAAAAGAACCTTAGAGTGTCTGCTAAAGACTTACAGAAATCACTGGCACAGTCCAATTTCTCTGTGCACACATCAACTATACGTAAAACTATGGCCAAGCCACTACTGTCTAAAAAAACACTGTTGCTCGTTCAATGTTTGCAAAAAGGCACTTGGAGACTCCACAGAAGTTTTAGCAAAATATTTAGTGGACTGATGAAACCAAAGTTGAATTGTTTGGGAGTAACACACAACGTCATGTGTGGGGGAAAAATGGCTCACCAACATCAACACCTCATCCCCACCGTGAAGCAGGGTGGGGAAAGCATGATTTGGGGCGGTTTTGCTACTTCAGGGCCTGGACAACTAGCAATCATTAACGGAAGTATGAATTCAAAAGTTTATCAGGATGTTTGGCAGGAAAACTTGAGGCCGTCTGTCAGATAGTTGAAGCTAAAAAGAGGATGAATGCTGCAACAAGACAAATGATCCAAAACACAGAAGTCAATCAACTTCAGAATGGTTTTAGAAGAACAAAATACACATTCTGGAGTGGCCATGTCAAAGTCCAGACTTGAACCCCATTGAGATGCTGTAGCATGACCTAAAGATAGCGATTCATGCCAGACATCCCAGGAATCTGACTGAACTACAGGAGTTTCGTAGAAGAATGGGCCAAGATTAGTCTTGATCGAGGTGCCTGACTGATCTGCAGCTACAGGAAGCGTTTGGTTGAAGTTACTGCTGCCAAGGGGGGGGGGCACAAAATATTAAATGAGATTGTTCACTTGCTTATTTTTCCTCCGTCTGTCCTTGTTTCCAGATTATCCTCATTAAAATATGAAAATCTATAAATGCTTTGGTGGTTATAGTTAAAGCAGACACCGTTTTTTTATCTGTGTGATTTTGACAAAGATCAGAACACATTTGATGGTGATTTTCAGCAGACATGGGAGAAATTCCAAAAGGTTCAGAT
Source organism: Corythoichthys intestinalis (assembly GCF_030265065.1). Taxonomy (NCBI): domain Eukaryota; kingdom Metazoa; phylum Chordata; class Actinopteri; order Syngnathiformes; family Syngnathidae; genus Corythoichthys; species Corythoichthys intestinalis. Next base: position 17,414,410 of record NC_080407.1, read on the forward strand.
ACTTTTTCATACCACTGAACCAAAGTAGAATACCAAAAAAGAAACTTATTACATTTTGCAAGCCACCATTTCAAACTACTGCCCCCTGTTGGTGTGGCATCTTTACATGCATAAAGAGAAAGTAGCTGTGTTAGTTGTCATTTTCATGGTGCATTCAAGTGCAACTTTCCGGATCACTGACAGCCAAAACGTGCTGAGGTTAAGAATTGAAATAGAAATCACTGGTAATTGAGACATGCGTACTGGCTCTACTTCAGATGAGTTGCTTGCAAATAACACGTATTTTGTGGCGTTCTGTTGTTGTTATTGTTTGCTTAATATAGCCTTAAATTGCATATCGCTATTTTTTTCCCCCGGCCCCCCTGCATTGCTCGCTCGGGTCATCATCTGATCCTTCTTTTATTTGATAGTGCCGCTCAGTGGGCGTCTGGCTGCCACATAAGAGAGAACATGAGACTGCTGTGATGCTTGAAAATCCACACGGGCCCCTAAGGGAGCAAAAAAGTGGCCTGTCAGGGTAACAACAACAACAACAGGCATCAATTCCACTCGTTTCCTCGTTACTGGAGCAGATATGAAACAGACCTGAGAGTCATTTCCGAGTTTTTTTTCTTCCTTGGATATAAGCGGTACAATAAAAGCTGAACCTGATAGGAGTAGACATTTTGTGTGTCGCTGGAGTTTACATTCAGACAAATAGTGATGACGGATGCTAGCTCAGCACATTAGCCACAGCGCCTCTGTCCGCTCAGCACTTTTTGGACATCCTGTAGATCTGGGCAATCACATGCCACTCATTCCACATTGGCACATGGTATTTGACCCATTGGGCCTTGTCAGTCCAAATACAATGATCAATTCTAAGGGGCAACAATTTGGAAATAAAATTAGCGGAATTTTCGGACTCTAAGTCGCCACCCACCAAATTTGACACGAAAGAGGCATTTGTTCATTGATAAGCTGCACTGGACTATAAGATGCAGCTGTCCTCACTTTATTATGAGATATTTACACTGTGACCAAAAGTATTGGCACCCCTGCAATTCTGTCGGATAATGCTCAATTTCTCCCAAAAAATGATTGCAATTACAAATGCTTTGGTAGTAACTAGAGATGTCCCGATCGATCGGCATCCCGATCGATGGGGTCCTAACACGTCATTTTCAAAGTATCAGAATCGGCAAAAAAATATCGGCCATGCCTTTTTTAAATATATATATATTTTTAACTAAATCGTTTTCTAATTGTATTTAACGTTACAAACATAATATGTTACATTCATCCAGAGTCTTTAGTTTACGCTTAAGGTAGGGTTATCAAATTTATCCCGATAACGGCGGTAATTAATTTTTTAAAAAAATGTATCACGTTAAAATATTTAACATAATTAATGCATGCGCTGCACGACCCACCCGCGCATTGCCGCGCTCAATCTGTAATGGTGCCGTTTTACCTATATAGAGAGATAAAAGGCAGTGTAAAATGAGTAGAGTGAATTTTGGCAGCCTTTGGAGCCTTTTTTTAATTGGCTAAAGCCTTACAATCCCTCTCCCTACGATTAGAAATAACGTGGGAAGCAATGTGGGGAAGCAAGGTAGTAATTGATCTTTTTCTTAACACCCTATGTTATTTCCCAACGCAGAGAAGATATATCAATTGGTAGCACTACGCACAGTCATGGCTGCACTTTCCATCATGCATTTGAGCATGGCTACAGTATCATTTACTAAAAGCTCAACAAATACACAAGATGGCAATATTTAGTCACAATATACAAAGTCACAAGTCTTTCTATCCGTGGATCCCTCTAACAGAAAGAATGTTAATAATGTAAATGCCATCTTGAGGATTTATTGTCATAATAAACACAGTACTTATGTACTGTATGTTGAACGTATATATTCGTTCGAGTTTTATTCATTTTTTTCTTAATGCATTGCCAAAATGTATATGATCGGGAAAAATTATTGGGAATGATTGGAATTGAATCGGGAGCAAAAAAAAAGCAATCGAATCGGGAAATATCGAGATCGGCAGATACTCAAACTAAAATGATCGGGAGCAAAAAAACATGATCTGAACAACCCTAGTAGTAACATCTTCATTTATTTTGTTTGCAATGAAAAAACACAAATGAAAAAAAAAAAAATTAAATCATTATCATTTTACACAAAATTCTAAATATGGGCCAGACAAAAGTACTGGCACCCTTTGAAAAATCATGTGGTGCTTCTCTAATTTGTGCAATTCACAGCTGTTACTTATCGGTGGTGGTGGCGATAACTAAGGGGCAGTTTACATGGCGACTTTGCGACACAAAGACTAAATGACTGAGTAGCGGACTCGCCTCGCGTGCATATGGTGTTGAAGACGGAAGGAGAAGACGAAAAATTCTGAATCCTGCCTCCAAAGTGGAAGAAGCCGATTATGGGGGATTGAGGGGGGGGGCTTCCTTGGCATGCATATCAAAGGCTCCCGCGCAGCGAGACCGCGGCGATAACGTCAGCACTCGTACACGTCACATTGGGCGTGCGCAGCGGTGCTACTAAATATTAAAAACAGCAAATATGGCAGAATGTCGGTTTTAATTTACTGTTTTAATAATATTTTAAAATTAAATATGTTGAATATTTCCATTTTTGTGCCTTTTTGAACAAAAGAAAAATGCCATTGCTTTGAGTGGGCGGGCATATTTTTTTCCGGGCTGAGGGAGCTTGGTGGGGTCAAAGTGCATCATTCTCTGTCCCCCTGTAAATCTGCACTGCCCCTTAGGGCCTGGCATGAATACGACATCGTTTTTATGTGGAATTGCGCAATTGTTCGAATGGTGACGCAAACGCAAATTTGAATATTATGTATTCTCGGAGAGTCACCATGTAAACGGCCCCTTAATCACACTTGCAGCCAGTTAAAATGGATTAAAGTTGACTCAACCTTTGTCCTGTTTCTTTGTGTGTACCACATTGAGCATGGAGAAAACAAAGAAGACCAAAGAACTGTTTGAGGACTTGAGAAGCAAAATTGTGAGGAAGCAAGGGCAATCTCAAGGCTACAAGTCCATCTCCAAAGACCTGAATGTTCCTGTGTCTACCGTGCGCAGTGTCATCAATAAGTGTAAAGCCCATGGCACTGTCGCTAACCTCCCTAGATGTGGACGGAAAAGAAAATTTGATGAGAGATTTCAACGAAAGATTGTGCGGATGGTAGATAAAGATCCTCCACTAACATCCAAACAAGTTCAAATTGTCCCGCAGTCTGAGGGTGCGACAGTGTCAACCCGTACTATCCATCGGCTTCTGAATGAAAAGGGACTCTATGGTAGGATACCCAGGAAGACCCAACTTCTGACCCAGAGACATAAAAAAAGCTAGGCTGGAGTTTACCAAAACTTAACTGAAAAGCCAAAAACGTCTTGGAGGAATGTTTTCTGGTCAGATGAGAGAAAAGTCGAGCTTTTTTGGGAAAAGGCATCAACATAGAGTTTACAGGAAAAAAGACGAGGCCTTCAAAGAAAAGAACACGGTCCACACAGTCAAACATGGCGGTGATGTTTTGGGGTTGCTTTGCTGCCTCTGGCACTGGACTGCTTGACCGTGTGCATGGCATTATGAAGTCTGAAGACTACCAACAAATTTTGCAGCATAATGTAGGGCCCAGTGTGAGAAAGCTGGGTCTCCCTCAGAGATCATAGGTCTTTCAGCAGGACAATGACGCAAAACACACTTCAAAAAGCACTAAAACATGGTTTGAGAGAAAGCATTAGAGACTTCTAAAGTGGCCAGCAATGAGTCCAGATTTGAATCCCATAGAACACCGGTGAAGAGATCTGAAAACGGCAGTTTGGAGATGGCACCCTTCAAATCTCAGAGACATGGAGGCGTTGGCCAAAGAAGAAAAGTCTAAAATTCCAGCAGAACATTGTAAGAAACTCACCGATGGATACCGGAAGCGGTTATTCGCAGTTATTTTGTCTAAAAGTTGTGCTACCAAGTATTAGGCTGCCTGTGCCAATACTTTGTTCCTGCCCATTTCTTGGAGTTTTATGTAAAATAGCTCGAAAAATCGAGAAACATCTGGACACTAGAGTCTCACACAGCTGTAGGCTGGCGTCTTTGATTTAGTATCCCAAGCTGGTGCCTGCGTCGCCTCAGGTCCCCATTTTTTAGTTTACAGTGGTGCCAGTAAAAAGACATCGATCCTCTCTGTAGTTACATAAACAACACTGTGACTTCCCTTTATGGTTTCCTCTGGTAGGAACAAGCCCTCCAGTGGTGATCTGCACTAAGATAATGCTTGTTTGTGTGTTTAATTAGCGTGCACACTCGAGCAGTGACGGATCCAGTTTATTGAGCTGCCTCAATATGAATTTACGCCAAGATTTTTCTTTTTTACATTAAAAATTTACGATGACAACTCTTTCTGCTCACACTTCCAAAGGCTCTGGTACAATATTGGTCACACTATGGGTTGATGGTTGTTTTAATCGTTCCAGCCGCCTCGAGACTTGTTTCAACCTGCTAATTCAATGCCGAAAGATATGTTACAGATTGTAAATGAGATCTGAGTCAACGCATTTCAGGTAGCTATTAAGTCAGTGGTTTTACGTTTGTTTCGCGTTCAGCCGTTGTTGGGCATTTTGACAGATTTTCAAAGACCCAAAGAATTGTTTTTGCATGAAAATGTACAATGGTATGAAAAAGTATCTGAACCTTTTTGGAATTTCTCACATTTTTGCATTCTTTATCAAAATCACACAGATGAAAAAAACTGCCAGCTTTAACTAAAACCACCCAAACATTTATAGGTTTAATTAGAATAGCATGCAAACAATGACAGAAGGCGGAAAAATAAATAGGTGAACCCTCTGCCTCAGGAAACTTAAAGGCCAAACGATGTCTGGATGAAGTCTGGATGTTCATCAATCGACAGTCAGAGAAGTCGTCTACAAATGGAGAGAGTTGGGCACTGTTGCTTCTCTCCCAAGTAGTGGCCGTCCACCGAAGATGATGCCAAGAGTTCAGTGCAGAATACTCAGAGAGGTAAAAAAGAACTCTAGAGTGTCTGCTTAAGACTTACAGAAATCACTGGCACAGTCCAAAATCTCTGTGCACAGATCTGTAAAACGATGGCCAAGAATGGCGTTCGAGGGAGGACTCCACGGAGGAAGGCACTGCTGTCTAAAAAAAAAAAAAACATTGTTAATGTTGGCAAAAAGGCACTTGGACACTCCACAGAAGTTTTGGCAAAATACTTTGTGAACTGAAACCAAAGTTGAATTGTTTAGGAGTAACGCACATCGTCATGTGTGGAGGAAAAATGGAATAGCTCACCAACATCAACACTACATCCCCACCGTGAAGCATGGTGGAGGGAGCATCATGATTTGGGGCTGTTTTGCTATCTCAGGGCCTGGTCAACTTGTAATCGTTAATGGAAGAATGAATTCAAAAGTTTATCAGGATGTTTTGCAGGAAAACCTGAAAAAACCTGTTAGACAGTTGAAGCTATAAACAGGATGGATGCTGCAACAAGACAATGATCCATAACACAGAAGTAATTCAACTTCAAAATGGTTTCAGAAGAACGAAATACACATTCTGGAGTGGCCAAGACAAAGTCCAGACTTGAACCCCATCGAGATGCTGTGGCATGACCTAAAGACAGCAATTCATGCCAGACGTCCCAGGAATCTGACTGAACTACAGCAGTTTTTCCCACCCTTCTGTCATTGTTTGCATCCTATCCTCATTAAAATATGAAAACCCATAAATGTTTGGGTGGTTTTCGTGAAAGATGACACAGTTTTTACATCTGTGTGATTTTGAAAAAGATCAGATCACATTTGATGGCGATTTCATGCAGAAATGTGATAAATTCCAAAATGTTCGAATACTTTTTCATACCATAGTAATGTCCGGGTTATAAAATCGCACCAGCAGCCCTTCCCGAACAGAGCGCGCAGAGTGGGCAACACGGGACAAATATGTGAAAGTGTCCAACCCGCGTTATTCCCGGGATCTCTCCATGTGTGAAAGCAATGACGCGAGCAAATCCCGCGTCACCTTGCACGGGAATTTAGCGGGATATGTTTGTGAAAGGGGCTATACAGTAACTGACGACTATACTCGTCAATAGGAGTGGGATCTTCTTGGTACCTGACGATAACATACGATTTGCGATACAAAGCTCACGAAAACGATGATCTGACGATATAGCGATACAACAATTTTCGATACATTCGTCAGGAAATCATTCTAGGATATTCTACAAAAACCTAATAAACAGAAAAACAAGCTTCTGCTGTGAATTGGAATGAGTTTATCACTAGTAGACGTCCAATCCATTTGAACTGGGAGGGTGGCAGCGAATGAACATTCGTTCATTCGCTGCCATCCCTCCCACTTCAAACGGATTGAACGTCTATGGCCGTCAGTGGCAGCCAATGCCAGGCAATGAGTAATTTTGGGCCATTTAAGATCATTTACCTGTTGACTTTCAGTTACTTCCTGTTGATTTTGGGGTATTTTATGGGTCACTTGCTGTTTATTTTGCGTTACAGAACAGGAAGGCTACGTTCATTCCACAGATCTTAATGCACGAATCCGATTTTTTCGTGTTTTTCCGACTCGAGTGAAGCATTAACTAGACGGTCTGAACGTGACGAGTCGCATAGAACTGGACCATTTCAAATCCGATCTAGGTCACTATCGTATGTGGTTCAAATCCGATCTGGGCCACATTTTTCCAGACTGTCGCGGCGGTCTGTACTGTCCAGTCTCTCAAATCGGAATTCATGCAGCAATTACGTCATCAAAAAGCGAGAGAGACACTGCGGTAGCGGTGCAGCTGTGCGTCATTAGTGCCTAGCTTGCCTTGAACACGGCTTTTAAGGAAGGGTCGGACTGGACAACATTCATGAAAAAAATTAAAATGGGTTGAGGATAAGCCTGAGAATGATTGGTTTTCTGTCTGCTCCATATAAGCAATATTTCAACATTGCTTACACGGCCGAGAGTCGGGGCAAACTGCCCGTATGTGCGTGTGACATGCACGGACAGATTTGTGCATTAAGAGCTGTAGTATGAACCTAGCCGAAGTGACCCGGGAATCACCCAAATGAATAGGCAGTGACTCAAACTCAACAGGAAATGACCTGAAAATGCCCTGAAAATTGGACCGAATGACTGTGAATGCTCTGGGTTTGAATGAACGAACGCTCCCAGTCTAAATGGATTGGGCGTCGAGCACCGTCAATGGCAGCCTTTTTTTTTTTTTTAATATATATCGATAAGCTTTTGGGATACAAAGTATCACGATATATCACCATTTCGATATTTTGTCACACCCCTACTCGTCAATGGGAGTGTAAGCGTTGAAACCGGGAACCTCAATGATCTTCACTAAAGCCCTCATTATATTTGAAGTAATGAGAGTCAAAAGTTCCGGATGGTGTATAAACAGCCAACCTTCCCGGATTATAGTTCAGCCTACGAAGCAGGAAACCAATTGATTATCCGTTCGATCTGACCCAATATTTCCAAAGTAGTTCAGGTCAAGAGGTAAAATTGCTTCCTTTACCAGGATTAGGGTGAAACATCATCGATTGGCCGTTGACTGGAGGAAGAGAAGCTTCCTCTGCCCATTCTCGTCACTTGAAATGTAAATGAAGCGTGTGACCGAATGACTGCACAGCTTGATCTGGCGGGTTTACATAACGCTGGAGCGGAGACGCGTTCCCGTGGCCAAAGCGACAGCGTGGTTCCGGCTTGGCCTCGCTTCTGCTTTTCTGGAGCGCTTTAGCGAATGCCTGTGAATGGTGCGGCCGAGTGGAAGTGTCTCACAAGGAGCGGGGAGCCCACGCACCAGCCTGCTCGCCGCCCCCGCACACGCATTGAGGTTTACATTCACAGAGATGCTCATGTGTTGCTTCACTGCCACACCAAGTGGTGACTCGATTCAACACTCCGACGTATTTATACATTGCCTCCGTGCAGCTCAAGCGCACGAGGTTGATGCCCGTACACACGCGGTAACCCACTTGACTTTTTCCCATCTTTTCCTCGCCTACGCACACTCACACACGCTGGTACGTGCCAAAAAGAGTATTCCCAGATGGATACCAGCAGAGCGGGAATTATGTAACAATCGGAACTTGGATGCACGTTTGTCATCTTCAAACGAGTACCAACACATTACAGTGGATTAGCAAAAGAATTTGAGGCACAAAACTCTATTCCTGTGTATAGGTAACTACCGGATTTTTGCACAATAAGGCGCACCTGACTATAAGCCGCCACCCACCAAATGTGACACGAAAACGGCATTTGTTCATAAAACTGGACTTTAAGTCGCAGCTGTCCTCACTATATTATGGGACATTTACACCTAAAGATATTAACCAGTCATGCTTTATTTGACAATGGCATCATACGACTTTCTAAGACCAAATGAACCACCATGAAGCTTTGAACCAATTGCCTGCAAAGTTGCATTGCTTCAAGAAGCTTCATTTGGCCATCACTGCTCCCTTGCGGGTGACAGTCAACCTCTTCTGCCACTTGCTGTCAACACTGTTGTCATCCAACATGGCTCCTAGCATGCATTGCAACGCTAGATGTAAATAACAATTAAAATACATGTTCTGTGCAAATTATTTCTTCAGTTACTGTTCCACTTGTTTCATCAACTGCTAGTTATGGTATTTGGTAACACTTTATTTGACAGTGGTGCCATAATACTGTCATACGACAATCATAATTATGACATGACACTGTCACGAGCATTAATGAATGTTAATAACAGATTACGGCTGCAGCTACCGATTATTTTAGAAGTCGATTAATCGATGGACTGGTTAGTTCAAATAATCGAGTAATCGGATAAGGAACATGCAAAATTAAAATACCTGAGCTGAGCCTCAAACGGTATTAAAAAAAAAAGAGCACCTATGTACAACAAAAGAACAATTGTCTAACTTACATACGGTAGCAAAAGTCCGCTAGCTTAAATGCTATAGAATGCTAACATTTTTTTTCAATGCTCTGAACCAATGGTTCAGACACATATTCCCACAAAAAAACTGCAAAATATTCCCATAAACTAAATTATTAATGCATTAAAAAACATGAGCTCAAAAAAAAACTTAGCTTACAATGGTCTTAACAGGGAGCAATTGGATTCAGCTGTGAGAAATGAGACGGACGAGAGGGCAGTGTATGCACCCTAATCAATAAAACTAAATTCAAACACTTTCCAAACAAACCATTACAATGCCACTTTAATTAAACAAATACTCGAAGCAATCACATTTAATTTGAATATTTTTTTTTCTAATCAAATACTTGAGCTAATCGAATAATCGTTGCAAGACTATAACAGATGTTATTTTTGGCATCCAGCAAATTATGTCACTTTTGGATGGACATAAATGGGACTTATTGCCATAATTTGCTGAATGACACTAAATGACATCCGTCATAAGCATTCAGTAATGCCTATGATAGTGTCCTGTCATAGTTATGACGGTCTTATGATAGTGTTATGACGCCACTGTCAAATAAATTGTCCCCGAATACCATAACTAGCAATTAATGAAACAACTGAAACAGTAACTGAAGAAATAATTAGCAAAGAACATGAATTTTATTTGTTATTTGCATCTGTAGCGCTGCAATGCATGCTAGGAGGCATGTTGGATGACAACAGTGTTGACAGCAGGTGGCAGCAGAGGTTGATTGTCGCCTCCAAGGAAGCAGTGATGGCCAAATGAAGCTTCTTGAAGCAATAAAGCTTTGCAGTCAATTGTGTCAAAGCTTCACGGTGGTTCATTTGGTTTTATGACAGTCGTATGATGCCACTGTCAAAGTTTTATCGGTAATATCTTTCAATACAGTGAGGACAGCTGCAGCTTACTGTATAGTCCAGTGAGGCTTATCTATGAACAAATGCCATTTTCATGTCAAATTTAATGGGTGGCGGCTTATTTATTATATATTTTATGGACTGTATATTTTATGCTAGCAAGGATTTAAAAAAAAAGTGTTTTGCTAATTTCTATTGCAGATTTTCACATACAGTATCACCATTGGATCTGGAACGTATATTCTCCACACTATTCAACATGCACCCAGGAAAAGGGCAATTTAATGTGGAAGACTGCTTTTACATCCCGGCAACGCCGGTTGTGAAAGAGGTCGCAGGTGCTGCCAGATGGAAGCAAGCCCAGTTCCGCATCCATCGGCCCAACTTTCACTCAAGTCGTAAATCACTCCAGCAAAAGCTGAGTAGGACCAAAAGACGTGAACTCTGACCCCTACAAGTAGGTGGTTACAAAACTTTTAAAAAATATTTTAAAAAGTTGGACAAGATTGGATCTCTCCAGCAGGGCCAAGAAAGAAAAGTGGTATTCGCCATGTGGCAAAATGTATTTTGCCATGTGGCATTTTTTTTTTTTTTTTTTGGCATGTGCCAAATCACAGCCACACAAGTTTTTCTGTCATTTAAAATGAAAGGAAAATTTGGACGTTCATAGCCATCAATGGCAATGACATGCATGGCATGCAAAAATGCCATAACCCCCACAAACCAAAATCCATTTTGCCAATTACCAAAAAAATTTCACATGCCAAAATACATTTTGCTACAAGGCAAAACAAATGCCACATAGCAAAATCAATTAAAAAAAAAAAAAAAAACACATGGCAATATCCATTTTGCCATGTGGCATTTTTTTATTGCCATGTGACATTTTTTTGCAATGGGCCAAAATGGATTTTGCCATGTTGCATTTTTTGGCCATGTGGCAAAATTGATCTTGCCATGTGGCATTTTTTTGGCATCTTTTGGGGGGGGGGGGGGGGGGGGGTATATGCCATTTTTTGCAAGCCATGCACGTAAATGCCATTGACTGCTATGCACGTCCAAATTTTCCATGTGTATGGTCAAAAATCACAGCCACACATGATTTTCTGCAATTTAAAATGGAAAATTTGAACGTTCATTGCCGTCAATGCCATGGCCGTACTTGTGTGCCAGTTAATTGACAAAGTGCTGTAATGTAAAGGGTCTGGTCAAAAATCACAGCCACACTTGTTTTTCTGCCATTTAAAATGAATGGAAATTTTTGAAAAATGTTATATACCCCCCAAAAAATCCACATACCAAAAAAAAAAAAAAAAAAAGCCACATGGGAAAATCACTTTTAAAAAACATGCCACATGGCAAAAAAAATGCCACATGGGAAAATCCCATTTTGCAACATTGCAAAAAATGCCACATGGCAAAATCCATTTCGCCACGTGGCTTTTTTTTTTTTTTTTTTTTTTTTGCCGTGTGGCATTTTTTGTTTTCCATGTGGCAATGTGGATTTTGCCATGTGGAATTATTTTGCCATGTGGCAAAGTGGATTTTGCCATGTGGTATTTTTTTGCCATGTAGCAAAATTGATTTTGCCATGTGGCATTTTTTGCAATGTGGCAAAATGGATTCTGCCATATGGCATTTTTTGCCATGTGGCATTTTTTTTGCCATGTGGCAATATGGATTTTGCCATGTGGAAATTATTTTCCCATGTGGCAATGTGGATTTTGCCATGTGGCATTTTTTGCCATGTGGCAAAATTGATTTTGCCATGTGGCATTTTTTGCCATGTGGCATTTTTTTTGCCATGTGGATTTTGCCATGTGGATTTTTTTTGCCATGTGGCAAAGTGGATTTTGCCATGTGGCATTTTTGCCATGTGGGGAAATGGATTTTGGCAAGTGGCAATGTCGATTTTGCCATGTGGCATTTTTTACGATGTGGCAAAATTGATTTTGCCACATGGAATTATTTTTTTTTGTAATGTGCAAAATGGATTTTGCCACGTGGAATTATTTTTCTTTTGCAGTGTAGATTTTTTTTTGCCATGTGGCAAAATTAATTTTGACATGTGGAATTTTTTGGCGGGGTATATGGCATTTTTTGCAGGCAATTCACGGCTATGCACGTCCAAACTTTCCATATGTTTGGTCAAAAATCACAGCCACACATTTTTCCGCCATTTAAAATGAACGGAAAATTTGGACAAGCATACCCGTCAATGGCATGGATGTGTAAGGCCTGCACAAATTTCATAAAAAAATTAATAAATAAAAAACACATACCAAAAAAAAAAAAAGCCACAAACCAAAATTCATTTTGCCACATATAAAAATAATGACATGTCAAAATACATTTTGCCACATTGCAAAAAATGCCACATGGCAAATACCACTTTTGGTTCTCGCTGTCTCTAAGAATGGACCGTCACTCCAATGGATGCTGATCTCCCGCCAAGAGAGAAAACTTGCTGCCTTCCGAGCCCCACATGGCTCTGACAGAATGCTACCATTTACTTACAAGCTAAGGGGGGCTTGCAACTGGAAGTCTCAGGGCAGGAGGCTAACTAGGAGCAGATGTAACTTTTACCCCCCACACTGACACGGCGTGCTCACATGCGCTAATCCTCGCGTCTCAATGGCGTCCTCCCCTTCTTCACGCGCCCCTAAATTCCTGCCATCACCACTAGCGCATTCCCAGGCCCTCTCCTTGCACCCCCCTGCTCCGCGTATGCTCCTTTGAACAACGGCTTCAGTGTGGCCCACTGGCGTCACCTTGCTCCTCCACTGGACACTGGCAACTCTGTTCGGCTCAAGGGGAACCACCCCGACTTGGAGATTATGGGAAACTGGGAATAATCTTAAAGACTTGTTGGGACAAATTTGTGTGTGTTTTGTAACACGCTTGCGGGCACACCTGCCCGCAGGTGAAACAATATGTGTGTTGTGGCGATTTTTTTGTCCCCCTCCAACCTGGCCACATCACACGGAAAGGAACACAATAGCCCTGTTGTGTTGGCACAACTGCTCGGGAGGGAAATATGGGGATTGCGCTGTCACCAGCTACACTACTCTACATGTCTTACCCAATCCAGGTGTTTTGCGATTTAAAAAAAAAAAGAGAATTAGAACAAACAGTCTTTTCTACAAGTATAATTAACTTAGACATGCAATCATCACTCTAACAATTATATGATTCATCATGTATCGAGTCATTCTGAGGATTTAGCTACACTGACTTGCGACAGAAATATTAGCCAACAGATGTTCTTAACGTCTGTCATAGTTTGTGTTTTGTTTCGCAATTAGAAACTGGTGATGGAAATGCCTGAATTTTCCAAAAACAATATAACTCAATTAGGCTGCAGCTATCGATTATTTTAGTAGTCGATTTATAGGGTTGGGCATCGAGCATCGATGGGAACTGGTTCTAACACTCCGATGCTCCCGGGATCGTTCGAATTTTTAAATTTCGATTCGTTGTTTCGATGCCCTAACAGCCGAGCGGAAAAAAATTGCTCGAGTTTAAAGACTGATATTTATATACAAGTTATAATTAGCCCTGTGAGAAGTTCATTAAATAAAAAAAAAACGTCGAGAAGTTAAGACTTTAATATAAACTATGCAATTTTTTGGACCCCGCATTTTTTTTTTTACCTTGCCTCTTCAAAGAATCGGAATTGGGAATCGTTCGGAACCAGAATCGAAACGTGGAATCGGAATCAGAACCGGAATCATTCAATTTCAAACGATGCCCAACCCTATCGATTAAGCGATGAACTAGTTAGTTCGAAAAATCGAGTAATTGGATAAGGAACATAAACTAAAACTAGAAACTGCAATTTCGGGAGAAATTACACACCTTGGTCTTTCCTCTGTGGAGATACAGATCTTAGCCCCACTCAGGTCTATCAATAGAATGGATGATAATGCCAGTCATTGGCACAAAACAAAAAGCCATTAGAAATGAACTGGAGAATTGGACGTCCATGGACGTCAATGGCGGCACCCTTCATAATTGTTAATGCAATCGGAGACATTTGGGGGACACGTCCTATTGATATCTAGTCATTTTCTGTTGATTTGTGGAAAAAAAAAAAATTCCCATTGAAAATGAATTTGAAAAATTTTGGACGTCCATGGACGTCAATGGTATCAACTTACATAAGCGTCAATGGAATCCAAGTACACTGGCATCAATAGAATGAACAAACATGAAGAAATGCCATTGGAAATTAATGGGAAGTTTGGACGTCCATGGACGTCAATGGCATCACCCTCCATAAGCGGCAATGCAATCGGGGACATTTGGGGGACATGTCCTATTGATATCTAGTCATTTTCTGTTGATTTGGGGAAAAAAAAAAAATTCCCATTGAAAATGAATGGGAAAAATTTTGGACGTCCATGGACGTCAATGGTATCAACTTACATAAGCGTCAATGGAATCCAAGTACATTGGCATCAATAGAATGAACAAACATGAAGAAATGCCATTGGAAATTATTGGGAAGTTTGGACGTCCATGGACGTCAATGGCATCACCCTCCATAAGCGGCAATGCAATCGGGGACATTTGGGGGACATGTCCTATTGATATCTAGTCATTTTCTGTTGATTTGGGGAAAAAAAAAAAATTCCCATTGAAAATGAATGGGAAAAATTTTGGACGTCCATGGACGTCAATGGTATCAACTTACATAAGCGTCAATGGAATCCAAGTACATTGGCATCAATAGAATGAACAAACATGAAGAAATGCCATTAGGATTTAATGGGAAGTTTGGACGTCCCTGGATGTCAATGGCATCACCCTCCATAAGCAGCAATGCAATTGGGGACATTTGGGGGACACGTCCTAATGATATCTAGTCATTTTCTGTTGATTTGGGAAAAAAAAAAAAAAATCCCATTGAAAATGAATGGGAAAAATTTTGGACGTCCATGGACGTCAATGGTATCAACTTACATAAGCGTCAATGGAATCCAAGTACATTGGCATCAATAAAATGAACAAACATGAAGAAATGGCTTTGGAAATGATTGGGAAGTTTGGACGTCCATGGACGTCAATGGCATCACCCCCCATAAGCGGTAATGCAATCGGGGACATTTGGGGGACACGTCCTAATGATATCTAGTCATTTTCTGTTGATTTGGGGAAAAAAAAAAAATTCCCATTGAAAATGAATGGGAAAAATTTTGGACGTCCATGGACGTCAATGGTATCAACTTACATAACCGTCAATGGAATCCAAGTACATTGGCATCAAAAGAATGAACAAACATGAAGAAATGCCATTGGAAATGAATGGGAAGTTTGGACGTCCCTGGACGTCAATGGCATCACCCTCCATAAGTAGCAATGCAATCGGGGACATTTGGGGGACAGGTCCTATTGATATCTAGTCATTTTCTGTTGATTTGGGGAAAAAAAAAAAATTCCCATTGAAAATGAATGGGAAAAATTTTGGACGTCCATGGACGTCAATGGTATCAACTTACATAAGCGTCAATGGAATCCAAGTACATTGGCATCAATAAAATGAACAAACATGAAGAAATGCCATTGGAAATGAATGGGAAGTTTAGACGTCCATGAACGTCAATGGCATCACCCTCCATAAGCGGCAATGCAATCGGGGACATTTGGGGGAAACGTCCTAATGATATCTAGTCATTTTCTGTTGATTTGGGAAAAAAAAAAAAAAATCCCATTGAAAATGAATGGGAAAAATTTTGGACGTCCATGGACGTCAATGGTATCAACTTACATAAGCGTCAATGGAATCCAAGTACATTGGCATCAATAAAATGAACAAACATGAAGAAATGGCTTTGGAAATGATTGGGAAGTTTGGACGTCCATGGACGTCAATGGCATCACCCCCCATAAGCGGTAATGCAATCGGGGACATTTGGGGGACACGTCCTAATGATATCTAGTCATTTTCTGTTGATTTGGGGAAAAAAAAAAAATTCCCATTGAAAATGAATGGGAAAAATTTTGGACGTCCATGGACGTCAATGGTATCAACTTACATAACCGTCAATGGAATCCAAGTACATTGGCATCAAAAGAATGAACAAACATGAAGAAATGCCATTGGAAATGAATGGGAAGTTTGGACGTCCCTGGACGTCAATGGCATCACCCTCCATAAGTAGCAATGCAATCGGGGACATTTGGGGGACAGGTCCTATTGATATCTAGTCATTTTCTGTTGATTTGGGGAAAAAAAAAATTTCCCATTGAAAATGAATGGGTAAAATTTTGGACGTCCATGGACGTCAATGGCAGCACCCCCCATAAGCGTAAATGGAATTGGGGACGTTTGGGATATACGTCCTATTGATATCTGGTCATTTTCTGTTGATTTGGAGAAATTTAGTTTTTTCCCCATTGAAAATGAATGGGAAAAATTTTGGACGTCCATGTAAGTCAATGGCGGCACCCTTCATAAGCGTCAATGGAATTGGGGAAGTTTGGGGGACACGTCCTATTGATATCTGGTCATTTTCTGTTGATTTGGGGTAATTTTGTTTTTTCCCCATTGAAAATGAATGGGAAAAATTTTGGACGTCCATGGCAGTCAATGGCATCGACATCTATATAGTCAGTTGAATCCAAGTACATTGGCATCAGTAGATTCGACATGCATGGCCGTCAATGGCATCAATGCAATGTAAATTCCATTGGAAATCCCATTGGAAGTGAATGGGACTTTTCCCATTCGAAATGAATGGGATAGTTTTTGGCAAATTTCCGAGGAAGCGTAATTTTTTTCCAAATTCTGTATACAACTTTTATGCCCCTCACCGTCCCGGAATTTTTGATGCCCAAATTATGTGATTTGGTCAAAAATTGTAGGACTAGATACATTTTGAAACTTTTTTTTTTTTCACGGAAAATTGCCGTTTACGGACGAACGGAAAAATTTTCGGGGCCATTTGTAAAGTTTCCTGTGTCACGCGAAAATTCCGGTCGTGCCGATACTTGAACGGTGCCGATCGGTCTAACGGTTCGGGCTGTGAAGCGCGCGTTTTTTTTCCATTCAAAATGAATAGGAAAGTTTTTGGCAAATTTCCGGGGAACCGTAAATTTTTGCCAAATTCTGTATACAACTTTTATGCCCCTCACCGTCCCGGAATTTTTGATGCCCAAATTATGTGATTTGGTCAAAAATTGTAGGACTAGATACATTTTTAAACTTTTTTTATTTTTCGGAAAATTGCCGTTTACGGGCGAACGGAAAATTTTTCGTGGCGGTTTGAAAAATTCCCATCGTCACACGAAAAATCCGGTCGTGCCGATACTTGAACGGTGCCGATCGGTGCTACGGTTTGGGCTGTGCGTTGGCTCAAAAAAACGCGGAGAATAAGATGAATAATAATAATAACTAGAAACTGCAATTTCGGGAGAAATTACACACCTTGGTCTTTCCTCTGTGGAGATACAGATCTTAGCCCCACTCAGGTCTATCAATAGAATGGACCATAATGCCAGTCAATGGCACTAAACAAAGTAAAAGCCATGAGAAAAGATTGGGAGAATTGGACGTCCATGTCCGTCAATGGCAGCACCCTCCATAATTGTTAATGGAATCGGGGAAGTTTGGGGGACACGTTCTATTGATATCTAGTCATTTTCTGTTGATTTGGGAAAAAAAAAAAAATTTCCCATTGAAAATGAATGGGAAAAATTTTGGACGTCCATGGACGTCAATGGTATCAACTTACATAAGCGTCAATGGAATCCAAGTACATTGGCATCAATAAAATGAACAAACATGAAGAAATGCCATTGGAAATGAATGGGAAGTTTGGACGTCCATGAACGTCAATGGCATCACCCTCCATAAGCGGCAATGCAATCGGGGACATTTGGGGGACACGTCCTAATGATATCTAGTCATTTTCTGTTGATTTGGGAAAAAAAAAAAAATCCCATTGAAAATGAATGGGAAAAATTTTGGACGTCCATGGACGTCAATGGTATCAACTTACATAAGCGTCAATGGAATCCAAGTACATTGGCATCAATAGAATGAACAAACATGAAGAAATGCCTTTGGAAATGAATGGGAAGTTTGGACGTCCATGGACGTCAATGGCATCACCCCCCATAAGCGGCAATGCAATCGGGGACATTTGGGGGACACGTCCTAATGATATCTAGTCATTTTCTGTTGATTTGGGGAAAAAAAAAAATTTCCCATTGAAAATGAATGGGAAAAATTTTGGACGTCCATGGACGTCAATGGTATCAACTTACATAAGCGTCAATGGAATCCAAGTACATTGGCATCAATAGAATGAACAAACATGAAGAAATGCCATTGGAAATGAATGGGAAGTTTGGACGTCCCTGGACGTCAATGGCATCACCCTCCATAAGCAGCAATGCAATCGGGGACATTTGGGGGACAGGTCCTATTGATATCTAGTCATTTTCTGTTGATTTGGGGAAAAAAAAAAATTTCCCATTGAAAATGAATGGGTAAAATTTTGGACGTCCATGGACGTCAATGGCAGCACCCCCCATAAGCGTCAATGGAATTGGGGACGTTTGGGATATACGTCCTATTGATATCTGGTCATTTTCTGTTGATTTGGAGAAATGTAGTTTTTTCCCCATTGAAAATGAATGGGAAAAATTTTGGACGTCCATGGAAGTCAATGGCGGCACCCTTCATAAGCGTCAATGGAATTGGGGAAGTTTGGGGGACACGTCCTATTGATATCTGGTCATTTTCTGTTGATTTGGGGAAATTTTGTTTTTTCCCCATTGAAAATGAATGGGAAAAATTTTGGACGTCCATGGCCGTCAATGGCATCGACATTCATATAGTCAATTGAATCCAAGTACATTGGCATCAGTAGATTCGACATGCATGGCCGTCAATGGCATCAATGCAATGTAAATTCCATTGGAAATCCCATTGGAAGTGAATGGGACTTTTCCCATTCGAAATGAATGGGATAGTTTTTGGCAAATTTCCGAGGAAGCGTAATTTTTTTCCAAATTCTGTATACAACTTTTATGCCCCTCACCGTCCCGGAATTTTTGATGCCCAAATTATGTGATTTGGTCAAAAATTGTAGGACTAGATACATTTTGAAACTTTTTTTTTTTTCACGGAAAATTGCCGTTTACGGACGAACGGAAAAATTTTCGGGGCCATTTGTAAAGTTTCCTGTGTCACGCGAAAATTCCGGTCGTGCCGATACTTGAACGGTGCCGATCGGTCTAACGGTTCGGGCTGTGAAGCGCGCGTTTTTTTTCCATTCAAAATGAATAGGAAAGTTTTTGGCAAATTTCCGGGGAACCGTAAATTTTTGCCAAATTCTGTATACAACTTTTATGCCCCTCACCGTCCCGGAATTTTTGATGCCCAAATTATGTGATTTGGTCAAAAATTGTAGGACTAGATACATTTTGAAACTTTTTTTGTTTTTCGGAAAATTGCCGTTTACGGGCGAACGGAAAATTTTTCGTGGCGGTTTGAAAAATTCCCATCGTCACGCGAAAATTCCGGTCGTGCCGATACTTGAACTGTGCCGATCGGTGCTACGGTTTGGGCTGTGCGTTGGCTCAAAAAAACGCGGAGAATAAGATGAATAAATAATAAGTACAATAAAGTTGCACAATAACAATACCTTGTTCTTTCTTTCAGAAAGACCAAGGTAATAACTAGAAACTGCAATTTCGGGAGAAATTACACACCTTGGTCTTTCCTCTGTGGAGATACAGATCTTAGCCCCACTCAGGTCTATCAATAGAATGGATCATAATGCCAGTCATTGGCACTAAACATAGTTAAAGCCATTAGAAAAGATTGGGAGAATTGGACGTCCATGTCCGTCAATGGCAGCACCCTCCATAATTGTTAATGGAATCGGGAAAGTTTGGGGGACACGTCCTATTGATATCTAGTCATTTTCTGTTGATTTGGGAAAAAAAAAAAATTCCCATTGAAAATGAATGGGAAAAATTTTGGACGTCCATGGACGTCAATGGTATCAACTTACATAAGCGTCAATGGAATCCAAGTACATTGGCATCAATAAAATGAACAAACATGAAGAAATGCCATTGGAAATGAATGGGAAGTTTGGACGTCCATGAACGTCAATGGCATCACCCTCCATAAGCGGCAATGCAATCGGGGACATTTGGGGGACACGTCCTAATGATATCTAGTCATTTTCTGTTGATTTGGGGAAAAAAAAAAAAATCCCATTGAAAATGAATGGGAAAAATTTTGGACGTCCATGGACGTCAATGGTATCAACTTACATAAGCGTGAATGGAATCCAAGTACATTGGCATCAATAGAATGAACAAACATGAAGAAATGCCTTTGGAAATGAATGGGAAGTTTGGACGTCCATGGACGTCAATGGCATCACCCCCCATAAGCGGCAATGCAATCGGGGACATTTGGGGGACACGTCCTAATGATATCTAGTCATTTTCTGTTGATTTGGGGAAAAAAAAAAAAATTCCCATTGAAAATGAATGGGAAAAATTTTGGACGTCCATGGACGTCAATGGTATCAACTTACATAAGCGTCAATGGAATCCAAGTACATTGGCATCAATAGAATGAACAAACATGAAGAAATGCCATTGGAAATGAATGGGAAGTTTGGACGTCCGTGGACGTCAATGGCATCACCCTCCATAAGCAGCAATGCAATCGGGCACATTTGGGGGAAACGTCCTATTGATATCTAGTCATTTTCTGTTGATTTGGGGAAAAAAAAAAAATTCCCATTGAAAATGAATGGGAAAAATTTTGGACGTCCATGGACGTCAATGGTATAAACTTACATAAGCGTCAATGGAATCCAAGTACATTGGCATCAAAAGAATGAACAAACATGAAGAAATGCCATTGGTATTTAATGGGAAGTTTGGACGTCCATGGACGTCAATGGCATCACCCCCCATAAGCGGCAATGCAATCGGGGACATTTGGGGGACACGTCCTAATGATATCTAGTCATTTTCTGTTGATTTGGGGAAAAAAAAAAAATTCCCATTGAAAATGAATGGGAAAAATTTTGGACGTCCATGGACGTCAATGGCAGCACCCTTCATAAGCGTCAATGGAGTTGGGGACGTTTGGGGTATACGTCCTATTGATATCTGGTCATTTTCTGTTGATTTGGAGAAATTTAGTTTTTTCCCCATTGAAAATGAATGGGAAAAATTTTGGACGTCCATGGAAGTCAATGGCGGCACCCTTCATAAGCGTCAATGGAATTGGGGAAGTTTGGGGGACACGTCCTATTGATATCTGGTCATTTTCTGTTGATTTGGGGTAATTTTGTTTTTTCCCCATTGAAAATGAATGGGAAAAATTTTGGACGTCCATGGCAGTCAATGGCATCGACATCCATATAATCAATTGAATCCAAGTACATTGGCATCAGTAGATTAGACATGCATGGCCGTCAATGGCATCAATGCAATGTAAATTCCATTGGAAATCCCATTGGAAGTGAATGGGACTTTTCCCATTCGAAATGAATGGGATAGTTTTTGGCAAATTTCCGAGGAAGCGTAATTTTTTTCCAAATTCTGTATACAACTTTTATGCCCCTCACCGTCCCGGAATTTTTGATGCCCAAATTATGTGATTTGGTCAAAAATTGTAGGACTAGATACATTTTGAAACTTTTTTTTTTTTCACGGAAAATTGCCGTTTACGGACGAACGGAAAAATTTTCGGGGCCATTTGTAAAGTTTCCTGTGTCACGCGAAAATTCCGGTCGTGCCGATACTTGAACGGTGCCGATCGGTCTAACGGTTCGGGCTGTGAAGCGCGCGTTTTTTTTCCATTCAAAATGAATAGGAAAGTTTTTGGCAAATTTCCGGGGAACCGTAAATTTTTGCCAAATTCTGTATACAACTTTTATGCCCCTCACCGTCCCGGAATTTTTGATGCCCAAATTATGTGATTTGGTCAAAAATTGTAGGACTAGATACATTTTGAAACTTTTTTTATTTTTCGGAAAATTGCCGTTTACGGGCGAACGGAAAATTTTTCGTGGCGGTTTGAAAAATTCCCATCGTCACGCGAAAATTCCGGTCGTGCCGATACTTGAACTGTGCCGATCGGTGCTACGGTTTGGGCTGTGCGTTGGCTCAAAAAAACGCGGAGAATAAGATGAATAAATAATAAGTACAATAAAGTTGCACAATAACAATACCTTGTTCTTTCTTTCAGAAAGACCAAGGTAATAAGAACAACTAGAAACTGCAATTTCGGGAGAAATTACACACCTTGGTCTTTCCTCTGTGGAGATACAAATCTTAGCCCCACTCAGGTCTATCAATAGAATGGACCATAATGCCAGTCATTGGCACTAAACAAAGTTAAAGCCATTAGAAAAGATTGGGAGAATTGGACGTCCATGTCCGTCAATGGCAGCACCCTCCATAATTGTTAATGGAATCGGGGAAGTTTGGGGGACACGTCCTATTGATATCTAGTCATTTTCTGTTGATTTGGGAAAAAAAAAAAATTCCCATTGAAAATGAATGGGAAAAATTTTGGACGTCCATGGACGTCAATGGTATCAACTTACATAAGCGTCAATGGAATCCAAGTACATTGGCATCAATAAAATGAACAAACATGAAGAAATGCCATTGGAAATGAATGGGAAGTTTGGACGTCCATGAACGTCAATGGCATCACCCTCCATAAGCGGCAATGCAATCGGGGACATTTGGGGGACACGTCCTAATGATATCTAGTCATTTTCTGTTGATTTGGGAAAAAAAAAAAAATCCCATTGAAAATGAATGGGAAAAATTTTGGACGTCCATGGACGTCAATGGTATCAACTTACATAAGCGTCAATGGAATCCAAGTACATTGGCATCAATAAAATGAACAAACATGAAGAAATGCCATTGGAAATGAATGGGAAGTTTGGACGTCCATGAACGTCAATGGCATCACCCTCCATAAGCGGCAATGCAATCGGGGACATTTGGGGGAAACGTCCTGTTGATATCTAGTCATTTTCTGTTGATTTGGGGAAAAAAAAAAAAATTCCCATTGAAAATGAATGGGAAAAATTTTGGACGTCCATGGACGTCAATGGTATCAACGTACATAAGCGTCAATGGAATCCAAGTACATTGGCATCAAAAGAATGAACAAACATGAAGAAATGCCATTGGAAATGAATGGGAAGTTTGGACGTCCCTGGACGTCAATGGCATCACCCTCCATAAGCAGCAATGCAATCGGGGACATTTGGGGGACAGGTCCTATTGATATCTAGTCATTTTCTGTTGATTTGGGGAAAAAAAAAAAAATTCCCATTGAAAATGACTGGGTAAAATTTTGGACGTCTATGGACGTCAATGGCAGCACCCCCCATAAGCGTCAATGGAATTGGGGACGTTTGGGATATACGTCCTATTGATATCTGGTCATTTTCTGTTGATTTGGAGAAATTTAGTTTTTTCCCCATTGAAAATGAATGGGAAAAATTTTGGACGTCCATGTAAGTCAATGGCGGCACCCTTCATAAGCGTCAATGGAATTGGGGAAGTTTGGGGGACACGTCCTATGGATATCTGGTTATTTTCTGTTGATTTGGGGTAATTTTGTTTTTTCCCCATTGAAAATGAATGGGAAAAATTTTGGACGTCCATGGCCGTCAATGGCATCGACATCCATATAGTCAATTGAATCCAAGTACATTGGCATCAGTAGATTCGACATGCATGGCCGTCAATGGCATCAATGCAATGTAAATTCCATTGGAAATCCCATTGGAAGTGAATGGGACTTTTCCCATTTGAAATGAATGGGATAGTTTTTGGCAAATTTCCGAGGAAGCGTAATTTTTTTCCAAATTCTGTATACAACTTTTATGCCCCTCACCGTCCCGGAATTTTTGATGCCCAAATTGTGTGATTTGGTCAAAAATTGTAGGACTAGATACATTTTGAAACTTTTTTTTTTTTCCGGAAAATTGCCGTTTACGGGCGAAGGGAAAAGTTTTCGGGTCCGTTTGAAAAATTCCCATCGTTGCGCGAAAATTCCGGTCGTGCCGATATTTGAACGGTGCCGATCGGTCAAACGGTTCGGGCTGTGCAGCGTGCGTTTTTTTTTCATTCAAAATGAATAGGAAAGTTTTTGGCAAATTTCCGGGGAGCCGTAAATTTTTGCCAAATTCTGTATACAACTTTTATGCCCCTCATCGTCCCGGAATTTTTGATACCCAAATTATGTGATTTGGTCAAAAATTGTAGGACTAGATACATTTTTTAACTTTTTTTTTTTTCCGGAAAATTGCCGTTTACGGGCGAACGGAAAATTTTTCGGGGGATTTTGAAAAAGTCCCTGCGTCGCGCAAAAAATCCGGTCGTGCCGATACTTCAACGGTGCCGATCGGTGGTATGGTTCGGGCTGCGCGGCGCGCCGAAAAAACGCGGAGAATAAGATGAAGATATAATAAATAATAACTAGAAACTGCAATTTCGGGAGAAATTACACACCTTGGTCTTTCCTCTGTGGAGATACAGATCTTAGCCCCACTCAGGTCTATCAATAGAATGGACCATAATGCCAGTCAATGGCACTAAACAAAGTAAAAGCCATGAGAAAAGATTGGGAGAATTGGACGTCCATGTCCGTCAATGGCAGCACCCTCCATAAGCGTCAATGCAATCGGGGACATTTGGGGGACACGTCCTAATGATATGTAGTCATTTTTTGTTGATTTGGGGGGGAAAAAAAATTCCCATTGAAAATGAATGGGAAAAATTTTGGACGTCCATGGACGTCAATGGTATCAACTTACATAAGTGTCAATGGAATCCAAGTACATTGGCATCAATAGAATGAACAAACATGAAGAAATGCCATTGGAAATGAATGGGAAGTTTGGACGTCCATGAACGTCAATGGCATCACCCTCCATAAGCAGCAATGCAATCGGGGACATTTGGGGGACACGTCCTATTGATATCTAGTCATTTTCTGTTGATTTGGGGAAAAAAAAAAAATTCCCATTGAAAATGAATGGGAAAAATTTTGGACGTCCATGGACGTCAATGGTATCAACTTACATAAGCGTCAATAGAATCCAAGTACATTTGCATCAATAGAATGAAAAAACATAATTAAATGGCATTAGAAATGAATGGGAAATTTGGACGTACATGGCCGTCAATGGCGGCGCCCTTCATAAGCGTCAATGGAATTGGACTAGTTTGGGGGACACGTCCTTTTGATATCAGGTCGTTTTTTTGTTGATTTGGGGGGAAAAAAAATTCCCATTGAAAATGAATGGGAAAAATTTTGGACGTCCATTGACGTCAATGGTATCAACTTACAATGGAATCCAAGTACATTGGCATCAATAGAATGAAAAAACATAATTAAAAATAAATGGGAAATTTGGACGTCCATGGACGTCAATGGCATCACCCTCCATAAGTGTAAATGGAATTGGGGAAGTTTGGGGGACACGTCCTATTGATATCTAGTCATTTTCTTTTGATTTTTGGAAAAAAAAAAAATTCCAATTGAAAATGACTTTGATGCGGGAGGTCGTAGGATCGAACCTCTGTCAATACCAAGTTAGCTTTTGTCAATGCCTGTATCACATACATGATAACTTTATATACATATCACACAACACTGCATTTAGCAGATGGATAGCTCAGTGTTAATATCGCTGACCTTGGTACGAGAGGATGGTGGTTCGATCCCCGGTCAGTTTCCTACTTTATGCGTATACCTCAGAGTGGATTGGACGTCGCCGACGTCAAAAGAGCGGATGACGCCAACGTCCATCGAGAGGACGGCGCCGACGATCAACGAACGGATGGTGACGACGTCCAACGAGCAAACGGCGGCGACGTCAAAAGTTAGCGCGAGAGGCTGACGTCACCGACGTCAAAAGAGCAGATGATGCCGACATCCCACGTGGGACAGTGACAACGTTCAACAAGCAAACGTCAAAAGTGCAGAATGCGATGTCCAAGACGTCAAAAGAGCAGATGACGCCGACGTCCCCGACGATCAACAAACGGATGGTGACGACGTCCAACGAGCAAACGGCGCCGACGTCAAAAGTTAGCGTGAGAGGCCGACGTCAAAAGAGCAGATGACGCCGACATCCCATGTGGGACAGTGACAACGTTCAACAAGCAAAAGTCAAAAGTGCAGAATACGATGTCCAACGAGCGGACGTCACCGACGTCCAAGACCTCAAAAGAGCAGATGACGCCGACGTCCATCGAGCGCACGGTGCCGACATCTCACGTGGAACAGTGACGACGTTCAACAAGCAAACGTCAAAAGTGCAGAATGCGCCGTCTAACGAGCGGACGTCACCGACGTCCAAAGTGCAGAATGCGCCGTCCAACGAGCGGACATCACCGACTTCCAAACTGCTGACGGCGCCGACGTCCAACGAGCGGACGTCACCGACGTCCAAAGTGCTGACGCTGCCGACGTCCAACGTGGGACAATGACGACGTTCAACAAGCAAACGTCAAAAGTGCAGAATGCGCCATCTTACGTCCAACGAGCGGATGGTGACGATGTCAAAAGAGTGGACGACGCCGACGTCCAAAGTTTGGCGACGTCCAACGAGCGGACGTCACCAACGTCCAAGACGTCAAAAGAGCAGATGACGCCGACGTCCATCGAGAGGACGGTGCCGACATCTCACGTGGAACAGTGACGACGTTCAACAAGCAAACGTCAAAAGTGCAGAATGCGCCGTCCAACGAGCGGACGTCACCGACGTCCAAAGTGCTGACGCTGCCGACGTCCATCGAGCGGACGGTGCCGACGTCCAACGTGGGACAATGACGACGTTCAACAAGCAAACGTCAAAAGTGCAGAATGCGCCGTCTTACGTCCAACGAGCGGATGGTGACGATGTCAAAAGAGTGGACGACGCCGACGTCCAAAGTTTGGCGACGTCCAACGAGCGGACGTCACCGACGTCCTAATTGCTGTCGCTGCCGACGTCCAAAGTGCTGACGCTGCCGACATCCAACATAAAGACGGCGCCGACTTCCAACGAGCGGACGGCGCCGACGTCCAATGAGCGGACGGTGATGACGTCCAACTAGCAAACGTCGCCGACGTCCAACATGCGGATGACGCCGACGTCCAGTCGACGAAGTCCAACGTGCGGATGACGCCGACGTCCCATAAATTCCCATTGAAAATGAATGGGAAAAATTTTGGACGTCCATGGACGTCAATGGTATCAACTTACATAGGCGTCAATGGAATCCAAGTACATTGGCATCAATAAAATGAAAAAACATAATTAAATGCCATTAGAAATGAATGGGAAATTTGGACGTCCATGGACGTCAATGGTATCAACTTAAATAAGCGTCAATGGATACCAAGTACATTGGCATCAATAGAATGAACAAACATGAAGAAATGCCATTGGAAATGAATGGGAAGTTTGGACGTCCGTGGACGTCAATGGCATCACCCTCCATAAGAGGCAATGCAATCGGGGACATTTGGGGGACACGTCCTATTGATATCTAGTCATTTTCTGTTGATTTGGGGAAAAAAAAAAAATTCCCATTGAAAATGAATGGGAAAAATTTTGGACGTCCATGGACGTCAATGGTATCAACTTACATAAGCGTCAATGGAATCCAAATACATTGGCATCAATAGAATGAACAAACATGAAGAAACGCCATTGGAAATTAATGGGAAGTTTGGACGTCCGTGGACGCCAATGGCATCACCCTCCATAAGCAGCAATGCAATCGGGGACATTTGGGGGACACGTCCTATTGATATCTAGTCATTTTCTGTTGATTTGGGGAAAAAAAAAATTTCCCATTGAAAATGAATGGGAAAAATTTTGGACGTCCATGGACGTCAATGGCAGCACCCTTCATAAGCGTCAATGGAGTTGGGGACGTTTGGGGTATACGTCCTATTGATATCTGGTCATTTTCTGTTGATTTGGAGAAATTTAGTTTTTTCCCCATTGAAAATGAATGGGAAAAATTTTGGACGTCCATGGAAGTCAATGGCGGCACCCTTCATAAGCGTCAATGGAATTGGGGAAGTTTGGGGGACACGTCCTATTGATATCTGGTCATTTTCTGTTGATTTGGGGAAATTTAGTTTTTTCCCCATTGAAAATGAATGGGAAAAATTTTGGACGTCCATGGCCGTCAATGGCATCGACATCCATATAGTCAATTGAATCCAAGTACATTGGCATCAGTAGATTCGACATGCATGGCCGTCAATGGCATCAATGCAATGTAAATTCCATTGGAAATCCCATTGGAAGTGAATGGGACTTTTCCCATTCGAAATGAATGGGATAGTTTTTGGCAAATTTCCGAGGAAGCGTAATTTTTTTCCAAATTCTGTATACAACTTTTATGCCCCTCACCGTCCCGGAATTTTTGATGCCCAAATTGTGTGATTTGGTCAAAAATTGTAGGACTAGATACATTTTGAAACTTTTTTTTTTTTCCGGAAAATTGCCGTTTACGGGCGAAGGGAAAATTTTTCGGGTCCGTTTGAAAAATTCGCATCGTTGCGCGAAAATTCCGGTCGTGCCGATATTTGAACGGTGCCGATCGGTCAAACGGTTCGGGCTGTGCAGCGTGCGTTTTTTTTTCATTCAAAATGAATAGGAAAGTTTTTGGCAAATTTCCGGGGAACCGTAAATTTTTGCCAAATTCTGTATACAACTTTTATGCCCCTCATCGTCCCGGAATTTTTGATACCCAAATTATGTGATTTGGTCAAAAATTGTAGGACTAGATACATTTTTTAACTTTTTTTTTTTTTCGGAAAATTGCCGTTTACGGGCGAACGGAAAATTTTTCGGGGGATTTTGAAAAAGTCCCTGCGTCGCGCGAAAAATCCGGTCGTGCCGATACTTCAACGGTGCCGATCGGTGGTATGGTTCGGGCTGCGCGGCGCGCCGAAAAAACGCGGAGAATAAGATGAAGATATAATAAATAATAACTAGAAACTGCAATTTCGGGAGAAATTACACACCTTGGTCTTTCCTCTGTGGAGATACAGATCTTAGCCCCACTCAGGTCTATCAATAGAATGGATCATAATGCCAGTCATTGGCAAAAAACAAAGTAAAAGCCGTTAGAAATGAATGGGAGAATTGGACGTCCATGGACGGTAATGGCGGCACCTTTCATAATTGTTAATGGAATCGGGGAAGTTTGGGGGACACGTCCTAATGATATCTAGTCATTTTCTGTTGATTTGGGAAAAAAAAAAAAAATTCCCATTGAAAATGAATGGGAAAAATTTTGGACGTCCATGGACGTCAATGGTATCAACTTACATAAGCGTCAATGGAATCCAAGTACATTGGCATCAATAAAATGAAAAAACATGAAGAAATGCCATTGGAAATGAATGGGAAGTTTGGACGTCCATGGACGTCAATGGCATCACCCTCCATAAGCGGCAATGCAATCGGGGACATTTGGGGGACACGTCCTATTGATATCTAGTCATTTTCTGTTGATTTGGGGAAAAAAAAAAAATTCCCATTGAAAATGAATGGGTAAAATTTTGGACGTCCATGGACGTCAATGGCAGCACCCCCCATAAGCGTCAATGGAATTCCAAGTGCATTGGCATCACTAGAATGAACAAACATGAAGAAATGCCATTGGGATTTAATGGGAAGTTTGGACGTCCATGAACGTCAATGGCATCACCCTCCATAAGCGGCAATGCAATCGGGGACATTTGGGGGACACGTCCTAATGATATCTAGTCATTTTCTGTTGATTTGGGGGAAAAAAAAAAATTCCCATTGAAAATGAATGGGAAAAATTTTGGACGTCCATGGACGTCAATGGTATCAACTTACATAAGCGTCAATGGAATCCAAGTACATTGGCATCAATAGAATGAAAAAACATGAAGAAATGCCATTGGTAATGAATGGGAAGTTTGGACGTCCATGGACGTCAATGGCATCACCCTCCTTAAGCGGCAATGCGATCGGGGACATTTGGGGGACACGTCCGAATGATATCTAGTCATTTTCTGTTGATTTAGGGAAAAAAAAAAATTTCCCATTGAAAATGAATGGGAAAAATTTTGGACGTCCATGGACGTCAATGGTATCAACTTACATAAGCGTCAATGGAATCCAAGTACATTGGCATCAATAGAATGAACAAACATGAAGAAATGCCATT
Source organism: Corythoichthys intestinalis (assembly GCF_030265065.1). NCBI lineage: Eukaryota > Metazoa > Chordata > Actinopteri > Syngnathiformes > Syngnathidae > Corythoichthys > Corythoichthys intestinalis. Next base: position 17,444,503 of record NC_080407.1, read on the forward strand.
GGAAATGAATGGGAAGTTTGGACGTCCATGAACGTCAATGGCATCACCCTCCATTAGCGTAAATGGAATTGGGGAAGTTTGGGGGACACGTCCTATTGACATCTAGTCATTTTCTGTTGATTTGGGGAAATTTAGTTTTTTCCCCATTGAAAATGAATGGGAAAAATTTTGGACGTCCATGGACGTCAATGGCAGCACCCCCCATAAGCGTCAATGGAGTTGGGGACGTTTGGGGTATACGTCCTATTAATATCTGGTCATTTTCTGTTGATTTGGGGAAATTTAGTTTTTTCCCCATTGAAAATGAATGGGAAAAATTTTGGACGTCCATGGCCGTCAATGGCAGAACCCCCTATAAGCGTCAATGGAGTTGGGGACGTTTGGGGGACACGTCCTATTGATATCTGGTCATTTTCTGTTGATTTGGGGAAATGTAGTTTTTTCCCCATTGAAAATGAATGGGAAAAATTTTGGACGTCCATGGCCGTCATTGGCATCGACATCCATATAGTCAATTGAATCCAAGTACATTGGCATCAATAGATTCGACATTTATGGCCGTCAATGGCATCAATGATGTAAATTCCAATGGAAATCCCATTGGAAGTGAATGGGAAATTTTCCCATTAGAAATGAATGGGATAGTTTTTGGCAAATATCCGGGGAACCGTAATTTTTTTCCAAATTCTGTATACAATCTTTATGCCCCCCACCGTCCCGGAATTTTTGATGTCCAATTTATGTGATTTGGTCAAAAATTGTAGGACAAGTAGCGTTTTGAAACTTTTGTTTTTTTTACGGAAAATTGCCGTTTACGGGCAAACGGAAAATTTTTCGGGGCCGTTTGAAAAAGACCCTGCGTCGCACGAAAATTCCGGTCATGCCAAAACTTGAACGATGGCGATCGGTGCTATGGTTCGGGCTGTGAAGCGCACGTTTTTTTTCCATTCAAAATGAATAGGAAAGTTTTTGGCAAATTTCCGGGGAACCGTAAATTTTTGTCAAATTCTGTATACAACTTTTATGCCCCTCACCGTCCCGGAATTTTTGATACCCAAATTATGTGATTTGGTCAAAAATTGTAGGACAAGTAGCGTTTTGAAACTTTTTTTTTTTTTCGGAAATTTGCCGTTTACGGGCGAACGGAAAATTTTTCGGGGCCGTTTGAAAAATTCCCATCGTCGCGCGAAAATTCCGGTCGTGCCGATACTTGAACGGTGCCGATCGGTGCTATGGTTCGGGCTGCGCGGCGCGCCGAAAAAAACGTCAACAATTATTGAATAATAATAATAATAAAGAATAATAATAAAGAAGTACAATAAAGTTGTACAACAACATAACCTTGTTCTTTCCCTTGGAAAGACCAAGGTAATAATAAGGCGAATAAAGTTGCAGAATAACAATACCTTGTTCTTTCCATAGGAAAGACCAAGGTAATAATAAGGCGAATAAAGTTGCAGAATAACAATACCTTGTTCTTTCCATAGGAAAGACCAAGGTAATAAAGTTGCACAATAACAATACCTTGTTCTTTCTTTCAGAAAGACCAAGGTAATAACTGAGCTGAGCCTCAAATGCAATAAATAAATGAAGATTTAAAATACAACAAAAGAACAATTGGCTAACTTACATAGCAAAAGTCCGCTAGCTTAAATGCTATAAAAATGCTAACATTTTATTTTTACTCTGAACAAATGGTTCAAACACATATTCCGACAAAAAAAACGGCTAAATATACCTACAAAATAAATTACGTATACATTAAAAAAAACCTTAGCTCAAACAAAAACTTAGCTAAAGTTGTTCTTAACAGGGAGCAGCTGGATTCAGCCATGTGGAATGAGTTATGTCATATTCACTGTTGTCACTAGAGGGTAGTGTATCCACCCAAATTAATAAAAAAATGCAAACACTTTCAAAACCAACCATTACAACGACACTTTAATAAAACGAATACTCGAAGCAGCAAAATTTAGCAGGTTCTCAGCGTCCATATTTCTTCGGTAAAACCTCGCTGGACGAGAGTTACGAGACTTTCGGGGGAAAAAAATCCAATTGAAACATGCATCCGAAAATTGTCAAATACAGGTAGCCCACGGGTTTTCGTTCCTACGCTACGTTTTCGCGTAAGTCGGAAAGAACCCTTTTTGAAAAATATAACTATCCAAAAAGTCCAAGTATTGTATTTTGTTTAATGAATGAGGATACACTGCCCTCTGATGGTAGCATTGGGTGTGGCTGGACTGTCGCCTTGGCTTGTCTGACTGAATAGGAGACTCGTCTGACATGGATATAGGACAGGTGCCCTCCTGTTTGGCCCATTTAAGGCTGTAAGTTGTTTCAGCTCACATATTTAGATGCATTTGTAATTTGAGAGCTACAGTTGATTTGCTATGAAAGCTGTAAATACATTAGCATTCATAGCATTTAAGCTAGCACTTTTATGAGGCAATTTGGTCTAATTTAATCTACTAAATATATAGTTTGATCAGACGAGATGGACGTTTGAACACCAATTGTTTCGTGTAAGGTTTTATTGGCAAAAAGTATCGTTTTGAACATAAGTGTACATACAGTTCTGGCACCACTGCAATTATGTCAGCTAATGCTTAATTTTTGCCAGAAAATGATTGCAATTACAAATGCTTTGGTAGCAATATGTTAATTTATTTTGCTTGCCATGAAAAAACACAAAAGAGAATGGAAAAAAATAATTTTACACAAAACACCAAAAATGGACCGGACAAAAGTATTGGCACCTTTTGAAAAATCATGTGATGCTTCTCTAATTTGTGGAATTAACAGCACCTGTTACTTACCTGTGGCACATAAAAAGTGGTGACAATAACTAAATCACACTTGCAGCCGTTAAAATTGATTAAATTTGACTCACCCTCTGTCCTTGTTTGTACCACATTGAGCATGGAGAAAAGAAAGAAGACCAAAGAACTGTCTAAGGACTTGAGAAGCAAAATTATGAGGAAGCATGGGCAATCTCATGGCTACAAGTCCATCTCCAAAGACCTGAATGTTCCTGTGTCTACCGTGTGCAGTGTCATCATTAAGTGTAAAGCCCATGGCACTGTGGCTAACCTCCCTTGATGTGGACAGAAAAGAAAAATTGACGTGAGATTTCAACGAAAGATTGTGCGGATGGTGGATAAAGAACCTCGACTAACATCCAAACAAGTTCAAGCATTCCTACAGTCCGAGGATACAACTGTGTCAACCCATACTGTCCGTCGGTACCCAGGAAGACCCCATTTCTGACCCAGAGACATAAAGCCAAGCAGGAGTTTGCTAAAACTTGCCTGAGAAAGCCAAAAACTTTTTGGAAGAATGTTTTCTGGTCAGATGAGACAAAATTAGAGCTTTTTGGAAAAAGGAATCATGATAAGAGTTTACAGGGAAAAAAACGAGGCCTTCAAAGAAAAGAACACGGTCCCCACAGTCAAACATGGCGGTAGTTCCCTGATGTTTTGGGGTTGCTGTGCTGCCTCTGGCATTGGACTGCTTTACCGTGTGCATGGCATTATGAAGTCCGAAGACTACCAACAAATTTTGCAGCATAATGTAGGGCCCAGTGTGAGAAAGCTGGGTCTCCCTCAGATGTCAGGGGTCTTCCAGCAGAAAAATGACCCAAAACACTCTTCAAAAAGCAATAGAAAATAATTTGAGAGAAAGCACTGGAGACTTCTAAAGTGGCCAACAGTGAGTCCAGACCTGAATCCCATATACACCTGTGGAGACATCTGAAAATGGCAGTTTGGAGAGGGCACCCTTCAAATTTTAGAGACCTGGAGCAGTTGGCCAAAGAAGAATGGTCTAAAATTGCAGCACAGCATTGTAAGGAACTCATTCATGGATACCGGAAGTGGTTGTTTGCAGTTATTTTGTCTAAAGCAGTGTTGTTGTCGTCAACGATGACGATAACGAAAATATTTCGGCGACGGACAATTTTTTTCATGACGATGACGAGACGATAACGAGCTAAAAACGTATCTTGGGAGACTAAAACCTAACAGCAATAATGCCGGTTTTCGTCTCACGAGACGACAACGAGACAAAAATGCGCCATAGTTTTCGTCGCATGTTCACAATGTGTGACATTTTATGTGTTGTTAGCCTGCCAGGTTGTGTCACTCATGAGACATGCTGGGACCCCCCCCCAACTCACCCACTAGTCTAGTGACTCTCCAGTCTCCCCATTGCTTGTTTTGAGACACACACGGTAAGATTTGTCTTCTTATCTCGGCAACAGAAGATATGCAATGTTGTTTTAGCCTAGCAAGGTCTGTGCTGAGTGCTAAATGTAACTCATAGCATTAGCATAGCATTTAAGTTCACGTTAGAGCATTAGGCTATTGCTAACAGCGAGCGTCCTCCTAAACTCTCAGACAACATTTTTTACATACAGGTCGTGGCGTCCAGGCGGGTATAACTAACTGAAAATAATGTAGCCTACTGTTTTCCTGCTGAGTGTGTAGTATCACGTGATAGATTTGTAGATGCTACAATATTTGCTCGTCCGTCAACGTTCATTGGAAGCCTTTTCTTCCTTATTTTTGGAGTGAAACTTTAGAATTTTACAGAAGAAAATATTGAGTTAACGTCGACTAAAACTAGATTAAATTAATCTGAGTTTTTGTCAACAAAAACTAGACAAAGGCAAACACATTTTGAAATGACTCAAATATGACTAAGACTAATAAGTATTATCGTCCAAAAGACGAAAATTAAGACGTATATTAAAATGGCTGCCAAAAACAACACTGGTCTAAAGGTTGTGCTACCAAATATTAGGCTGAGGGTGCCAATACATTTTTGGAGTTTTGTGTAAAATGATAATGATTTTTCATTCTCTTTTATGTTTCTTCATTGCAAGCAAAATAAATGAAGATATTACTCCCAAAGCATTTGTAATTGCAATCATTTTCTAGGAGAAATTGAGCATTACATGACAGAATTGCAGGGGTGCCAATACTTGCGCAGCACTGTATGTGCGGTACAGCTTTACAAATTGTCAAATGCAATCGCGCAAGTCGAGTACGTTGAAACTACCTGTATTGCTTTCATTTTGCGCAAAATTAAAAGAAACAGAGCTCGAGAGAAAGCTGAGAACTAACTTCAGACAAAATGAGATATGGAGGAGCACCTGGACATGACATGGTCCTGAGAGAATGTTATATCATGCCTCGTTCCTATGTTCTTCTGTTTTGTTTGTTATAGTGATTTTCTATTTAGTTTGCATTTTGTTTCTATTTTGGTCAAATAAACATTTTTTAAGTACCACCCACAACCCTTGCTTCCTGCACCTGCGTCCACTTTCTACTCACTAACCCACGCAATCTCTTCACTGAACCTGACAAGAAAACATGCTTTGGATGCTTTCTGGAGAACCACACGACTTGTAGGCGTCTCTCGGATGGGGAGCCCGACAGGTGTTCAATGCCCACGAAACAAGCAGAAGCCAGATGGGCTTAAAAGGGATTTCCAGAGGTGTCTTTAACCAAATTAAACTGAGGAAGCCACCATAGACAAAAACGGGGCAAGGGCCAACACTACGTGAACAACTGCGTGAGCAAATGCTGAAAATTAGGCTGCAGCTATCGATTTTTTAGTAGACGATAAATCAATAAACTAGTTAGTTTAATAATCGGATAAGGAACATAAAAATTAGAATACCTTAGCTGAGCCTAAAAAGGTATAAAAAAATAATGATCTACCGTAATTTTCAGACTATAAGCCACTACTTTTTTTCCTTCATTTTGAATCCTACGGCTTATTTGTTGATTTATTTGGGTTAATAGGTAACACATGCTTCCCAGCATGCGTTGCAGCGCTACAGATGTACTGTATATAACAATCAAAATTCATGTTCTGTGCTAATTATTTATTCTTTTAATGCTCCAGTTGTTTCATTAATTGCTATTTATGGTATTTGGTAACACTTTGACAGCAGCGCCATAAGACTGTCATAATGATGACATGATACTATCAGGTGCATTACTGAATGCTTATGACAGTCATCTGGCAAATTATGTTACTAACTCCATAAATGTCCAGCTCGGATCTTTTAAATCCATTCAAAAGTGAGATAACTCGCTGAATAACACTAAAAAACATTTGTTATAAGCAGTCATTAATGCTCATGACAGTTTCATGTCATAATTATGATTGTCTAATCAGTGTTATGGCGCCACTGTCAGTGAGTGTTACGAAATACCATCACTAGCAATTAATTGCAATTGGAACAGTAACTGAAGAAACAATTAGCACAGAACATGAATTTTGATTGTTATTTACATCTGGAGTGCTGCAATGCATGCAAGGAGGCATGCTGGACAACAACGTTGACAGCAGGTGTCAGTACAGGTTGACAGTCTCCCACAAGGGAGCATTGATGGCCAAATAAAGCTTCTTGAAGCAATGAAGCTTTGCAGCCAATTGATTTAAAGCTTCATGGTGGTTCATTTGGTCTTATGACAGTCGTATGATGCCGCTGTCAAATAAAGTGTTACCGGTTAATATCTTTTGGTGTAAATATCCCATAATACAGTGAGGACAGCTGCTGCTTATAGTCCAGTGCAGCTTATCTACAAACAAATGCTGTTTTCGTGTCACATTTGGTGGGTGGCGGCTTATTGTCAGGTTCACTCTACAGTGCGAAACTTACGATAATTACAACAAAAGAACAATTGGCTAACTTACAGTGGGGCAAATAAGTATTTAGTCAACCACTAATTGTGCAAGTTCTCCTACTTGAAAATATTAGGAGGGCCTGTAATTGTTAACATGGGTAAACCTCAACCATGAGGGACATAATGTGGAAAAAAACCCAGAAAATCACATTGTTTGATTTTTAAAGAATTTATTTGCAAATCATGGTGGAAAATAAGTATTTGGTCAACACCAAAAGTTCATCTCAATACTTTGTTATGCACCCTTTGTTGACAATAACGGAGGCCAAACGTTTTCTGTAACTCTTCACAAGCTTTTCACACACTGTTGCTTGTATTTTGGCCCATTCCTCCATGCAGATCTCCTCTAGAGCAGTGATGTTTTGGGGCTGTCGTTGGGCAACATGGACTTTCAACTTCCTGCACAGATTTTCTATATGGGTTGAAATCTGGAGACTGGCTAAGCCACTCCAGAGCCATGAAATGCTTCTTACGAAGCCACTCCTTTGTTGCCCTGGCTGTGTGCTTGTGATTATTGTCATGCTGAAAGACCCAGCCATGTCTCATCTTCAATGCCCTTGCTGACGGAAGGAGATTTTCACTCAAAATCTCTCGATACATGGCCCCATTCATTCTTTCCTTTACACAGATCAGTCGTCAAGGTCCCTTTGCAGAAAAACAGCCCCAAAGCATGATGTTTCCACCCCCATGCTTCACAGTGGGTATGGTGTTCTTCGGATACAATTCAGTATTCTTTCTCCTCCAAACACGAGAACCTGTGTTTCTACCAAAAAGTTCTATTATGGTTTCATCTGACCATAACACATTCTCCCAGTCCTCTTCTGGATCATCCAAATGCTCTCTAGCGAACCGCAGACGGGCCTGGACGTGTACTTTCTTCAGCAGGGGGACACGTCTGGCAGTGCAGGATTTGAGTCCCTGGCGACGCATTGTGTTACTGATAGTAGCCTTTGTTACTGTGGTCCCAGCTCTCTGTAGGTCATTCACTACGTCCCTCCGTGTGGTTCTGGGATTTTTGCTCACCGTTCTTGTAATCACTTTGACGCCACGGGGTGAGATCTTGCATGGAGCCCCAGATCGAGGGAGATTATCAGTGGTCTTGTATGTCTTCCATTTTCTAATAATTGCTCCCAGAGTTGATTTCTTTACACCAAACTTTTTACCTATTGCAGATTCAGTCTTCCCAGCCTGGTGCAGATCTACAGTTTTGTCTCTGGTGTCCTTCGACAGCTCTTTGGTTTTGGCCATTGTGGAGCTTTGCGTGTGACTGACTGAGATGTGGACAGGTGTCTTTTATACCGATGAGTTAAAACAGGTGCCATTAATACAGGTAACGAGTGGAGCCTCGTTAGACATCGTTAGAAGAAGTTAAACCTCTTTGACAGCCAGAAATCTTGCTTGTTTCTAGGTGACCAAATACTTACTTTCCACTCTAATTTGGAAATAAATTAAAAATTAAAAATTAAAAATCAAACAATGTGATTTTCTTTTTTTTTTCTCCACATTTTGTCTCTCATGGTTGAGGTTTACATATGTTGACAATTACATGCCTCTCTAATCTTTTCAAGTTGGAGAACTTGCACAACTGGTGGTTGACTAAATACTTATTTGCCCCACTGTACATAGCAAAAGTCCGCTAGCTTAAATATTATTAAATGCGATTTTTTTGTTGTTGTTCTTTTTTTTTTTAACAACGCAACGGCTAAATATACCTATAAAATAAATTACAAATGCATTAAAAAAACTTCGCGAATGTTGGTCTTAACAGGGAGCAGCTGGATTCAGCCATGTGAAATATGTCATATTCATTGTTGCCACTAGAGGGCAATGTATCCACCCAGATCACTAAAACAAAATATACTTTCAAACAAACCATTACAACGCCACTTTAATACTCGAAGCAGCAAAATACGAATCTATTTTCTAATCGAATTACTCGAGTTGACTGATTAATCGTTGGAGCACTAGTTGAAAATATTTCTCAACATATAAAGCGATGTCATGCCGTGGCAAACGTGCCTGTCCCACATTTTATGAAATCGTTTCAGGCCTCCAATTCAAAAGCGGAGCCCTAAAACCGAAGATCTATGGAAAGGAAGTGATGCGTGACAGTGATGGCACTTCTCCGAGTGCCAGATTACAGCGTTGCCGCGCTCGCATCCCATAACCCCTCGTTGAAAGCGATGCACTATCTTGCTGATGCTCATAGGTTCTTTCAGTAGAGGGAGAAGGCCCCGCCCCCGGCCTGTCCAATAACAATGGACGCCGACGTGTTTAACCAAACAAATGCCACCGGTGGCACAAAAACCCGTCTGTCAATGCACGTGGGCATTCCTGGCATGCCTCGCTGTTTACGTGGTCCGGGGGGTTCAGAGAGGTTCATACATTTGTGTGTGCATGTGATAGAGAGCAAACGGCTTTAATGGGTGCTGCCAACCACCGACCTGGGTGACCTCGCCAACTGAATGCATGTGGGCTTGTTGCTCTACCGACTGTAAATGACGGGATCCACACCAAGATTGACTTCCATTTTACAGACAGTCGCACTAATTTACAGGAAGTTTACACACATTAAAACAGATGAATCTCCCTAGAACGCTGGACTGAGGACAAAAATGCACTCTTTGTCGGACACAGCGGCACATTTTAATTCAGTCTACACTATGGCACTATGGCCACTTGAGCAGGGACGTGTTTTAAAGTGCCTGTGACAACATTAAAAAAATCTTCAATAGCATTATGATGTGAATTAAAATCATATTTTGAGACGATTCGACAACAACAACAACAATTTGGCAAAGCGCAGATGATGAGAAATGAGAAATAAGTCGTTTAATCTGTTTAGCCTCGCCTGTCATGATAGCGCTCTAGCGCCGCCATCTGGGTGAAGACGTCGGCAGAGGAACGATTTCAGCTGATTTAGAATTCAGCCCATTGAGGGGGAAGATTCAGAACGAAGAAAATGCGACAGAGAACAGCAAAATGTCATCGTTATTTTCTCTCTACTCCAATATTTTTACAGGATATTCTTTTTATTTCAGTATTTTCCCCAATTGCTAAATAAATTGTAAGGTCAAGACAAATAACAGTCTTGTTCTCAATGGAATATGAAATATCAAAAATGCATTTATTCAGTACGACAGGGCTAAATTACTGCATAATGGTCAAAACTGCCGACTTCTTAAACCTCCCGAACGGTATTTTATGCCATCGGAGCTAGTCCGGCTTTTGTCATTTCCCTGCCCCAGCTTCGAAAACCGAGGAAAGAGCATAAACAAAATGGAGGCCCGAGCGCCAGGCGACTTCGAAGTCTTTTCCTCGCCTTTCGAAAATGAAAAATCACACAAAACAACCCCGACTCATGTCACACACGGCGGCGAGGTTGATTGTCTTCACCGATCGGCCAGCTGTCGGCGGCGAGCAAGTTTCGGTTCGTCGTTCTGCTGCGGCCCCGGCAGGCAGGCAGTGTTTGTCGTCGGGGACGCAGAGGGGAATGAACGCCGAAAATGGTGCATTCTCGGTGGACAAACCGGCCGACGTTGGAGCTCGTGGCTGCCTGGGCCCAAGCCAAAGATAGCGCTCTATAGGCGGGCACGCCTTTATCGGCCGGCGATCATGGTGTGCGACAAGCCGCTGGTCGTCGGCCGAGTGGCCTTCTCGGTGTACAGGGACCATTGTCACCCACAAAATGCAAGCCACGTCCTTATTCATACATTTGCCATGATTCCAGTATTTGACACGTAGCTTAGTCACTTCATCATCCGTCCAATGGTCTCCTAATTGTCGGACTTGGTTTCTCTATTCTTCGCAGTGAACAGGATCTTTTGGAAATCCAAAAAGCCTCACACCACTCTCCCTGGGGTAGCAACAAAAGCCTGCAGCGCATTGGGCTGGCGTGAGGCAAAAAATAAACTAATTAATCTGCAAAATCCGCTGAATTCGCAGTCATTCTGCATACGAGAGTAATGGCTGTATTGTGAAAATGATTAGTTCGCTGACGTCACAGTCGCCTTCTTCCTCAATCCAGGCTATGGGCAGAAGTCACTCATTTTCATGGCACGGGATTAAAAAAAAACTCATTAAAAATATCGATCGCTTCCATACACATCCTAAAATACCGTGTGCAATATGAAATATGCTTTCCTGTTTCACAGGCACTTTAAGTTGAAATTGTATTTTTCCCACGAGTTCTTCTTTCCAAAAAAGGCACAATTACCTGTTTACCAACTTGGAAGATATCATGACAATAATAATGTTCAAGCATGACTCAGTCATGACTTTTAAAATTTAAAACTGCCTCGTGTGCGCCTATGTGAACTTGTTTAATCAAAACAAGATTTATATCAAAGTCACATTCACTTCTGCTTTTAAAAGCGTCACAGTGTGATAATTAAATCCAGCAGCTTTACTGTGCAGTTCATATTAAATTCCCATGAACTGTACTTCCCTATTCCAACCAACAAAGATAACATCAATAAAATGGACAATGTGGTAAAGTATTATTCTAGTGAATTTGCATGTGTCCCACATTCCTTATCCAGACGTTGGTTGCTGCTTTACATATTTTAGAATGATCGTTGTCAATGATGACCTACAACTTCATATTGTCTGAACTTACCCATGCAGATGCTATTTAACAGAGCGCAGGTGGGCGATTTGTTTTTGCACTCATAAATGGGAAAAGTCAACATATTTACCGTAATTTTCGGACTATACGCCACTAATTTTTTTGTTTCATTTTGAATTATGCAGTTTATAGTCCAGTGCGGCTTATTTGTTGATTTGGGTTAATAGGCAACACATGCCTCCTAGCATGCATGGCAGCGCTACAGATGTAAATAACAATCAAAATTTATGTTCTGTGCTAATTATTTCTTCAGTTACTGTTCCAGTTGTGTCATTAATTGCTTGTCATGGTATGGTCTTTAGTAACACTTTATTTGACGGTGGCATCATATGACTGTCATGAGACAATCATAATTATGACATGACACTATCATAGGGATTAATGAATGTTTATGACGGATGTAATTTTGTGTCATCCGGCCAATTATGTTACTAACTTCATTTATGTTCAGTTTGGATCTTTGACATCTGTTCAAAAGTGAGACAATTTGTCGGATAACACTAAATGACATCTGTCATTAGAATTCATTAATGCTCATGAAAGTGTGATGTCATAGTTATGATTGTCTAATGACGCCACTGTCAAATAAAGTACTACCAAATAAAATAACTAACAATTAATGAAACAACTGGAACAATAACTGAAGAAATAATTAGCACAGAACATGAATTTTGATTGTTATTTACATCTGTAGCGCTGCAATGCATGCTAGGAGGCATCTTGGACAAGAACAGTTAAAAACAGGTGGCAGAAGAGGTTGATTGTCTCCCCCAAGCGAGCAGTGATGGCCAAATGAAGCTTCTTGAAGCAATGCAGCTTTGCAGCCAATTGATTCAAAGCTTTACAGTGGTTCATTTGGTCTTATGACAGTCTTATGATGTCGCTTTCAAATAAAGTGTTACCAAACACCATTACTAGCAATTAATGAAACAACTGGAACAATAACTGAAGAAATAATTAGCACAGAACATGAATTTTGATTGTTATTTACATCTGTAGCGCTGCAATGCATGCTAGGGGGCATGTTGGACAACAACAGTGTTGACAGAAGGTGGCAGAAAGGGTTGACTGTCTCCCCCAAGGGAGCAGTGATGACCAAATGAAGTTTCTTGAAGCAATAAATCTTTGCAGCCTATTGGTTCAAAGCTTCATGGTAGTTCATTTGGTCTTATGACAGTCTTATCATGCCGATGTCAAAGTGTTACGAAATACCATAACGAGCAATTAATGAAACAACTGGAACAGTAACTGAAGAAATAATTAGCACAGAACATGAATTTGGATTTTTATTTACATCTGTAGGGATGTAATGCATGCTAGGAGGCATGTTGGACAACAACAGTGTTGACAGCAGGTGGCATAAGAGGCTAACTGTCTCCCCTAAGGGAGCAGTGATGGCCAAATAAAGCTTCTTGAAGCAATAAAGATTTGCAGCCAATTGGTTCAAAGCTTGATGGTGGTTCATTTGGTCTTATAACAGTCTTATGATGCCGCGGTCAAATAAAGTGTTACCAAATACCATAACTAGCTATTAATGAAAAACTGGAACAATAACTGATGAAATAATTAGCACAGAACATGGATTTTGTTAGTTATTATTAACATCCGTAGCACTGCAATGCATGCTAGGAGGCATGTGTTGCCTATTAACCAAAATAAACCAACAAATAAGCCGCAGGATTCAAAATGAAAGAAAAAAGTAGCAGCATACAGTCCGAAAATTCCAATATTTTTCTCTTTAAAATGTCATTTTCCCAAGTACTATAAGACACAGCATTAAGTGTGTACGTTGACAACATAATAAACTAGACCAAATAAACGCTTCGTCACGGCAGGTGCTAGTTAAGGAGGCAAATATGGAAAGAACATGTGACGCTCTTACTCCAGTGACGTGGGATGTTATTCAGCATGCGGCTACTGAGCATAATTCGGAGATAGAAGATATTGTTATCACCCAGTGGCCAGCGAATAACAAAGTGACACGCACTGGAAACCCGGCAGTCATAGCAGTTTAGCCTTTTCCAGCTCTTGAATAATTAAACAAGCACCAAGCGAACGGCTTCAAGTCTATTTTTAGCCGGCACGGGCAACACGAGCTGGACAAACATGTGTAAAACGGGCAAACACGACGTCACATGATGCCTGCAGTCGAAACGACATCAAATACAAGACGACTTACTCCCCGAGGCATTCTAATGACACTTTCTACACTGCTAAAATGGATCGACTTTGTTCTAAAATAAACTTCAGCCAAGCAATAAATGTCAGTGACTGACAGAGCACTTTGATTAAGTTTGTCTTGCATGGAACATTTTTCTTTTTACTGGAACTAAAGTACTTGCTAACACACCAAAAGAACAACTCATAAAAGCAGAGCCGGACAGAAGAAAGATGCTTCTGTCTCTTCAAAGGCCGTATTTTAAGTCACACTGTGTAACAATTTGGCTTGAGAAACTTTGTTTCTTATTAGACGCCACAAATGACGCTTCACGCTGAAGTGCATTCAAAGACGTACATTCAACCGTGACCGTATTAAATCTGCATATGAGTGACCTATACAGTCCGAGACGCTATCTTATTAGCCCTAAGCTTAAGGTGACCGGCACTTGTGCTCTGGCCTACTACTGAACCCCATCCTTGCCCCTCCTCCCCAAAAGCCTCCTGGGTAAAAAATCCTTCACATCATCTCAGCGTACGTATATATATATATCTTGGACTATCTTAAGTTCAATGGAAATCCACAAGGGGAAATAGAGGATACGGGTGAAGATGGGTTAATCCCATATTTCATAACCTTTAGTAACTAATTCGCTGCTTTTGCTAGTTCAGTCCACTGCCATGCATTTGTAAGCCAAAAACTATCAGCAACTTCAGTATTCCGCCTCAGAGACATTAAAATATTCCTGATCAATTGGTTGTTTTACCTTAAGCATCCATAGAAAAGTTGTTAAAACAGTCCTAACATTACATTTCTGACCATAAACTCAGGAGAAAAGACCAAATAAATGTCGGCATTGAATCTGGTCTTTACAAAAAGACATACAGTGGTATGAAAAAGTATCAACCTTATGGACTTTCTCACATTTCTGCATAAACTCACCATCAAATGTGATTTTATCTTGTCAAAATCACACAGATGAAAAAACAATGTCCGCTTTAACTAAAACCACCCAAACATCTATCGGTTTTCATATTTTAATGAGGATAGCATGCAAACAATGACAAAGAGGGGAAAAATAACTACGTGAACCCTCTGCCTAAGGAGACAAAGAGCAATTAACTCCTTTGCTCCCAAAAATGTATAAATACGATCTTTTCTTTAATTCTTTCAGTGTCCCAAAGACGTATTTACACGTACCTTACGTTTTTTTTCCACAAGAGACATCTCTAGGTTATAATGCAACTTAGCTCCAAAGCACAATGCTAAAAATCCATTTTAAAGCAATAAAACTGGCAACTGGAGGGCAGTAGCGCATTTGTTAAGACCCGCAACCCGACCCAACCTAACTAACGGCCGGGCCGCACAGCCGGGGCGCCGGCGGAAGATGACCATGTGCGACGACAGGATGCCAGGCGGCGGACGACTGAGCAGAACAACCGGGAGGACGCCCGGGATGCCAGGCGTTGGACGACCGAGCAGAATGACCGGGACCACCAGTGCGGCAGACGATGCCGTTGAGTCCGTGCTGCTTGCTGAGCAGACCCCGCGCCACCGTGCTCGGCCACTTGCGTCCCCCGCTACTCAGCCGGAAACGCGCACAGCCAAACCAGTCCCCCCCCCCAGGAACAACATGCCCCACACAAGTTCCCCAGGTGAACTCTGCCACGAGGCAGAGGTCACCACAAAAGAAAGACTATAAAAAAACATCTTAATGAGTCAGGCGGCGATGAGGGAAAAGTTTACCACGGCTGTCGCAGCCACCACAGCGTCACCTCTCAGTTCAATAGTTTAGTTATGTGTACATAAATTGTTACTTTGCGATCAAAAGCTCTATTTGTCTTGTTGTTTATGTTATTTTGTAGAAGGAAAACATTCAGATGTTTGGGATGTCACAAAAGCAAAAAATATCTGTGTTAAAGTCAAAGTTATGTTTGAAATGTATGCTTTTACAAAAAGCTCAATTTCTCTTTTTTCATCAGAAATTGGAAAATTGCTCAAACTAAGCTATTTTCTCATGCTGATTTCTAAAGAATGGAAAAAGATATTAACTTTTTTTCCTGCTGAAAGAAGAGAGTAATCTTTCTTATGGTGGGTTCCATGTTTATATAGCAATAGAACAGAATTTTCTGTGGGCCTTGCAAAATCAAGTCAAAATCCAGTAAAACGGCCGGGAGCGAAGGGGGTTGCACTGGTGAAAATGGCTGGGAGTGAATGAGCTAACTTGGCCACTCCAGAACGTGTATTTTGTTCTTCTGAAACCATTCTGAAGTTGATCTACTTCTGCGTTTTTGAACACATCATGCTAACGGAATTAATAATCAGGGTTACTACAGGTTTCCTCGAGTGAAACTAAGGACAACTCAGAACTGAATTTAATGCCATTTCTAGGGCAGATAGTGAACCTCTCCGAAAATCGATAACTTAGAATATCAGAAGATTTTTCCAGACATTTTTTTTTTAATTCTTTCAACGTAAGACAAACATATTCAATGCATTTTAAGGCGTTTGGAAACCGCCACCAAGAAACAACCCCAATTCAACATGTGATCAGGTGTCCCAAAATTTATGTCCACAGAATGCAAATGTGCCTCTCCATGTTGTCATCTGTATATTCAGTGACAGCTGGCTCTTTGCGAACGAACCTCTAGCTCCTGTTGACCAGAAATGATGTCACTCGCGTAGCAACAAATTAATTCATCGACGACGATGACCTCACTAAGATGGTCGCCCGTATCGTTTTAAAGGTCGCAATAACGCCGCGCCCGCAGCCGCCTTATCACGTATCTGCCAACACAAATTGACGAGATTAAGCACATTGTTTACGCACAATGGAAACGGCCCGACGCGGACGTGACATATGACAACAGTCACTTGATAGTCGTAACCTTCTGCGGCGACGTCACTGCAGATAATCCGGCGGGACGTAAAACGTGAATAAACGCGCTTATTTTCAGCGGCGGTTACTACGGGAAGCCGAGCGTGCTCCGCTAATCAGGGGGCCGCTGCCTGTGTTGCCGTGCTACTCAACACAGAGTTGCCAGAGCGGAAGTAATCTCAGCTGCTCATTGAGAGCATTCTTTTAGGCTACTGAGCTAATGGCTTCCTCCTCCTTCCTTATAAAACAAAACAAGTAAAAAAACAAAAAACAAAAAAGTGTCCCTGGCAGAAGCAGCATCATCGTGGCTTGTTGAGTAACCAAGTCCTCTCGGGACCTTTGGCATCCACCTGAGCGCCTCTCGCCACCCACGTTTGGATCACAGCCACTACTTTGTGCTTTGCCAGGGAAAAGAATTACAACTCTAAGGAAGCCTTCTGGCACATTTTATTGATCGGATGACCTCTCGCACAGTCTATTTTCAAGTTTGAACGGAAATTGCTTATAGTTAAAAGAAAAAGGCTTGTAAATTACACATTGGCTCTTTAAAAAAAAAAAAAAAAATTACAAAAGATCAAACCTGAATAATCCCGGAATTAACTGTTAAAATCAGGGGCAGAAGTTAGGGGGGGATGCTAAGGGGGCGACTTGACATGTGCCAATTACAGGTTTTAAGGTATACCGTGTATGAAAACGTCAAGGTTTCAAAACCGCAAAATTTTCCGTCATACCGTCCTCAACTCATTTGCTCCCAAAAACGTATAAATAGGTTCTATTTTTGTTTCAGTGTCCCAAAAACGTATTCGTGCGTCTTTTACAATTTTTTTTCGCAAGAGACATCTCTAGGTTCTGATGCAACTTCGCTCCAAAGCACAATGCTGAAAATCCATTTTAAAGCAATAAAAATTGCCACTGGAGGGCAGTAGCGCATTTGGTAAGACCCGCAACCCGATTCAACGGAACGAATGGCCGGGCCGCACGGCCAGGGCGACAGTGGAAGACGACCGAATGGACGGCAAGGAGGACGTCCAGCACGCCAGGTGCGGGAAGTCCGAGCAGGACGACCGGGAGGACGTCCGGGACGCCAGGCGATGAACGACCAGGAGGACGTCCAAGATGCCAGGCGGCAGACGACCGAGCAGAACAACCGGGAGGACGCCCGGGATGACAGGCGCTGGACGACCGAGCAGAACGACCGGGGCCACCAGTGCAGTGGACGATGCCATTGAGCCTATGCTGCTCGTCGAGCAGATCCTGCACCGCCGTGCTCGGCTGCTCGCATCCCCCGTTACCCTCCAGTGTCCCGCGACTCAGCCGGAAACGCACACGGCCAAACCAGTTCCCTCCCAGGAATACAACATGCCCCACACAAGTTCCCCAGGTGAACTCCGCCATTAGGCAGTGGTCACCACAAAAGAAAGCCTCAAAAAAGTCCTTCTTGATGAGGCAGGCGAAGATGAGGGAAAAGTTTAACCCGACTGTCGCGGCCACAACAGCGTCACCTCTCAGTTCAATAGTTTAGTTATGTGTAAATAAATTGTTACTTGCGATCAAAAGCTCTATTTGTCTTGTTGTTTATGTTATTTTGTAGAAGGAAAACATTATTCAGATGTTTGGGATGTAGCTAAAGCAAAAAGTAGCTGTGTTATAGTCAAAGTTATGTTTGAAATGTATGCTTTTACAAAAAGCTCAATTTCTCAGTTTTTTCATCAAAAAGTGGAAAATTGCTCAAACTAAGCTATTTTCTAATGCTGATTTCTAAAGAATGGAAAACGATATGAACTAACTTTTTTCCTGCTGAAAGAAGAGAGTCTAATCTTTCTTTTGGTGGGTTCCATGTTTATATAGCAATAGAACAGAATTTTCTGCGGGCCTTGCAAAATCAGTCAAAATCCAGTAAAACGGCCGGGAGCGAAGGGGGTGAAAATGGCTGGGAGTGAATAAGTTAAGGTACTAGCTATTTTCAGAGCTTAATTTGGAAATCACAAGGTGCCGGAACGCAAAGTAAATATGACAGCGCAGGGATGACGAGGCGGGCACAGGTCCCGGAACATACGCAGAAAATGGTGCTGAAAACAACACGCAAATGCTTGCTCCCCAGATGCTGCAATTTTTTTCCCCCCCCTAATGTCTGGGGCATGATTTGTTGGTCCAGCTTTTCAGAGCATCAGCAAATCACAGCGTCCTCAAATGATTTTTTGAATTTTTTCTAAACAACATTCAATTTTTGGGATTTGTTCTATAAATGAATTTATGCATATTATTCTATTTCATACATTTTTTAAAAACATTTTTATCAGGGCTGTCAAACAATTAAAATTTTGAATAGAGTTAATCACAGCTTAAAAATAAATTAATCGTAATTATTCGCAATTCAAACCATCTCTAAAATATGCCATATTTCTGTAAATTATTGTTGGAATGGAAAGACAAGACGGATATATACATTCAACATACTGTACATAAGTACTGTATTTGTTTATTATAACAATAAATCCACAAGATGGCATTAACATTATTAACATTCTTTCTGTTAAAGGGATCCACGGATAGAAAGACTTGTAGTTCTTAAAAGATATAGTTGTCAAGGTGTCAATGGCGAGTTTTAAATTACTTAGAAATCAGAGTGTGTTTTGCTCCTCGACTGTTGCCGTAGTTTCTGGATTCATTGTACCTTATGTTCATTTGAGTGTTGACTTCACAACGTACGAGACCTCTGATAGTTTGTATATTGTGACTAAATATTGCCATCTAGTGCATTTGTTGAGCTAAACAAAATGTTTGAATAGAGTTTGACCAAAGTCTGAGTAAGTTTTACATGTAATTTGCATAGCCATTTTGATTGTGAATGCCAGCTTTTCTTTTTGTGAACATTATTTTTTTGGAGGGATAGGAAAATATTTTTGTTGTGCTTTCAGTAAATGATACTGTAGCGACTTAACAGTTCCGCCCAAATGCATGAAGGGAAGTTGGGCAACCATGACTGTCAGTGGTGCCTGCAAATGGTATATGTTCTGCGTTGTGTTTCATTTAAGAGTATTAAGAAAAAGATCATCCCCTGTCATTCTTCCCCATGCCGCTCGCCACAATAGTTATGATGGTTGTGAAAGAGTTGCCAAGGCTTATGCCAATAAATTGCGCGACCATAACGAATGTCTGTGTCCACTCGCTTTTCTCTGCCTCTTAGCTCTCAATGTACATAAAATTGTAGTCTGTTTGCGGCAATGCATGAGTGTGTCATTCCGCGCATGCGTTAAATCCGTTAAATATTTTAATGTGATTAATTTAAAAAATCAATTACCGCCCGTTAACGCAATAAATTTGACAGCCCTGATTTTTATATTATTATTATTTTCTAGACACGAGAAGCACCGGATCTGCCCAAATAAGTCCTGTAACACAGGGAAGCCAAATTCAAGAGGTGCCGGATCCTGTTCCGGCAGCAGCTGTGAGGCTCAATCCTCCCCCACCGGTTGTTGCTCAGTGTCAGTGAGTCAGCTGTGCTACATGATGGCTGGAGGAGGTGAAACTCCTGAACTTTTTCCCCCACAGAAGAAAACGAAATTGCTGGTATGGGAATACTTCAGCTCCAGAAAAGTTAAACGCGGCCGCGGCTTAGAGGAGGAGGGCCTACCAACATGTAAAACGTGTGTGGATGGTGGCTGCCGAGGAGTCAATAACTCCAATGTGATTTCACATTTATACAAAATTAAAGGTTAGTAAACACTGTCATGAACGTTTCCCACCAGCTACGAGAGTTAACTTCAACGGGTTTAGTATGTCTAGCGGTGGTAAAACACGTTTTTTTTTTCTCTGGCAACTGTGTGTGTATAATATAAACATGATGAGAGTCATACACATGTGCTTATTATATAAAATCAATTATTGTTGTTCTGATTGTAATAATCTTGGGTGGGGCTGTGGGCTTATCTCAAGGACAGCATTTACTTTAATCTTATTTGGAATATTTCAGGTATTTGTATTTTTTTAAACTTAACATTATACCTATGTTCCAATTTGCTAATATGTTTTGAAAAATAAAAATGCTGTTCAATGGAAAAAGTTTTTTTTTCTCATCCCCAGATATTTCAAAGTTTTTGAGAGCCGAAAATGCTATCCCGTGAAACCGTGATATTTTGGCTTAACCGTCAGAATATCATACTGGCACATGCTGAGGAGCGACCGCACCTGGGCCTCAAATGGGCTCGATTTGTGGGTGTAAAGTGAACGTGGTTGGGCGAGGGGAGGGTCAAACAAAAGTAAAATGATGCACGGAGCTGTATTTGTGGTACCTGTACTTACGTCATGAACTGGTTCTGGAAGTCGAAAACCCGAAAATTCTGTCAGTACAGATGAGTTTTCCTGGTAAATGCCCTAATTTGTTCTAAGCCCAACTGAAACGCCACATTAAAAATTTTAGAATCGGGGTAAAATAACAGACAAACACATTTGAATAATTCCTAATACCTAACCGTGAATACCTTTAATGAAGTAGATAACATAATGCAAAATATGTATTTACACAGGTGGACCTCGGTTAGCGTACGAGTTGTTGCGCTGGTTCTGCGCTTACGATGTAACTCGAATTTCCGCGCCTGAATTAACCTTTCAAAGCACCTTCTAAATTAAAAAAAAAAACTATCCAAAAACATGTATTATACGTCATTGTACTGTCCTCTCCAAGACGTCGAAGCTAAGTCCTAGCTAGACAGTGAGCTAAGCTCCGAAATGACGATGTCAGACGTCCGTGTGATTTGCTGACTTTATTCAGCTGCTCATGAAATCAACACTTGCAGAATGAAACTCAAATAAAATGAAATTAAATCAATCTCATCTTTAATAAGAGCAATTCATATTTGCAGTTATAAGTAGCTGCTGATACAGCAACAACAAACGATTAGCATGTATCAGTTAGCGTCCGCACATCATTAAAAACAATCACATAAACTCGCCTCAGGTATTCAACCACAACTGAAAACGCGCAATAAACAGTACAAAAGGGGTTATATACAGTTATATTCATTTGCTACCGGGCCGCAGAGAAATAAATAATTTATTAACGACTGCAATCTGGCCTGTGGCTCTTGACACATCAATATCTCTGTCTACTCTATAGACTAATCCGGGTAAAGATTTGTGTAGTGGTTGGCCGCAATTACTAGGGTGTTTGCACACCTATGGCAGCCAGGCAATGTAAACAGTAACTTTAGCTGCTGTTGGCTGTGTGCTGCGGGCGGCGACGTCTTGGACAGCTTTTTTACGGGGAAAAGGCCACCTGCTGAGCCAGAAGAGGAGCCTGCAACTTCACTGTTTTCTGGCAAAAGGTGCATTTTTCGGATGAATCTTCCATTGAATTACACCACAGTCGCAGCAAATATTGCAGGAGACCTACTGGAGCCTGCATGGATCAAAGATTCACTCAGAAAAAAGTGAAGTTTGGTGGTGGCAAAATCATGGTCTAGGGGTTACATCCAGTATGGGGGTGTACGAGAGATCTGCAGGGTGGAAGGAAACATAAATAGTCTGAAATATCATCAAATCTTAGCTGCCTCTTACATTCCTAACCATAAAAAGTTCTGCAGCGGGATGGTGCTCCATCGCATACTTGAATCTCTACCTCAAAGTTTCTCAAGGCAAAGAAGATCAAGATCCTCCAGGACTGGCCAGCCCAGTCCCCAGCCATGAACATCATTGAGCATGTCTGGGGTAGGATGAAAGAGGAAGCATGGAAGACGAAACCCAACAATGTTGATGAACTCCAGGAGGCATGCAAAACTGCTTTCTTTGATGTTCGTGATGACTTCTATGAACCTTGCCGAACCGCACGGATGCAAGCCCATGGAAGTCGTACAAAAAATTAAATTTGGATCTCACAGCACTACTACTTAATTCGCTTATGATATGTAACATATTTTTGTATTTGAAGTACATTTTTGTTCAATTTTCACACTACTTTCTGTAGGCGACAAAACTTTTGTGTTGCCAAAATTTGAACTTTATGTCTTCATTAAATAAATCTTTTTCCAGTGAAACAAATATATTTTTGTACATTTAACATCATTTGGGAGAGTCTTAGCTTTCTTATGAATCATTTCTGAAACCAACTGAAGAATTAAAAGTCAGGTTATTAGCAACTGTTTCTACAAAATGGATAAGCGACAAGAGTTTTGTCAGGGACTGTATATACCTTATATAGCAGCTTTGTTGTAGCATACTGTGGCAATAAAGTCCTTGGAATGCCGGTTGAAAACGGCTAATCAACGCTAGCATTGAGTTGTCTTGTCGTTGCAAATACTGGATGCCTATCCATTTAAAATTGTTCTTTTGTAGCAGCATATTGTATCAGATGAAGCCCTAACTATAAAATCGTGGGTATTTGAGTAAGTCTGACGAGCTTCTGGGAAGCTTTATTGGTGTTGGTGTAGCGACTGAGAGCTATGTCATGGCAAAATTTGGGAAGCCATTCTTTTAAAATATCTAATTATCCATTTTTTTCTTAAATTTTGAACAGGAAAATATGAAGTTTGTTCTTCAAAAAAAAAAAAAAAAAAAAGATACCCATGAAAAAGCCGAGACATACGCTCCTATTGGCCCATATGCAAACAAACCAACAAAAGCATAATCTCATCACATTTTCTCCATTCTTATCAAAAACCAAGCATTATTGTCCTTTTATCAACAAATTGTGCAAGGTTACCATCGTAATTAGTCGCCCGTGTTTCCCTATCTTTATTACGTGCCTTACAAAGGCAGCGGCAAAGTAGGCCGAGAGCGGCGACCTCCTCGCACACAACCGTGTTTGCACTTTTGTGCGTGCCTGCGCGTTATGATGCCGAATGTGACCTAGTTGTGTTTGGCCCGCGTGCGAGTTTCTAGGCTGCAGGTTACGTTTCGTTGTGATGCACTATTTGCTCCAAGAGAACTGGAGCGCTCGCTTTAGCGGTGGGATTTCTCGCTGGGCTAGCATTCATTCGATATCGACATCTTGACGGAGAGCTAAAAACTGTCTGTTGGGAAGCAATTTGATTGACAACTAAAAGCTAAACTGACAGAGAGCTAGCTGGTGAGCTAGCTAAAGTCATTTAAAACAGTAGAAAAAAGTAATTACCACTTAAAGTGGTATGAAAAAGTAAACCTTTTGGAATTTCTCACATTTCTGCATTAAATCACCATCCGATGTGATCTGATCTTGTCAAAATCACACATGAAAAAACGGTCTGCTTTAACGAAAACCACCTAAATTTTTTAGGTTTTCATATTTGAATGAAGATAGCATTCAAACAATTACAGTAAGGGGAAAATTAAGTCTTTTGTGCATCATGGCTCTGTCAAAAGAGCTGTCTGAAGACCTGCGATCAAGAATTGTCGGTTTGTATAAAGCTGGGAAAGGATACAAAACCATCTCAAAAAGTCTGGATGTTCATCAATTGACAGTCAGAGAAGTTGTCTACAAATGGAGAGTTTGGCACTGTTGCTTCTCTGCCAGAAAGGGCCGTCCACCAAAGATGACACCAAGAGCTCAGCGCAGAATACTCAGAGGTAAAAAAAGAACCCTTGAGTGTCTGCTAAAGACTTACAGAAATCACTGGCATGGTCCAATATCTCAGTGCACACCTCAACCATATGTAAAACTATGGCCAAGATCATGGTCAAGATGTTCATGGCAGGACACTGAGGAAGCCAATGCTGCCTAAAAAAAAAAAAAAAAACATTGTTGCTCGTTTTATGTTCGCAAAAAGGCACTAGGACACTCCACACACGTTTTGGCAAAATATTTTGTGGACTGATGAAACCAAAGTTGAAGTGTTTGGGAGTAACACACAACGTCATGTGTGGAGGAAAAATGGAATAGCTCACCAAAATCAAAACCTCATCCCCACCGTGAAGCGTGGTGGAGAGAGCATCATGATTTGGGGCTGTTTTGCTCCCTTAGGGTCTGGACAACTTGGAATCATTAATCTAAGAATGAATTCAAAAGTTTATCAGGATGCTTTGCAGGAAAACCTGAGGCCGTCTGTCAGGCAGTTGAAGCTAAAAAGAGGATGGATGCTGCAACAAGACAATGATCCAAAACACAGGAGTAAATCAATTTTAGAACGATTTCAGAAGAACAAAATACACGTTCTGGAGTGGCCAAGTCAAAGTCCAGACTTGAACCCCATTGAGATGCTGTGGCATGTTCTAAAGACAGCGACTCATGCCACACATCCCAGGAATCTGACTGAACTACACCAGTTTTGTAGAGAAGAATGGGCCAAGGTTAGTCCTGATCTATGTGCCAGACTGATCTGCAGCTACAGGAATCGTTTTGTTGAAGTTATTGCTGCCTAAGGGGGGCCCACAAAATATTAAATGTGATGGCTCACTTCCTTATTTTTCCCCCTTCTGTCATTCTTTGCATACTATCCTCATTAAAATATGAAAATCTATGAATGTTTGGGTGATTTTAGTCAAAGCAGACACTGTTTTTTCATCTGTGTGGTTTTGACAAATATAAGATCACATTTGATGATTTTATGCAGAAATGTGAGAAATTCTAAAAGGTTCAGATACTTTTTCATAACACTGTATTTTTATTAGTCTTTATTTTTATTTAGGCATCAATCTTGTTTTAATGAGAAACACCAAGCCAACTTTTCGATTTTTAATTTTTATAAATTCTGATCATTCCAATACCGATATTGCACAATGACACCCTTTGGCGTTCGGGTTCTAGCAAATGTGGCCACCAACGTTGTTCTCCCCTATGTGGCAAGCTTTAAGTTGCTTTCTCATCATTATCGGGAATCCCATGTTTGCCCCGCGCCTGGGAAATGGTTGTAACATAATCACTGGGATGACAGCGGCCATCGCCATGGATACGGAGCCACAGGTAAACAACAGAGGTGGTGAGGGGAGGAGTCAAAGCTTACTCTGTACAAGCACAATGACTGCAGTGACTGTAAAACGTGAATTCAAGGGTGTTTAATTCATAATGTTTATCCCTTGTGTTGTTCCGACAGCAGTCTCATAGTGAAATTGGTGCCGAGTAGCCGACACAATTGGCGCATTGATGAGCCCGAGGGTGCAAAACATTCTCATATTTCTTCCAATTCAAAGACTAAGGTCAGCGAAACTGTCACCACACTACAACAGGATCGCTATGTTCAATAATTTGTTTTTATTTTGTTTAAGGATTTAAAAGTCTTGGTGATTTTGTTCACATCTGGTATTGCTGAGTCTTACACAGTGGTACCTCGACATACGATCGCATCGAAATACGATCCTTTCGACATCAGACGTAAAATTTGACTTATTTGTCTAAACATGCTCACACATACACACACCCTACCCGACCACTCTAAGCCACACGGTTGCTAACCATCATATGCTATTGTTTAGCTAAAACTAGATACATTACCAGTTAATACTATTCATCACACAGCCGCTGGAAACAGAAATGTTGTTTATTCCTTCTGCAGGCGACCGGGTGATTGATTTTCGATCCAATTATGATTTTACGACACTTTTCGGGTGTGCGCTGGTCCTCGAGGGAAACACAAGTTTTCCTTAAGGCAAAACACTACCGCTTTTGTCCACCGGCGTCGCTAAAATCGACCAAACTGAGAAGTTATCAAATTTTGCTTTAAGTCGGCAACCTGTGTTTTGAGAGCCACATAGCGCTGCCCTAGTGGCTCCCTGGAGCATTTTCAAAAATGTTTGAAAATGGACAAACATGGTTGAAGGAAATACATTTTTTGTTTTGATAGGGTTTCAGTAGGAGGACAAAAATGACACGAACATTCTTAACATTTTCCAATGCTGGAAAAAATATTTAATTTCAACATTTCTGTCAACGAAGATTTGCGTCATAGCCTGCGACACACGTTTCAGTCAGCAGGCCGGGATGCCAGGCAGATGTTTATTGTAAACTACAAACTGCAATTTCTGGATGAATTACTCTGGGCCTTTGCTGTGTGGGGATACGGATCTTAGCCCCGCCCAGGTTGCTTTGAGGACATTTCGGGGACAACACCAGGTCACTTCCTGTTGATTTGGGGACATTTGGTTTTTTTGTAATTGAAAATGAATGGGAAATTTGGACGTCCATGGCCATCGATGGCAACGACTTACATATGCGTCAGTGGAATCCAAGTACGTTGGCATCAATAGAATTGACAAACATGGCCGTCAATGGCATCTGTCTAAATTGGGTTCAATGCAATATAAATGCCATTGAAAATGAATGGGGAGTTTGGACGTCCATGGCTGTCAATGGAAGCACCCTCCGTAAACGTCAATGGAATCTGGGGCGTTTGGGAGACACGTCCTATTGATATCTGGTCAACCAAGTACGTTGGCATCAATAGAATTGACATACATGGCCGTCAATGACATCCGTCTAAATTGGCTTCAATGGAATGTAAATTCCATTGGAAATAAATGGGAAATTTGGACTTCCATGGCCGTCAATGGCATCGACTTACATCAGGGGTCGCGTTAACCGGATATTTTCCGTCGTTGACCGGTTTTTTAAACCGGTGACGGAAAAAACTGACGTCCGTCCGTCATTTTGACAGGTTGTAATTCACACCCCAGACCACAGGGTGGCGAGTTAGCATATTAATTAGCTATTGTCTCTCTTAATGCATGACGTCATTGGCTCTTCTGTCAGAATATTGTAGCGTCACCGGGGTCTGGCGGCGGCACCGTGATTGACACATCAACGCGAGGTTCTTATTGGTGCACCCGGTGTGCCAGCGCGTCATCCAATTGATGGACAAGATTGCCGCCCAATCACGTCACAACTCCGCCCCCCTGACTGGAGCCCCCATATTGTGTGTCAGCTGTTCATGTTTACACATTACCGCTACGTACATGCCTCCTATTACGGCGTGTTTTTCTGCTCGTTAATATTAATAATCAAAATGGTGAAGGTGTGTGTGGCGGTTGGTTGCTGTAACAGAAAAGATAGACGGAGAGACTTGAAGTTCTACCGTATTCTGAGAGACCCGAGGATGAGAGCGAGATGGACTGCTGTAATTCGACAAGAAATCTGGGCACCAAACGATCACCACAGACTATGTAGTAGTCATTTAGTAGTAGTCGCAACCTCTGACTTACATATGCGTCAATGGAATCCAAGTACATTGGCATCAATGAATTTGAAATACATGGCTGTCAATGGCATCAATGCAATTTACATTCCGTTGGAAGTGAATGGGAAATTTGAACGCTGCATCCCATTAAAAATGAATGGGAAAGTTTTTGGCAAATTTTCAGGGAACCGAAATTTTTTTCCAAATTCTGTACGCCACTTTTATGCCCCTCACCGTCCCATAATTTTATGTGATTTGGTCAAGAATTGTAGGACTACATACATTTTGAAAATTTGTTTTTTTTTTTTCAAAAAATCGGCGTTTCCGGGCGAACGGAAAAATTTTCTGGGTCGTTCGAAAAAAGTCCAGAATGTAGTGGGCAGTCTGAACTGTCAAGTCTCCCGAATTGGAATATATGCAACAATTACGTCAGGAAAGAGCGAGAGAGACAGGGCGCTACGGTAGCGATGCACCTGTGCGTTAGCGCCTAGCTTGCCTTGAACATGGCTTTTGAGGAAGGATCAGGCTCAAAACAGTCATAAAAAAAATAAAATGGGTTGAGGATAAGCCTGAGAATGCTCGTTTTTCTTTCTGCTCCATATGAGCAAGATTGCTTACACGGCCAAGAGTCGGGGCAAACCGTCTGTATGTGTGTGTGTCATGCACAGACAGTGCGTGCATGCTATCGATCCATATAAAGTTTGAAAATTGAAAAAAAAAGATTTGACAAAAAAATCGGATTTGTGCGTTAAGACCTGCGGTATGAACCTACCCTTAGCGCAAAAAATAGATTTAAGAAGTGGATTTCATCACCAAACTCCACTACTGCTGCAAGTTTTGTTGAAAGCCGGGGGATAATGGCATGATAAAGTGTGGGAAACCGTTCACAGATGGCGAGTACATGAAGGAGACGTTCGTCAACATATCAGAACACCTATTTGCAGACTTCAAAAACAAATCCGAGATAATAAAGAAAATCAAATGCCCAGATAAGGGGCATGTTTTGCAAGTTCCATTGTTGTTTTTCGACACCTCAAAATAAAAACATCAAAAATCAGATTTCTTTGTTGCATTTCTATCATTTCAAAAAATCAATGAAACAATTAATATTGTCATGAAGTTAATTTTGAGGTGGCATCATAAAACAGAGTAGTCACGTGCACCACGTTGGATGCATTGCAGGGAAAATAAACATTAAATCATGAAGGCTCATTATCTATCTTTAGCCGACTTACACATTTTAATAGTAGGCTAATATAGCTAATCCAAATACATACAGTAAGTGCTGCCTTCATTATGAGGCTTATTTAAGGCTTTTAATTTTTTTGGTCCAATTTTCAACATTTTGGGTTGCCGACCCCAGCTTTAAGTGATCGGCTGGATTGTCGAGTCTAGCCGCTAGCATTTGGTAGCGTCGATGAACTGTGAGGTCAACTTCCAGAAAGCATCTAATCAAAAACACACTCCTGCTGAAATCCTCTCTCAGGCTGAGCTAAAGGCCTTTTGTTACTATCCAACTGGTTCGCAACTTCTCTGACTAACTCTAAAAGTGATGCTACTGAATGCTAGCGCAGCTAGCCACACTCTACGATCTAGCCAATCCCTTAACTGACCTCGCCTCATGTATTTGATTGACAGTGCACACTTCATTATGCTGGAAAACGACTTTATGAAATAAAAAGGCCATTGTGGAAAAAGACATTATGAAAAAAATGACTGTGAAAAAGGCTTTTTATCTTGTAAGCTCTAATTGGGCTGAAAAACATCATGAAATGCTGGAAAGGCTGATGTGGAAAAAGGAATTATGAAATTCAAAAATGTGAAAAACGCTTTTTATCTTGTAAAATCTCATTGTGCTGAAAAATGACATTATTAAATGAAAAGGCTACTGTGGAAGATGGCATTATGATATAAAAAAATGACAGTGAAAAATGCTTTTTATCTTGTAAAATCCTTACCTAATAATATGACCTTATTTTACAATTTGAGAGCCATATCACACAATTTGTCAATTATTTATCAAAATGGTATTAATGTCAAATTTTTTTCTTTTAATTTCATTTTGACCCTTTTGGGGTTCGCACCTCTCATAAGCCATGTCTACACGTTGTAGGGTATTTGGCAAAAAATTACATTTTCTACGGTTTAGCCTACCATCCACACGCACATTTAAGCGAGGGTTATTGAAAACTGCACCCACAGTGAAGATGTGCGAATTCCACGTTTGTGGCGCCACCATGAGGACACTGATAACCGAAGATTTAACTGTGGAAACGTCACTGGCTACGACAAACTTTGTCCCTACGTCACACACTCGCTACATTCACTAACAGACTAACATTGTACTTGGACATATTTACGTAAAACAAACGCTAACTGCATGTTTTTTTTTTTTTTTTTTTGCTTTTAACCAAGAATCGAGACTGTTTTACGTCCATAAAAGCTCTGTTTACATCAGGCGGCTGCTAGCTACAGTCACGTACAGACTAGCATTGTACTTCGACATATTTCCGTAAAATAAACACGAGCTGTACATTTTTTTTTTTTTTTTGCTTTCAACCAAGAATCGAGACTATTTTTCCGTCCGTATTTATAAAAAATTGGGGGATTTAAGCATTTATTCACAAGACTTTTCACCGGAAAAGCTCTGTTTACATCAGGCGGCTGCTAGCTACAGTCACTAACAGACTAGCATTGTACTTCGACATATTTACGTAAAATAAACGCTAACTGCACTTTTTTTTTTTGCTTTTAACCAAGAATTGAGACTGTTTTACGTCCATATCTATGAAGAATTTGGGCATTTAAGCATTTATTCACAAGAATTTTCACTGGAAAAGCTCTTTTTACATCAGGCGGCGGCTTGCTACATTCACTATCGGACTAGCATTGTACTTCGACATATTTACGTAAAATAAACGCTAAATGCACGGTTTTTTTTGCTTTTAACCAAGAATCGAGATTCTCTTACGTCCGTACCTATGAAGAGTTCGGGGATTTAAGCACAATAATTTTCACCGAAAAAGCTCTGTTTACATCAGGCGGGCGCTAGCTACATTCACTAACAGACTAGCATTGTACTTTGACGTATTTACGTAAAATAAATGCTTACTGCACATTTATTTATTTATTTATTTTGCTTTTAACCAGAAACGAGACTGTTTTACGTCCATATCTATAAAGAATTTGGGGATTTAAGCATTTATTCACAAGAATTTTCACCGGAAAAGCTCTGTTTACATTAGGCGGCTGCTAGCCACAGTCACTAACAGACGAGCATTGAACTTCGACATATTTCCGTAAAAAAAATGCTAGCTGTACATTTTTTTTGCTATCAAACAAGAATCGAGACTATTTTTCCATCCATATCTATAAAAAATTGGGGGATTTAAGCATTTATTCACAAGAATTTTCACCGGAAAAGCTCTGTTTACATCAGGCGGCTGCTAGCGACCGTCACGAACAGACTAGCATTATACTTTGATATAAACGCTGTCTGCGCGGTTTTTTTTTTTTAACCAAGAATCGAGACTGTTTTACATCCATATCTATAAAAAATTCGGGGATTTAAGCACTTATTCACAAGAATTTTCACAGGAAAAGCTCTGTTTACATCAGGGGGGCGCTAGCTACATTCACTAAAAGACTAGCATTGTACTTCGACATATTTACTGTGACGGCCCTGGCCGTTTAATGGTTAATTTTCTGAGGTTCTTCCAGTCAGCTGATCGTCGCCTCCACCAGCTGGCTGCTTCCCCTCCCACTGTGACGGAAGCTGATCGACGCAGGACGGACCAACGACGTCGCCGCAGCTGATTGGCCAAGAAAAAGGCGCCAAGCTTCATAAACCTGCCGCTGTCAACGTTCTAGGAGGTCGCAATTTGGCAGCATTCTGTCGCGTTCCTCCCCGCTAGCTATTTGCTCGCCATTCACGCTCGTTTGCATTTTGATCGCTAGTTTGATACACTCCCGCTTTTTCGGTGAGGTCTTTTGTGTTTATTCGTTATTGGATCGTTTTTGTTCACCACTGTAAATAAGAGCACTGAAGCAAGTAAGGGTAAGTCGCCATTTCTGTTCAACCCGTTTTCTCCTGTTTTGTATAGAGTAGGAAGTTAGGTTAGAAGCTGTCTTTTCTTTGTTCCTTTTACATGATCAGGGCTTAGTTAGCGGGTGGGGTTTAAGTGTAGTTGCTTTTGTTTGTTGTTTTGGCCTGGGCTTACCCTGAAGTCACGCTTCCTCGGCATTTTGTACATATTCATTGCGAGTTTGATTATTGTGTAAATAAATTTGTGTCCACTTGTCCATTTGTGTGGATTGTTTTATGTTACGCCTTTCGCGAGCCATCTTTGGCACGTAACATTACGTAAAATAAACGCTAACTGCACGTTTCTTTTTTTTCTTTTAACCAAGAATCGAGACTGTTTTACATC
This sequence comes from Corythoichthys intestinalis, assembly GCF_030265065.1. Taxonomy (NCBI): domain Eukaryota; kingdom Metazoa; phylum Chordata; class Actinopteri; order Syngnathiformes; family Syngnathidae; genus Corythoichthys; species Corythoichthys intestinalis. The sequence continues at coordinate 17,476,375 of NC_080407.1, forward strand.
CATATCTATAAAGAATTCCGGGATTTCAGCATTTATTCACAAGAATTTTCACTGGAAAAGATCCGTTTCCATCAGCCGGCTGCTAGCTAGTCACCAACAGACTAGCATTGTACTTCGACATATTTACGTAAAATAAACGCTAACTGTACGTATTTTTTGCTTTTAACCAAGAATTGAGACTGTTTTACGTCCATAACTATAAAAAATTTGAGGATTTAAGCATTTACTCATGAGAATTTTCAACAAAAAAATCTCTTTGTGATTCCACTCGGTCGGGTTTGACGGCCTCGCCAACAATGCAGGCCCCCAATGTATCTGCCCTGTGCCCCGTCAACACATTATGAAGTCTATGCTATCAGTTTAATGAAGGATTTAGCATAGGTTTTTGGGCTGTTGAACGATTAATCAAATTGTAATGTACTCTAATGGAAAAAACCCGCTCGACATACGACCATTTCAGCTTACAAACCAGGTTCTGGAACGAATTAAATCCCGATGTAGCGGTCCTACTGCATTACTTTCAGTACAAAATAATATAATTTCAGTTCCCAAACATTCTTGGAACGCCAATGTTCATCCCTGACTGTACCATCCCCTTTTGAGTACAGATTCCCAAGCTGTTCACGGTCATATATTCTCATGGTGAAAGTACAGTTATAACACTCCCATACATTCCTGGTTGCTGCACTGAACCTCAAGTGGTTGCCGCATACCTGTGGCCAACGCTGGCCCTTTAATCGAGAAGGCGCGCCAGATTTTGCTGTTAAAACACTTTTTTCCCCCTTAATCTTGGCATTTACTATGCGAGCCTCGCTTGCGTTAACCGAAACCGAAATGGAAAGATGTAGCAGGGAACCACCACAAGAATATCAAAATGAATTTTTAATACGCACGTGAGTCGTCTTCGGGATCGTCCAAACAAAGCCTGACTGACAGGGGAGTCCTTCAACCGTGACGGCAATCATTCTTCCTTTTCACCTGTTTGTTGGGAGGTCACGGCCGGCTGGGTTGGGATCCCAGCATGCATTGTGCCATAGAAGAAACTGACGCATTCGCCATTCTAAAACGTCGTACTTCAATTATCGGGAAAAAAACGCGACTAGTTTGGAGGAATCTGACCTGGACTCTTCTCAACATGATTATCAAATGACTTGATAACGTCATGGCTTGTTTTCAGTTTTTGAAAATGCTTTAGTGCACAAATTTTAGCAGCATGGCATCCAGTTTTGATGACTCACCATAAAACGCAAACCTCTAATGACCAAACGCTTTGTTGTTGCTGTTCTTTTGGATCACCCAAAGATCCCTTTGTGCTTCAACATGTGCCCTCATAAAAACGCCTCGACATTTTGTCTCCGTGCACTTACCATGTTTACGGCGTAGATACACGGTGTTCCTCAGAACAAAGAGTTCCTTCACGGTAAGCAGCAGGTTCCCTCTAGCCACGTCCTCTGCTGGCAGTGGTGGAGTTTTTAATGAACACCAGGACTAGGCAGGAGGTCTCCAGAATGAGCAGAAAGCATCTACACAAGTACAAAAAACATTAAAAAATGGGACACAACAGCCAGAAGAGTTGACAATTTGACTTTAAGACACGAAAACATTAAAAAACACATACTCATATTTCTTGAGGGTTTTGGGATCTTCTAGACGAGTTCTTCCACACCAAACTCGCCCATGTTTTTTTGGACTGGAACAGAAAATTTCACACAAATAATGTCATTTTTTTGATGATCGCCGCCAGTGTCAGGCAATGAACTCATTTGAGGACAAATACAAACAAGCCGTTACAGAAACAGGAAGGTTGTTGACAAAGTTGTTCTCTTTCACTAAAATCTTATGAGAACAAAAAAAAATGCCATTGATTGAAATATCTCTAATATTGAGTACATGTTTCGACCTACGGAGGGCGCCATGTTTTATGCGCGCAATGGACGCTCGGGGTGATGACATACACTGCTTTCTCACAGAAAATGAGTGCAATTACAAATGCTTTGGTCGTAATAACTTTATTAATTTTGCTTGCAATAAAAAAACACAAAAGAGACCGGAAAAAATTAAATCATTATCATTTTACACGAAACTCTAAAAATGGGCCAGACAAAACTATTGGCACTCTTTGAAAAATCATGTGATGCTTCTCTAATTTGTGTAATTAACAGCAAGGGTTAATCACCTGTGGCACATAACAGGTGTTGGCAATAACTAAATCACACGTGCAGCCAGTTAAAATGGATTAAAGTTGACTCAACCTCTGTCCTGTGTCCTTGTACAGTGGGGCAAATAAGTATTCAGTCAACCACTAATTTTGCAAGTTCTCCCACTTGAAAATATTAGAGAGCCCTGTAATTGTCAACATGGGTAAACCTCAACCATGAGAGACAGAATGTGTGAGGGGGGGGGCGGGGGGGGGGGGGACAGAAAATCACATTGTTTGATTTTTAATGAATTTATTTGCAAATCATGGTGGAAAATAAGTATTTAGTCAATACCAAAAGTTCATCTCAATACTTTGTTATGTGCCCTTTGTTGGCAATAACGGAGGCCAAACGTTTTCTGTAACTCTTCACAAGCTTTTCACACACTGTTGCTGGTATTTTGGCCCATTCCTCCATGCAGATCTCCTCTAGAGCAGTGATGTTTTGGGGCTGTCGTTGGGCAACACGGACTTTCAACTCCCTCCTCACCCCATGGCGTCAAAATGATAACAAGAATGGTGAGCAAAAATCCCAGAACCACACGGGGGGACCTAGTGAATGACCTACAGAGAGCTCGGACCGCAGTAACAAAGGCTACTATCAGTAACACAATGCGCCGCCAGGGACTCAAATCCTGCACTGCCAGACATGTCCCCCTGCTACAGCCAGTACACGTCCAGGCCTGTCTGCAGTTCGCTAGAGAGCATTTGGATGATCCAGAAGAGGACTGGGAGAATGTGTTATGGTCAGATAAAACCAAAATAGAACTTTTTGGTGGAAACACAGGTTCTCGTGTTTGGAGGAGAAGGAATACTGAATTGCATCCGAAGAACACCATACCCACTGTGAGGCATGGGGGTGGAAACATCATGCTTTGGGGCTGTTTTTCTGCAAAGGCACCAGGACGACTGATCTGTGTAAAGGAAAGAATGAATGGGGCCATGTATCAAGAGATTTTGAGTGAAAATCTCCTTCCATCAGCAAGGGCATTGAAGATGAGACGTGGCTGGGTCTTTCAGCATGACAACGATCCCAAACACACAGCCAGGGCAACAAAGGAGTGGCTTCGTAAGAAGCATTTCAAGGTCCTGGAGTGGCGTAGCCAGTCCCCAGATCTCAATCCCATAGAAAATCTGTGGCGGGAGTTGAAAGTCCTTGTTGCCCAACGACAGCCCCAAAATATCACTGCTCTAGAGGAGATCTGCTTGGAGGAATGGGCTAAAATACCAGCAACAGTGTGTGAAAAGCTTGTGAAGAGTTACAGAAAACATTTGGCCTCCGTTATTGCCAACAAAGGATACATAACAAAGTATTGAGATGAACTTTTGGTACTGACCAAATACTTATTTTCCACCATGATTTGCAAATAAATTCATAAAAAATATGACAATGTGATTTTCTGTTTTTTTCCCCCACATTCTGTCTCTCATGGTTGAGGTTTACCCATGTTGACAATTAAAGGCCTCTCTAATATTTTCAAGTGGGAGAACTTGCACAATTAGTTTTTTTTTTTTTATTATATGCAAAGCAAATGACCGTGTAAGGTGCTAGTCACGTGATCTGTTCAAAAAATAATTTTGATCTATTATAAAAATATATTTTTTTGTTCATTTCATTCATTTTTGTTGCAGTTTTTTTGCTTTACAACTTTTATATATATAGGGAAGTAAATTACATACAATGACACTTTTCGGCCACCAGGAGGGACCATGCCCCCCCTTAAAATCCGCTTATGGTGACCTACTAGTTAAATTAACTTTGAAAATGGTATAAAAACAAAAACATAAAGAGGGTTTTTAATATCAAATTATTTTAATTCATAATAACGTTTATCTGTTAACTATAAATCTTTCTATCCGTGGATTCCTTTAAGAGTTCAACTGACAAAATTACTTTGTGCTCGACGTCATCAATAGCAGCCGACGATTTACAGACCAAAGCGCTATTTGAGCGACACACATATGTGAACATCAAAGTACCAATTACGCAAACGCGACCGCTTTAAAGTTAAGCGGTTTGTAAACAAAACCAGTTGTTCAATTAGCTCGTGAACGCACCGCAATACGGTAGCGTTATTGCTAACGCTATCATGTTTACGAACGCCTTTTTTAGCACAATTTAATGACCGTGCGCTTGATTAATATGTCCACTATCGCTTCATAAGTCATCAAAGTCATTATTCATAAATCATATTCGGTCCAAGAAACGGAAATTAATAAATAAAAACGACGATAAGTGCGAGCGGTATACCTAGCAAGCGGTCCGGTTCGGCAATCAATCAGCACCACCTGCGCTCCTCACGTGACCACACCTGGATGAAAAAAGTGTTTTATATATATATTTTTTTCTTTTACAACTGGTTTTGTGTTTGTTATTTCACACACGTTTATAACACATTTGCCAAATTGCTAACTCGTTCATTCTAATAGCAGCGTGTCCTTAAAACAGGGTCACATTTATGGACACTCGTACATTGAGAAACAAAGACGCTAGTGTTAAGTGTAGTATCACTCGATCGCACCAGTGCATTCTCCTTTCTCGTCTTTTCCTCTTCTCCACGCCGCAGACTGTGCTGCCTGTGTGGGTTGACACCCACCGTCCCATCTGCGCCCACCGGGGCCCCAGGAGTCCATCTGGCATCTTCCTCTTGTGTCTGGCGACTTGTCACCTAACGAAAGTCGCTTGAACTTGTCGGAACTGCTTTGCATACTCACTGTTCGCAGTTATAACTCATTCATTGCCATTGATGGAAATAAAAAAAAAAAACGTTTAGGATTTATGCGGAAGAGCGTTGGCGAGCAGGACTTAAATGCTTTTTTGGGTTGCACCTGAACGCAACACGCTCGTTTGTTTTGGATGTTAGCTGCATAGCACGTTAAGACTTAAGAGTGTTTAAAAGAAGACTATTTGGCCTTTTTTTTTTTTTTTTTATATTTATGTCAATATTTTACTTGTGTTTATGTTTGTCTGGTATATTCAGTTTCAAAGTGTCACTGAGTGTCGTGAGAGGGACTTTGAAATTAAATATTACTACTTGTATTATGACCTCCACCATTTTGGGTTCCAAGATACCTCATTTTCACACCAGTCACAATAATCACACCAGTTTTTTTCAGTACATAAAAGTGGGACTTTAATTGAAAATTTAGTATAAAAAAAAAAAAAATAGCAATATCCATCCTTTGGAGCCCCGAGTGGCAACAGTGAGCCCGAAGGTGTCGAATGTGGCGAGGCTGTGTTAAAACTGCAATTGTTTAGCTTCCCAAACAACTGAAAAAAACTTCAACTTGAAAGTACAGAACTTGGATTTAAATTCCAAAGTAGTTAAATAACATTCAAAATGCTTTCAAATTTAAGTAAACTTGTTTTATTCTGCTTAACATCGACAACTGTCAGTGCATCCTCCACAATCTAAAAAAAAAAAAATTGTCGATATGTAAAAATAAGTTAGGAATGCAAACTAAAGGCCAAGTAGGATATGCAAAAAAACTCATTTTTTAAAGGGAGGGGAGTTTAAGCATAGACAATAAATAAAATAAATAACCACTGAATGTGGAATGTCTACACGTTTACAAATAAATTAAATGCAAATGAAGGAAAAAAAAAAAAAACACACTAAAAGAGGCCGAACACACTGTACAATATTCGCCCGAAAAGAAAAAATAAACAACATAGGTGATGAATATTGCATTGATTGTGCATTTCACATCCCGCGGAGGGTCTCCGGGGACGGGAGGGGGCGTGACGTGTCGAGCTGTGAAATGGCGGGAGGCGAACGGCCTCGCAACAGAGCGGGAGAACGAGAGAAAGGCAGAACGGGGTCGCGAGTCGAGGTGTACGTGTGTTAACATGTTGTAGACATTCAGAAAAAGACAGGATCCAGTTTCCAAAAAAACACCTGTTCAGGCTATAGAGTGAGTGAGTGAGCAGCTTCGAAGAGTGATGTGTTTCAAGTATTCCGTTCTCTCCTCTCTTAATGCTCGTGCAGCCTCTCCGCTGGGGGCAAACTTGGCTTGTCGTGTCGAGTCCGACCGAAACAACGGTTGAGATGAAAAAGCCCCCAGAAAAAAGCAGCGTTCCAAAAAAAGGCACTCCAAAATTAAACTTTTTAAACATTGAATTAAAAAAAAAAAAAAAACAACAACAAATGTTTGTCCAAAGCTCTATGAGAGCATCCATATCTGAGTAAGAAGGCTTTTGCATTAACTAGCCTTCTAACAAAAGAAAAAAAAAAAAAAAATTTGAGAAGGGGAATAGTGCTGGTAAGACCACCCGGACAGCAAAATACTCCCCTTTATATGAACGAAAACAGGAAACAAGGAAGGGGGGGGGGGTGTAAGATGAAGCAACAAAAGTTGTTGAACAGAACAAGTCCGTGGCCATTGAACAGCCAGCTGGGCCACAGTGTACCCACCCCCTCCAAAAAACAGTCTTTCAGAGCACTTCTTAAAAGTTCTCCTTGCTCGAAGTTGTGCTCGACGACGAATCGATGGCGATGGTCCGGAGGCGGATTTCGCCACCGGCGGGTTCTTCGGGGCTGGACTCGGGCGCTTGGGCCGTCGTCCGCATCCACGGGTGGTCGCCGATCTGCTCCAGTGTGGGCCGGTCGGAAGGTCGCAGAGCCAGGCACCATTTGATCAGCTGCTGGCACTCTGTGTCATCAAGAGATATGAAAAAAATGAGCCAAAAGTCAACTCATTCACAATTTTCATCTTAATAACATCTCGAAACGATGAATCTACAACCAAAACAACTCATTTACTACTAGAAACAGCAAATTATGGAGAAATTACTCTGGGTCTTTGCTGTGTGGAGATACAGATCTTAGCCCCGCCCAGGTATGTTTGGGGACATTTCGGGGACAATATAAGGTCACTTTCCTGTTGCATTGGGGAAATTTGGGGGGCGTGTCCTGGTCATATCATGTCACGTGGGGACATTTGGGGGGGCGTGTCCTATTGATATCTGGTCATTTCCTGTTGATTTGGGGACTTTTTTTTTTGCCATTGAAAATGAATGGGTAATTTGGACGTCCATAGCAGTCAATGGCATCGACAAACATGGCAATCAATGGGATTAAACAAAGTAAATGCCACTGAAAATGAATGGGAATTTTGGACGTCCCTGGCCGTCAATGGCATCGACATCCATATGTGTAAATGGAATCAAAAGTACACTGGCATCAATAGAATTTATATACATGGCCATCAACGGCATCTGACTAAATTGTCCTCAATTTAATGTTAATGCCATTGGCAATGAATGGGGAAATTTGGACGTCCATGGGCGACAATGGCATTGACATCCATATGCGTCAATGGAATTGGGGTCATTTGTTTTTTTGCCATTGAAAATGAATGGGAAATTTGGACTTCCATGGCCGTCAATGGCATCGACTTCCATATGTGTCAATGGAATTCAAGTACATTGGCATCAATAGAATTGACATCCATGGCAGTCAATGGCTTATGTCTAAATTGGCTTCAATGCAATGTAAATGCCATGGGAAATGAATGGAAAATTTGGACGTCCATGACCGTCAATGGAGTCCAAGTACATTGGCATCAATAGCATTGACATACATGGCCGTCAATGGCAAGGACGTGCATAGCCCTCATTTGCGTTTGTGTACTTGTGCGTCAATGCAACGCGAATGACATTGGAAACTAATGGGAAATTTGGACGTCTATGGCCGTCAATGGCATCGACTTACATATGCATCAATAGATTCAATATACATGACTGTCAATGGCATTAATGGAATGTAAATTCCATTGGAAGTCAATGGGAAATTTGAACCAACGTTGCATCCTATTAAAAATGAATGGCAAAGTTTCTGGCAAATTTCCGGGGAACAGTAAAAATTTTTTTTTTTCCAAATTCTGTATACAACTTGTATGCCCCCTGGAATTTTTTATGTCCAAATTATGTGATTTGGTCAAAAACTGTAGGACTAGATACATTTTGAAACTCCCCCCCCAGAAAATCGCCATTTATATTGAACAAAAAATAATCTAGGTTAAAGTGCAGATCAACACTATCTTGGACTTTGCAAAGCAGAGACCCAGATAATTAGCTACCACTCATCGCCGCTAGGAGGCGACACAGTCAACCTATATTTGGCTGGCACTCACCGGCTGAAACCCTCCTTCTGAAGTACAGTCTCCCCCTGAGAATCTCCTCGTCCTGCTCGAAGGGAATGTCGCCGCAGACCATGTCGTAAAGAAGCACGCCGAGCGACCACACAGTGGCGGAGCGGCCGTGGTATCTGTGGTAACGGATCCACTCGGGTGGGCTGTACACGCGGGTCCCTAAAAAATGCACAAAAAACAGGAATGGGTTAGTTCAGCGTCATTGATTATGATTAAAACTCTCCAAGTGTTTGTCCCTCATTGACGTCATTGATATCCATTGACGTTTTTTTAAATCAAAGACGCTCCCTGTACAACCACAACAAACTAGCCACCCCCTCCCTTCCCACCACAACAGAGAAGGAAACGTGATCCGATCATGTGACGCCTCGATTCGGGTGTCACAACAAACACGTTACGTGGCACTCTTGACTTACGCCGTGCACTTTCCAAAGCCAGCAACGCACGAAAACGACAACCGTGCGTCACGGATTTGTCACCAATATATATTTATGACGTGAGGAAATCCCTCCGCCCCCAAAATACACCTCCGCGCCTGAAAATAGCACGCAACATCAAGGGCAAACCCCCGAAAAAGCTTACCGTCAAAGTCGGTGTAGACGGTGTCCTTGAGTATGGCCCCGGAACCGAAGTCGATAAGCTTGAGCTCCCCGGTTCGGAGGTCCACCAGCAGGTTCTCGTCTTTAATGTCCCGGTGCACCACCCCGCAGCTGTAGCAATGCCGCACCGCTTCCAGGACTTGGCGGAAGAACCCCTTAGCCTCGTCCTCTTCCAGGGCGCCTTTCTCGGTTATGAAGTCGAACAAGTCCTTGACGAGCTCCGGCCTCTCCATAACCATGAGCCAACCGTCGGCGCGCTCGTAATAATCCAGCAATTTGATAACTCCGCGAAAAGATGAGCTGACCTTCTTCAGGAGGAGGATTTCGAGCGGGACCATATTTCCGTTCTGAGGTGGAAAAAAATCCCGTTACAAACAGCTACGAACGTTTCATAAACATAAAAATAAAACACTTACAATCGAGCCCCATTCGGTGACTCGCTCCTTAGCGACGTGTTTTATCGCCACCTAGTAGAAAACACACGAAAAATAAACATTTAATCACTTAATTATACGTTAAAGTTGGAATTTTACACCCCCGGGTCCGCGACTTACCGGTGCCCCGTCAGAGAGCCTGTTTCCGGCGTACACGGTGCCGAAGCCTCCGCTCCCCAGCACGGAGCCTACCTGGTACACCTTTTCGAATGGTTCTTTCTCCACTTTCACTGTTTTTCGAAAAAATAACGACAAAATGATTTAAAAACTAACCATTTGAAATTCAACCGTTAACTCTTCCCCCCGCCTTTTATGCGTTACCTACCCGGTTGAAGCTGTAATTTCACTGGTAGGTGGTCCATGCTCGAAGGGTTGCAAATGTGGGAAAATGACCCTAACTTTGACAGCAACATATTAAAAAAAAACAAAAACAAAAAGACTCACAAAAAAGCAGGTGTTTGTTATCCAAAGGCAGCCAAGTTGAGGTTTCTAGAAAGTGACTGAAGGGGTTCGGGCGCCGTCTAAATAGTGGTGTTGACCGTCTTGCAGTGCGCCAACTCGGCCGCACCGCGCCCGTCCAATTCGTGTCACGACAGTGAAGTCGCACACCGGTGCCCGAAAACCAACATGAAAGTAGGTTGAAGTGCCGCTGACGACGAATAAAAGTCCCAAGAAACACCACGCGTGGATTCCTGACTTAACTGAAATCGCACGCGAGTTTAACAGATGAGTATATCCTCCGCAAAGTGTTGTTGTTATCCTGAGCAGTTGCCGCTGTCTGAGCTTTGACGCGGTTTCCCAGAGCCAATATTTTGACGCGCAGTAGGACGTTAGATATCCCTCCGCCTCCAATACTGCTCGACGGTTTCACTCAAATAGAGCCGATAAACACCCACCTACCGCTGAACACGCGTCTAAAGACCCTCTCTCGAAAAAACGTGCGATTTAAACACATTTTGACTCAAAAACATCCTCGTAAAATCGATTTGCATCCCGGGACTACTTTCTGATAGTACTAGACGCGCAAGAATCTCGTCTGGGAGATTTGCACTACTTCACTATTCACTCGGAGGCGGCAACCAATCAGATGTCGTATATAAATACTAGGCTCTGGGCGCTGGCCAATCAGGTAAAAGTTGTTGTAATAAAGCAGACGTTTGAGTGCACGTGGCGGCAATTTTGGGTTGCCCTCCCCTTTATTTGTATCCTCCACCCGCCCCGATGCAGCTCTGCAGCAAGAGACAGACAGTCTGCTTGGAAAAGAAAAGCTCATTTTGTCGACAACCCATAGCAAATTACTCATAAACATGTCTCCCCACTGTTCTTTGTTCAGGGGTGTGTGGAGCCCAAATATACAGTACAGTAAACCACTCAGCAACGCAAATGAGCCAGTAATTGTCAGTAACAATGTTTGCTAACGTTGAGGTGTGCAAATGTATTGATTAAATCGTATGAATATTCACATACAAAGCTTGCACGACACCTACACTGGTATGAAAAAGTATCTGAACCTTTTGGAATTTCTCACATTTCTGCACTAAATCACCATCAAATGTGATCCGATCTCTGTCAAAATCACACAGATGAAAAGACTGCTTTAACTTAAACCACCCAAACATTTATAGGTTTTCATATTTTAATGAGCGTATTAGGCAAACAATGACAGGAGGGGGAAAAATAAATAACTGAACCATCAAATTTAATATTTTGTATTCTCGAGTGGCCGTACGTCCGGAATTATGCGAGGGAATTCACTTGTCCCTCCCACCTGAACGCGACACACTCGAGTGCGTTTGAAACTCTCTGCACTGAGAGTTAAAGCACGACACTAAACACTAAATGTGTTATAAGCATTCATGAATGCTCATGACAGTGTCATGTGTCAGCGCCACTGTCAAATAAAGAGTTACCAAAGACCATAACAAGCAATTAATGAAACAACTAGAACAGTAACTGAAGAAATAATTAGCAGAGAACATGAATTTTTATTGTTATTTACATCTGCAGCGCTACAATGCATGCTAGGAGGCATGTTAGACCACAACAGTGTTGACAGCAGGTGGCAGTGGAGGTTGACCGTCGCCCCAAGGGAGTAGTGATGGCAAAATGAAGCTTCTTGAAGCAATGAAGCTTTGCAGCCAGTTGGTTCAAAGCTTCATGGGGGTTCATTGGGTCTTATGACAGCCGTATGATGCCGCCGTCCAAAAATTTTTTAATATCTTTTGGTGTAAATATCCCATAGTACAGTGAAGACAGCTGCGCCTTATAGTGCAGTGTGGCTTATCTAAGAACATATGTCATTTTTGTGTCAAATTTGTTGGGTGGCGGCTTATTGTTAGGTGCACCTTATAATGCAAAAATTACTGTATGTCACTAACTCCATTTACAGTGCTATGAAAAAGTATCTGAACCTTTTGGAATTTTTCATATTTCATTATAAAATCACCATCAAGTGTGATCTGATCTTCAAAATCACACAGATGAAAAAACTGTCTGCTTTAACTAAAATCCAGCCAAACATTTATAGGTTTTCATATTTCAATGAGAAGGCTATAGTATGCATACAATGACAGAAGGGGGAAAAAAATAAATAAGTACACCATCACATTTAATATTTTGTGCTTCCCCTCCTTTGGCAGCAATAACTTCAACCAGACGCTGCAGATCAGTCTGGCACATCGATCAGGACTAATCTTGGCCCATTCTTTTCTACAAAACTGCTGTAGTTCAGTCAGATTCCTCAGATGTCTGGCATGAATCGCTGTCTTTAGGTCATGCCACCACATCTCAATGGGGTTCAAGTCCGGACTTTGACTTGACCACTTCAGAACGTGTATTTTGTTCTTCTGAAACCATTCTGAAGTTGATTTACTTCTGTTTTTGGGTCAATGTCTTGTTGCAGCATCCATCCTCTTCTTAGCTTCAACTGTCTGACAGACGGCCTCAGGTTTTCCTGCAAAACATCCTAATAAACTTTTGAATTCATTCTTCCATTAATGATTGCAAGTTGTCCAGGCCCCGAGGTAGCAAAACAGCCCCAAATCATGATGCTCCCTCCACCATACTTCACGGTGGGGATGAGGTGCTGATGTTGGTGAGCAGTTCCATTTTCCCTCCACACATGACGTTGTGTGTTACTCCCCCCCCAAAAAAGAAACTTTGGTTTCATCAGTCCACAAAACATTTTGCCACAACTTCTGTGGAGTGTCCAAGTGCCTTTTTGCGAACATTAAACAGACAGCAATGGCTTCCTCCGTGGAGTTCTCCCATGAACACCATTCTTGGCCAAAGTTTTATACATAGTTGATGTGTGCGCAGAGATATTGGACTGTGCCAGTGATTTCTGTAAGTCTTTAGCAGACACTCTAGGGTTCTTTTTTACCTCTCCGGGTATTCTGCGCTGAACTCTTGGCAACGTCTTTGGTGGACGGCCACTCCTTGGGAGAGAAGCAACAGTGCCAAACTCTCTCCATTTGTAGACAACGTCTCTGTGGATTGATGAACATCCAGACTTTTAGAGATGGTTTTGTATCCTTTCCCAGCTTTATACAAATTAACAATCCTTGATCGTAAGTTTTGAGACAGCTCTTTTGACCAAGCCATGATGCACATCAGACAATGCTTCTGATCAAGAAAATTCTTACCAGGTGTGTGTTTTATAGTGGGCAGGGCAGCTTTAAACCACTCATCAATGACTGGGCACATACCTTACTTAAATTGTTTGGTAAAAATTGGTTTCAATTTTGAAGTGTTTCAAAGGTCTCCTTAGGCAGAGGGTTCACTTACTTATTTTTCCCCCATCTGTCATTGTTTGCATGCTATACTAATTATAGTATAATTTAGTTAAAGCAGACACTGTTTTTACATCTGTGTGATTTTGACAAAGATCAGATCACATGTGATGGTGATTTTATGCATGAATGGGAGAAATTCCAAAAGGTTCGGATCCTTTTTCATACCACTGTAAATGTAGCATGCATTATGCAGCAGAGCCCCGAATTGAAATGCTTTCTCCTGCACCTGAACGCAACACACTCCAATGTGTTTGCTGCATTGAGAAATATATTTTTCCACGCAGCATGACTCACAATTGACAGGGAACAAAATAGGTTAGCGAGATGAAAACAAAACTCGGATCGAAGTTTGCAAACGTCCAATTCTGGAGTTCAAACTTTCCACATTTACTGTCACACATGGCAACATGACCTTGGCGAACAGTGAACTTTCCACTGTTTATCTCCTCCATCCTCCGATAACCTGTGCGTGTATGTGTGTATTTTTGAGCGCTAACCAAACAAGAAGCGTTTGAAAAGTTCCACGGAACGTTATCGGGCCATAAGCCGAGCCAGTGCAAAGTTATGTAAATCTACACTGCAAACAAGAAAACTGTATCTAGGCTGTAACCTGCTTTGATGCTCTAATTTTGAGTAATGTATTGATCGGCAAAATTCATACTAAGATGAGTAACAACACAATTTTCTACTTCATAATAACAATTGTTAGCATGCTAACTCGGGTGCCCACCTGTCCGGTTTTAGGACAGACACTCAACTGAAGTGTCCAATGTCCAACACAACCCATTAGCTGGACGCTATTTGTCCAGTTTTAAAAGAAAATGGGCCGCGGTTAAGTTTACGTGACGCAACTCAGCCCCACGATTGGCACAACTGGTCTGTGATTAGCCAAGAGTGGCTTCAATTAAAAGCGTCCAATATCATTGGTTCAATAAAATGTAAACAAAGCTTAACGTGTGGTGATCTGATGACATCATTTCCTATGTAAAGTCTTTCCTCTTGGAAAGGGTTCACTTCTTGTGAGTACTTCAATCCTCACATTGATTTGTTGCTTCAGAACGCTTCATTTAGCCATCACTGCTCCCTTGGGGGAAACAGTCAACCTCTGCTGCCACCTGCTGTCAACACTGTTGTTGTCCAGCATTCCTCCTAGCATGCACTGCAGCGTGACAGATGTAAAAAAAACAATCTAAATTTATGTTCTGTGCTAATTCTTCAGTTACTGTTCCAGTTGTTTCATTAATTGCTATTTATGGTATTTGGTAACACCTTATTTGATAGTGGCGCCATAAAACTGTCATTAGACAATCATAATTATGACATGACATTGTCATGAGCATTAATAAATGCTTATAACTTGTCATTTAGTGTTATCCGGGAAATTATCTCACTTTTGAATGGATGTGAAACATCCGAGCTGGACATGAATGGAGTTAGTGACATAATTTGCCGAATGACATTTAATGACTTCTGTTGATGATTATTTTTATAATCGATTAATCGGCCAATTAATTAAACTATTAATCGATTAATTGGATGAATGTCACTTTTTACAATTACCTTCACAGTTTAACTTGAGGCATGTTGTAAGTAACAATGAAGACAAAATCCAATTTCAAAGCAAACTCTTGTAAGACAATTTACAGTTTGAATGGGAGTTTGTGTTGAAACTTTACTATATAACAATAACTTAAGCGCTAATATGCTTCTCCAAAACACAATACAAACGGATACTTAGGACACTAATTAGCATCATCGATAACTAGCTTAGACCTTCGTGATAAGTAGTAACGTCTCATCAACAAGCAATGCAAACAATGCAATTAGCTTCATTTGCTCACATCAGTCTCTCGGCATTTTGTAATATTATTGATTCAGCAACCCAACGCGAGTGTAGCAGTGAACTCTCTCTCTTGCTCTAATAACTGGCATGCAATCGCACAGCCTCACATTTATTGGTTATCAAAATAATTGTCGATTCATTTGCTAATCGATTCGTTGTCGATTATTCGAGTAGTTGTTGCACCGCTACTTTAAACGCAAGAACATTCAGATGTTTTTACGTAGCTCCAGAACAGAATCCAAGATTGCTTCCACCAGTCCGAAATCCCTACCCAAGACACGTTTCTAGGTCGTTACATCTTGTCATCGTCATGAAACAAATAGTTCGTTGACGCAATATTTTCGTGATCGTCATTGTTGACGAAAACAACACTGCACTGGAGTGTGTTGCGTTCAAATGCAACTTAAGGACTACCGTAATTTTCAGACTATAAGCTGCTACTTTTTTCTTTCGATTCGAATCCTGCATTTTAATAGACTAGTGCGGCTTATTTGTTGATTTATTTGGGTTAATTAGTAACCATTTATTTGACAGTGGCATCATAAGACTGTCATAAGACCGTCATAATTATGACATGACACTATCATTTGCAGTACTGAATGCTTATGACAGATGTCATAAGGTGTCATCCGGCAAATTATGTCACAAACCCAATTTATGTCCAGCTTGGATGTTTTACATCAAAAGTGAGATAATTGGCCGGATGACACGAAATGACATCTGTTATAAGCATTCATTAATGCTCATGACAACTGAAGGAATCTGACCCTTTAGCCAGACTGACGGAATCACGGCAGCCGAACCGCCGGACCAGCGCTGGCACAGCTCCAAATACCGACAACCCGGCCAAAAGGCCAAACTCCGCGCGTTCACCTTAGTCTTAAACCTTTGTACTGACTCCATTTTGATAGCTGGAAAAAGTTGACAGCAATCATACAGCACAGAAGAACCCAGGCAAGGATCCAAGGTCAGCATATCACAAGTCAACAAAAGGTTCCCGAGAGAAAAAAATCACAATTCTTCGTTAAACATTGTCTTTTGGGGGCTCTCGCTGGGCGGGACGTGAGCAGGAGGAAGGGTGTGTTTGGGGATTGTTTAGGATTATAGTCTGTTTGTGGATTGGACAGGAGGAATCGGGAGTTACTGTTGTCAGGGCAACGAGGGTTGTGGATTTTGCCACCTCAGCATCAAAGTGGCTCTTGGAGTCTTGTCAGTCGTGTTATCAGTCGAATATCTGGCGTTGTCCAGTGTTCCTTGTGTTGGGACAAGACATCCCGCCATTTGTTCTGGACTGTCCAAGAGAACTGATTGCGAGAGTTGGTGGTGCAGACGTGGGCTTGTAGATGTCAGCGTCAATCTTTCCCATTATTCTGCTTGTTTTCCTAAAAACTATGGTATAAGTGCTTTTTATTTTATATTGGGTGTGTGAGAGTAATAAAAAAAACAGTAAATACGAGAAACGATACTATTCCCTGATTGATTATATTAAGTGTGTTAGAATAATGCAAATAGTTAGACAGTGCCTATGAGAAAAGGTACTATCTGCTTCATAGTGTCATGACATAATTGTCTTATGACAGTCTTATGGTGCCACTGTCAAATAAAGTGTAACCAAATACCATAACTAGCAATTAATGAAACAACTGGAACAGTAACTGAAGAAATAATTCGCACAGAACATGATTTTGATTGTTATTTACATCCATAGTGCTACAATGCATGATAGGAGGCATGTTGGACGACAACAGTGTTGACAGCAGGAGGTTGACTGTCTCCCCTAAGGGAGCAGTGATGGTTAAATGAAGCTTCTCGAAGCAATGAAGCTTTGCAGCCAACTGGTTCAAAGCTTCATGGTGGTTCATTTTGTCTTATGCCGCTGTCAAATAAAATGTTACTGGTTAATATCTTTTTGGTGTATATACAGTATACACCGTAATACAGCTAGGACAGCTTCAGCTTCTCTATGAACAAAGGTCGTTTTGGTGTCAAATTTGGTGGGTGGCGGCTTATTGTCAAGTGCACCTTACAGTGTGAAACTTACTGGTAGTTGTGTATCCCTTCTTGAACCTATTTGTCATTTTTATGACTCTTAGCACTGGTGCTAAAATGCTCTAAATGCTCGATTTTGACTTGAAGGACATAGACAAAGTATGTTTTTGTAACCTTGTAGTTCATGACTGGAATTTCTACCAAAGATCTCAGTGTCTGAAGAGGTACAAGACAGTTTGTATGCCCTCATTCCATAACTATAACAGTCTTGGAGATGCAACATAATATCCGAAATTGATAGCCCAGAGTGTGCAAAGTATAAATGGGGACGAGGGTGGACTGAGGTAAAGCGGAGTACCCGAAATGGTCCGTGTGAATAATGTCTTGTGGTGTGCTTATAGGCAAAACGTGCATATGATCGGGAATTCATTTGTAAGTGTTGATGTTCAGACTGAACAAGCAAATTAAAATACATCATTCACCTCAAAAGCCCCCGACATGGCTCGTCTTGCAGCCCCTAAAAATACATATACACACTAAATAATGCATTCAATAGACAGAATGCATCTCTCAATCCTCTGATCCGGAATGTTGGAGGGTATTATATTGGGGTAAATCCAATCTTTTGCCCTGGACAAGGATCAGTCAAGTTTATGAAGTATTCATGATAGTATTTTTTTCTGCCTGCTATGCAGTCATTCACAGCTCTCATGGGAAATCATCATCAGGTCGTTTTTTCCCCTTTATTATTTATGTGCGCCACTTCTCAGAGAAAAGCCACGAGGAAGAAAAACGGCTCGTGGCACCATGATGAGCTGTCACTGTCCGGCCTCTTCTCGTCATTTGTGTATTCCCGCACATGCCTGGGATGCCGCCCACTTTCCTTTGCCGCCTTAGTAAACGGTGTCAGCCAGCCCATGAGGGGTCCGACGGCATTTGCATCTCTAATTTGATGGCTTTCACTAGGGACACATAAAACCAAACGCACCAGAGGGCGCGTGGCCACATCACAGTCCTGGAGTCACCCGTGGTTATTTTCAGTCCCCACCACGTTGGTTAGTAGCGGCCACATCATTTTGGTAAGCCGACGATTGAAATGGATCCAGCTTGACTCTCCGCGCTCTCTCGGGTGGCCGTACGTTCGGATTTATGCGGAGGACTTACTGGAGTTGTGCCTGAACGCGACACACTCCAGTGCATTTGCAACTCTCTGCATTGAGAGTTCAAACATTACACTAAACACTAAATGACATGTGTTATAAGCATTCATTAATGCTCATGACATTGTCATGTCATAATTATGATTGTCTAAGGACAGTCTTATGGCGCCACTGTCAAATAGTGTTACCAAATACCATAACTAGCAATTAATGAACCAACTAAAACAGTAACCGAAGACATAATTAGCACAGAACATGAATTTTGACTGTGATTTACATTTGGAGCGATGCAATGCATGCTAAGAGGCATGTTAGACAACAACAGTGTTGACAGCAGGTTGAGGTGGAGGTTGACTGTCTCCCCCAAGGGAGCAGTAATGGCCAAATGAAGCTTCTTGAAGCAATGAAGCTTTGCAGCCAATTGGTTCAAAGCCTCATAGTGGTTCATTTGGTCTTATGACAATCATATGACGCCGCTGTCAAATAAAGTGTTACCAAATACCGTAACGAGCAATTATTGAAACAGAACAGTAACAGAAGAAATAATTCGCACAGAACATGAATTTTGATTGTTATTTGCATCTGCAATGCTGCAATGCATGCTAGGAGGCATGTTAGATGACAACAGTGTTGACAGCAGGTGTCATAAGGTGTTGATTGTCTCCCCCAAGGGACCAGTGATGGCCAAATGAAGCTTCTTGAAGCAATGAAGCTTTGCAGCCAATTGGTTCAAAGCTTAATGGTAGTTCATTTGGTCTTATGACTGTCTTATGATGCCACTGTCAAATAAAGTGTTAACAAATACTATAACGAGCAATTAATGAAACAACCGGAACAGTAACTGAAGAAATAATTAGGACAGAACATGAATTTTGATTATTTACATCTGTAATGCTGCAATGCATGCTAGGAGGCATGTTGGACGAAAAAAAGTGTTGACAGCAGGTGTCAGAAGGGGTTGACTGTCTCCCCCAAGGGAGCAGTGATGACCTATTCAAGCTTCTTGAAGCAATGAAATGGTGGTTCATTTGGTCTTATGACAATCGTATAATGCCGTTGTCAAATAAAGTGTTACCAAATACCATAACGAGCAATTAATGAAACAACCGGAACAGTAACTGAAGAAATAATTAGGACAGAACATGAATTTTGATTATTTACATCTGTAATGCTGCAATGCATGCTAGTAGGCATGTTGGACAACAAAAGTGTTGACAGCAGAGGTTGACTGTCTCCCCCAAGGGAGCAGTGATGGCCAAATGAAGCAATGAAGCTTTGCAGCCATTGGTTCAAAGCTTCATGGTGGTACATTTGGTCTTATGACAGTCTCATGACGCCACTGTCAAATAAAGTGTTACCAAATACCATAATGAGCAATTAATGAAACAATTTGAACGGTAACTGAAGAAATAATTAGAATAGAACATGAATTTTGATTTTTATAACTGTAGTGCTGCAACGCATGCTAGGAGGCATGTTACATGACAACAGTGTTTACAGCAGGTGGCAGATGAGGTTGACTGTCTCCCCCAAGGGAGCAGTGATGGCCAAATGAAGCTTCTTGAAGCAATGAAGCTTTGCAGCCAAATGGTTCAAAGCTTCATGGTGGTTCATTTTGTCTTATGACAGTCTTATGACGCCGCTGTCAAATAAAGTGCCATCACTGCTCCCTTGGGGGGGCAGTCAACCTCCATTGCCACCTGCTGTCAATACTGTTGTTGTCTGACATGCCTCCTCGCATGCATTGCAGTACTACAGAAGTAAATAACAGTCAAAATTCATGTTCTGTGCTAATTATTTCTTCAGTTGCTAGTCCAATTGTTTCATTGATTGCTCGTTATGGTATTTGGTAACACTTTATTTGACAGCGGTATTATACGACTGTCATAAGACCAAATGAACCGTCATTTCATTATTCCAAGAAGCTTCATCTGGCCATCACTGCTCCCTTGGGGGAGAGAGTCAACCTCCACTGCCACCTGCTGTCATCACTGTTGTCGTCTAACATGCCTCCAAGCATGCATTGCAGCGCTACAGATATAAATAACAATGAAAATTCATGTTCTGTGCTAATTATTTCTTCAGTTACTGTTTCAATTGTTTCATTAATTGCTTGTTAAGGTATCTGGTAACACTTTATTTGACAGCGGCGTCATAAGACTGTCATAAGACCAAATGAAAGACTGTCATAAGACCAAATGAACCACCATGAAGCTTTGAACCAATTGGCTGCAAAGCTTTATTGCTTCAAGAAGCTTCATTTGGCCATCACTGCTCCCTTGGGGGAGACAGTCAACCTCCTGCTGTCAACACTGTTGTCGCCCAACATGCTTCCTAGCATGCATTGCAGCGCTACAGATGTAAATAACAATCAACATTCATGTTCGGTGCTAATTATTTCTTCAGTTACTGTTCCAGTTGTTTCATTAATTGCTAGTTATAGTATTTGGTACTAATTTATTTGACATTGGGGCCATATCAGTCTCATAAGACAATCATAATTATGACATGAGACTGTCATGAGCATTAATGAATGCTTGTAGCAGATGTTATTTAATGTCATCAGGCAAATTATCTCACTTTTGAATGGATGTAAAAGATCTGAGCTGGACATAAATTGTGTTAGTGACATAATTTGCCGGATGACACTTCATGACATATGCCATAAGTACTGAGTCATACTCATAATAGTGTCATGTCGGAGTTATGATGGTCTGATATCTTATGACGCCGCTATCAAATGTCGTCCAACATGCCTCTTAGCATGCATTGTCGCGCTACAGATGTAAATAATAATCAAAATTCATGTTCTGTGCTAATTATTTCTTCAGTTACTGTTCCAGTTGTTTCATTAATTGCTAGTTATGGTATTTAGTAACAATTTATTTGACAGTGGTGCCAGTACCTATTTCTTAGTGCTACCTATTAACCCAAATAACCTAACAAATAAGCTGCACTGGACTTTAAGCAGCAGGATTCAAAATGAAGAGAAGGAGCTGCTTATAGTTAGAAAATTACAGTAGTTGCCAGTTAACGTATTATTACAAATGTTATAAGAATATTTTATAAAGGTTGAAAAGTCACCTAGTGTTGCTTTAAATGGTTTTAAAAATAAAAAAGCAATATTTAGGAAGTCAAAGGGACTTCTTACGAACCTTTCATCACAATTTTCTGCGATTATAAATCATTTCGTGTTTAGTGACAGTGCATATGACTGAACAGCGGCCAGGTTGCTGTATGGATTACTGTCCCGTCTCAACATTACGCAACATTGCCAGCCTGGTCAGTCTGGTAATCTGTCGGGCACATTGCATAACTGCTCATTAGTGCTTTTAACACACCTTCTCGGTATGCAGATTTAAAATATTATATGTTTAATTCCTCACACAGACTTATGTTATGCTAACTGACGTTGGAATTTTGTGTTAAATAAATAACATCGACGGAGTCGGCTCAGCAAGAGCTGTACCTGTGTTTAAATTTATCAGGCGTCGGGGTCAAACGTGGGGCAAAGTGACTTTTCTAGTCCTAGCCTTGCTTATCGCCGTTTGTGTAGAGCAGCAGAACAATAATAGGTTGAGCGAAAAGACAAATTAAAATATTGTGTCGGCCGGCCGGGGGTTGTTTAATTTATGCGTCACCGCCAACCAGGTTAATGATGCCCTCGGTGGATGAGTGAGTAAAAGCAGCTTCCGGCATCCACGCAAACAACATTAAACATAACAAGTGTACATACTTGGTCTCGCTTCCTAATATTTTCATTTTGTAATGGTAATTCATGTAATCAGAATGGCCATCGTCCAACTTTCGACCGTATCAATCAAAACAACTTTGTTTTCATTCTAATGTTCTCAACATTCATGTAGTAGTAGTGTTGTAATATGGCAGCTTTTCGTTTATTACCGTCATATTCGGACTATAAGCCGAGCTGGATTATAAACCGCAGCCGTCCTCACTGTATTATGGGATATTTACACCAAGAGATATTAATCGGAAACACTTTACTTGAAAGCGGCGTCATAAGGCTATCATAAGACCAAATGAACCACCATGAACCAATTGAGCCAATTGGCTGCAAAGCTTCAATTCTTCAAAAAGCTTCATTTGGCCATCGGTTGTTTCATCAATTACGAGACACTTTATTTGACAGTGGCGCCATAAGGCAATCATATTTATGACATGACACTGTCATGAACATTCATTAATGCTTATAACAGATGTCATTTAGTGTCATCAGGCAAATTATCTCACTTTTGAATGGATGTATAAGACATAAATGGAGTGAGTAACATGCCATCATTTTCGCACGATTCGCACCTCATTACATTATGGGATTTTTACACCAAAAGATATTAACAGTAAACACTTTATTTGACAGCGGTGTCATAAGACTATCATAAGACCAAATGAACCACCATGAAGCTTTGAACCAATTGGGCGCAAAGCTACGTGGCTTCAAAAAGCTTCATTTGCCTATCACTGCTCACTTGGGGGAGCCAGTCAACCTCTGCTGCAACCTGCTGTCAACACTGTTGTTGTCCAACATGCCTCCTAGCATGCATAGCCGCGCTACAGATGTAAATAACAATCAAAATTCATGTTCTGTGCTAATTATTTCTTCAGTTACTGTTCCACTTGTTTCATTAGTTGGTAGTTATGGTATTTGGTAACACTTTTTTTTGACAGCGTTGTCATAAGACTGTCATAAGACCAAATGAACCACCATGAAGCTTTGAACAAATTGGCCAAAAAGTTTCAAGAAGCTTCATTTGGCCAA
This sequence comes from Corythoichthys intestinalis, assembly GCF_030265065.1. Taxonomy (NCBI): domain Eukaryota; kingdom Metazoa; phylum Chordata; class Actinopteri; order Syngnathiformes; family Syngnathidae; genus Corythoichthys; species Corythoichthys intestinalis. The sequence goes on from NC_080407.1 coordinate 17,499,321, forward strand.
CACTGTTCCCATGGGGGAGACAAGTCAACCTCTGCTGCCACCTGCTGTCAACACTGTTGTCGTCCAACATGGCTCCTAGTATGCATTGCAATGCTACAGATGTAAATAACAATCAAAATTCATGTTCTGTGCTAATTATTTCTTCAGTTACTGTTCCAGTTGTTTCATTAATTGCTAATTATGGTATTTGGTAACACTTTTTTTTTTTGACAGCATTGTCAAAAGACTGTGGTTAGACCAAATGAACCACCATGAAGCTTTGAACCAATTGGCTGCAAAGCTTCATTGCTTCAAAAAGCTTCATTTGCCTATCACTGCTCCCTTGCTGTAGACGGTCAACCTCTGCTGCCACCTGCTGTCAACACTGTTGTTGTCCAACATGCCTCCTAGCATGCGTTGCAATGCTACAGATGTAAATAACAATCAAAATTCATGCTTTGTGCTAATTATGTCTTCAGTTACTGTTCTAGTTGTTTCATTAATTGCTAGTTATGGTATTTGGTAACACTTTATACGACAGAGGTGTCAAAAGACTATCATAAGACCAAATGAACTACCATGAAGCTTTAAACCAATTGGCTGCAAAGCTTCATTGCTTCAAAAAGCTTCATTTAGTCATCACTGTTCCAATGGGGGAGACAGTCAACCTCTGCTGCCACCTGCTGTCAACACTGTTGTCGTCCAACATGCCTCCTAGCATGCTTTGCAGCGCTACAGATGTAAATAACAATCAAAATTCATGTTCTGTGCTAATTATTTCTTCAGTTACTGTTCCACTTGTTTCATTAATTGGTAGTTATGGTATTTGGTAACACTTTATTTGACAGCTGCAACATAAAACTGTCATAAGACATCATAATTATGACATGACACTATCATGAGCATTAATGAATGCTTATAACAGATGTCATTAAGTGTTATCCGGCAAATTATCTCACTTTTGAATGGATTTAAAAGATCCGAGCTGGACATAAATGGAGTTAGTAACATAATTTGCCGGATGACACTTAATGATATCTGTTGTAAGCATTCAGTAATGCCCACGATAGTGTCATGTCATAATTATGACGGTCTTACGACAGTCTTATGATGCCGCTGTCAAATAAAGTGTTACCAATGATCATAACTAGCAGGTAATGAAACAACTAGAGCAGTAACTGAATGAATAATTAGCACAGAACATGAATTTTGATTGGTTATTTACATCTATAGCGCTGCAATGAATGCTAGGAGACATGCATTTCCTATTAACCCAAATAAATCAACAAATAAGCTGCAGGATTCAAAATGAGGGAAAAAAGTGGCGGCTTATAGTCCGAAAATTACAGTATTTATTTGTTTGTCTGCAGGTTTGTGTTCAAGATAACTCAAGAACAAATACAGGGAGAATGTTCACACTTGCTTTTGATTGAAATCATGACTATATTCTTGCTATCTGACAATTTTCACTTGATTATTTGATCTCGTATCTTTCATGAAAAGTGAATCCAATTTCCATTCAGGAATGACCCTGCAAGCACACTACATAAATCACCCCCATTTTTCCAGTGGGAAAGCACACAAGTCCTTTTTTCTTTGCTGATGTCCCTTTAATGGATTGCCCTCAAGGTGAACATATGTCTTTAATTATAAGGATCATAGTGACGCAGCAAATTTGACATTACAGTTGACATAAATGGTCTCGAAATGGAATTTCCCCTCTTATCCTTATTAAGGGATTGTTATTTACCAGTCGGTAATCACTCTTTAAATCTATTTGCTCGAACCGTTAAGAGAAATAATCTTAATCCTTAGCGGCGAAGCGCCTGTATATAATTTACACATAGCGTAAATGTACAAGTTGAAGCTAAGTGCTCCACTTCCCTTCACTGATTTGATCCATTTAACTGTCCATCCCTGTCTTAAGAGGATACCGAGACCAAAGCTTTAAATCCACCCACCCGGTCGGTGACCCTAGTAAGGGTGGGCTTGTGTTTAAAATTAGACAAGTGCCGAATTTTCCGGATTATAAAACGCAGCAGTCAAAAGTCACCTTTTGATTCCGACTTCCAAATTTGAAGCCGGCCGACGGTCGTGATTGGTTCCCTGCTTTGACGAGCATACTGCTGACTGCGTGTCTGTGAGGGCCCGAGTTTGGACACAAGCTGCCTGGTCAGCAGTCTTGTCGCCACACACACATTTATTTGACTCTCGCGCCGGGAAGAACTGATAGAAATATCGCACCCTACTCAATTTGAAGCTCATTATTAATTCAACGGCGTGGCTAATAGCCACATGTCACGGCCGAGTTTGTAACCCTGGCCTTAATCCGCCGGTTCCGATAGCGGTGACAAAAGCAAGAAAAGCAGCTTGGGAGCCCCTCTATGTGACGCCTAGCTTGCGATCCTTCACACCTGAGTGCTCACACTGAAATGAACAACACAACCGAGTCGGAGGAGGTGCTTAGGGGTTGGGCGGGTGCGCATTATCCTCTAACTCAATTTGGTTCTAGCCTGGTTTACATGATCGTAGTAATTATTGGGTGGAAGGTGCTTGCGTGATTGACAGTTTATCTACGTTAGCTTAGCTAGCATAAGATAATACTTTATATTGAGGCAGCATCCAACAATGTACAGTCAAAAGTACAAAATATAGAGAAACTATGAAAACTACAGTATATAAACGGTAATCACACGTTACCGTAATTTTCGCACGATAAGGAGCACCTGGCTGTAAGTCGCTACCCACCAAATTTGGCACGAAAATTTGTTTATTTTGGTTAATAGGCAACACCTGCCTCCTAGCAAGCACTGCAGCGCTACAGATGTAAATAACAATCAAAATTCATGTTCTGTGCTAATTATTTGTCCAGTTACTGTTCCAGTTTTTTCATTAATTGCTTGTTATGGTATTTAGTAACACTTCATTTGACAATGGCATCATAAGACTGTCATAAGACTATCCTGGGCATGACTGAATGCTTATGATAGATGTCATGAAGTGTCATCCTGCAAATTATGTTACTAACTCCATTTATGACCAGTTTGGATCCTTTACATCAATTCAAAAGTTAAATAATTTGCTGGCTAACGATAAATGACATCTGTTATAAGCATTCATTACTGCTCATGACAGTGTCATAATTATGATTGTCTAAAGACATCATACGACTGTTATAAGACCAAATGAACCACGATGAAGCTTTGAACCAATTGGCTTCATTGCTTCAAGAAGCTTCATTTGGCCATCACTGCTCCCTTGGGGGAGAGAGCCAACCTCTTCTGCCACCTTCTGTCAACACTGCTGTTGTCATACATGCCTTCGAGCATGCATTGCAGCGCTACAGATGTAAATACCAGTCAAAATTCCCATGTTCTGTGCTAGTTATTTCTTCAGTTACTGTTCCAGTTGTTTAATTAATTGCAAGTTATGGTATTTGGTAACACTTTATTTGACAGTGGCACCATAAAACTGACATTAGACAATCATAAGTATGAGATGACACTGTCATGAGCATTAATGAATGCTTATAACACATGTCATTTAGTGTTATTCGTTAAATCATCTCACTTTTGAATAGATATGAAGAGATATGAGCTGGACATCAATGGAATTAGTGACATAATTTGCCGGATAACACTTAATGACACCTGTCATTAGCATTGAGTAATACCCATGATAGTGTCATAGGGTCTTATGACAGTCTTAGGACGCCACTGTCAAATGAAGTGTTCCAAAATACCATAACGAGCAATTAATGAAACAACGGGTACAGTTACTGAATAAATAACTAGCACAGAACATGAATTTTGACTGTTACTTACATCTGTAGCGCTGCAATGCATGCTAGGAGGCATGTTGGACAACAGCAGTGTTGACAGCAGGTGGCACAAGAGGTTGACTGTCTTCCCTAAGGGAGAAGTGATGGCCAAATAAAGCTTCTTGAAGCAATGAATGGTGGTTCATTTGGTCTTATGAGTCGTATGATGCCACTGTCAAATAAAGTGTTACCGTTTATTATCTTTTGGTTCAAATATCCCATAATACAGTGAGGACAGCTGCGGTTTATAGTCCAGTGCTGCTTATCTATAAACAAATACCGATTTCGTGTCACACTTGGTGGGTGGCGGCTTATAGTCAGGTATACCTTATAGTGCATAAATTACGGGATTTACACGGTATTATGGAATATTTACACCAAAAGACATTATAATGGACAACAGCTGGTGGCAGCAAAGGTTGACTGTCACCCCCAAGGGAGCAGTGTTGGCCAAATGAAGCTTCTTGAAGCTTTTTGGCCAATTGGTTCAAAGCTTCATGGTGGTTCATTTGGCCTTATGACAGTCATATGATGCAGCTATCAAATAGTTTACTGTTTACATTAAAACATATTAACCGGTAGCACAAAATTTCACAGCGGCATCATACGACTGTCATTAGACCATTAGGCCATCAATGCTCCTTCGGGGGAGACAGTCAACCTCTGCTGGCACCTGCTGTCAACACTGTTGTTGTCCAACCTGCCTCTGAGCATGCACTGCACCTCTAGAGATTTAAATAACAATCAAAATCCATGTTGAGTGCTATTTTTCTCTTTATTGACTGTTCCATTTGTTTCATTATTGCTAGTATTCGTAACACTTTATTTGACAGTGTTGCCATTGGACTATAAGCCGCAGGATTCAAAATGAAAGGAAAAAGTAGCGGCTTATAGTCTGAAAATTACGGTATATACAACTAAGGTAAGTATAATTGGAATGTAAAATGACTGCAGATCAGCACTACGACAAAAGAACATAAGAGTGTGATTGTCATTGTTTCAGGGACAATTAAATGTGAGCACAGTCCTCTGCCGTTGTAAAGTCTGATGGAGGAGCGCTGAAGGTTAAGTTAGGTGAGAGTGTCTGTGTCTTTGTATTCGTCCCGTATCATCGCGGTTCGTTGCACGCAGTCAGACGGCGAATACGTCTGAGTTAAAGAAAAAATAAAAACAATCCAAAATCGGGGTTAGTCCTCCTCTAATCCAGGGGGCGGTAGAGTTAATGCACAGAAATCAAAAACCAACCAACAACCCAAAACAGACGAAGACGTGATCATTGCGCACTACTAGTAGAGTTATGGCGAACGTACAAAGCGGGGACATATCAAATCCAGTATTACTAACACTTTTTCAAGAGTGTATATTTTATATTGTCAAATCAGGAAATATTTATTATGCTCTAAATTTTATTTTAGCCAATATAAAAACATATCTTACGTAGAAGCATACGTTCACTGGTAATGCTTTACAGTTCAGTGTGTGTAATCCAACATTGAAAATGCCAGTATCTTATTTTTATACTAAGCTTATGAGTGCTACCTGACTTTAACAGTTACCTCCGTTGATCCCTACAAAACAGGCTGTGTTGTCCAATTTTGCACATAAACTTTGAATTTCAGAATGTTAGAACAATAAAAACGCAAACTTTAAATATTTCTTCTTTTAATAATGCACTTTAAAAAGAGCTGTTTTTTAGTTTTAGCCAATAGAACAAATGCTGTGATTTAAAAAATGCCTTTTTGTTTTCCCGGTTGTACCAAACCGTGACCCCTGTACGGAGGTACGTACCGAACCGTGACTTGTGTGTACTGTTACACCCCTATTTAGCAGCTATTTCCTTGTTTGTTAGCTTGCGTTTGCTTGTCGTGGAATGACAGCATACATCCATTTTAATAATTCTAAATTGCTATGATCTAAAATTAAGCAGTGAACACTCAAATACTGTAATTTTCGCACTATAAGGCGCACCTTACTATCAGTTGCAACCCACCAATTTTGACACAAAAACAGTATTTGATCATTGGTAAGCCGCACTGGACTAGGCCACTCCAGGACCTTGAAATGCTTCTTATGAAGCCATTCCTTTGTTGCCCTGGCTGTGTGTTTGGGATCATTGTCATGCTGAAAGACCCAGCCACGTCTCATCTTCAATGCCCTTGCTGATGGAAGGAGATTTTCACTCAAAATCTCTCGATTAGTGCTGCAACGATTAATCGATTAACTCAAGTATTCGATTAAAAAAAAAAGATTCTAATTAAATTTTGCTGCCTCGAGTATTCGTTTAATTAAAGTGGGGTTGTAATGGTTTATTTCAAAAGTGTTTGCATTGAGTTTTATTGATTTGGGTGGCTACACTGCCCTCTAGTCTGAATCATTTCACATGGCTGAATCCAGCTGGTCCATGTGAAGACCAACATAAGCTAAGTTTTTGTTTGAGCTAATGTTTTCTAATGCATTCGTAATTTAGTTTACAAGTATGTTTAGCCATTTTCTGTGGGAATATGTGTCCGAACCATTTGTTAAGAGCATTGTAAAAAAATTTTTTTTATAACGTTTGAGGCTCAGCTCGAGTATTTGAATTTTTCATGTTCCTTATCCGATTACTCGATTATTTGAACTACCTAGTTCATCGATTAATCGACTACTAAAATAATCGATAGCTGCAGCCCTACTCTCGATACATGGCCCCATTCATTCTTTCCTTTACACAGATCAGTCGCCCTGGTCCCTTTGCAGAAAAACAGCCCCATAGCATGATGTTTCCACCCCCCTGCTTCACAGTGGGTATGGTGTTCTTCGGATGCAATTCAGTATTCCTTCTCCTCCAAACACGAGAACCTGTGTTTCTACTAAAAGGTTCTATTTTGGTTTCATCTGACCATTACACATTCTCCCGGTCCTCTTCTGGATAATCCAAATGCTCTCTAGCGAACCGCAGATGGGCCTGGACGTGTACTGGCTTCAGCAGGGGGACACGTCAGGCATTGCAGGATTTGAGTCCCTGGCGGAGCATTGTGTTACTGATAGTAGCCTTTGTTACTGTGGTCCCAGCTCTCTGTAGGTCATTCACTAGGTCCCCCCGTGTGGTTCTGGGATTTTTGCTCACCGTTCTTGTTATCATTTTGACGCCACGGGGCGAGATTTTGCATGGAGCCCCAGATCGAGGGAGATTATCAGTGGTCTTGTATGTCTTCCATTTTCTAATAATTGCTCCCACAGTTGATTTCTTTACACCAAGCGTTTTACCTATTGCAGGTTCAGTCTTCCCAGCCTGGTGCAGGTCTACAATTTTGTCTCTGGTGTCCTTCGACAACTCTTTGGTCTTGGCCAAAGTGGAGTTTGGAGTGTGACTGACTGAGGTAGTGGACAGGTGTCTTTTATACCGATAATGAGTTAAAACAGGTGCCATTAATACAGGTAACGAGTGGAGCCTCGTTAGACCTCGTTAGAAGAATTTAGACCACTTTGACAGCCAGAAATCTTGCTTGTTTGTAGGTGACCAAACACTTATTTTCCACTCCAATTTGGAAATAAAAATCAAACAATGTGATTTTCAGTTGTTTTTTCCCACATTCTGTCTCTCATGGTTGAGGTTTACCCATGTTGACAATTACAGGCCTCTCTAATCTTTTCAAGTAGGAGAACTTGCACAATTGGCGGTTGACTAAATACTTATTAGCCCCACTGTATACACACCAAAAGATATGAACTGGTAACACTATATGTGACAGCGGCATCATATGACTGTCATTAGACCAAATGAACCACCATGAAGCTTTGAACCAATTGGCCAAAAAGCTTCAAGAAGCTTCATTTGGCCAACACTGCTCCCTTGTTGGGTGACAGTCAACCTTTGCTGCCACCTGCTACCAACATTGTTGTTGCCCATTATGCCTCCGAGCATGCATTGCAAGGGTACAGATGGAAATAACAATCAAAATTCATGTTCTGTGCTAATTATTAGAGCTGGGAATCTTTGGGCACCTAACGATTCGATTACGATTACGATTCAGATGGTCCGATTCGATTCTAAAACGATTATTGATGCACCCCCCCCCCCCTTTTTTTTTTTTTTTTTTTTTTTTTTTTTAAATATTTTGTACATTTGTTCCAAAATTGTTCAAAAATACTCTCAGGCTAAACCAAACTACTATTTCAGTATCAAGTTAACATATAGCAGTAAACAAATATACAAAAATAACAGTAAATAAAAAACTCCAGTCCCCATTCTGTATCAGCAGCTTTAAACTACATTCAATTAATTTAATGTTGTGAATCAACCGTTAAAGTTGTTAAAATTGCTCCCGTTAATCCATAATTTCCCTTTTGTCAACTTTCGACATGTGAAAGTTTTAAAACTATTGTAACGTTCAAATATGTCTCGTGTTGATGACGTGCGCAAGCGCGGTAGTGGAGTGCAAAAAGAGAGGGAGAAAGTGATTGTTGTTGAGTTGTTGGCGGTTCAATAAAGAGTCGGGACGGCTTCGCCCAAAAGAGCACAAGTCTACTGAGTTTTTGTCTACCACGAAGAGTGTGCCCACAGCAACCCACACGGTCCGCTACATTGGTGGCAGCGGTGTTTTTAGTGTGTTTCCTGATAGTGGGTACTTTTGCCTCTTCGGACAATTACGGGACTTTTCTAGTCGGCTGCTACCTGGCTAGCTGTGCTCCTGTTTTGGGCGGAATGTTCGGCGCGTTCAAACGCGAACGCATGGATTACGACTTCGACATGGATTGTTCGGCTTCATGGACTGATGGCTCGAGTGGCGTGAGAGTCGAACTCCCAGCGCCTTTTCGCGGGGACGGCGCAAAGCCTTTTGCTACGTGGGCGAAGCAGTTTGAGGCCGCCGTGCGCGCGCAGACGAGGCCCGGGAGTTTTGCTGCTGCTCTGGTGCGTCTTCTTCCCACGAGGTTGGATGGCGCGGCTTTTCTGCTGTGGGACAGCTTGGGACTGGACATTCAATGTGACTATGGGCGAGTGAAGGAGAAATTGAAGGAGGCTTTCGGCCGACAGCAATTCCTTTTGTTTTTCCAAACTTGCGTTTCTGCGCGGCCTCGTCAGCCTAATGAGAGTTTGGACGTCTACGCGGCTGATATCTCCAGGCTGGTGGCCGAAGCGTTCCCGGACTATGACAAAGTTGCCAGAAATGGTGAGATTTTTAGGCGCTTTCTTGCCGGTCTCGATCCTGCACTGCAGGCCAAATGCCACGAGCAGGGGGCCACTGACGTTGATGAGGCCTTGTTAATTGCGGGCCGTTGTGAACGTGCGAGGCTAGCTCTGAAGTCGAACACGACTCCTTTTACGAACTCCATCCAGCAACCTGCTGTTGTGGCAACCCTCGATTTATCTTCTAAGAGGGTTGAGGACTACAAGGTGGATTCGACGGAGAAGTTGGTTCAGATGCTGGAGCTGCTCAAATCAAGGATGGATGACTTGCAGTTGGAGGTGAGAGAGCTGAGGACGCGGTCACGCGAGATGGGGCATGGTGGTCGGCGTTCCGCTTTTCCGGAGGTTCGTCAACAGAGCCCAGTAGAGCGTCGTGATCTACGTCGTGCCTGTCGCTGTGATTGCGGCGGAGTTGGCTGCAGTTCCACTTTCGAGGGCTTCCGTGCAGAGGAAGACGGTCGTGGACGGTCGCCAGAACGCGGATTTCATCGTGGATTGGACGAGCGGTGGTCTCCACATGTCCAGAGGTCCCATGATGCTGATTCGGGTTCTCCTGCATACCAGCACGCCAGCGGGAGCTTTTCGGGCACTAGGGAGGAGCAACGTGCAAGGCGCGGTGTCAGGTTCGTGTCACCCTCTCGTCGCTCCCCTTCCCCACATGGACATGGACATGGACAGGGAAACTTCCAGTAGCTGGTATCGAGACCCAGATGCCAGCGTTATCATCACAGGGTCAAAGCGTAATGACTGCGGCTACGCCCCATCGTTTGGTGGGTGAGTCTGAGCCTACTGTTCATGTCAAAGGACTGGTCAAAAATGTTGATGTGATTGTACTAATTGAGTCTGGATCTAATGTAGTCGTGCACAAAGTGGGCGCTCAACATACGAATGCTGAATGTACTTCATCCAGACCCATCCTCAATTCAGAATCGATTAGGGACAATACCCAAGTTGCGCCCAAGGTCCTTGTTAATACGGGCACTCAGACAGGGATTGAAAAACCCCCTACGCTGGTGTGCAGTGTGGTGTCTCCTGCCCCTGTTGCCAATCCCTGTTCGAGTCCCGGTCTTTGTCCACCAAATTCAACCTCCCCGTCTTCTGGGGATCAATCTCTAATTTATACTTTGACCCATGATGGCTCCAATATCATGGCACTCCAACAGGGTGATGCTGACATTGGCCAGGTTTTGGGCTGGCTGGCAGAGGGCTGGCGACCCCCTCGGTGGAAGTTGAAGGCTGCCTCGCCGTCTTTGAGGAGGCTGTGGCAGGAATTCCACCGTTTGGCTTCCATTGACGGGCTTTTGTACAGGTGCGTGTGGCTGTCTGAAGGGGGTCAGACTTCTCAGGTGGTTGTCCCCACTGTGTTAGTTCCCGAGGTCCTCAAACGTTTACATGGCACCCCGTTAACTGCTCACCTTGCCTATGAACGTGTCGTGTCGCGCGCCAGGAGTGTTTGTTATTGGCCCACCATGTCTAACGATATCAAAACCTGGTGTGAACAGTGTTATGACTGTCAGCGAAGTAAGTCGCCAAGTCCCAAACATCATGACCCTAAGCGAACCTCACAGGCTGACCAGCAATTAGCTACTGCTTTTTGCCAAGCTAAAAGTAACAATATTGTTACGTGTGAAAATAAAAGAACCTTGTACGACGCTAAATTAAAACATGAACCTTATGAGGTTGGGGATCTCGTTTGGTTAAATGACCCTCCAGAGCTCCGTCGTAAGAGGGATCCCCATTGGAAGGGACCTTTCGTGGTAAAGCGATGTATGGATAAGGATGATGAGGTTGGGGTCACTTATGTGATTGGCTGTCCATTCGGGGTGAACAATTCCTTGCAAACAATTCATTATGACCGGTTGCGACGTTACAGCCTGCCGGTGGTTGTTCCCGCGTGAATTTTGGAGGCAGCGTGTCTCTCCCCTTCACCATCCGAAGTGCCACCAAGGGGTACTGCTGCACCAGGACGTCCTACTGGTGTGCGTCTCTTTGGTGGGGACTCATACGGCGTTTTAAAACCGTGCTCGGTTTCCAATGTGTCTCCGGCCTTGACAGACACGGGGTCGAGTCTGTCGTGGACTGGTAGGCTAATAATACCCCCTGTCCGGTCGAGGGATTATGTATGGGGTAACTAGTAATGTTCTTCTGCTTTCATTGGATCTTTTGTTTGCTGATGCTGTGATGTGCGGCCCCGGGTTAATTAAAAAAAAAAAAAAAATGTTTTTCACATGTTCTTTAGTGTGGGATTTGTTATTGTTTATGTACAAATGTTTTGTTGTATTTGTTATCTAAGTGGACAAAACAAAACATAACAAAAAAAGAATATATTGTGCATAGAAATGAGGACATTTCTTTTTGTAAGGGGAGACTCCTGTAACGTTCAAATATGTCTCGTGTTGATGACGTGCGCAAGCGCGGTAGTGGAGTGCAAAAAGAGAGGGAGAAAGTGATTGTTGTTGAGTTGTTGGCGGTTCAATAAAGAGTCGGGACGGCTTCGCCCAAAAGAGCACAAGTCTACTGAGTTTTTGTCTACCACGAAGAGTGTGCCCACAGCAACCCACACGGTCCGCTACACTATTTTTAAGATAGATTCAAGTCAATATTTTACCGATTTAGGAGTATTTTAGATAAAAAGTTAATTAGGTTTGCTAGGAAGGTTCGCTACAACAGCCTTGCAGAGAAGTGTACTGCTTTAAGATGGCGGCCGTTTACTACGTCTGCATCTAGCTTTTTGTAGATGTGCTGCAAACGCTACCGCTACCGTAGTGCATCTAGTCTTATATAAATGATATCTACCGTAACATTATGTGGATGACGTACTTTTGTAGCAGCTTCAGGTATGTTGTTGTGTTTTTTTATCTCGTGGCATGAGTTGAGCTAGAGCCGTGAGTTGAGCATTGGCATTACCCGAGGGGCCGGGTAATGAGAAGCATGATGTTTAGCTACTCTCGCTCCGTTGCTCATTGACCGCGCGGCGCGCTGAGTGTGTTGTACTTCCGCTTTACTTGGCATATTTCAATAATCGGAATTTGGATGTTTGTGAATCGTTCTCGAATCTTCCACGGCCGAATCTCGAATAATCTAAGAATCGGAAATTTTGCACACCTCTACTAATTATTAATTCAGTTGCTGTTCCAGTTGTTTCATTAATTACAAGTTATGGTATTTGGTAACACTTTATTTGACAGGGGCACCATAAGACTGTCATTACACAATCATAATTATGACATGACACTGTAATGAGCATTAATGAATGCTTATAACAGATGTCATTTAGTGTTATCTGGCAGATTATCTCACTTTTGAATGGATGTAAAAGATCCGAGCTGGACATAAATGGAGTTAGTGACATAATTTGCCAAATGACACTTAAGGACATCTCTCATAAGCATTGAGTAATACCAATTATAGTGTCATGTCATAATTATGACTGTCTTATGACAGTCTTATGACGCCACTGTCAAATAAAGTGTTACCAAATACCATATCTTTCAATTAATGAAACAACTGGAACAGTAACTGAAGAAATAATTAGCAAAGAACATGAATTTTAATTGCTGTTTACATCTATAGCGCTGCAATGCATGCTAAGAGGCATGTGTTACCTATTAAACCAGCAGTTTATAGTCTGAAAATTACGGTAATTGCCATAACGCAGCAAAATTGGCATAGCTAGAGGTTAATACAACTTGAATTGTGGGAAACTGAGTCTTGAGGTGTTGCTGAGGTGTTGCTAAAACTGCATGACAATGGACCAAACATGTTTCATTGACAAAAATATAATTATTCCTGAGTTTTTGAACATATTTGTCCAGTTTAACCAGCAAGACTAATGTCCTGGTTGCTTTCTTCTAATTTTGGAAAAAGTGCTAAAGGCGCGTGGAGTTCTCTTTGTCATACTTCATTTGGGTCGTTAGGGCTAATGATGCTGATTAGCGTAGTGACCTTCCGCTTTGAAAGAAGCCACACTTTTCTCCGTCTTGTCCGAGTTAATGAGAACGCATCGGGAAGCGTCAGCCCCGGTGATGAAACATCTCCTAACGAAGGGCTGACTAATTGCGCGTCGATGGGCGTTGCGCACTCAGCAGTTTGGAACAGAAGTCTCCTTTTTTCGCCGTGTAATCAAAATAAGACACTGTGCTTATGTAACAATTCTATGCAAAGGATCCAATTATTCCCCAAGCAATATTAGCAGCAGTAATTCAATCTTCACCTAAATGCGCTGGGAGGAGTCGGCTTTCAAAATAAAGGTTTTGATGGGAACGCGATGCCACGCCCGCCGCTTCAATCGTTTTATCTTTGCCGCTGTCTTATGACACATGCAAATCAATGCTGCCGCCTCATTCCTTGGATAGTGGTGCAGATGGATTGTAGGCCCTTGAACTGTGGGTAATTACAGCCAGGAATGCGCGCAGCTGAGAAGCCAATGAGAAGCCCCGTGTTGGCATAGCAACCACGAAGGTGTTAATTATTTTCTTCCGTGAAGGCAAGGGAGGAATCCCCTCTTCAAAGGGAAGAAACACCTGCGAGTCAAACCCCCACTCCCCAATTTCTGTTTTACTACCTCTGCTGGATCTCTGTTTTCACAACCTTTTCTCCCAGTTTCCACTTCACGTCTTCTTCTCGCCTCACCTATGAACCCTTGAGTCGGCCTCTGATCCCTCTATCACGCTGGTTTCCAGGTAAATTGGTGCATCAGAGGTGGAACGGTCAGGCAGGGATTTACTGTCGATCCAACTGTTGATATACAGTTGGGCAAATAAGTATTTAGTCAACCACCAATTGTGCAAGTTCTCCTACTTGAAAATATTAGAGAGGCCTGTAATTGTCAACATGGGTAAACCTCAACCATGAGAGACCGAATGTGGAAAAAAAAAAGAAAATCACATTGTTTGATTTTTAAATAATTTATTCCCAAATTAGAGTGGAAATAAGTATTTGGTCAACTACAAACAAGCAAGATTTCTGGCTGTCAAAGAGGTCTAATTTCTTCTAACAAGGTCTAACGAGGCTCCACTCGTTACCTGTATTAATGGCACCTCTTTTAACTCATTATCGGTATAAAAGACACCTGTCCACAATCTCAGTCAGTCACATTCCAAACTCCACTATGACCAAGACCAAAAAGCTGTCGAAGGACAGAGACAAAATTGTAGATCTGCACCAGGCTGGGAAGACTGAATCTGCAATAGGTAAAACGCTTGGTGTAAAGACATCAACTGTGGGAGCAATTATTAGAAAATGGAAGACATACAAGACCACTGATAATATCCCTCGATCTGGGGCTTCATGCAAGATCTAACCCCGTAGCGTCAAAATGATAACAAGAACGGTGAGCAAAAATCCCAGAACCCAGAAGACGACTGGGAGAATGTGTTATGGTCAGATGAAACCAAAATAGAACTTATTGGCCAAAACACAGGTTTCGTGTTTGGAGGAGAAAGAATACTGAATTGCATCCGAAGAACACCATACCCACTGTGAAGCATGGGGGTGGAAACATCATGCTTCGGGGCTGTTTTTCTGCAAAGGGACCAGGACGACTGATCTGTGTAAAGGAAAGAACGAATGGGGCCATGTATCGAGAGATTTTGAGTGAAAATCTCCTTCCATTAGCAAGGGCGTTGAAGATGAGACGTGGCTGGGTCTTTCAGCATGACAATGATCCCAAACACACAGCCAAGGCAACAAAGGAGTGGCTTCGTAAGAAGCATTTCAAGGTCCTGGAGTGGCCTAGCCAGTCTCCAGATCTCAACCCAATTGAAAATCTGTGGAGGGAGTTGAAAGTCCGTGTTGCCCAATGACAGCCCCAAAACATCACTGCTCTAGAGGAGATCTGCATGGAAGAATGGGCCAAAATACCAGCAACAGTGTGAGAAAAGCTTGTGAAGAGTTACAGAAAACGTCTGGCCTCCTTTATTGCCAACAAAGGGTACATAACAAAGTATTGAGATGAACTTTTGGTTTTGACCAAATACTTATTTTGCACTATGATTTGCAAATAAATTCTTTAAAAACCAAACAATGTTGATTTTCTGTTTTTTTCCCCCACATTCTGTCTCTCATGGTTGAGGTTTACCCATGTTGACAATTACAGGCCTCTCTAATATTTTCAAGTGGGAAAACTTGCACAATTAGTGGTTGACTAAATACTTATTTGCCCCACTGTAACTTCTAAATTCTAGCGCAAAATGGGAGGAGCCACGTAGCAAGCATATTTACTATAGTTCATAGGGGTGTGACAATAATATTGAAAGTGTGATATATCGGGATACTTTGTAGCCCAAAAGGTTATCCTAAGAGATGTGACCGAAAATTCGACGCCGAAAACTATTGGCTGAAAATACACTGCTGGCCAAAAGTATTGGCACCCCTGCAATTCTGTCAGATAATGCTCAATTTTTCCCGGGAAATGATTGTAATTACAAATGCTTTGGTCCTAAAATGGGCTGGACAAAAGTATTGGCACTTTTTGAAAAATCATGTGATGCTTCTCTAATTTGTAGAGGTGTACGATAATTATCGGTCCGAATTATGACGTCATCCCAAAAAATCCGATAACATAATATATTATCGGCCCTATCAATAATATTTTTGGCATAGTGTCGGATTGGGATTTGTGTGTTTGTTTCCACTCCTGTTTTTCCAGTATGCAAAGTTTTGTTACTGTCCTTGTATTGTTCATTATAATAATGTTCATGTCGTCATGAAAATTCTGGTTCGGTCACAGGCAAATCTAAGCTGAATCAACCACTAGTGTTTTTGACCTACAAGTGTTTAAAAAACTCAAGTGAATATACATTGAAAAATGATATATATATTATCGGTTATCATATCGGTATCGGCCTTGAGGAGCAGGAAGTTATCGATATCGGTATCGGTTTCAAAAAATGGATATCGTGCACCCCTACTAATTTGCGTAATTAACAGCACCTGTTACTTTCCTGTGTCAGAGAACAGGTGGTGGCAAAAAGTAAATCACACTTGCAGCCAGTTAAAATGGATTAAAGTTGACTCAACCTCTGTCCTGTGTCCTTGTGTGTACCACATTGAGCATGGAGAAAAGAAAGAAGACCAAGAACTGTCTAAGGACTTGAGAAGAAGAATTGTGAGGAAGCACAAGCAATCTCAACTCGATCTCCAAAGACCGGAATATTTCTGTGTCTACCGTGCGCAATGTTATCAATAAGTGTAAAACCCATGGCACTGAGGCTAACCTCTCTAGATGTGGACGGAAAAGAAAAATTGACGAGAGATTTCAACGAAGCATTGTGCGGATGGTGGATAAAGAACCTCGCCTACATTCAAACAAGCTCAAGCTGTCCTGCAGTCTGAGGGTACAACAATGTCAACCTGTACTATCCGTTGGCGTCTGAATGAAAAGGGAACCTATGGTAGGATACCCAGGAAGACCCCACTTCTGACCCAGAGACATAAAAAAGCCAAGCTGGAATTTGCCAAAACTTACCCGAGAAAGCCAAAAACGTTTTGGAAGAATGTTCTCTGGGCAAATGAGACAAAAGAAAAGAACACGATACCCACAGTCAGACATGGCGGAGTTCCCTGATGTTTTGGGGTTGCTTTGCTGCCTCTTGCACTGGACTGCTTGACCGTGTGCATGGCATTATGTAGTTTGAAGGCTACCAACAAATTTTGCAGCATAACGTAGGGCCCAGTGTGAGAAAGCTGGGTCTACCTCAGAAGTCATGGGTCTTCCAGCAGGACAATGACCCAAAACACACTTCAAAAATCACTAGAAAATGGTTTGAAAGAAAGCACTGGCGACTTCAAAAGTGGCCAGCAATGAGTCCAGACCTGAATCCCATAGAACACCTGTGGAGAGATCTGAAAATGGCAGTATGGAGAAGGCATCCTTAAAATCTCAGAGACATGGAGCAGTTGGCCAAAGAAGAATGGTCTAAAATTCCAGCATAGCATTGTAAGAAACTCATTGATGGATACCGGAAGCAGTTGTTCGCAGTTATATTGTCTCAAGGTTGTGCTAACAGATATTAGGCTGAGGGTGCCAATACTTTTGTCCGGCCCATTTTTGTGTAAAATGAGAAAAATCCCCCCCCCCCCCCCCCCCCCATTCTCTTTTGTGTTTTTTCATTGCAAGTAAAATAAATGAAGATATTATAAGCACAGCATTTGTAATTGGAATCATTTTCTGGGAGAAACATAGCAGTATCTGACAGAATTGCAGGGGTGCCAATACTTTTGGCCAGCAGTGTAGCTAAAAATACGTTATCAGTTTTGCGGTTTTGAAGACTGACAGTTTCCCACCAAATAGTGTGAAGAACCTTAGTCCTCTTGTGATGACTAGGGTTGAGCAACGAGCATCAACTGGAAAAAATAGCTGCCGAACACAACGAAGAAGAAGCCACAAGAAGACTAGCTCAGTTATGAGCAAATCAAATAAAGTGGCTAATTTAGCTTAGCAAAAAAACGAGTAAGCACAAAAAGTTGTCAACTTAATATCATGGGATATAACACCCCTGCCTAACATCTGCAAGATTTCAGCCCTTAACTAACTTGTAGAAATACCACCTCAAACAAACGATGCAATACAATAAATGCCTGAAGCATAAGACGCTCTAAAACATAGGCAAAAGAATATGTGTAAATGTTTTCTCCGTGAGGTGTTGAAAAATAAACATCTTTGTGAAAGTGCACTCCTGTGGAAAAAAACTTCACATATTCAAGTTAAAATAGCCCTGTGAGAAATTCATAGCGAAGTTAATTGAAAGTTCATATGCTTTAAAAAAATAATTGAGAAGTTAAGAAATTAATATAAATTATACAATTTTGTTGACCCTGCCTATTAAAAGAATCGGAATCCAGAATCGTTTGGAACCGGAATCGGAACTGCTCAAATTCAAACAATGCCCAACCCTAGTGATGACGTACTCAAAACACAGCAACATGCTAGCTGAGGCTGTCTCGCTAACACTACTGGCTCACAACCAACATGTCCATTTTAAGGTATCAAAGAAATATATAAATTTGCTTCTTATGAACTACAGTTCCACACAAACGTACTTCGAGATCTCATTTAGCTTAGCAGTTAGAGGCTTGAGACCCATTTTTCGAGTGTCCGAAACCTCCAGGAAAGTGCATTTGTCAAGGTTTCATTGGCCATGATTTGTGCGTATCCATCTACCGAAACGAGCCAATAGCCCTGCCCCCTGGTATTAGACATGTTATCGAAGTCAACGGGGCAACGCTTTAAAAATTGAACAAGTTTCTATTTTAAGCCCCGCCCCTTTAACAAAAATTTACTCAAAACCAGGCTGCTGCGGGTGTGAATTGCCATTGACAGTGTAATCAACTCATTGAAATGGTCAGTTTCACTAACTTTATAAAGTTAGCATTGCGAACTTGAGTGTTTAGCTCAGTTGTCTACATACGTCTGTCGGGATATCTGTTATCTTCAGAAATTTTTGGGTTCTAACAATCGTTTGAAAAGTGGAAAAAGTGGCTACTGGTACTATCTATATTGAACAAGCAAATGAAAATTAAACTTCGACTTTTAATTTGACCTTTGTTCAAATACTTGAGATTCAACCTCTGTTCATAATTCCACTAGATTTTCCTTTCACCACTCAATAACAACCGGATTGTTTTTTCCTCTGCTTGCCAAGTTGAATTTGAGTGATGGGCAAAACACGTTGGCCCGGCGTGTCCACCCCCATTTTCCCTGCTTTTTAATTGGTTCGTCAACAGGACCCCCTGCCTCTATTTGTCCAGGACCCCACAAAACACATACACGGAAAGTCACACACAGCCATCAAAACCAGTAGAGGTGTGCGACCATGCGGAGCGGGGCCAAATTTTTCCAAAGCGGGCCACGCTGTCCCCCCCTCAGCTGATTAGGAAACTACAAGTAAGGTTATCGCAAACTTTCCTCCAACACGGAAAACACCTTGACATGCGTGGCTTTGTGTTTGTCTTTCAGTGTTGGCGGGTAAACACTCCCGCTCACTTGAATCTATCCGACCAATTTTCCATTTCACAGGCTGAGCCCACCCTAAAACACCCACTGTTTGCGACAACAATACAAACACTGACTCTCATGGGATTTTTCCATTGACACAAGTGTTGGTATTGCTCTAACCTCTGTATGTCAGGATACAAATAATAATACTAGCAAACGCAATTTCTCTAAATTTTTTGAGGGTTACCATAATTTTCGCACTGTAGGCGCACCTGACTATAAGCCGCCACCAACAAAATTTGACACAAAAATGGCATTTGTTCATAGATAAGCCGCACTGGACAATAAGTCGAAGCTGTCCTATGTATTATGGGATATTTACACCAAAAGACATTAACCAGTCAAACTATATTTGACAGTGGCATCATAAGACTGTCTACGACCAAATGAACCACCATGAAGCTTTGGATTTGCCGTGGTATTTGCCATGTGGCAAAATGGATTTTGCCATGTGGCCTTTTTCTTTGCCACATGGCAAAATGGATTTTGCCATGTGGCATTTTTTCTTTGCCATGTGGCAAAAGAGGATTTTGCCAAGTGTCATTTTTTTGCCATATATATTTGCCACATATTTGCCATGTGGCGAAATGTATTTTTCCATTTGGCATTTTTTATTGATATGTAGCAAAATGGATTTTGGTTTGTGGCATATTTGTTTGCGGTATGTGGCATTTTTGGCGGTATATGGCATTTTTGCAGACCATGCACGTCCATGCCATTGACGGCTATGCACGTCCAAACTTTCCATTCATATTAAATGGCAGAAAAAACATGTGTGGCTGTGATTTTTGACTATACACTTAACATTAAAGCACATTGACATTCAACTGGCACCCAAGTAAGGCTAGTCCATTGACGGCTATACACGTCCAAATTTTCCATTCATATTAAATGGCAGAAAAAAAACATGTATGGCTGTGATTGTTGACTAAACACTTACCATTAGAGCACATTGACATTCAACTGGCACTCAAGTAAGGCTAGTCCATTGATGGCTATGCACGTCCAAATTTTCCATTCATATTAAATGGCAATAAAAAACGTGTGGCTGTGATTGTTGACCATAGACTTACCATTACAGCGCATTGACATTCAACTGGCCCCCGAGTCAGGGTATGCCATTGACGGCTAGTCGTGTCCAAATTTTCCATTCATTTTGAATGGCAGAAAAACGTGTGGTTGTGATTTTTGACCATACAGCGCATCCATTTTGCCACATACTGAAAAAAATGCCACATGTCAAAATAAATTTTGCCACATAGCAAAAAAAAAAATGCCACATGGCAAAAAAATTCCACATGGCAGAAAAAAAATGCCACATGGCATATTCGATTTTGCCACATGGCAAAAAAAATGCCACATGGCAAAATCAATTTTGCCGCATGGCAAAAAAAATGCCATATGACCCAAAAAAACAAAACACATTGCAAAAAAAAACAACACATGGATCAAGGATTTTGATGTTTTCTCCAGGCAGTCATCTTTTTAAACCTCACTGGAACAGCACCAAACAAAAGTTCCAGCATCATCACCTTGTCAAGAGTCAAGAATGTGCATTAAAAAATTGAATTGAAATTGCAATTGAAAAAAATGGTCCACAGCAAGGCTCTGACCTGCAAGGATGATCTGACAACTGCAATCAAAGAGAGTCTACGCCAAATTGATTAAGAATACTCATCAAGTTCAGGCCTCAGAGACTGCAATCTGTCATAAAAAACAGATGCGGTGCTACTAAATACTACAAATGTGTTTTGATTGTTATTTCTTTGTTTGTTTCTCATGATTCCGTATTTTTTCCCCCAGAATGGAGTGATTCCATATATATTTCCCTACACTTGTTCTATAAAGGTAACGTTTACTGACCACCACAATGTTTTTTATTCATTTCTTTTACTGTTTCTGAATGCTAAAGAGTTGCACTTTTTAACTAATTCATTATTTTTTCAAGCTTTTTATCTGAGTTTGTTCTACATGATAAAATTTCTGAGTGAGTGGTGGTTATTCCATACTTTTTGCTAGGGGTTGTAGCTTAATGTCAAAAAGAGTATATAGAAGCTACTACAACTTCGCTTTCATCAAGTATTATTAGGTTCATTTCAGGAAGCAGAGGTGCTGCAGGTCAATGAAAAACTCCATTGGAAAGACACGCGGATTGTTCCGGATGTATTGGCACTCGGAAGTTCATCATTCCAGGCCGTTCAGTGCCCTCACATGTCCAATAACTGGCTACATAGCAATATCAGCAGTGTATTACCGGACGCGGATTAGCACCGCGGTGCGTGTTGAAGGGGTAGGGGGTCAATACACTCTCAAGCTCTGCGGGCGAGCTGATTGATGAAAGCGCCCGTAACAAGGTTTCGGGGAAAAGTAATAGAAATCTTTGCTGAGCTGTCGCCGTTTTTGACATAAGCTGCAGCTTTGTTCTCGCCGGCCCAATCAAAACATCACATGTGCGAAAGTCTGATAAATGGCAAGCTGCCATGGCAAAGTTCAAGTTCCATTTAGATTACGCAGCACACTCACAGAGGAAAAAAATCACATAGATGTCATTTTCAACACAGTTGAACTTGAAATAGCCCTGTAAGAAAAACTCATTTCAATCATTCATAAATGTAGTAAAATAAAGCAGCACTAGGTTTCAACCTTGATAAAATATTTTCAAAACATATGTGATCATATTTCGACTGAAAGCTAGTTGAATGACACCTCTTTAATATCTTAAGGGCGTCTGTATCGCTTTCACCGCCACTAATTAACTTAGAGGTGGGTGGCAGGAGCTCTGCCACATAAAAAAACTACTACCACCCCTGGTGCCGGGATTGGCAATGGGGCGGCGTAGGGTCGGTTGCCGACGGGCTTACACTCACAAGGGATTCACACGATTATTGGTTTCTAGATGACAGAGATGATTTGTGTACACTCCACCCCTTTCAATCACTTATCCTATAAACTTCCCCACCCTGCTCTACTTCTTTTAGGCCCCCCACATGGTGTCAACCGGAAATACATCTAGCTGACAATAGCATCAACATATTCATAGTTAGTGTCGGCGTTCAATGTATTTCTTTGTGAAGGAATATATTTTATTCATGCTTATAAAACACAATTATTAAGTGCTGTGAAACTATATGCTTGCATGTGAGACTCTAGATTCTGTGGACTCTTATCTGATCTTCACTCCCTTTCGTGCCAGCTACAGCTAAATTCCCAAGGTCGTCGTAACGTTAAGCCTGTCGCAATATGCAATAATTCCATTTATCGCACGATAAATAAAAATGAAGGCGGTAATTTTTCTGCTGCGATATATCGCCTCCCGTGCACGTGCACCAGAGCCAATCGTTCCCATTATATCCTATTGTTCAACGTATACCGGCCACATCAGTGCTCCGAATTGACTGCGGACCATCTCTGGCGTGCCGGTGTTGTTGACGTGTGGGCGCTCCCGTCAGGGGTGACATTTCACGCGGTGCGGCTATTTTTCGGCCCAATACCAGATATTTACGCTAAGTCCGCCAAAACATTGTTACCGACTTGGCTGCTACGAACAACCTCGCTTTGACAACGGGCAGCTGAATGGACTTTGATTGGCAAATTCAGAGCGCTGTGCTTCAAACTTGTCCTGTTTATGAAAGTCGATTGTCATATGCTGGTGTTGTGCAGTAATGAGCAGACGTGACTTCTGTGGCGTTTGCTAACTTTTTTAATGCACGCAAACACTAGATATCATGAAATAGCAAACTAGATGTGCTACGTCCCATGTTATTGGCTACGTGAGCCCAGAGTGATTATCGAACACGTAGTCCATATACTACATCGATGAATTATGAACCGCCATGACTGAATGGAAGTTAAGAAGGCCAAATCAATCCATACCAGTTACTATAGATAATGCTGCAAATATTTTTAATTCAGTACGTGACACAGATCGATTCGGACCACAAATAGGATGTCTTGCTCATGTAGTAAACCTAGCTGCTAAGAGAGCTGTAGCAATCAACAGTGTGCCCCGCCTCACTTTACAAACAGTAAAGATTGTTCTCAGCACTTTTATACAAAATTTCTTCAGATCAGGAAGAAGTAAGCACATAAATATTATGCACTAAAATGCATGTTTATATGATGGCAATTTAATTTTTGCTCGTTAGCAAAAAAAAAAAAAAAAACTAAACAAAAAAAATATATATATATTTTTTTTCAGAGCATTAAATGTATTGAATCAGATCGAAAATCGTGTCCCCGTTTCGAAAATCGTTCCGAACTGTGGCTTAACTGTATCGTTGCATCCCTATGGAACACTATTGCAGAAGCTATGAGGGGAAAAGTTTTCATTTGCCTAAATGCTTAAGTTATTAAGTGCAATTTTATTTTTTCTTTCTTGAAATTTATTTTATTTATTCTGTTTCTGTGCGGTATTAATATTGTTGTCTTTTACTTAAGAGGCATGGTCTACCGTTTTTAGTTGTGATTTCTTAAAAAGTATTTTTGAATTTAAGAGTAAATATTTATCGCGTTTATATGGGTTTACTTGATCTATTAATATATACTGTATTCTAACTGTGTTAGTGTAAATTGGTTTAAAAAAAAATGGGGGGGGCGCAATAATATCACATCTCGCAATAATTTATTAGATAAATTATCGCACACTAAAATTTGTTATCGCGACAGGCCTACGTAACGTACGATGTTTTTCTATGGAAAATTCCCAAGTTGAACTGTAACAAGTTTCACTTCTGTTTCACAGTAAGCATACAGTTTTGAGAAACAACATCAAATAAGGAGAAGCAGTTAGAGCTGACTCTGAACCAACCAATTATCGCGCACCACACACCCACTGTTCTGACCATGTGACTTTGTTAAATAAAAAGGCGGGGCGTGATTCGACAGGTGGGAAAGCCTTGGTGACGCGACCGGCTTCGCATCTGCCGAACTTCGTGTGCACGTTAAACCTTGAACGAAACTTGAGTGATTCCTGACTGCAAGTGATTTCATCCCCGATAGGTGGGAGGCTTCTCTCCTTGTGACTGTCATTTAAATGGAATACTCTTGTGTGTTTTATTTCCTGACATTCTTGTTGTTGTTTGTATTTCTTTTTTCTTTTCTTGTATTTCTATTCTTTTTTTCTGTTACCCCATAACCTCTTCCTGTCCGCTGCTTTGTCATGATAAACGAGGTATGTTGAATGATCACAATGGGAGTATGTCATAATTTCAATGTGAAACATTAAAATTGTTCAGACAAACCGGACACTTAGACGTCCATTCTCCGTGTCAAAAAAAAAAGTGCCGGATCCTGCCGGAACAAGATCTGGCACCTCTTGATTTTGGCCTCCCTGTGTTCCGGGACTTATTTGGGCAGATGCAGCACCTCTCGTGTACAGAAACTAATATTAATATAAAAACGTTTTTTAAAAATGTATTGTAATAGCCCCAAATGGTGGGAAAGAAGGAGAGGAGTGAAATAACAGCGGACTTCCGCCAAATTTGACCATTAACTTTTAATTCTCGCTCGTCTCCCCCTCGCTTCCTACTACCTCACAGCTCTCCAGTCCCAGTGTCTCTTAAAGGGACCGTGCATAGTTACGGACATTACAATATAAAATAAAATAATAATATGCATATATTCATTTACAGAACAAATCCCAAGAATTGTATGTTGTTTATAAAAAAATTAACGTCATTTGAAAGAGTCAGAAATTTGCTGATGCACTGAAAAGTTGGACCAACAAATCACGCACCTGACATTAAGAAAAAAAAAAAACCTTGGAAATTTGCTGGATCTAAATGTAACTCATAGCATTAGCATCAGCACTCTCTGTGCTGAGTGATAATCACACACTAAATGTAACTCGTAGTGTTAGCATAGCATTCACGTCCGCGTTACCATCAGGCTATTGCTAACTGTAAGCCTCCTCCTAAACTCTGTGCTGAGTGATCATCACACACGAAATGTAACTCGTAGTGCTAGCATAGCATTCACGTTCGCGTTAGCATCAGGTTATTGCTAACAGTAAGTGTCCTTTTAAACTCCCTGTGCTGAGTGATAATCACACACTAAATGTAATTCGTAGTGTTAGCATAACATTCACGTTCCAGTTAGCATCAGGCTATTGCTAACGGTAAGCGTCCTCTTAAACTCTGTGTTGAGTGATCATCACACACTAAATGTAACTCATAGTGCTAGCATAGCATTCACGTTCGCGTTAGCATCAGGTTATTGGTAACATTAAGTGTCCTTTCAAACTCCCTGTGCTGAGTGATAATCACACACAAAATGCGGGGGAGCAAGCAGCCAGGATCAAATGGTATTTCAACATGCCAAAAAGAAAGTTGCATTTACTTTTTTCAAAAAGAAGGAAAATGGTTCAAAACGAGTCAGAAAAGCAACAAGCGGCGATGAGGGCAGCTGCAGCGATCATGCTGATGGGCAGAACCGGATGCAGTAGGAAGCTAGCGTCGAAGCAGCTAGCCAGGTTCACGGACAGCCAGCCAAGCCGGGGCAGGAGGCTGCTACCGTAGCAGCAGCTGGACAGGTTCATGGCCACCCGGAGTGGGAGGCGGCTACAGCGCCAGCAGTCAGCCAGGTGGACCAACAGGTGAGGTTCTGGAAACAGGCCAGTACCTTTATAGGAAATTCGGGTTTGGGCTACACAATTTTTAAGGTGGTGGGAACTTTGGGGCCACAGAAGACGGGAGGATGAAACTCGCAAAAGAATGGGTTTGTGTTATTTATTGTAATCTCAGATTTTTTTATTTTTTTATTTAACAAATTAGACTGTACATTACTGTAAGTCCCACCTGTGGTTACGTGGGCAATTGCGTAAATAGTTGTCAATTGTTGTCATAACATTTATACCGTTGATATTATCTGAAATTGAGGCTTGTAAGTCCCACAGCATGGCAAGTTGGCATTTGCGTGTTGTTTTCAGCACCATTTTCTGCGTATGTTCCAGGACCTGTGCCCGTCTCGTCATCCATGTGCTGTTATATGTACTTTGCGTTCCATTTACAAATTAAGCACTGGGCAAAACACGACACTTTTGTCCACCGGAGTCACTAAAATTGACTAAAACTGAAAAGTTACCTTGTGTTGCTTTAACATAAGAACTGGTATGGCATTACAGTTGCCGTACTCTTTGTTAAATATACAATGCTTGTTTCATGCTTGCCAGTAATTTTTTTGTTCAAAGGTGTGAATATTTGAAAAGTGTCAATTGTTGTAAATTAGCCTAATTTGCCGAACAAAAGTCCGCTAGCTTGAATGCTACGAATGCTAACCTATTTACAATTCTCATAGCAAATCGCTCACACATAACTCCACAAACTGTAGCTCTGAACCTAATTACAAATGCATACACAAACATATATTAGCAGAAACAACTTACAGCCTGATGCGGACCAAATCAGAGTGCAGTACATGTCAGATGTTGGAGTCAGCTAAGTCATACAAGGCGAAAGTCTAGCGAGGCCCAACGCTGCCACCAGTGGGCAGTGTATCCTCCATCATTAAACAAAATACCAGTGTTTTTTTGGCAGCCATTTTAAAATTCGTCTTGGTCTTAGTCTTTTGGACGAAAATATTTACTAGTCATATTTCAGTCATTTCAAAATGTGTTCATCTTCGTCTAGTTTCAGTCAACGAAAACTCAGACGAATTTCGTCTAGTTTTATTCGCCGATTCTCAAAATGTTTTGTGTTTTATTTACAATTAATTAAATTCACCTGGACGCCACGAACTGTATGTAATTTTTTTCCCGAGAGTTTCAGAAGACACCGAGTCACTACGCGAAATGCTATGCTAACGCTACAAGTTAGTTTACTGTGTGATGATCACTCAGCATAGACATTGCCTAAAGCAACATGGCATATCTAGCCAAGATAAGAAAGCAAAACTTACCAAGCAGCATTTGACACATATCTTTCACAAAATGGCCTGGAATGGGCACAGGAGGCGCAGAATGTCACATAAGTGACACGACCAAACACTGCTAAACGCGTTCTAATTACACATACAATAAAAAAAACACCACACATTGTGAATTGATGACGGAAACTATGGCAAATTTTCATCTCGTTCTCGCGTCGTCAGATGACAGCTGGCATCCACTTTCGTTGATGAAAACAACACTGCAAAATACAATACTTTTGGAGTTTTTTGATAGTTATTTTGGAGGACTTAAAGGGTTAATTCTGACTTGAGGCTGACGTGATTGAAAAAACAGATCAGAAAATTGGTCAAAAAGACCTTCTGAACTAAAATGTTGAATCTGTCCTAAAACATCTCATGTACTTTTTTCACCATTTAGCACAACATTTAATCAAGACCATGCCGACCCTTGGTAGATTAACAGTCCTTAGCGAACCATTACACTGCAGGACATAGCCTCAGGTAAAAGCACACACATGGACATCAAAGCAAACGCCACATGTTCTGAGCAGGACCAAAAAGTGTCCTCTCACGGTACGTCCCCGCACCTTTGTGTTAGTGTCTTTTTATGAGCTCATTGCAGGGGAGATCTCCCGCCAGAAACCCCTTTCCCTCACCTCCGGCCTCATGATCAAAGCTCGCGCAGCGCCACCGTGTCGTTTGATGCTGCGGTAAAAAGAGTGACGGCCTCACGGAGGTTTTGATTTCTTCATTCATTCTCTTCTCTATAAAAGCCAGGCTACTTTTAGGTCCGGGGGGGAAGAAAAGTGGTAAAACAATGTTCACAAACTGGTGAATCTCCAAGATTCCTTGTTAAAATGTCATGAGAACACATTGCCTCATCAAAATGAATGTCGAGAGATAGCTGACAAACCATTCACCAGCTGCAGAGAACGAGATGTCCTATTAATTGTATCACACTGTTCAAAGTTTCCTTTTTAATCTGACCAAAAAATTCACTGTAACAAAACCAACAGACACTTTTCAATAGCTTCTTTTTCACCCTGCTTTGAGTAAATATGTCTTTTGGATTAATAAATACGGGCGGGTCCAGTTAGATTATACACCTCGGAATATAATTAAAAGCCCTTGACATATTATTCATATTCTTGGTTCTGTGCTTCACACATCACCCGCTAGCAATAGCCTGATGCTAATGAGAACGTGAATGCTATGCTAACGCTACGAGTTACATTTAGTGTGTGATTATCACTCAGCACAGAGAGTTTAGGAGGACGCCTACCGTTAGCAATAGCCTGCCGCTAACGTGAACATGAATGCTATGCTAACGCTACGAGTTACTTTTAGTGTGTGATGATCACTCAGCACAGTTTGAGAGGACACTTGACGTTAGCAATAGCCTGATGCTAATTTGAATGCTATGCTAATGCTACGAGTTACATTTCGTGTGTGATGATCACTCAGCACAGTTTAAGAGGACGCTTACCGTTAGCAATAGCCTGATGCTAACGCGAACGTGAAAGCAATGCTAACGCTACGACTTACATTTCGTTTGTGATGATCACCCAACACAGAGTTTAAGAGGACGCTTACCGTTAGCAATAGCCTGCTGCTAACAAGAACGTCAATTCTATGCTGACGCTATGAGTTACATTTAGTGTGTGGTGATCAATCAGCACAGTTTAAGAGGATGCTTGCCGTTAGCAATAGCCTGATGTTAATTTGAATGCTATGCTAACGCTACGAGTTACATTTCGTGTGTGATGATCACTCAGCACAGAGTTTAAGAGGACACTTACTGTTAGCAATAGCCTGATGCTAACGCGAACGTGAATGCTATGCTAACGCTACGAGTTACATTTCGTGTGTGATGATCACTCAGCACAGAGTTTAAGAGGACACTTACTGTTAGCAATAGCCTGATGCTAACGTGAACGTGAATGCTATGCTAACGCTACGAGTTACATTTCGTTTGTGATGATCACCCAACACAGAGAGTTTAAGAGGACGCTTATGTTAGCAATAGCCTGCTGCTAACAAGAACGCCAATTCTATGCTAATGCGACGAGTTACATTTAGTGTGTGATGATCACTCAGCATAGAGAGTTTAAGAGGACGCTTGCTATTAGCAATAGCCTGATGCTAACGTGAATGCAATGCTAATGCTACGAGTTACATTTTGTGTATGATGATCACTCAGCACAATTTAAGAGGACGCTTACCATTAGCAATAGCCTGATGCTAACGCGAATGTGAATGCTATGCTGACGCTACAAGTTACATTAAGTGTGTGATGATCACTCAGAACAGATTTTAATAGGACGCTCGCCATTAGCAATAGCCTGATGCTAATGTGAACACTATACTAACGCTATGAGTTACATTTAGTGTGTGATGATCACTCAACACAGAGTTTAAGAGGACGCTCACCGTTAGCAGTAGCCTGATGCCAACGTGAATGCTATGCTAATGCTACAAGTTACATTCAGTGTGTGATGACCACTCAGCACAGAGAGTTTAAGAGGACACTTACAGTTAGCAATAGCCTGCGGCTGACGAGAACGTGAATGCTATGCTAATGCTACGTGTTACATTTAGTGTGTGATGGTCACTCAACACAGAGAATTTAAGAGGACGCTTACCGTTATCAATAGCCTGATGCTAACGCGAACGTGAATGCAATGCTAACGCGACGAGTTACATTTAGTGTGTGATGATCACTCAGCACCGAGAGTTTAAG
The DNA here is from genome assembly GCF_030265065.1 of Corythoichthys intestinalis. NCBI lineage: Eukaryota > Metazoa > Chordata > Actinopteri > Syngnathiformes > Syngnathidae > Corythoichthys > Corythoichthys intestinalis. The sequence continues at coordinate 17,528,908 of NC_080407.1, forward strand.
AGGACGCTTGCCATTAGCAATAGCCTGATGCTAATGTGAATGCTATCCTAACACTAGGAGTTACATTTCGTGTGTGATGATCACTCAGCACAGGGAGTTTAAGAGGATGCTTATCGTTAGGAATAACCTGATGCTAACACGAACGTGAATGCTATGCCAACGCAACAAGTTACATTTCGTGTGTGATGATCACTCAACACAGAGAATTTAAGAGGACGCTTACCGTTAGCAATAGCCTGATGCTAACGCGAACGTGAATGCTATGCTAACGCTACGAGTTACATTTAGTGTGTGATGATCACTCAACACAGAGTGTTGTCACAATCAACATTTCCTATTGATTTTTGGACTTTCTTTTCCTTTTGGGGCATTAGTGAGTCACTTCCTGTTGATTTTGGGCAATTGGCAGGTCACTTCCTGTTAATTTTGGGTGATTGAAAAGGAAGTAACTCAAGAATGTCCCAAATCAACATTTCCGATTTATTTTCGTTTACATCCTTTTCCATTTTTGGGGCAGTTACGGGTCACTTCCTGTTGACTTTGGGGCATTACATGTCACTTCCTATTGATTTTGGATTATTGAAAAGGAAGTGACTCAAGAATGTCTCCAAACGAATGGGAAGTGACTCAAAATCAACATTTCCTATTGATTTTTGGACCTTTTTTTCCTTTTGGGGCATTTGAGGGTCACTTCCTGTTAATTTTTCGGACATTAACAGGCCTCATTCTGTTAATTTTGGCTTATTGAAAAGGAAACGACTCAAGAATTCCCCCGAATGAATAGGAAGTGAATAGGAAGCTCTGGGTCAGTGCCTTTGACGGCGCTAGACGTCTAACCCAGTCGAAATGAATTGTCTAGCGCCGTCAATTGCAGCTAGTGAGCTAACTTAGACACTTTTCAAATGGATAAGATTTTGATAGCAATCATTGTTTTTTTTAAAAAAAAAAACTGACACATTTTCATAACAATATTTCGATTCTTGGTGTTAGCATCTCAACGTTTTGGGCTACAAAGTATCATTATATATAGTACCACCTTTCCAGTATAGTGTCACAACCCTAATATATACAGTATATGAGCATCTTGATGCCACAACTTGAATTTATCTCCTGCTAATTTAAAACCAATGAACCATCCTATCTGTGCTTCAGCACAAAAGAACATGCTGTACATTTTATTTTTGTGCAAGAGTGTACTATATGTCTAGAGCATGTGTTTAACCTCATGTGCCTCCTCTATCCATCATGTGAACATCTGACAGAACATGGTAACACCCTTTTTCATAAAGACGCATTGTAAACACTGTGTCTGCCTTTAAGTGCCTCTTCTGTGTCCCCAGACGCTAGCATAAAGGGGTCGCGGATGTCACAGGCAAGCTGGTGAGCCGCCGTATCGCTGAGTGAAGCTCTTCAAGCGCGCGATTATGCCACGGTCTTCATGTATTTATTGAACAGGGGCCGGCATTGGTGACCTTTCACATACGCGTGTAGCACCGTCCTTCGTCGCTAACACGTGTCTTCGGTCACCCTGTAAAACGTGCTCGGATCATCTGAGCGTCATCACTCTGTTCATCACCCTAATGAGCAAAAAATGGATTGTCTTCGCAAATTGAATTATGAACGGAGCCCACATGAGAGCTAATTTCAGTTTGTTATGATCATAGGCAATTTGAGATGGATCTAGAACAGTGATTTTTTTTTTTAGGTTGTGGGTGAGAAGCTGAATATCCTCCTAGACAGATTATTTTCGCACTATAAGGCAAACCTGACTATAAACTGGCAGGCTTCATTGCTTCAAGAAGCTCCATTTGGCCATCACTGCTCTCTTGGGGGACAGTCAACCGCGCTGCCACCTGCAGTCAACACTGCTGTCATCCAACATGCCTCCTCGCATGCATTGCAGCGCTACATATGTAAATCACAATCAAAATTTATGTTCTGTGCTAATACTTTCTTCAGTTACTGTTCTAGTTGTTTCATTCATTTCCAGTTATGGTATTTGATAACACTTTATTTGACAGTAGCGCCGAACGACTGTCATAAGACCAAATGAACCACCATGAAGCTTTGAACCGATTTGCTGCAAAGCTTCATTGCTTCAAGAAGCTTCATTTGGCCATCCCTGCTACTCTGGGGGAGACGGTCAACCTATGCTGCCACCTGCTGTCAACACTGCTGTCATCCAACCTGCCTCCTAGCATGCATTGCAGCGCTACAGATGTAAATAACAATCAAAATTCATGTTCTGTGCTAATTGTTTCTTCAGTTATGTTGTGCTGTCATTAGTTGTTTCATTAATTGCTAGTTATGGTATTTGGTAACACTTTTCGCTTGATAAGGCACGCCTGACTATAAGCCGCTACCCACCAAATTTGGCACTAAAAGAGCAATTGTTCATAAATAAGCCGCACTGGACTATAAGCCGCACCTGTCCTCACTGTATTATGTAATACCGTAATTTTCGGACTATAAGACGCTACTTTTTTCCTTAATTTTGAATCGTACCAGTGCGACTTATTTGTTGGTTTATTTTCATAGATAAGCCGCACTGGACTTAAAGCCACAGCTCTCTTCATTGCATTGTGGGATATTTACACCAAAAGATATTTACCGGTAACACTATATTTGACAGTGGCATCATATGTCTGTCATAAGACCAAATGAACCACCATGAAGCTTAGAAGCAATTGGCCGCAAAGCTTCAAGAAGCTTCATTTGGCCAACACTGCTCCCTTGGGAGAGACAGTCAACCTCTGCTGCCACCTGCTGTCAACACTGCTGTCATCCAACATACCTCCTAGCATGCATTGCAGCGCTAAAGATGTAAATAACAATCAGAATTCATGTTCTGTGCTAATTGTTTCTTCAGATACTGTTCTAGTTGTTTCATAAATTGCGAGCTATGGTATTTGATAACATTTTATTTGACAGTGGCGCCATAAGACTGTCCTTAGACGATTATAATTATGATATGACACTGTCATGAGCATTAATTGTACTTATAACAGATGTCATTTAGTGTTATCTGGTAAATTATCTCACTTTTGAATGGAGCTAAAATATCCAAGCTGGACACAAATGGAGTTAATGACATAATTTGCCGGATGATACTTAATAACATCTGTCATAAGCATTCAGTATTGCTCATGATAGTGTCATGTCAAAATTATGACGGTCTAATGACAGTCTTATGACACCGCTGTCAAATGAAGTGTTACCTGTTAACCCAAAACAAATGAACAAATAAGCCGCATTGGACTATAAGCCACAGCTGTCATCACTGTATTATGGGATATTTACACCAAAAGATATTAACCGGTAAAACTTTATTTGACAGTGGCATCATAAGACTGCCTAAGACCAAATGACCCACCATTAAGCTTTGAACGGATTTGCTGCAAAGCTTCATTGCTTCAAGAAGCTCCATTTGGCCATCACTGCTCCCTTGGGGAAGACATTCAACCTCTGCTGCCACCTGCTGTTAACACTGCTGTCATACAACATGCCTCCTAGCATGCATTGCAGCACTACAGATGTAAATAACAACCAAAATTCATGTTCTGTCCTCATTTTTTCCTCAGTTACTGTTCCAATTGTTTCATCAATTGCTAGTTATCAGATTTGGTAACACTTTTTTTGACAGTGGCACCATGAGATGAATCATAGTTATGACATGACACTGTCATGAGCATTAATAAATGCTTATAACAGATGTTATTTAGTGTTATCTGGCAAATTATCTCACTTTTAAATGGACGTCAATGATCCAAGCTGGACATAAATGGAGTTCGTGACATAATTTGCCGGATGATACTTAATGACATCCGTCATAAGCATTCAGTATTGTCCATGATCGTGTCATGTCATAATTATGACGGTCTTATAACAGTCTTATGACACCGCTGTCAAATAAAGTGTTACCTATTAACCCCCCCAAAAAATCAACAAATAAGCCACACTGGACCATAAGCTACAGGTATCAAAATGAAGGAAAAAAGTAGCGGCTTATACTCCCATAATTACAGTAATTTAGTTTTTGACTCTGTGCTATAGTATGTTTGGTTTCTACTAGTGGTGGGAACATTTGAGTACCTCACGATATGATACGATTTGCGATACAAAGTTCACAATAACGATATGACGGTACAATTGTTTTTTTTTTTTTTTTTGTCATTTTCGGTTGATTTTGGGACATCTCTAGGTCAATTCTTGTTGATATGGGGTTAAGGAATATGAAGTGACCCAGGAATGTCCCCAAATGAATAGGAAGTGACTCAAAAATCAACAATAAGTGACCTGTAAATGCCAAAAATGAACATGAAGTGACCTAGAAATGCCCCTAAAACCAGGCAAACCGGCTGTGAATGCTCTGTTTCAGTGCCACGGCGTTATCGACGACCTAATCTTTGGCCCACTGAGTCAAAATAGATTGCACGTCTCGCGCCGTCAATGGCGGCTAATGAGCTAACACAGACAATTTTTGAGTGAAAGATTTTGATCGCAAACTGTTAGTTCGTTTTATTATTATTATTTTCATACAGTAAAGCCTTTTTAAAACCATATATAGATACTAATAACCTTTTGGGATTCGATGTATTGCGATACATCACCATTACGAGATATTGTCACACTCAGTATGTTATGCTTGGCTCATTTTGGCCAACACCCGTAGACTGCTCAATAGTAGAACATGCAACATTGATGATTCCCTGAAAAGCAACAGCTGCGACCTACCTTCTATGGCTTGATGTCACTATGTATAGAACCCAGACATCCATAACAGGCATCCAAAAACGATGCCTGCCCCGATATAAACCCATTACCTCTTTCCACACCTACTACGATATCATAAGCTCTTATGTTTGAGGTGTGAAAAGCTATGGTACAACACAGGGGCGTCACTAGGTTTCAAGAACACATACATTTTGGGCACATACTGTATGTAACAAAAATAACTCTTTGACATTCACGTCATAAGACTGCCATTAGACTATAATAATTATGACATGACACTATCATTGGAATTAATAACATGATGAATCATGTCAGTAACTCTGTTCATGTCCAGCATGGATCTTTACAGCCATTCAAAAGTGAGATAATTTGCCAGATGACACAAAATGACCTCTGTCATAAGCACATTAATGCCTATGATGGTGTCATGTCATAATTATGATGGTCTTATGACAATTATGATGGTCTTATGGCAGGCCACTGTCAAATAAAGTGTTACCAAATACCATAACTAGCAACTAATGAAACAACTGGAAAAGTATCTGAAGAAATAATTAACACAAAACATGAATTTTGATTGTGATTTACATCTGTAGCGCCGCAATGCATGCTAGGAGCCATGATGGATTACAATAGTGTTGACAGCAGGTGGCAGCAGAGGTTGAATGTCTCCACCAAGGGAGAAGTGATGGCAAAATGAAGCTTTTTGAAGCAATGAACCTTTGCAGCCAATTGGTTCAAAGCTTCATGGTGGTTCATTTGGTTTGATGACAGTCTTATGGCAGCACTGTCAAACAAAGTGTTACCAAATACCATATCTAGCAACTAATGAAACAACTGGAACAGTAACTGAAGAAATAATTAACACAGAACATGAATTTTGATTGTGATTTACATCTGTAGCGCTGCAATGCATGCTAGGAGACATGATGGATGACAACAGTGTTGACAGCAGGTGGCAGCAGAGGTTGACTGTCTCCCCTAAATGAAGCTTGTTGAAGCAATGATGGTGGTTCATGGTGGTTCATTTGGTCTTATGACAGTCTGCCGCTGCCAAATATAGTGTTACCGGTAATATCTTTTGATGTAAATATCGCATAATACATTGAGAACAGCTGCGACTTTTAGTCTGGTGCGGCTTATCTATGAACAAATGCCATTTTCGTGTCAAATTTGGTGGGTGGCAGCTTATAGTCAGGTGCGCCTTATAGTCCGAAAATTACGTTACTTACATTTTAGTAATATCTGGGTGAGGGTAATTTGCCTTACACACACACATGCACACAAACATATATCCAGACATACATTCAAAATCGCAGTATATGTGTGTCTCTATGCTATATATAATCATCTTCTTGGCTTTCTCCACTTTTTAATCATTACTCTTCTACTCACCAGTCGACACCTCTCCCCTGTCACCGTCTTTGCTCCTCTGCTCTGACTCCTACAGGTCAATAATGGTGGTGGATGAATTATTATTAGTGTATTATTATGACTATCCATTGATGATAATCATATATGAATGAGCTACGCTCCTGTACTAATCCATTTGTAAAGTGAGAAACACAGCTGATGCCCCAGAAGGAAGTAACCCAAAAGAGGTAAAAGAGTGCAAACTTAACTCAACTAGGACCTTCACAATGCATTTCCGACTAACTAGCTAGCAGCAGCAGCAGCAGCGAAGTAATAACATTATTTAAGAGCTGGGATCTAACTTTTGACCGCAAAACAACAACGGTAAGACGTGCGCAGGGATTGTCTTTAGTGTGCAAGCCAGGTTTTGATTTGTCAAACACGGGGCATTTGGTTTATTAATTACAGTGGTATGAAAAATTATCTGAACCTTTCGGAATTTCTCACATTTCTGCATAAAATCACCATCAAATGTGATTGATCTTTGCCAAAATCACAACGATATAAAAACAGTGTCTGCTTAAACTAAAACCACCCAACCATTTATAGGTTTTCATATTTTAATGAGGATAACATGCAAACAATGACAGAAGGGGGAAAATAAGTGAACACTCTGCCTAATGAGATTGAAACAGCAATTGAAATAAATTTTTACCAAACAATTTGAGTCAGGTGTGTGCCCAATCACTGATGAGTGGTTTAAAGCTGCCCTGCACACTAAAAAACACACACCCGGTAAGAATTGTCTTGATGAGAAGCATTGTCTTATGTGCATCAAGGCTCGGTCAAAAGAGCTGTCTGAAGACCTACGATCAAGAATTGTTGTTGTAACCCTAACCCTAAGCTAGGAAACTATACAAAACCATCTTTGAAAGTCAGGATGTTCATCAATCGACAGTCAGAGAAGTTGTCTACAAATGGAGAGAGTTTGGCACTGTTGCCTCTCTCTGAAGGAGTGGCCGTCCACCAAAGATGACGCTGAGAGTTCAGCGCATAATACTCAGAGAGATAAAAAAGAACCCTAGAGTGTCTGCTAAAGACTTACAGAAATCACTGGCACAGTCCAATATGTCTGTGCACACATCAACTATATGTGAAACGATGGTCAAGAATGATGTTCATGGGAGGACTCCCCGGAGGACTTGCTGTCTAAAAAAAAACAAAAAAACATTGTTGCTGGTTTAATGTTTGCAAAAAGGCACTTGGACACTCCACAGAAGTTTTGGCAAAACATTTTTTGGACTGATGAAACCAAAGTTGAATTGTTTAGGAGTAACACACAACGTCATGTGCAAATGAAAAATGGAACAGCTCACCAACATCAACACCTCATTCCCACCGTGAAGCATGGTGGAGGGAGCATCATGATTTGGGGCTGTTTTCCTGCCTCAGGGCCTGGACAACTTGCAATCATTAATGGACAAATGAATTCAAAAGTTTTGCAGAGAAACCTGAGGCCGTCTGTCAGACAGTTCAAGCTTAAAAGAGGATAGATGCTGCAACAAGACAATGATCCAAAACACAGAACTAAATCAACTTCAGAATGGTTTCAGAAGAACAGAATACACGTTCTGGAGTGGCCAAGTCAAAGTCCAGACTTTAACCCCATTGAGATGCTGTTGCATGACCTAAAGACAGCGATTCATGCCAGACATCCCAGGAATCTGACTGAACTACCGCAGTTTTGTAGAGAAGAATGGGGTAAGATTAGTCCTGATCGATGTGCCGGACTGATCTGCAGCCACAGGAAAAAATTGGTTGTCGTTATTGCTGCCAAAGGGGGACGGGGGGGGGGGGGGGGGGGGGGGGGGGGGGCACAAAATATTAAATGTAATGGTTCACTTACTTATAATTCCCACTTCTGTCATCGTTCGCATACTATCCTCATTAAAATATGAAAACCTATAAATGTTTGGGTGGTTTTAGTTGAAGCAGACAGTTTTTTCATCTGTGTGATTTTGACAAAGATCAGGTTCCATTTGATGGCGGGATTTGTTTCCTTTCCCAGCTCTATACAAATCAACAATCCTTGATCACAGGTCTTCATAAAGCTCTTTTAACTGAGCCATGATGCACACATCAGACATTTCTTACCAGGTGTATGTTTTAGAGTGGACAGTGCAGCTTTAAACCACTCATCAGTGATTGGGCACACACCTGACTGAAAATATTTGGTAAAAATTGGTTTGAATTGCTCTTTACGTCTCCTTAGGTAGAGGCTTCACTTACTTGTGTCATTGTTTGCATGCTATCCGCATTAAAATATGAAAACCAATAAATGTTTGTGTGGTTTTAGGTGAAGCAGACACTGTTTTTTCATCTGTGTGATTTTGACAAAGATCAGGTCACATTTGATGGTGATTTGAGAAATTTTATACCACTGTAACTATTACTGTCAGCTGAAGCCCCCTAACAACGCCACTGGCACAACCCTCGATTATATGTCGCTGAGGCATGTGTGCTATCTAGTCAACCTTGAGGGACTGGAACTGGCACTCAAGCACACAGAAGGTCCAGAAAGTTGGAAAGAAATTGATCAAACTTCTCCAAGAGACCTATTGACGACATCTCCACTCCAAGTAATGTTGAATGTCAATAAAACACTGTCTCCCATGTGTGATGTGGCAACAAACAAGCAGGGACTACATAAAGGTTGCACCAAGTGATGCAGATACGAGCCTTGGGCTAACTGCTGCCACAATAGCCCATGTTGACATGACATGACGTTTACGACGCAAATATTCCACTACGATATTTTAACAAAACACAATGGACGACAAAACACACCGTTTTCCTTCTCTTTTGTCATACAGTTAAAATACAGTTCATTGTTTTACATGGCAATCTCAATAAAAATTAGCAACGTTTTTATTTGTTTTACCTGTTGTTATCTAAAGTCAAAGATTAATCACTTCCTTCAAGATGATTCAGTTATCGTTTATTGCATTATGTCCTATTTTATGGCTAGCTCAGCTATGTCTACAGCTAAGCAGTTGTGGTGTGTGCTGGGCGTGCTCATGTGTACCCTCCCAGGATAAATAAAGTAAAACAAAGCCGCCGGGTGGTGAAGGAGGAGGGGGAGAAGTTGGTCCAAGGAGTGTCCCGATTCCTGGGGATATCCCTATCGAGTGTCAGCGCTAGCTGGATAAACATACAGTAGCTAAACTATGACTCACCTTTACCAATAATGAAACACTAGCACTTGTTTGACTGATGCATATACATACAATGCTGATCCATCCGATGAGTCATGTGCGCAAATTGAATTAGCTTTGTGTCAACTTTACGTCAAGGCTACAGCGTGAAATGGCCTTGACCTCAATTATGTATGCTTTAGTCAGACCTCTCAGTGACACTCACTTTACATGCTACCCATGCATTTCGAGTTATGCGAGCGTGACATTTTCTAGATAGTGTGTTCCGCGCTAGCTGTTATTTTAGCATTTAGCCAAAAAAACACCAGTTAGCGTTGGCTGTAACACCATTAACAGTTCAAAGGATGACAAACATAGGTTTCGGACGTGATGTTGATATTCAGCTTTCGACTCGCTTTAACACTGTTACTGTAATTTTCCTATGTATTGACAGTATCAGCATGGAGGTTTATGTGATGTTTTATGAATCTTTCAGTGAAGGGAAGCTGGGCATCAGCCTAGCTTATTTTAAGTTGAATTTGCACAAGCAACAACATTGTTGTCGTCCAACATGCCTCCTAACATGCATTGCAGCGCTACAGAAGTAAATAACAATCAAAATTCATGTTCTGTGCAAATTGTTTCTTCAGTTCCTGTTCCAATTGTTTCATTAATTGCTAGTTATGGTATTTGGTAACACTTTATTTGACAGTGGCACAGTGGACACAAATGGAGTTCGTGACATACCCTAATTTGCGCAATTCTGCAGCTGTCCTCACTATATCATGGGATATTTACACCGAAAGATATTAACCGGTAACACTTAATTTGACAGCGGCATCATACGACAGCCATATGACCAAATGAACCACTATGAAACTTTGAAGCCAATTGGTTCAAAGCTTAATAGAAGTTTCATTTGGCCATCACTGCTCCCTTGGGGGAGACAATCAACCTCTGTTGCTACCTGCTATCAACACTGTTGTCGTCCAACATAAAACATGCTCCCTAGCATGCATTGCAGCACTACAGATGTAAATAACAATCAAAATTCATGTCCTGTGCTAATTATTTTCTTCAGTTACTGTTCCGGTTGTTTCATCAATCACTAGTTATGGTATTTGGTGACACTTTATTTGACAGCGGCGCCATGGATCATCCGCACTGGTCTATAGGCCGCAGCTTTCCTCACAGTATTATGAGATATTTAGGCCAAAATATATTAACCGGTAACACTTTATTTGACAGCGCCATCATACGACTGCCATAAGACCAAATGAACCACCATGAAGCTTTGCAGCCAATTGGTTGCAAAGCTTCACTGCTTCAAGAAGCTTCATTTGGCCATCACTGCTCCCTTGTGGGAGACAATCAACCTCTGTTGCCACCTGATGTCAACACTGTTGTTGTCCAACATGCATCCTAGCATGCATTGCAGCGGTACAAATGTAAATAACAATGATAATTAATGTTCTGTGCTAATTATTTCTTCAGTTCTGGTTCCGGTTGTTTCATTAATTGCTAGTAATGGTATTTGGTAACACTTTATTTGACAGCGTTGTCATAAGACTGTCATAAGACCAAATGAACCACCAAGAAGCTTTGAACTAATTGGCTGCAAAGCTTCATTGCTACAAGAAGTTTCATTCGGCCATCACTGCTCCCTTGGGGGAGACAGTCAACCTCCAGCTGTCAACATTGTTGTCGTCCAACATGCCTCCTAGCATGCATTGCAGCGCTACAGATGTAAATAACAATCAAAATTCCTGTTCTGTGCTAATTATTTCTTCAGTTACTGTTCCGGTTGTTTCATTAATTGCTAGTTATAGTATTTGGGAACACTTTATTTGACAGCTGTGTCATAAGACTGTCGTAAGACCAGATGAACCACTATGAAGCTTTGAACCAACTGGCTGCAAAGCTTCATTGCTTCAAGAAGCTTCATTTGGTCATCACTGCTCCCTTGGGAAGACAGTCAACCTCTGCTGCCACCTGTTGTCAACACTGTTGTTGTCCAACATGCCTCCTACCATGCATTGCAGTGCTAGAGATTGCTACAGGTGTAAATAACAATCAAAATTAATATTCTGTGCTTATTATTTCTTCAGTTACTTTTCCAGTCGTTTCATTAATTGCTAGTTATGGTATTTGGGAACACTTTATTTCACAGCTGTGTCATAAGACTGTCATAAGACCAGATGAAGACCAGATGAACCACTATGACCAACTGGCTGCAAAGCTTCATTGCTTCAAGAAGCTTCATTTGGTCATCACTGCTCCCTTGGGAAGACAGTCAACCTCTGCTGCCACCTGTTGTCAACACTGTTGTTGTCCAACATGCCTCTTAGCATGCATTGCAGTGCTAGAGATTGCTACAGGTGTAAATAAAAATCAAAATTAATATTCTGTGCTAATTATTTCTTCAGTTACTTTTCCAGTCGTTTCATTAATTGCTAGTTATGGTATTTGGTAACACTTTATTTGACAGCGGCGCCATAAGACAATCATAATTATGACATGACACTGTCATGAGGATTAATGAATGCTTAAAACAGATCCTGCAAATTATCTCACTGTTGAATAGATGTAAAAGATCCGAGATGGACAGAAGAAGAAGAAGCAGCAGCTGTCCTAACTGTATAATTATATATAATTATTATATATATACTGTATAATTATATATAATTATAAATGATGTCATTTAGTGTTATGCGGCAAATTATCTTACTTTTGAATGGATGTAAATGATCCGAGCTGGACAAAAATGGAATTAGTGACATACCGTAATTTTCGCACGAGAAGGTGCACCTGACTATAAGCCACCACCCACCAAATTTGACACCAAAAACAACATTTGTTCATAGCTGCACTGGAGTATAAGCCGCAGCTGTCCTCACTGTATTATGAGATATTTACACCAAATGATATGAACCGGTAACACTTTATTTGACAGCAGCATCATTCGACTATCATAAGACCAAATGAACCACCATGAAGCTTTGAACCAATTGGCTGCCAAGCGTCATTGCTTCAAGAAGCTTCATTTGGCCATCACTGCTCCCTTGGGGGAGACAGTCAACCTCCTGCTGTCAACACCGCTGTCGTTCAACATGCCTCCTACCATGGATTGTAGCGCTATGGATTTGAATAAAAACCAACATTTATTTCTGTGCTAATTATTTCTTCAGTTACTGTTCCGGTTGTTTCATCAATTACTAGCTATGGTATTCAGTAACATTTTATTCCACAGTGGCGCCATAAAACTGTCATTAGACAATCATAATTATAACATGACACTGTCATGAGCATGAATGAATGCTTATAACAGATGTCATTTAGTGTCATCCGGCAAATAATCTCACTTTTGAATGGATGTAAAAGATTCGAGCTGGACAGATAAAACAAAAATAGAAATAAAAAGCTGCACTGGACTATAAGCAACAGCTGTCCTTACTGTATTATTAGATATTTACACTAAAAGATATTAACTGGTAACACTTTATTTGACAGCGGCATCAAACGACTATCATAATACCAAATGAACCACCATGAAGCTTTGAACCAATTAGCTGCCAAGCTTCATTGCTTCAAGAAGCTTCATTTGGCCATCACTGCCCCCTTGGGGGAGAGAGTCAACCTGTGCTGTCAACACTGTTGTCATCCAACATGCCTCCGAGCATGCATTGCAGCGCTAGAGATGGCTACACATGTAAATAACAATCAAAATTCATGTTTCGTGCTATTTTTTTCTTCAGTTACTGTTCTGGTTGTTTCATCAATTACTAGCTATGGTATTTGGTAACATTTTATTCCACAGTGGCGCCATAAAACCTAGAGAATCATAATTATGACATGACGCTGTCATGAGCATTAATGAATGCTTATAACAGATCCTGCAAATTATCTCACTGTTGAATAGATGTAAAAGATCCGAGAAGAAGCCGCAGCTGTCCTAACTGTACAATTATATATTTACACTGAAAGACATTTATCGGTAACACTTTATTTATGACAGTGGCATCATACGACTGTCATTTGTCATAAGACCAAATGAACCACTATGAAGCTTTTGAACCAATTGGGTGCAAAGCTTCATTGCTTCAAGAAGCTTCATTTGGCCATCACTGCTCCGTTAGGTGAAACGTTTAAGCTCTGCTGCCACCTGCTGTCAGCACAGTTGCTGTCCAACAGGCCTCCTAGCATGCATTGCAGCACGAGAGATGGCTACAGATGTAAATAACAATTAAAATTCATGTTCTGTGCTATTTTTTCCTTCGGTTACTGTTCCAGTTGTTTCATCAATTGCTGGTTATGGTATTTGGTAACACTTTATTTGACAGTAGCGCCATAAGACAATCATAATTTTGACACTGTCATGAGCATTAATAAACGCTTATAACTAGGGTTGTTCCAATCATGTTTTTTTGCTCCCGATCCGATCCCGATCGTTTTAGTTTGAGTATCTGCCGATCCCGATATGTCCCGCCCCGATTGCTTTTTTTTTTGCTCCTGATTCAATTCCAATCATTCCCGATAATTTTTCCCGATCATATACATTTTGGCAATGCATTAAGAAAAAAATGAATAAAACTCGGACGAATATATACATTCAACATACAGTACATAAGTACTGTATTTGTTTATTATGACAATAAATCCTCAAGATGGCATTTACATTATTAACATTCTTTCTGTGAGAAGAATCACGGATAGAAAGACTTGTAATTCTTAAAGGATAAATGTGACTTTGTATATTGTGACTAAATATTGCCATCTAGTGTATTTGATGAGCTATCAGTAAATGATACTGTAGCCATTTAACTATTTTGCCCAAACGCATGATGGGAAGTGCAACCATGACTGTGCGTAGTGGTATCAATTCATACTACCTTTCTTCCCCACATTGCTTCCCACGATGTTTCTAATCGTAGGGAGAGGGATTGTAAGGCTTTAGCCAATTAAAAAAAAAGCTCCAAAGGCTGCCAAAATTCACTCTGCACATATTACGCTGCCTTTTCGCTCCTTATATAGGTAAAACGGCACCATTACAGATTGAACGCGACAATGCGTGAGTGGGCCGTGCAGCGCATGCATTAATTGCGTTAAATATTTTAACGTGATAATTAAAAAAAAAAATTAATTACCGCCGTTAACGGGATAAAGTTGATAATCCTACCTTAAGCCTAAACTAAAGACTCTGGATGAGTGTAACATATTATGTCTGTAACGTTAAATACAATTAGAAAATGATTTATTTAAAAAAAAAAAATATATATATATATATTGAAAAAAGGCATGTCCGATATTTTTTTGCCGATTCCGATACTTTGAAAATGACGTGATCGGACCCGATCGATCGGGACATCTCTACTTATAGCACATGTCATTTCGTGTCATCCGGCAAATTACCTCACTTTTGAATGGATGTAAAAGATCCGAACTGGACATAAATGACATAAGTGACAAAATTTGCCAGAAAATACTGAATGACATCTGTCATAAGGATTCAGTAATGCCCATGATAGTGTCTTGTCATAATTATGACAATCTTATGACCGTATTAAGTATTACAAAAAAAAAAAAAAAAAAAGCCGCAGTGGACTATAAGCCAAGGATTCAAAATGAGGGGAAAATGTAGTGGTTTATAGTCCAAAAATTACGATACCGAGAAAAAGTGGTTTTGTAAGCTGGCGTCGTCTCTGCCTGTCCTCTGTTAGCTGTATTCAATTTGCGCACATAACTCATTAACACTCACAAACTTCACTCGTGAGCTTCTCTCACATCTACTGCCAAATTGAACACGCTACAGACACATGTTTGTACAAGCCATGTGTGATTTCCCAAGACTGTAAAACAAACCCACACCTTTGTGTGTTTCCTATACATTCACTTTGTTTCTACTACCAGGTATACTATGTCTATACGATTCCTGTATTTCTACCCCACTTGAGTCTAGTTTGATTTATTATGCAACCTTCTCTCATTTCAGTGTTTTTTATTCATTCTGCAATTGTCCCGCGCCTGCCAAAATGAATTGACATGCTAAACGACAGGCCTTTGTAAATGTCACGACTATATTTAACCGATCTGAGACGCACAATGTCTCTGTCTGTCCTCCCGGAGAACGGGGTCTGGAATGGCACCAATGTGGGCCATAACAAGGCCCAACACAGATAGACTGACCGACTTAAAGGCATGCCAACAAGTCAGAGGCTGTGATTATGTTACATAAAAGACCCCCTGTGTCTAACACAGCTTGAGTTGACGGCTCAAATAATGCTATCTTTGGCTGACATCAAAGAGGGAATTGAGATGCGATGGGCTAAATCGAACAAATCCAATTGGACTTGGAGGGGAAAATTTGCTTGAATCAAAAGAGTATTTTGCCAAAAGATTGCGCAATGCGGCTAATGATGACCACATGCTGCTGAGTTTAGTGAATTTTGTTTCAGTACTTGAGTACTCAGTCATGTTCACAACACAATTGACATCAAAAAAGTGTTACGACAACACTTGGATTCCAGTGGATAAGTGTAAGTGTTAACAAAAGAGCTGAACTAACGCTAATTCCATCAATATGAAATGTGATTTCTTGCTTAACCATCCCGCCCTGATGTTCCTTCCCCCCATTTTGCAACCCCTCGGCTATGCTTCATCCCCACGACCCATTTAACTGCAGGATTCTGCTCAGGTAAATCTGCACTGATATCATTATGCTCCCATTAAAGCCCCCTCTGGTGTATCCAGGGCATCCAAATCTAGGCCAAGAAGTCGTGCTTTTCAAACACACTCTGGCAAAGTTCGTCCATGCAAAACAAGTGAAAGGGAATCTCGGATATGAAGACTTGTAGGCTCTAATATGTTATTAGAAACACATAAAATATTGCCGTTGATTTAAAAATCTTAAAATATATACAGTAGTAAATGTTTTGATCTACGGAGGGCGCCATGTTTTATGCGCGCAATGGACGCTCAGGGTGATGACGTAGTTTGTCACTGTCACTAGACCAGTGGTTCTTAACCTTATTAAAGGTACTGAGCCACACAAGTTTCACATGTGGATTCACCGAACTCTTCGGAATTAGATAATGAAGCGTTTTTTTCCCTCCAAATTCTAAACCGATATTTATAAGCTAGCAAATCCCTGTTCAAAATTCTTCTCATTTTGACAGCATGTTTTATAAACAGGTCAAAATTTGCAGCAGGGCCGAGAACCGAAAGTGGTATTTGCCATGTGGCAAAATGGATTTTGCTATCTGGCATTTTTTGCCATGTGGCAAAATGGATTTTGCCATGTGGCATTTTTTTGCCATGTTTTTTTGCAATGTTGCATTTGTTTTTGTTATGTGGCAATATTTTTTTTTTGCCATTTGGCAAAATGGATTTTGCCATGTGGCATTTTTTTGCCAGGTGGCAAAATGGATTTTGCCATGTGGCATTTTTTTGCCAGGTGGCAAAATGGATTTTTCTATGTGGCATTTTATTTATTTTTTGCCATAAGGCAAAATGGATTTTGCCATGCGGCATTCTTTTGCCATGTGGCAAAATGGATTTTGCCATGTGGCATTTTTTTGCCATGTGACAAAATGGATTTTGCCATGTGGCATTTTTTGCCATGTGACAAAATGGATTTTGCCATGGGGCATTCTTTTGCCATGTGGCATTATGGATTTTGCCATGTGGCATTTTTTTGCCAGGTGGCATTATGGATTTTGCCATGTGGCATTCTTTTGCCACGTGGCGTTATGGATTTTGCCATGTGGCATTTTTTTGCCATGTGGCAAAAATGGATTTTGCCATGTTGGATTTTTTTGCCATTTGGCAAAATGGATTTTGCCATGTGGCATTTTTTTTGCCATGTGACAAAATGGATTTTGCCATGTGGCATTTTTTTGCCAGGTGGCAAAATGGATTTTGCCATGTGGCATTTTTTGCCAGGTGGCAAAATGGATTTTGCCATGTGGCATTTTTTGCCATGTGACAAAATGGATTTTGCCATGTGGCATTTTTTGCCATGTGACAAAATGGATTTTGCCATGTGGCATTCTTTTGCCATGTGGCATTATGGATTTTGCCATGTGGCATTTTTTTGCCAGGTGGCATTATGGATTTTGCCATGTGGCATTCTTTTGCCATGTGGCAAAAATGGATTTTGCCATGTTGGATTTTTTTGCCATTTGGCAAAATGGATTTTGCCATGTGGCATTTTTTTTGCCATGTGACAAAATGGATTTTGCCATGTGGCATTTTTTTGCCAGGTGGCAAAATGGATTTTGCCATGTGGCATTCTTTTGCCACGTGGCGTTATGGATTTTGCCATGTGGCATTTTTTTTGGAGGGGTATATGGTAGTTTTGCAGGCCATGCACGTCCATGCCAATGACGGCTGTGCACATCCAAATTGTCCATTCATTTTAAATGGCACAAAAATGTGTAGCTGTTATTTTTGACCATACACCTTACATTCATTTTACGTCCAAAATCCATTTTGCCACATGGCAAAATTCATTTTGCCACATGGCAAATCCATTTTAACACATGGTAAATACCACTTTTGGTTCTCGCTTTCTCCCAGGTCAAAATTTAAGACCATGCTGCCCAATTGTCTGTTGTATTCCCTCATACTCTCACCCTGGGTGTCAAATTTGCCTCTTGGAGTACATTTCGCCGGTGTAGCACATTTTGGCAGAACACTGATTTGGTCCTACTCTCGTCTCGTCTCATCCCGTCTTTCCTGTTGAAGGGAATAGTTACCTTTCTCGGACACAACATATAACTGTTTGCATTACTCTAACACACGTAATATAATCAATCAGGGAATAGTATTATTTCTTATATTTACTGTAGGACTGTTTGTATTACTCTAACACACCTAATATAAAATAAATAGCACTTGCAACCAGAGGTTGCGCTAGACATTTTCGTTGTCTGTCATTTTGACTGACAGGGTCATAAAAATCCGGTCATAATCTATTTTTACCAGTCACTTAAATTTTTAAAATGATAATGATGACATATTCAATAGTATTTAGTTTTCATTCATTTTTAATTAATACTGTAACGCTTGCTTGGCGGCAAAAAATTAGACACGGAAGTTGTATTTTTCTCCCTCTTTTTACTCTGCTTACTGCCAACAACACCAACAAAACAACTCCACTCCCAAAGAAAAAGAGGCAACTATATAGACCCCAATCACCAACGTCACACAATGATCTTAATTGTGGTTGTCAGCCCAAAATCTTCTAAATATATATTAAATGCATCTTACCAGATATAAAATGACTACTACATAGTCTGTGGTGATCGTTTGGTGCCCAGATTTCTTGTCGAATTACAGCAGTCCATCTCGCTCTCCTCTTCGGGTCTCTCAGAATACGGTAGAACTTCAAGTCTCTCCGTCTATCTTCTCTGTTACTGCAACCAACCGCCACACACGCCTTCGCCATTTTGATTATTAATGTTAACGAGCAGAAAAACACGCCGTAATAGGAGGCATGTACGTAGCGGTAATGTGTAAACACGACGAGCTGACGGACAATATGGCTGCTCCAGTCAGGGGGCGGAGTTGTGACGTCATGTGATTGGGGTCTATAGACAAGTTTCCTGAGCGAAATATGGGCTTCGCACTTCCGGTCCGGTTGAGTATCAGTGTATTAGCAGTGTATTGACGATGATAAAACTACGAAATCAAGCCAGAGCAACCCATGGAATCTTCAAAAATTGATTCAGCACGACCTAGATGACGTAGATGAGATTGGATGGCAGTTCGTGTCACTTCGTTGATCATTCGTGGACAAAATTATTAACAACGGTCAGCCTGTGTTAACGTGAGGAATGGATTGATACTACGGCCATTAGTGACCAAAATATGGTGAAATTACAAGTTATATTACATTTGCCGACTGCAGAAGGGCTGACATGGATTGTTTTGCTTCAAGGAAATGCTACAAGGTTATGTACATATGATGTAAACACAAATAGTATGTCATTCTTTTTTTTATTGCAGGCATTGATCGCAATAAAACATTTAGACATAATTCCATTTCTTGTTTTATTTAAAACGATTGGTGCACTCCAAAACAGGTCAATAAATCACATTTATAAAAGTATTGCAAAAATAGCATACGAGAATTTGATATCAGACCGCAGAGCTTCGGAGCCTCGTGAACAAATAGCGACATCACGGAGGCCCTCGGCGGCATTTAGATGTGCTTTTTTCCCGTTCTCGGTAATTCCAGCTCCAATAGCATATATTTAAAGATGCTACCGTTCACAAGTTCGTAGTTGGATCACGGCGATCTCGGCGAACCACCGTCTGTCACAATTCCTGCCTCTCTCTCGGCCTGTCCCGGGAGTCGAGCTGTCATCATCATTGTGGAACGCAAACGATATATGTTCGATATATGTCCATCAACGTACAAGCCAAGTTGTCTTCCCTTTTATAACAGCGTTTCCCAGCTGTAAACAAACGAATAAAAACTTGCAACACTTGGATTTATGCAGTGCATTCAAACACGATTAGCAACAGGCGGCTAGCAGCAGTAGCAGAAGCTAGTTGTTGTAAAAATGATTAAACTTCGTAATTACAATCATCATCGTAATATCAATAGCAAAGGTAACAAGTCGTTTCATGCGCCAGATTTTAGGTTTCGTATTTTTAGAGCACATTACCTTCCATAACAGCGGGGGCATGACTGCAGGAGCTGTCAGTTTTGTACATCTCCGTCCCTCCCTCCTGTATGACGAGTACAAGCACCCATGGTTTGGAAATCGACATGGTACGAAGCATGGAGGCCTTGGCTTGGTTCTCCACCCGCCTACATCAAAATAACATTCCCGGGATCTTGTATAAAGACCTTACAACTTCGATTCCACCGCCATTGACTTCAATGGTAAACAGGCGGAAACGGAAGGGGAAGGAAGACATAAGGAAGTAAACCGGAAGTACCTCGGAAACTTGTCTATACACAGGCGGCAATCTAGTCCACCAATTGGATGACGCGCTGGCACACCAGGTGCACCAATAAGAACCTCGCGTTGATGTGTCAATCACGGTGCTGCCGCCAGACCCCGGTGATGCTACAATATTCTGACAGAATAGTCAACGACGTCATGCATTAAGAGAGACAATAGCTAATTAATATGCTCGCTCGCCAGCCTGTGGTCTGGGGTGTGAATTGCAACCTGTCAAAATGACGGACAGACTTCAGTTTTTTCCGTCACCGTTTTAAAAAACCGGTCAACGACGGAAAATATTCGGTTAACGCGACCCCTGCTTGCAACATAGTTTAATGAAAAGAAGCAGAATAGAGGGCATAAAAGATACACAACGCCATCTTATCACAGAAGCCCCACGCGTCATGAGCAAGATTGACGCACCAACTCTTGTGATCAGTTCTCCCGGGCACTCCAGGACAAAGAGCAGGGCGCTCTGTCCTACAACAAGTAGCATCGGCCGCCCAACCAGGATAACAAGTTGATAGAGCGGGTGCCTTGGACATCAAGACCTGCTTCGGTCGCCGTGGAAACCATGTCCCAGCCACGAAGGATGGCGCACGAACCTGACCTGCCACAGAGGGATGATCCCAAGACAACACCCAGCCACGCCTTCAGCCCAGCCCACTCCACCGCAGCTTTCAAAAAGAACTGAACATTTAGATAACACGGTCGCTGCTCGGGAACATTTCTATATAGCCTTGTTTGCTGACCCTGGATCCAGCAGGGTCCCTCCGTCGTCTGTTTTTGCCTTGTTTTTTGACCATGGTCGACGAATAAATTGTCAACCTGTTTGCGGTGACCCTCCTTCAAAGGGTTGAACAGATGACATGTTTTTTATGTCATTTGAGTCATACTCTGGACGCTGGGAGCGTAATCTAGTGACGTCAACAACAATGTAAACGTAAACATCAAGAGGGTTTTTAAAGTCATATAATTGGAATTCATAATAACGTTTATCTTTGAAGAACTGCAAGTCTTTCTATCCGTGGATGCTTTTATTAAATAAGTTCATCTGGCACGCTTGAGCCGTCACAATCTGGATTTGGACGGACTTGAACACGATCCTGTAGATATATAGGAAGAAGATCATGCTTACCGTGTAGCTCTACGTGACTGTTTACAGCCAATAAAAACATTTATGGGGCAATTCAATTTATTGAGCATGGATGGTAGAGAGATGCAGCCATCTGTCATGTTGAATTTCCTGGGCTATTACGAGGCTGCCTCTAATGTTATTTGCCCACTGGTTCTTTATGAAGAGCTAATACAGCAGTTGGACAGGCTTCCACTGCGGGAGCGCTCATGTCTTTGCTAATAATGCGTCAAAACAGCTCTCTGCTCATTTGTGACTGGGAGGCATGACACTGGCTCATGTCTCGCTGACGTTTACACTGTATGTGCTCAGCTGTTAGCTCTGTACAACCACGACCAAGATCAACAGTAGAAAGTGACCAGGCGCCGGTGACTACCACTCCCCCTTTATTTTCGCAGTCTCGCTCCGGGTCGGTGACTCTACGTCTGGTCAACTCTCGCTTGTGTGTGCACAACAGAAGGATAAAGCAAGGCAGCCAAATTACGGCATGAGAGAGGCGGAGTGGGACCATCAAAATGCTGTTTGGACTAAAACAGTTGGCGGTATGAGCTGTACAAGTTAAATTGACTGACAGAGATCTACAGTAGTATGAAAAAGTATCTGAACCTTTTGGAATTTCTCACATTTCTGCATAAACACCACCAAATGTGAACTGATCTTTGTCAAAGTCACACTAATGAAAAAAAAAAGTGTCTGCTTTAACTAAAACCACCCACAAATTTATAGTTTGAAGTTTGTCCAGGCTCTGAGATAGCAAAACAGCCCCAAAACACAATGCTCCCTCCACCATGCTTCACAATGGGGATGAGGTGTTGAATTTGGTGAGCTTTTCCATTTTTCCTCCACACATGATGTTGTGTGTTACTCCCAAACAATTCAAATTTGGTTTCATCGGTCCGTTTATTTTGTTCTTCTGAAACCATTCTGAGGTTGATTTACTTCTGTGTTTTAGATCATTGTCTTGTTGCAGCATCCATCAGTCATTCAACTGTCTGACAGACGGCCTCAGGTTTTCCTGCAAAACATCCTGATAAACTTTTGAATTCATTCATTCATTAATGATTGCAAGTTGTCCAGGCCCTGAGGCAGCAAAACAGCCCCAAAACATGATGCTCCCTCCACCATGCTTCAAATTGATGCTGATGTTAGTGAGCTGTTCCATTTTTCCTCCACATTGTGTGTTCCTCCCAAACCAACTTTGGTTCCATCAGTCCACAAAATATTTTGCCAACACATCTGTGGAGTGTCCGTGTGCCTTTTTTGCGAACAAGAAACGAGCAACAATGTTTTTTTAGACAGCAGTGGCTTCCTCAGTGGAGTCCTCCCATGTACACCATTCTTGGGCATAGTTTTATATTTAGTTGATGTGTGCAGATATTGCACTGTGCCAGTGATTTCTGTAAGGGTTCTTTTTTACCTCTCTGTGTATTCTGCGCTGAACTCTTGGCATCATCTTTGGTGGACGTCCACTCCTTGGGAGAGACGCAACAGTGTCAAGCTCTCTCCATTTGAGGACAACTTCTCTGACTGTCGATTGATGAAAATCCAGACTTTTAGAGATGGTTTTGTATCCTTTCCCAGCTTTATAGAAATCCACAATCCTTGATCCTTGAGACAGCTCTTTTAACCAAGCCATGATGCACATCAAACAATGCTTCTCATCAAGACAATTTTTACCAGGTGTGTGTTTTATAGTGGGAAGAGCAGCTTTAAACCACTCATTAGTGAGTGAGAACATACCTGACTTCTGTTGTTTGGTAAAACTTGGTTTCAATTGCTCTTTAAGTCTCCTGAGGCAGAGGGTTCACTTACTTCTGTCATTGTTTGCATGCCATCCTCATTAAAATATGAAAACCTATAAATGTTTGGGTGGTTTTAGTTAAAGCAGACTGTTTTTTCATCTGTGTGATTTTGACAAAGATTAGATCACATTTAAATGTGATTTCATGCAGAAATGTGAGAAATTCCATAAAGTTCAGATACTTTTCCATACCACTGTAATTAATAAAACAAAATGCTCCGTGTTTGACAAATAAAAACCTGGCTTGCACACTAAAGACAATCCCTGCGCACGTCTTACCTTGTTGTTTTGCGGTCAAAAGTTACATCCCAGCTCTTAAATAACGCTGCTACTTAGCTGCTGCTTGCTAATTAGTCTGAAATGCATTGTGAAGGTCCTAGTAGAGTTAAGTGTGCACTTTTTGGGGTGACTTCATTCTGGAGCATCAGCTGTGTTTCTCACTTTACACATAGATGAGTACAGGAGCTGAGCTCATTCACGTATGATTATCATCAATGGATAGTCATAATAATCCCTCCACCATCTTTACTGACCTGTAGGAGTCAGCTATTACCTGTTAGTAGTCACCTGACTATAAGCCATCACCCACCAAATTTGACACCAAAATGGCATTTGTTCATAGATAAGCCACACTGGACTAAAAGCCGCAGCTGTCCTCACTGTATTATGCGATATTTACACCAAAAGTCATAATAATGACAGTTTTATGGTAGTCTTATGACGCCAATGTCATAAGACCAAATGAAGCAGCATGAAGCTTTGCAGCCAATTGGTTCAAAAGCTTCAAGGAGCTTCATTTGGCCATCACTGCTCCCTTGGCGGAGACAGTAAACCTCTGCTGTCACCTGCTGTCAACACTGTTGTCATCCAACATGCCTCCTAGCATGCATTGCAGCGCTACAGATGTAAATCACAATAAAAATTCATGATCTGTGCTAATTATTTCTTCAGTTACTGTCTATAATTGGTTTCTATTGCTCTTTTAGTCTCCCTAGGCAGAGGGTTCACTTACTTCTGTCATTGTTTGCATGCTATCCTTATTAAAATATTCATTCATTCATTTTCTATGCTGCTTATCCTCATGAGTGTCGCGGAGGTGCTGGAGCCTATCCCAGCTAACTACGGGCAGGAGGCAGGGTACACCCTGAATTGGTTGCCAGCCAATCACAGGGCACAATAGACAAACAATCAGTCACGCACACACTTATACCTAAGGACAGTCAATCAGCCTATCAATGCATGTTTTTGGGATGTGGAGGGAAAACTTAGTACCCGGAGGAAACCCACGCAGGCACGGGGAGAACATGCAAACTCCAAACAGGAAGGCCGGACCCCGGGATTGAACCTTTGATCTCAGAACTGTGCCGCCCTCATTGAAATATGAAAATTTTAATGAGATTTGGGGCTGTTTTGCTGCCTCAGGGCCTGGACAGGTTGCAATCATTAATGGAAGAATAAATACAAAAGTTGATCAGGATATTTTTCAGGAAACTGTCTATCAGACAGTTGAAGCTAAAAAGTGATCAAAATGCAATGATCCAAAACACAGAAGTAAATCAACTTCAGAAGAACAAAATACACGTTCTAGGGTGGCCAAGTCAAAGTCCTGACTTGAGATCTATTGAGATGCTGTGGCATGACCTAAAGACAGCGATTCATGCCAGACATCCCAGAAATCTGATGTAACTACGGCAGTTTTGGAGAGAAGAACGGGCCAAGATTAGTCTTGATCAATGTGCCAGACTGATCTGCAGCTACAGGAAACGTCTGGTTGAAGTTGTTGCTGCCAAAGTGGGCCCCACAAAATATTAAATGTGATGGTTCACTTACTTATTTTTCCCCCTTCTGTCATTGTTTGAATGTATCCTCATTAAAATAGGAAAACCTATAAATGTTTGGGTGGTTTTAGTTCAAGCAGACAGTTTTTTCATCTGTGTGAGTTTGACAAAGATCAGATCAAATTTGATTGTGATTTTATCAATAAATCTGATAAATTCCAAAAAATTCAGATACTGTTTCATACAACTGTAAATGGTCTAAATGTTCTGCTTGAACAGAAGCGTCAGGAGGTTGTCTGATAACAATTTACCTTAAGCCGTAGACCGGGCATTTTGAAGGTCTTGGTCTTGTTTGGGTCTTGAGTTTGTCTTGAGATGACACTATGGACAAAAGAAATTGAAACAACGTGTTAAAAATATGCTGCAACGACTTCACGCGACACTAAATCATCTGAGATATACTCCAAAGACAAACAAAATGAGATTGATGTGTTAAAACACTGACTGGAAGAATACATTAATTATCAGCATCAAAGGAAATGTTCAAAACCAACGCCTTTAAAATCCCTGAACCGTCTTTCTAAGTGTGATTTAACGTGCAAAGATATGTCCTAAAACCTTCCATTGATCTTGCAAAGTGCAATTACAGCTTGCAAATTTTCTTTTGGCCTGGAATCAATCCACAGGCGGAGAACCGTCCAGCCTGAGGCCGTCAGAACATCATCCCTGATCCCTCCCTCATCCGTCAGTCAGGATGCATCGGGGGGAAAGAGCGAATTGGAGAGAAATCACTCGGAATCTCGTTAGGTTCAATAGCTTTATTTCAGGTGAGGGTTGGTTCGAATGTGGTCAATCTCCCTGGGGAGGAACTGAGGCGCGGATTAGTTAACCCCATCTAACCCGAGGTGTTGCTCGACCTTATCTCTCTGCATCGTAAGCCTCTTCTCGCTAGTCGTCCTGTGGTTCCTCCCCCTTATCGTTCCCTTTCTCTGTCTATTATTTTTATCTTAATCTCTTCTCACTTGTCTCTCGACTCTTTTTTCCCGCGAGTATGTTGCCATTTTTTTCTTCTTCCATCGTGGAAACACCCCCACCATGCAGCATATGGTATTCTTGGTCGGGATTAAGGTTGTTCTTATTTTTTTTTTCAGTACACCTCCAACTGATTTTCAGTTGAAGCAAGACTGAAATGCAAGAACAACCCAAATCCACAACAATATATTGCTCTTCACGGACATTTTGTACCTTTCTGGGCTTGCAAAAAAGTACACAACGAGTAGTCTTGTAAGGTAAATTACTTTAAATGTCATAAATCTGGAACTAGTACTTCAATTACAGTTATTCACTACCGTTATTTTCGGACTATAAGGCTATAAAACTGCCATTTTCAGATCTCTCCACAGGTGTTCTATGGGTTTCAGGTCTGGACTCATTGATGGCCACTTTTGAAGTCTCCAGTGTTTTCTATCAAAGCATTTTCTTGTGCTTTTGAAGTGTGTTTTGGGTCATTGTCCTGCTAGAAGACCTCTGAGGGAGACCCAGCTTTCTCACACTGGGCCCTACATTATGCTGAAAAATTTGTTGGTAGTCTTCAGACTTCATAATGCTATGCACACGGTCAAGCAGTCCAGTGCCAGAGGCAGCAAAGCAACCCCAAAACATCAGGAAACCTCCACCGTGTTTGACTGATGGCCTTGTTTTTTCCCAAAAACCTCTACTTTTGTCTCATCTGACCAGAGAACATTCTTCTCAGGTAAGTTTTGGCAAACTCCAGCCTATCTTTTTCATGTCTCTGAAGTGGGGTCTTCCTGGGTCTCCTACCATAGAGTCCCTTTTTAGACTCTGACGGATAATACGGGTTGACACTCTTGCACCCTCGGACTGCGGGACAGCTTGAAATTGTTTGGATGTTAGTCGAGGTTCTTTATTCACTATCCGCACAATCTTTCGTTGAAATCTCTCGTCAAATTTTCTTTTCCGTCCACATCTAGGGAGTTTAGCAAAAGTGCTATGGGCTTTACACTTATTGATGACACGGTGAACAGTAAACACAGGAACATTCAGGTCTTTGGAGATGGACTTCTAGCCTTGAGATTGCCCGTGCTTCCTCAAAATTTTGCATCTCAAGTGCTCAGACAGTTCTTTGGTGTTCTTTCTTTTCTCCATGCTCAATGTGGTACACACAAGGACACAGGACAGAGGTTGAGTCAAATTTAACCCATTTTAACTGGCTGCACGTGTGATTAACTTATTGCCACCACCTGTTATGTGCCACAGGTAAGCAACAGGTGCTGTTAATTACACAAATTAGAGAAGCATCACATGATTTTTCAAAGGGTGCCGATACTTTTGTCCGGCCCATTTTTTGAGTTTTGTGTAAAATGATCATGATCCCCCCCCATTCTGTTTTGTGTTTTTTCATAGCAAGCAAAATCAATGAAGATATTAGTACCAAAGCATTTGTGATTGCAATCATTTTCTGGGAGAAATTGAGCATTATCTGACAGAATTGCAGGCGTGCCAATACTTTTGGCCAGCGTTGTATGTCACTAACTCCATCTTTCACATCCATTCAAAAGTGAGATATTTTGCCCGATGACACCAAATGACATCTGTTATTAGCATTAATTAATGCTCATGACAGTGTCATGTCATAATTATGATTGTCTAATGGTGCCACTGTCAAATAAAGTGTTACCAAATACCATAAGTAGTAATTAATGAAACAACTGGAACAGTAACTGAAGAAATAATTCTCACAGAACATACATTTTGATTGTTATTTACATCTGTAGGACTGCAATGCATGCTAGGAGGCATGTTAGACAGTGTTGACAGCAGATGGCAGCAGAGGTTGACTGCCTCCCCCAAGGGAGCAGTGATGGCCAAATGAAGCTTTTTGAAGCAATGAAGCTTTGCAGCCAATTGATTCAAAGCTTCATGGTGGTTCATTTGGTCTTTTGACAGTCGTATGATAGCGCTGTTAAATAAAGTGTTACCGGTTAATATCTTTTGGTGTAATTATCCCATCATGCAATGAGGACAGCTGTGGCTTATCGTTGAACACAAGTCGTTTTGTGTCAAATTTAGTGGGTGGTGGCTTATAGTCAAGTGCGCCTAATAGTGCCAAAATGATGGTATGTCATAAACTCCATTTATGGAATAATAAAGTATTACAAATAAAGTGTTACCAAAAACCATAACTAGAAATTAATGAAACAACTAGAACAGTAACTGAAGAAATAATGAGCACAGAAAATGAATTCTGTCTGTAGTGCCGCAATGCATGCTAGGAGGCATGTTGGACGACAACAGTTTTGGCAGCAGTAGGTTGACTGTCTCGTCCAAGGGAGCAGTGATAGCCAAATGAAGCTTCTTGAAACAATGAAGCTTTGCAGCCAATTGGTTCAAAGCTTCATTGGGTTTCATTTGGTCTTTAGACAGGCTTATGACGCTGCTATCAAATAAAGTGTTACCAGTTAATATCTTTTGGTGTAAATACCCTATAATACAATGAGGACAGCTGCTTATAGTCCAGTGCGGCTTATCTTTGACCACATGTCGTTTTGTGTCAAATTTAGTGGGTGGCGGCTTATCGTCAAATGCACCTAATAGTGCGAAAATTATGGTTTGTCATAAACTCCATTTATGGAATAATAAAGCGTTACAAAGAAAGTGTTAACAAATACCACAACTAGTAATTAATGAAACAACTAGAACAGTAACTGAAGAAATAATTAGCACAGAACATAAATGTTAATTGTTATTTACATCTGTAGCACTGCAATGCATGCTAGGAGGCATGCTGTATGACAGCTGGAGGTTGACTGTCTCCCCGTAGTGATAGCCAAATGAAGCTTCTAGAAACAATGAAGCTTTGCAGCCAATTGGTTCAAAGCTTCATGGTGGTTCATTTGGTCTTATGACAGTCTGATGAGGCTGCTATCAAATAAAGTGTTACCAGTTAATATCTTTTGGTGTAAATATCCCATAATACAATGAGGACAGCTGCGGCTTATAGTACAGTGCGGCTTATCTTTGAACACATGTCGTTTTGTGTCCAATTTAGTGGGTGGCGGCTGATAGTCAAATGCGCCTAATAGTGCGAAAATTATGGTATGTCATAAATGGAGTTTATTATCTTCTACGTCCATTAAAAAATGAAATAACTTGCCGGATGTCACTAAATATTTGCTATAAGTAGGGCTGTCAAAATTATCGCGTTAACGGGTGTTAATTAATTTTTTTAATTAATCACGTTAAAATATTTGACGCAATTAACGCAGATGACCCGCTCAGACATATTTAAATGACGGTACAGTGAAACGCACACTTGTTAATTGTGTTTTATGGAGTTTTGCTGCCCTCTGCTGGCGCTTGGGTGCGACTGATTTTATAGACTTCAGCACCCATGAGCATTGTGTAAGTAATTATTGACATCAACAATGGCGGGCTACTAGTTTATTTTTTGATTGAAAATTTTACAAATTTTATTAAAACGAAAACATTAAGAGGGGTTTTAATATAAAATTTCTATAACTTGTACTAACATTTTTCTTTTAAGAACTACAAGTCTTTCTATCCGTGGATCGCTTTAACAGAATGTTAATACTGTTAATGCCATCTTGTTGATTTATTGTATAATAAACAAATACAGTCCTTATGCACCGTATGTTGAATGTATATATCCATCTTGTGTCTTTCCATTCCAACAATAATTTACAGAAAAATATGGCATATTTTATAGATGGTTTGAATTGCGATTAATTGCGATTAATTACGATTAATTAATTTTTAAGCTGTAATTAACTCGATTAAAAATTTTAATCGTTTGACAGCCCTAGTTATAAGCATTTATTAATGCTCATGACAATGTCATGCCATAATTATGATTGTCTAATGACAGTCTTATGGTGCCATTGTCAAATAAATTGTTACCAAATACCATAACCAGTAATTAATGAAACAAATGGAACAGCAACTGAAGAAATAAATAGCACAGGCCATACATTTTAATTGTTATTTACATCTGTAGCACTGCAATGCATGCTAGGAGGTATGTTGGACGACAACAGTGTTGACAGCAGGAAATTTACAAATGAAGCTTCTTGAAGCAATGAAGCTTTATAGCCAATTGGTTCAAAGCTGACTGGTGGTAATTCAAAATTCAGATTTCCAACTATCAAGTATGACATCACTGAGCAATGATTCATGTCTGATCTTGTAGTTCTGCAAGGAACAACCTTACATCTATGGGCCTTGCACTTTTGGACCAGAGAACACCTCTCTCTAGTAATGGTAAACTAATACAAGAGAAATAGAACACACACTCGCTTGTTTACACTGCTCATAGCCGTGATGACACGCACTATTGGAACTCATGACCACACCAAACGTTAAAATAGAGGCCCGCTGGTCAGTCTAGACATTTTATATTTTGCTGGACTCCCCGCAACTCTCTCTCTGCGTGAGGTTACCTCTTGCATAAGTGCCTCCTACACGTGCATCATTGGAACTGTTGGATCTTTGATTTATTCCTGCAAAGCTTTTTTGTGTGCGAACATGTATAGGGGGAGTTTTGTTTAGGCTGATGCATCATGGAAAGCCTGGCTCACCTCTCTCTGCCTTATAAGGTAGCGGCAGTGTCTCATGGGAGAGAAATGAGATGTTGTTACAGTCTCTGGCCATATAGCCACTAAGTATGCAGCGGTCTGCATGAGTGTGTTTGAGTAAATGGTGAGTATGCAGGGAAGCCAGCTTGTCTATTTAGGGGAAAGAAATGATCCCAAGGTCCATTAAGGGGGAGGAGAAGCGGCAGGAATAAGATACAGTATTGCAAAGGTATTCCTAAAAGACAGAAAGGCTTTGATAAACAGCTCAGGGAGGATACCTTTGATATCGCTCCAACTCCCATGTTTGACTATCCCCCATCATATTCCGCTCTCCTCTTGGGGGTCCGCAGTCAGATTAACCCAAGTCCCGCTATCTCACGTGAAGGGAGCTTATAGTGGGGTAAGAGAAAAAAATAGATAAGGAAATGAAGAAGTTGGGAGCTTATTTTCAGTTGTTTTGTTTAAACAGGTTCCCAGGATGGCACAAGCTGCCTATGTGAGGTTGAACAAAGTCACAGAAAATATAGGTCAGATTAGGGTGTGGCAGAGCAGGGTGAGTGAGCAGGAAGAGCGAAGCGAAGACCGAATAAACTTGCAGCGTATTGAATAGACGACACCACCTCAGTGCAGACACAGACTACAGGCCAAGTAGAGGTGTTCTCGTTAGCATTAGCATTTAGCGTGGCGAGCGTCATCTTGAACAACACCTCTGCTTTCATGGTTGCTGTGGACCCAAATGATCCACTCCTGCAAATTCACGAGCAATCGTAGCTGGGCTGGATTGCAGGAGTATATAGCACTAGCAACTAGCTGGCTAGTGTTAGCTGCTGTTGCTTCGCTTACATTAGCAACTTGCTGTGAGCAGCTGGCTGTCTGATACAGGCAGATTGAAAAACGCCAGCAATGGAGGGAGTTTGTTTCTCTCCTCTCATGCAGGTTATGTGCTTGGACAATTTAACATGGGTTTGACCCGGGGCTGGGTTTCATTCTCAATGATTGGCTCCTCCACCCCGTTGATTTATTTAGTCTATGTTATTTAATCAAAATGAGGAGAGGAGAAATGAGACACTGAGTTACATACATCATAAACTTGAAGACCCAGATATGAAAATTCAATACCCTGGAAGAATAGGTTACCGTAATTTTCCAACAATAAGCCACTACTTTTTTCCTCATTTTGAATCCTGCGGCTTATAGTCTGGTGCATCTTATTTGTGGATTTATTTGCGTTAATAGGGAACACCTTATTTGACAGTGGCATCAAAAGATAGTCATAATTATGTCATGCTTATGCTTATGACATATGTCGTTCAGTGTCTACCGGAATTATGTCACAAACTCCCTTTATGTTCGGATCAGATCTTTCAAATCCATTCAAAAGTGAGATTTGCCGGATGACATGAAAAGACATTTGTTATAAGCATTCATTAATGCTCATGACAGTGTCATGTCATAGTTATGATTGTCTTCTGACAGTCTTATAGCACCACTGTCAAATAAATTGTTACCAAATACCATAACTAGCATTTAATGAAACAAGTGGAACAGTAACTGAAGAAAGAATTATCACAATAAATGAAATCTGTCTATAGCGCCGCAATGCATGCTAGGAGGCATGTTGGACGACAACAGTGTTGACAACAGGAGGCTGACTGTCCCCCACAAGGGAGCAGTGATGGCCAAATGAAGCTTCTTGAAGCAATGAAGCTATCCAGCCAATTGGTTCAAAGCTTCATAGTGGTTCATTTGGTCTTACAGTAGTCGTACGACGCCACTGTCAAATAAAGGGTTACCAGTTAATGTCATTTGGTGTAAATATCTCATAATACAATGATGACAGCTGCAGCTTATAGTCCAATGCCGCTTATCTATGAAAAAATGTTGTTTTGGTGTCAAATTTAGTGGGTGGTTGCTGATAGTCAGGTGCGCCTTATAGTGCGAAAATTACGGTATGTCACTAACTCCATTAATGTCCAGCTTGGATGTTTTACATCCATTCATAAGTGAGATAATTTGCCGGAAGACACTAAAAGACATGTTATAAGCATTAATTAATGCTCATGACAGTGTCATGTCATAATTATTATTGTCTTATGACAGTCTTATTGTCAGGGAGGGCGTGGGCAGGCAGGTTGTGTGGACCCAAAAGCAGTGAAACAAAAATGCAAGGCAGGTGGCAGAGAACTCAAAAAGGCTTTAATGATAACTAACAAAAGGCACAAAGTACAAAACAAAGGCTGTGGTGATCAAAAAACTATCAACAAATAACTCAGGTCACTAACAAAGGCTGGATATCAAAAACTTACTGAGACGAACACGAGGGCTTGGACAGGACTTGAAACTGGCGCTGACATAGACATTGACGGAGACTGAATTCGACAAGCACATGGGCATTGACATTGACAATACATAGACGCTGACATTGACAATGACGCAACAAGGAGTGACAAGAAACTGGGTCATTATATACACACACGCAGACAAGGGGTAACGAGATGAGGAACAGCTGGGTAAGACAGGTGGATGCAGATTGCAGGATACACTGGGAGAACACACACAGGTGAGAGCAATGGGCAATCACAGGGACAAGTCACACTAGGAGAAAACAAACACAAAACCTAACACTTATGGCACCACTGTGAAATATAGTGTTACCAAATACCATAAGTAGCAATTACTGAAACAATTGGAGCAGTAACTGAAAAAATTATTAGCACAGAACATGAATTCTGTCAGTAGCGCCGCAATGCATGCTCGAAGGCATGTTGGACGACAACAGTGTTGACTGACTCCCCCAAAGGAGCAGTGATGGCCAAATGAAGCGTCTTGAAGCAATGAAGCTTTGCAGACAATTGGTTCAAAGATTTGTGGTGGTTCGTTTGGTCTTATGACAGTCTTATGGCAGCACTGTCAAATAAAGTGCCATAACTACCATAACTAGCAATTAATGAAACAACCAGAACAGTAACTGAAGAAATAATTAGCACGGAACATGGATTTTGATTGTGAGCTTCATCTGTAGCGCTGCAAAGCATGCTGGGAGGCATGCTGGACGACAACAATGTTGACAGCAAGTGGTAGCAGAGGTTGACTGTCTCCCCCAAATGAAGCTTCTTGAAGCAATGATGGTGGTTCATAGTGGTTCATTTGGTCTTATGATATTCGTATGATGCCGCTGTCAAATAAAGTGTTACCGGTTCATATCTTTGGGTCTTAATATCTCATAATACAGTGAGGACAGCTGAGGCTTATAGTCCAATACGGCTTATCTATGAACAAATTTGGTGGGTGGCGGCTTATAGTTGGGTATGCCTTTTAGCGCGAAAATTATGGCATGTCACTCATGAAGGTGTCATGTCATAATTATAATTGTGTTATGGCGCTACTGCCATAACTAGCAATTAAAGAAACAACTGGAACAGTAACTGAAGAAATAATGAGCACAGAACATTTTGGTTGTTATTTACATCTGTAGCACCGCAATGCATGCTAGGAGGCATGTTAGACGACAACAGTGTTGACAGCAGGAGGTTGACTGACCCCCCCCCCCAAAGGAGCAGTGATGGCCAAATGAAGTTTCTTGAAGCAATGAAGCTTTGCAGCCTATTGGATCAGAGCTTCATGGTGGTTCATTTGGTCATTTGGACAGTCGTATGATGCCGTTGTCAAATAACGTGTTCCCGGTTATTATCTTCTGGTGTAAATATCCCATAATACAATGAGGGCAGCTGCATCTTATAGTCCAGTGCGGCTTATCTATGAACAAATGTCGTTTTGACATCAAATTTGGTGGGTTGCGGTTTACAGTCAGGTGCGCCTTATCGTGCGAAAATTACGGTATGTCACTTATGACAGTGTTATGTCATAATTATAATTTTCTTATGGTGCCACTGTCAAATAAAGTGTTACCAAATACCATAACTAGCAATTAATGAAACAATTGGAACAGTAACTGAAGAAATGATTAGCCCGGAACATGAATTCTGTCTGTAGCGTTGCAATGCATGCTGGGAGGCATGTTGGACGACAACAGTGTTGACAGCAGGAGGTTGACTGTCTCCCCCAAGGGAGCAGTGATGGCCAAATGAAGCCAAATGAAGCTTCTTGAAGCTTCATGGTGGTTCATTTGGTCTTATGACAGTCAAAGAAAGTGCTACTTGTGAATATCTTTTGGTGTAAATATCCCATAATAGCTTTGGGTTTTAGTCCAGTGCAGCTTGTCTATGAATAAATGCAGTTTTCAAATTTGGTGGGTGGCGGCTTATAGTCAGGTGCGCCTTATAGTACAAAAATTACGGTAATCAAAATTAGCTTTGTCCCCTCACTGATCATTTCAATACTGATATTCTGGTCATGTCTCATCAAACCCTGCTGGCATTTAAACACATGGTAATAAAGTTGAGTTTCTTTCCTGAAAATGGTTCGACTTTGATGTATGTGTGGCATGACATAGTTTGACATGTGTTTTGCAGTAAACGCTCTTATTACAGGGCGGGAGTTTGTACAGGCTGTTATTGGCTAAACAGAGGTTGGCACTGAATAATGGATGATTGGCCGCCCGAGTTCATTTTTTTTTAGCCAAAGCGTCACGTAAACCAGGCTACGGCGTCATACGATCACTGCTCATCAACCTACAAATCCTTGCAATGGCGTATGTTTTAGCTAGAAACACACAAAGCGACGATCTGTATACACACAACCCCCATTGGTGAGCGACTGGTCAACAATTAGCAACAGGTGCAGGAAAGTTCAGCGTGCGTGTGCTGCAGGACTGAAATTGAAAACCAGGCCACTCTTTAACCACAGTAATGCCTCCTCGCCCCCACCCATACATTATCTTCCAAGCAAAGGGGACCGTGTAGGAAAAAATTGCCCACCACCACATGAAGAGCAGAGACGCTAACTCTATTTTCCAGCTAAATTCCAGGAAAGACAAAACGCCTCTTGAAAGAAGTCGATATAAAGGTCACCGGTTTAACATATTCCGCTTTCTCTTCTTTTACAATGCAATAACTATTGCTGTAAGACCTTAAGTGAGCAAACTCAGTCATTGTTTCCAAATTTCTGTTCCCGTTTTATAGTAAAACTTGAAACTTTCCTCTCCGAACGCGAGTCATGACTTGGCCGCCGTTGTATTTCAGTTGAGATGGCAACGTTTCAAACAAAAAGGTGTCACCGCTCAAGAGTTCAAGTTGACCTGTCAATCAGGCGCTTTTACAGCATTTTAAAGTTTACAAGAGCGTGACATAACCTTGTAAATCAGTCAGCGTACGCCGGCGTCTGCCAAATCGAAAAAGCCCGCCTCTAGTGTCAGACCAACCTGTACCGTGTGTTTACGGCTAAACACCGGCTTAGACTAAAACCGTTTGGGTTTTCTGTGACATTTACAGTGCTGGCCAAAAGTATTGGCACCCCTGCAATTCTGTCAGATAATGCTCAATTTCTCCCAGAAAATGATTGCAATTACAAATGCTTTGGTATTAATGTCTTCATTTATTTTGCTTGTGATGAAAAAACTAAATAACTAGAAACTGCAATTTCTGAAGAAATTAGTTTGGACCTTTACTGTGTGAAGGTACAGATCTTAGCCCCGCCCAGGTTGATTTGTGGACATTTTGGGGACAATATCAGGTCGCTTCCTGTTGATTTCGGTACATTTGGGGGACACATCCTGGTCATATCAGGTCATTTAGAGACATTTGGGGGGCGTGTCCTAGTCATATCAAGTCATTTGGGGACATTTGGGGGGCGTGTCCTGTCATATCAGGTCATTTGGGGACATTTGGGGGGGTGTCATGGTTATATCAGGTCATTTGGGGACACTTGGGGGGCGTGGCCTGGTCATATTATGTCATTTGGGGATATTTGGGGCGTGTCCTGGTCATAAGTGGTCATTTGGGGGGCGTGTCCTAGTCATAGATCATTTGGGGACATTTGGGGGGCGTGTCCTAGTCATATCAGGTCAATTGGCGACATTTGGGGGCGTGTCCTAGTCATATCAGGTCATTTGGGGACATTTGGGGGGGGTCCTGGTTATCTCAGGTCATTTGGGGACACTTGGGGGACGTGGCTTGGTCATATTAGGTCATTTGGGAATATTTGGGGGCGTGTCCTAGTCATATCAGGTCAATTGGCGACATTTGGGGGGCGTGTCCTAGTCATATCAGGTCATTTGGGGACATTTGGGGGGGTGTCCTGGTTATATCAGGTCATTTGGGGACATTTGGGGGGCTTGTCCTAATCATATCTGGTAATTTCCTGTGGGTTTTGGGGACATTTGTTTTTTTGCAATTGAAAATGAATGGGTAATTTGGACGTCTGTGGTCGTCAATGGCATCGACTTACAGTTGCTTCAATGGAATCCAAGTAAATAGGCATCAATACAATCGACAAACATTCTTCCATATGCGTCAATGGAATCTGGGACATTTGGGGGAAACGCCCTATTGATATCTGGTCATATCCTGTTGATTTGGGGACATTAATTTTTTTGTCATTGAAAATGAATGGGAAATTTGGGCATCCATGGCCGTCAATGTCTTCGACTTACATATATGTCAACGGAATCCAAGTACATTGGCATCAATAGATTCGGCATACAGGCCGTCAATGGCATCAATGCACTGTAAATTCCATTGGAAGTGAATGGGAAATTTGAACCAACGTTGCATCCCATTAAAAGTGAATGAGAAAGTTTTTGGCAAATTTCGCAGTTCGCCGTTATTTTGTCTAAAGGTTGTACTAACAAGTATTAGGCTGAGGTAGATTCGGGTGTGGCAGGGTTGTGTGAGTGCACAAGTAGATACAAACAGCAGTTTCATTTCCTAAAATTCAAAACAAGACAAATAGAATAGTGGATGTTATCCTGCAGGTAAACAGAAGCAAATACAGTCAGGACACCCCCACCAACCGCTGACTCACTTGTGAGCAAGGTCATCTCCAGGTTGACCTGACACTGACCCAAGCTTGTTATAAGTCCTAAAAGACAAAAGTATTGGCACCCTCAGCCTAATACAGTCTTACAGTCAAATTGTCAAATAAAGTGCTATAGTCATGTGTGCCTTATAGTCCGAAAACTACGGTACACATCAAAATTTGTTTCGTTTTCTTGCAGTGGACAAATTCAGTTTTGTAACTAATGGGTCAAATTCCGTGTTACCAAATACCATAACCACCAATTACTGAAACAACCGGAACTGTAACTGAAGAAATAATTAGCATAGAACATAAATTTTGATAGTTACAGTGGGGCTAATAAGTATTTAGTCAACCACTAATTGTGCAAGTTCTCCCACTTGAAAATATGAGAGATGCCTATAATTGTCAACATGGGTAAACTTCAACCATGAGAGACAGAATGTGTGAAAAAACTCACATTGTTTGATTTTTAAAGAATTTATTTGCAAATCATGGTGGAAAATAAGTATTTTGTCACCAACAAACAAGCAAGATTTCTGGCTGTCAAAAGGAGATTTTCACTCAAAATCTCTCGATACATGGCCCCATTCATTCTTTCCTTTACACAGATCAGTCGTCCTGGTCCCTTTGTAGAAAAACAGTCCCAAAGCATGATGTTTCCACCCCCGTGCTTCACAGTGGGTATGGTGTTCTTCGGATGCAATTCAGTATTCTTTCTCCTCCAAACACGAGAACCTGTGTTTCTACCAAAAAGTTCTATTTTGGTTTCATCTGACCATAACACATTCTCCCAGTCCTCTTTGTGGTTCTGGGATTTTTGCTCACCGTTCTTGTTATCATTTTGACGCCACGGGGTGAGATCTTGAATGGAGCCCCAGATCGAGAGAGATTATCAGGGGTCTTGGATGTCTTCCATTTTCTAATAATTGCTCCCACAGTTGATTTCTTTACACCAGGCATGTCCAAAGTCCGGCCCGGGGGCCAAATGCGGCCCGTGGTCAAATTTCATCCGGCCCCCAGCCTCTGTCATAAAATCAATAATGTCTGGCCCGCACACAGACTTAATAAATTGGTCAGCAGTACTGCAACCAGCATATGAAGTAACTTACACATGAAATGCTGCTTCTCATTTACCCACTAAAAGGCAGCAGCACTGCCTGTTAGGTATATCACATTTGATACACCTAAAATTGAATGATTTTGAGACTAATTTAGAATTTTGACATTTCTTTTTGAAAAAAAAAAAAAAAAAAAAGATGGATGCAAGTCAACACATGCATCTGCAGGTTCCATGAGAAAAAAAAACATGATTTAGCATGGGTTATAGATATTAGAGCGCTTATTACACATATTCATTTTGACTTCTCTTTTTACAAATTTGAAAAAAAGGTTTCATTAGGACCTTATTTTTCAAATTTTGGGATTCTCTGATAATTGCTTCATGCTGCAGTTATTTAAGGGCTAAACAACATGACCCCGTATGACCCATTACTTCCATTTTCTAAAATAGCAAAAATCAACAAAAAAAAGAAAATTGACTGTGACGGCCGACGCTTCAAAGACAAGTGGAAATTGGACTATTTCTTCACTAAAATACGCAACAACTGCGTC
This sequence comes from Corythoichthys intestinalis, assembly GCF_030265065.1. NCBI lineage: Eukaryota > Metazoa > Chordata > Actinopteri > Syngnathiformes > Syngnathidae > Corythoichthys > Corythoichthys intestinalis. Next base: position 17,567,999 of record NC_080407.1, read on the forward strand.
TGCCTCATTTGCAAAGAGACAGTCGCTGTTTTTAAAGATTTCAATGTTAGGCGATATTACCAAACAAGACTATCTGACATGTACGACAAGATTACAGGGAAGGTACGCAGCGAGAAATTGAAGCAACTTGAAGCTAGTTTGATTTCACAGCAGCAGTATTTCGCAAATGCTCGAGAGTCGAAAGAGAACGCCACAAAGGCTAGTTGCAAGATTGTTGAAATCATTCATTAAAAAAAAAATAAAATAAAGCAAATGTGCCACACTGAATGGCTTGCTAAAATTTGCTTAAATATATTGTTCTACATAAAGGACGTCAGCCAAGGTCGGCCCCCCCACATTTTTACCACAACAAATCTGGCCCCCCTTGCAAAAAGTTTGGGCACCCCAGTTTACACCAAGCGTTTTACCTATTGCAGATTCTTCCCTGCCTGGTGCAGGTCTACAATTTTGTCTCTGGTGTTCTCCGACAGCTCTTTGGTCTTGGCCATAGTGGAGTTTGGAGTGTGACTGACTGAGGTTCTGAACAGGTGTCTTTTATACCAATAATGAGTTAGAACAGGTGCCATTAATACAGGTAACGAGTGGAGCCTCGTTAGAAGAAGTTAGACCTCTTTGACAGCCAGAAATCTTCCTTGTTTGTAGGTGACCAAATATTTATTTTCCACTCTAATTTGGAAATAAATTCTTTAAAAATCAAACAATGTGATTCCCCCCCCACATTCTGTCTCTCATGGTTGAGGTTTACCCATGTTGACAATTACAGGCCTCTCTAATCTTTTCAAGTAGGAGAACTTGCACAATTGGTGGTTGACTAAATACTTATATACATCCGTAGCGCTGCAATGCATGCTAGGAGGCATGTTGGACAACAACAGTGTTGACAGCAGGGGGCAACAAAGGTTGAATATCTCCCCCAAGAGAACAATTATGGCCAAATAAAGCTTCTTGAAGCAATTAAGCTTTGCAGCCAATTGGTTCAAAGCTTCGTGGTGGTTCATTTTGTATGACGACAGTCGTATGATGCCGCTGTCAAATAAAGTGTTACCGGTTCATATTTTTTGGGGTAAATAGCCCAAAAATTACGGTAGATTACGGTGTGGCAGGGTAACGTGAGTGCGCGAGTAGATACAAACAGCAGTTTCATTTCCTAGAATTCAAAACAGAGAAATAGAATAGTGGATGTTATCCTGCGGGTAAACAGAAGCAAATAGAGTCAGGACACCCCCACCAACTGCTGACTCACTTGTGAGTGGGGTCATCTCCAGGTTGACCTGACACTGACCCAAGCTTGTTATAAGTCCTAAAAGTTATGAGTGTAGGAAATATAAGCAGATAAAATAGGATTGCTGTGCTCTAAGCCCATCTATCGTAGGAACCCCCTCCCCTTGTTCAGGCTTAGAGGCCGATTACGGCATATGATATTGAATCCTCTTTGGTCTGTAGCTATTGTGTGAGTGTTTAAAGCTGCCCCAGCGGGGGATTGAGGGGGGTCCCTGTGCCTGGATAGAGACAACTCCGCCGCCCGACCTTGCAACGGTGGGCGCTTTCAGGTCAGGAGTTCAGCGGGTAGCTAAGTAATGACCTTCAATCAGCATCCATCGCTTACTGATGGGACACATGGCTGCTCAGGTAGATGGTGGAAGGCTTAGCGTCACTCTTCGCTGATGAAGCGCCATTAGATTTACATAATGTCCTGATTATACCCTTCGGATTTTGGGTTCAACAAGCCAGCGTGAGTGAGTGTACATGTAAAAGCACCTTTGTTCTTTCCCGTTTTATTATTCTACACTGAACTAATTCAGAATAAAATGCACCTACAGTGCTGGCCAAAAATATTGGCACCCCTGCAATCTTCATTTATTTTGCTTGAATTGAAAAAACACAAAACAGAATGACAAAAAAAAAAAAAAAAATCATTATACTTTTACACAAAACTCCAAAAAAGGGCCGGACAAAAGTATTGGCACCCTTTGAAAAATCATGTGATGCCTCTCTAACTTGTGTAATCAACAGCACCTGTTACTTACCTGTCACACATAACAGGTGGTGGCAATAACTAAATCACACTTACAGCCAGTTAGAATGGATTAAAGTTGACTCAACCTTTGTCCTGTGTCGTTGTACCACATTGAGCATGGAGAAAAGAAAGAAGACCAAAGAACTGTCTGAGACTTGAGAAGCAGAATTGTGAGGAAGCACGGGCAACCTCAACTCGATCTCCAAAGACCTGAATGTTCCTATGTCTACCGTGGGCAGTGTTATTAATAAGTGTAAAGCCCATGGCAATGTGGCTAACCTCCCTAGATGTGGACGGAAAAGAAAAATTCACGAGAGATTTCAATGAAAGATTGTACAGATGGTTGATAAAGAACCTTGAATAACATCCAAACAAGCTCAAGCTATCCTGCAGTCCGAGGGTACAACAGTGTCAGTTGGCGTCTGAATGAAAAGGGACTCTGTGGTAGGATACCCAGGAAGACCCCACTTCTGACCCAGAGATATAAAAAAGCTAGGCTGGCAGACAGGAAAGACTGTCAAATGAAGTGTTACCAAAATACCAGAGCTAGCAATTAATGAAACAACTGGAACAGTAACTGAATAAATAATTAGCACAGAACATAAATTTTGATTGTTATTTATGTGGGCTGTCAAACGATTAAAATTTTTAATGGAGTTAATCACAGCTTAAAAATTAATTAATCGTAATTTATCGCAATTCAAACCATCTATAAAATATATAAATATCTTTCTTTATTGTTGGAATGGAATGGATAAGACACAAGACGGATATATACTACATTCAACATACTGTACAGACGAACTGTATTTGTTTAATGTAACAATAAATCAACAAGATGGCATTAACATTAACATTCTGTTAAAGCGATTCATGGATAGAAAGACTTGTAGTTCTTAAAAGATAGATGTGAGTACAAGTTATAGAAATTTATATTAAAACCCCTCTTAATGTTTTCGTTTTCATAAAATTTGTAAAATTTTCAATCAAAAAATAAACCAGTAGCTCGCCATTGTTGATGTCAATAATTACACAATGGTGTAATTGGTGCTTAAACCCATAAAATCAGTCGCACCCAAGCGCCAGCAGAGGGCGAGAAAACACCAAAAACCACAAGTAACAAGCGGACATGACACTGTGCTGTCATTTTAATCTGTTTGAGCGGGGCATGTGCGTTAATTGCGTCAAATATTTTAACGTGATTAATTTAAAAAATTAATTACCGCCCGTTAAAGCGATAATTTTGACAGCCCTAGTTGTAATGTAACAAATCAAAACAAATTGTAGAGTCGTCATGCATTTTAATGCTTACCTGTCATTTTTAGTAAGCAGAGGCAAGCTCTGACTGATGAGACCATGACTCAGCAGCAGAATATCAGACGAGCCCATTCCCGTGTTAACCAGCAAACCCAGAACGAGTCGCTGCAGAATCGCGGTGACCCGATTGCGCACTTTAAGACTTGAGGAGTTCTCGAGAATCTGAAATGAAACGATTAATTAACCGTAATACCAGGAATGAAAATGGGTCAGGGGTTAAAAAGGTGAGAAGGGTGTGGAGGAAATATGTTCCGGTAGCCCTATTATTTACACATGTAATGCATGCTAGGAGGCAGGTGTTACCTATTAGCACCCCCAAAAAAATCAACCAATAAGCCGCACTGGACTATTAAAAATGAAGGAAAAACGTAGCGGCTTAAAGTCAGAAAATTAGGGTAGTGTTTAACAGCTACCAAGTTGCTTGCTAACTCATTTGCTCCCAAAAACATATAACTACAAATGACTATAACAATAAATATGTTCTATTTTTAATTGTTTCAGTGTCCCAAAGACGTATTGATACGTCTTTTATGTTTTTTTTTTTTTATTTATTTCAAAAAAGACATCTCTGGGTTCTGATTCAATTTAGCTCCAAAGCACAAAGCTAAAATTTCATTTTAAAGCAATAAAACTGGCCACTGGAGGGCAGTAGCGCATTCGGTAAGACCCGCAACCCGATTCAACGGCAACGAACGGCCAAGCCGCACGGCCGGGCACCGGCGGAAGACGACCGAATGGATGCCAGGCGGCGGACGACCGAGCAGAACAACCGGTAGGACGCCAAGGATGCCAGGCGCTGGACAACCGAGCAGAACGACCGGGACCACTAGTGCAGCGGACGATGCCTTTGAGTCCGTGCTGCTCGCGAGCAGAGCCTACAGAGACTCAAAAAAATTCATCTTTATGAGACAGACAGCGATGAGGGAAAAGTTTAACCGACTGTCACAGCCAGAACAGCGTCATCTTTCAGTTAGTTATGTGTAAATAAATTGTTACTTTGCTATTGAAGGGAAAAGGTACCGTTCTCGCACACACCATATTATTGTTTGCATTAGTCTAACACATTCATCGAACTATATTTTAGGCAGACTTCACTCAGTGCCCTTGACACAGTAAAGTTAATCACCTTATCGGCGCTCATGAGGGGGAAAAGGAAAAATGGTATCGTTTCTCGTAGGCACCGTCTAACTGTTTGCATTACTCGAACACACGTAATATAATCAATCAGGGAATAGTATCATTTCTCATATTCACTGTAGGACTGCACTACTCTAACACACCTAATGTAAAATCAATAGCACACCATAGTTTAAAGAAACAGAATAGATACACAACGCCATCTTATCACAGAAGCCCAAACGTGTGCGCCGCGAGCATGATTGAAGCACCAACTCTGGCAATCAGTCCTCCCGACAAACGAACAAGACCAGCGGGCTTTGTCCTAAAACAAGTAGTGCCAGCCCGGATAACAGAGTTGATAGCAGGCGCTTGTGACGTCAAGACCAGCGGTCGCTGTGGCAACCACATCCCATCCACGCACGAACCTAAACAGCCCGAAACCGGCCAGAGAGGGATGATCCCAAAGCAACGCCCGGACACACCTTCGGCCGGCCCACAGACTGAAAAAACACTGGACACCGAGATAAGACAGATTTTGCTGCTCAAAAACATTTGCTATGTCGCCTTGTTTTGGATACAGAATTGTCCCTCCGTTGTCTATTTTTGCGTTGTTTTTAACCATTGTTGAGGAATAAATTGTCAACCTGCTTTCGGCGAGTCTTCTTCCAACTTTTGAAACATGGAGTCAGTACAAAGGGTTAAAATAAGAAGAGAACGCACGAAGTTCCGCCTTCCCGGTTAGCGCGCGTGGAGGCAGCATCGGCAGAGCGGCACTTTGTTCAGCTGTCGCTGTTTCCGTGCGGCTTGTCAGGGGAAGTGAATTTCAACACGATCAAAAGCTCTATTTGTCTTGTTATTTATCTTATTTTGTAAAAGGAAAACATTATTCAGATGTTTGGGATGTAACTAAAGCAAAAAATCGCTGTGTATAAGTCAAATTTATGTTTGAAATGTATGCTTTCACAAAAGCTCAATTTCTCCGTTTTTTTCATTAGAAATTGGAAAATTACTCAAACTAAGTTATTTTCTAATGCTGATTTCTAAAGAATTGAAAAAGATATGAACTTACTTTTTTTCCTGTTGAACGAAGAGAGTCTAATCTTTTTTTTGGTTGGTTCCATCTAAAGATGTCCCGATCGATCTGGTCCGATCACGTCATTTTCAAAGTATCGGAATCAGCAAAAAAATATCGGCCATGCCTTTTTTTAATATATATATATATTTTTTTAATTAAATTGTTTTCTAATTGTATTTAACGTTACAGACATAATATGTTACACTCATCCAGAGTATTTAGTTTAGGACTCACGCTCAATCTGTAATGGCGTCGTTTTACCTATATAGGCAGCGTGAAATTAGTATGAATAGTGAATTTTGGCAACCTTTGGAGCCTTTTTTTTAACTGGCTAAAGCCTTACAATCCCTCTCCCTACGATTAGAAATATCATGGGAAGCAATGTGGGGAAGCAAGGTAGCAATAGATCTTTTTCTTAACACCTTATGTTATTTCCCAACGCAGAGAAGATATATCAATTGGTAGCACTACGCACAGTCATGGTTCCACTTCCCATCATGCATTTGGGCATGGCTACAGTATCATTTACTGACAAATACACTAGATTGCAATATTTAGTCACAATATACAAAGTCACAAGTATTTCTATCCGTGGATCCCTCTCACAGAAAGAATGTTAATAATGTAAATGCCATCCTGAGGATTTATTGTCATAATAAACAAATACAGTACTTATGTACTGTATGTTGAATGTATATATTCGTCCGAGTTTTATTCATTTTTTTCTTAATGCATTGCCAAAATGTATATGATCGGGAAAAATTATCGGGAATGATTGGAATTGAATCTGGAGCAAAAAAAAGCAATCGGATCGGGAAATATCGGGATCAGCAGATACTCAAAATAAAACAATCGGGATCGGATCGGGAGCAAAAAAACATGATCGGAACAACCCTAGTTCCATGTTTATATAGAAATAGAACAGAATTTTCTGTGGGCCTTGCAAAATCAGTCAAAATCCAGTAAAACGGCCGGGAGCTAAGGGCCTTGCTCCGGTGAAAATGGCTGGGAGTGAATGAGTTAACTATTAGCTTAGCTTTTAGCCAGGTTGTCACACTATAAACAGTTCATAGGATTGTTGAAAATGCTTATGTTGTTCAGTTCTGGACTCAATTTACTTTGAAAACTGTTTTCCCCTATTTTAAGGCAACGCAAGACAAAGAAAATCGGCATGTGGAGCAGTTTTAGTTATTTGGCGGCGCTATTTCGGTCCGCCGGCTGGCTTCAAATCCGGTCAAATTATATCGTCAGCTGACTGCCAGCATGTTGTCACTTTTATTGGCTTTCGGCGGAGTCGAATGAGCACCAGCGTGTCTGTTTTTATGAGCGGACATGCTCATGTGGTTTTGAATGGATAATACATACATATCCAGCCAAGCTCCTGCTGCAGACCACCGGCATCATTCGAGCCGGTCTTTGTTTCATCTAATTAAAGAGCGCGCCCGGCCCGGTTGGCTCGCTAGCTGTTTATTTCAGGCAAAAAATTGACACAAGCATCATTAGCAGTCAGTGCCCTCCTCTTTAGTTAGTCTTTCCCGGCCTACTCGCGCTTTATTTTTACCCAAAGGCATGTCAGCGTCGAACAAAGGGAGGAAGTGCCCCTGCCATTAGCTTCTTACAAAGTTATTTTTAGTCCTTGGGTTATATTCAGCGCTATTCTGCCAGATTTAGATGTGAACCACGGGGCGGGTGATTGTTGAGGAGCTTGTCGTTTGGAGCACAATCACTTGGCTTTGAGCGCGACTCGTTGGGGTTATTCAGAGTTTTATTGTACAAGCGAGCTGGGCCGATTCCCTTCGCGATCCTCGTGATCTTTCGCTTTTTTAGTTTGATACTCCGACTCGTGCCAGATTCTCTCTCCCTGTTGCATAATGGCTTCTCAGTGGAAGCCTCTGGATGTGATGTTCTGCACGCTGGATTTTATTTGACATGTTAGTTTTTCTTCTAACGCTTCTGGACACATCCTTAGCAGTGTACCCTAAGGTCACCTAGTTTTTTGGCCGTTAATATTAACACTGTCTTATCCACTTGTATGACAATCCTTTGCGCCGTGGTGCGACCGCAAGTCAAAAACAGAACCTCGTATTGTCCAACGCTTGCAAATGATCCCTTAGCCTGAGTGCTTATTATGGATGCGTCTATTTGGAATGATTGCACATTTCAAATCCAATGGCTGGTCACTGTCTCTGGCTCGCTCGCCCCCTCTGGGAGCAACACAGCCGCAATCCTCCCACGCCTGCACTCACTAACTCCCCGTCACTGACTCACTACACCAAATTCTGTTCTGTCCCAAACCAACCCACTGACCTCGGCCTTGTGTATAGTCCTCTGATCCGCCCGTGGCATGCGAGCCAATGACCAACATTTTGGAGTCATCATTGTTTACTAAAAATTGCAATTTTTGGTGAAATTACGATGGAGCCTTGCTGTGGTAGATACAGATCTATTCGATCACTTCCTGTTGATTTGGGGACATTTAGGGGACATACATGGCCGTCAATGGCATGGACATGCATGGTTGTCCATGGCATTGACTTACTTGGGCGCTTTGTTGATTTGGGGACATTTCGGGGACATACATGGCCGTCAATGGCATGGACATGCATGGTTGTCAATGGCATCGACTTACTTGGGCGCCAGTTGAATGCCAGTGGGCTTTAATGTTAAGTTTCTGGTCAAAAATCACAACCACACAGGTTTTTCCGCCATTAAAAAATGAATGGGAAATTTGGACGTACATTGCTGTCAATGGAATGGACGTGCATGGCTGTCAGTGGCATCAACTTACTTGGGCGCCAGTTGAATGCCAATGGGCTGGAATGGTAAGTTTTTGGTAAAAAAAAAAAAGAAAACAAAAAAACAACGGCATAGGTTTTTCCGCCATTGAAAATGAATGGGAAATTTGGACGTACATTGCTGTCAATGGCATGGACGTGCAAGGCTGTCAGTTGCATCAAATTACTTGTGTGCCAGTTGAATGTCAGTTGACATTAACTGTACAGTAAGCGTATGGTCTAAAATCAAAACCATACATGTTTTTCTGCCATTGAAATGAATAGGAAATTTGGACGTACATGGCTGTCAATGTCATGGACGTGCATGGCCGTCAATGGCATGCACATGTATAGCTGTCAATGACATCGACTTACTTGGGCGCCAGTTGAATGTCAGTGGGCTGTAATGATAAGTGTATGGTCAAAAATCGAAGCCATACGTGGTTTTCTGCCATTGAAAATGAATAGGAAATTTGGACGTGCATGACCGTAAATGTCATGGATTTGCATGGCTGTCTATGGCATCGACCTACTTGGGCGGTAGTTGAATGCCAACGGGCTGGAACGGTAAGTTTTTGGTAAAAAAAAAACAAAAAAAAAAACACAACCATATAAGTTTTCCGCCATTGAAAATGAATGGAAAAATTTTGGACTTACATTGCTGTCAATGGCATGGACGTGTATGGCTGCCAGTGGCATCAAATTAATTGTGTGCTAGTTGAATGTCAATGGGCTTTAATGGTATGTTTTTGGTCAAAAATCACTATCACATAGGTTTTTCCGCCATTGAAAATGAATGGAAAATTTGGACGTACATTGCTGTCAATGGCATGGACAAGCATAGCTGCCAATGACATCGACTTACTTGGGCGCTAGTTGAATGTCAGTGGGCTGTAATGGTAAGTGTATGGTCAAAAATCAAAACCATCCATGTTTTTCTGCCATTGAAAATGAATAGGAAATTTGGACGTCCATGGCTGTCAATGGCACTGATTTACATGGGCCCCAGTTGAATGTCAATGGGCTATAAGCAGTCAAAAATCACAACCACCTATGTTTGACTGCCATTGAAAAAGGTAGAGGGAATGTTTGCCATTATAAATGAATGGAACGATGTACAGGGCCATCGATGGCATCTCCATTAGAAATGAATGGGCAAGTTTTTGGCCAATTTTGAGCCAGTGAATTCCGCCCCCCCCCCCCCCCCCGAAAAACGCGTTTACGGGTGAACAGAAAATTTTATTTGTATTTTTCCTTCACTCGTAAACGCAGTTTTTGTGAAATTTTCTTTTTCAAAATGTATCTTGTCTGACAATTTTTTGACCAAATTGCATAATTTGCACATAAAAAATTCCAAGACGGTAAGGGCATAAAGTTGTATACCGAATTTGGCAAAAACCTATGATTTCCCCCAAAATTCGCCAAAAACTACCATTCATTTCTAATGGGATGCCATTTATAGCCATGTAAGTCAAAAAATTCCCATTCATTTCCAATGGCAGAAAATCTTAGGTCCTTGTAATTTTTGACTATTTATCATGACAGCTAATTGACATTAAACTGGCGCCCAAGTAAGTCCATGCCATTGACAGCCATTCACGTCCATGCCATTGACGGCCATGTACGTTCAAATTTCCCATTCATTTCCAATAGCAGGAAATCTTAGGTCCTTGTGATTTTTCACCATTTACCATGACAGCCCATTGACATTCAACTGGCACCCAAGTAAGTTAATGCCATTGAGAGCCATGCACGTCCATGCCATTGACGGCCATGTATGTCCAAATTTCCCATTCATTTTCAATGGCAGGAAAACCAGTGTGGTTATGATTTTTGACCAAAACTTGACATTCAGCTGGCGGCCAAGTAAGTCGATGCCATTGAAATGACCTGATATCAACAAGACGTGTCCCAGAAATGTCCGCAAAGTGACCTGATAGATCTGTACATACCACAGCAAAGGCTCATTGTAATTTCTCCAGAAATGGCAGTTTCTAGTTAGCATTGTGAGCATGTTTTTGCATTTTCTTTCGTTCAATATTTCCTCGTAAAAGATCAACACTCGACCGTACCATAGCATAGCACTTCATTTGTGCTTCCAGTTTGGATTGAAGTACCATAGTTCTGTCAGAAGCCTTGCTGAAACCACATTGCAGACAATTCTACGATATTTATAAAAGCGTGAGGGGCGTGTAGACGTTCTCACATTTTCGTCCCATCTTCATTATGTGGTTGTCTACTTTTGCTCCCAGTCAAGGAAGTGGGCGGCAACACTAGTTGTTGCTGCATAGTGGCGGTGAGTGGGCGAGTAAATAGTCTGTGAAGCAAAATAGCAGCGTTTGCATAAACATTCGCAAAGCTTTGATTTTCTTTGTAATTATATTCGCTTGAATATTACAGCGCTAACATTAAAGAAGGGGCAACTGAATGTTAGCTTGTTGGGTTCACGCACCAGACCAGAGTTCCGAGGTCAAAGCGAGACTGTTTGGGTTCGAAATGAGGATACACCTCATGGGGGCCGGATTCTGGTCACGTGATGCGTCCCAGAGAGACGGTGTAATTACTTTCTAGCTACTGATAGTTATATTTACAATAGTATATCATTTAAACAAGTAAAGTACTTGAGTTAAATGACACTTGTTGTATTGTATATATAAAAAAATAAAGAATTGATAATGTAAAACCATTTACGAGTAAACTAACACCTCAGAAACTTTCACTTCAGAGTTTGCATCCGAAAGTTGTTTTTCTATGTGCTTTTTGCAAGCAGACCATTCATATACAGTGGGGCAAATAAGTATTTAGTCAACCACTAATTGTGCAAGTTCTCACACTTGAAAATATTAGAGAGGCCTGTAATTGTCAACATGGGTAAACCTAAACCATGAGAGACAAAATGTGCACAATGTTTGATTTTTCAAGAATTCATTTGCAAATCATGGTGGAAAATAAGTATTTGGTCAATGCCAAAAGTTCATCTCAATACTTTGTTATGTACCCTTTGTTGGCAATAACGGAGGCCAAACGTTGTCTGGAACTCTTCACAAGCTTTTCACACACTGTTGCTGGTATTTTGGCCCATTCCTCCATGCAGATCTCCTCTAGAGCAGTGATGTGTTGGGGCTGTCGTTGGGCAACACGGACTTTCAACTCCCTCCACAGATTTTCTATGGGGTTGAGACCTGGAGACTGGCTAGGCCACTCCAGGACCTTGAAATGCTTCTTACGAAGCCACTCCTTTGTTGGCTTGGCTGTGTGTTTGGGATCATTGTCATGCTGAAAGACCGAGCCACGTCTCATCTTCAATGCTCTTGCTGATGGAAGGAGATTTTCACTCAAAATCTCTCGATACATGGCCCCATTCATTCTTTCCTTTACACAGATCAGTCGTCCTAGTCCCTTTGCAGAGAAACAGCCCCAAAGCATGATGTTTCCATCCCCATTCACAGTGGGTATGGTGTTCTTCAGATGCAATTCAGTATTCTTTCTCCTCCAAACATGGGAACCTGTGTTTCTACCAAGAATTTCTATTTTGGTTTCATCTGACCATAACACATTCTCCCAGTCCTCTTCTGGATCATCCAAATGCTCTCTAGCGAACCACAGACGGGCCTGGACGTGTATTTTCTTCAGCAGGGGGACACGTCTGGCAGTGCAGGATTTGAGTCCTTGGCGGCGCATTGTGTTACTGATAGTAGCCTTTGTTACTGTGGTTCCAGCTCTCTTTCGGTCATTCACTAGGTCCCCCCGTGTGGTTCTGGGATTTTTGCTCACCGTTCTTGTTATCATTTTGACGCCACGGGGTGAGATCTTGCATGGAGCCCCAGATCGACGGAGATTATCAGTGGTCTTCCATTTTCTAATAATTGCTCCCAAAGTTGATTTCTTAACACCAAGCGTTTTACCAATTGCAGATTCAGTTTCCCAGCCTGGTGCAGGTCTACAATTTTGTCTCTGATGTCCTTCGACAGCTCTTTGGTCTTGGCCATAGTGGAGTTTGGAGTGTGACTGACTGAGATTGTGGACAGGTGTCTTTTATACCGATAATGAGTTAAAACAGGTGCCATTAATTCAGGTAACGAGTGGAGCTTCGTTAGACCTCTTTGACAGTCAGAAATCCTGCTTTTTTTTGTAGGTGACCAAATACTTATTTTCCACTTTAATTTGGAAATAAATTCTTTAAAAATCAAACAATGTAATTTTCTGTTTTTTTCCACATTCTGTCTCTCATGGCTGAGGTTTACCCATGTTGACAATTACAGGCCTCTCTAATCTTTTCAAGTAGGAGAACTTCCACACTTGGTGGTTGACTAAATACTTATTTGCCCCACTGTACATTGGGAAAACAGTTAAATAAAGAACCTAAAGTTGACAGTTGAATGCTTTCACGTGGAGTTGTTTTGCTGGATCGACTCTCCTCCAAGACTTTTGTGGACTACAGCAGCATACAGATGTTGAAAGTTAGTGAAAGAAAGAGAGAGGGCCCGATGCTGTGGCTTGGAAGCATCCCAGAATGGGGCCCCTCTCTCCTCCAGCAGCTCCTCTCCTCCCTTGTTATTGTTTTGACTGAGTTCGGGTGGGGGGGTGAGCGGGTTCACGATGGGGGTAAGGCCCTGCCTATTATGTCTGAGCATCTTGGAATCTAGGTCAGGATTCAACCTCATCTTTTCCACCCTCCCTCTCTCCTTCCACTCCTGCCGTGACCACTGCCAAAAATCTTTAATCCCGCACTGCCTTTTTCACTCCTCGCCGTCTTGATCGATGCACGCCGCCCGTCTAAACCTTCCGTCGCTCCTCCTCTTCCCCTATCTCGCCCCTGTCTCTTGGCGCCAAATGCCAGGCATTTATCTGGGATAAGCAGATGTCCCCTTTGCTTCAGGGAGAACGAAAGGGGAGGGGCGGGGTACGAGACCACAGAGGCGGCAGCCGATATTTTACGCGGCTTCTGCCTTTGAATGTCAATTCTTCAAGAAAACTTTCATCTGCAACCGAGCCGAATGTGTGCGGGGGATTAGGTTCGGATTCATTGTTTATTGTGACATTTATCGCTTTGAATTGATCTGATGGAAATTGGCTGCGTCAGCAGGGTCACGAGTTTCATATGTAACATGGAGAATGCAGTTGAACAAGTTTATACGCTTATTGTGATGATGTTTTGCAACCTCAGATGACTCAGGTGCGACTTATAGTCCAGATAAAACTTATTATCATGATTGTCGCTCCAGTTTTTGGTCCAATAATATCAAGACTGCAATGTCTGGAGAAATTACGATGGGCCTTTGCTGTGGTCGAAAACAGATCTAAGTCCCGCCCAGGTTTATTTGGGGATATTTCGGGGACAATATCAGGTTGATATGGGGACATTTGAAGGACACTTCTTATTGATATCAGGTATTTTCCTGTTGATTTGGGGACATTTCTGGGATGTCCTGGTGATATCAAGTCAATGCCATGTAAATGCCATTGGAAATGAATGGGAAATTTGGACGTACATAGCCATCAATGACATCGACTTACATAGGCATCAATGGAATCCAAGTGCATTGGCATCAATAGAATCGACATAAATGGCTGTCACTGGCATCAGTGTACAAGGGCGTCAATGCAATTTGAATGCCATTGAAAAATGGGAAAATTGGACGTACATGGCCATCAGTGGCATTGACTTACATGTGCGTCAATGGAATCCAAGTACATTGGCATCAATAGAATTGACATAAATGGCCGTCACTGGCATCCGTGTAGATTGGCGTCAATGCAAAGTAAATGCCATTGGTTATGAATGGGACATTTGGACGTACATGGCCCTCAATGGCATTGACTTACATAAATTGGCATCAATAGAATTGACATAAATGGCTGTCAATGGCATGGATGTGCATAGGCCTCATTGGCATATGTGTAAATGGGCATTAATGCAATGTAAATGCCATTGGGAATGAATGGGAAATTTGGACGTAAATGGTCGTCAATGGCATCGACTTACAAATGCTTCAATAGAATCCAAGTACATTGGCATCAATAGAATTGACATACATGGCCGTCACTGGCATCTGTGTGCAAGGGCATCAATGCAATGTAAATTCCATTGGAAATGAAGGGGAAATTTGGACGTACATGGCCATCAATGGCATCGACTTACATATGCGTCAATGGAATCCAAGTACATTGGTAACAATAGAATTGACATACATGGCCATCAATGGCATCGTGTACAAGGGCGTCAATGCGATGTAAGTGCCATTTGAAATGGGTTATTTGGGACGTACATGGCCGTCAATGGCATCGACTTATATATGTGTCAATGGAATCCAAGTACATTGGCATCAATAGAATTGACATACATGGCTGTCAATGGCATGCACGTGCATAGACTTCATTGACATCTGTGTACTTGGGCGTCGATGCAATTTAAATGCCATTGGAAATGAATGGGAAATTTGGACGTACATGGTTGTCAATGGCATCGACTTAAATATGTGTCAATGGAGTCCAAGTAAATTTCAAGAGTCGACAAACTTTGCCGTCAATGGCATGCACGTGCATAGACCTCATTGGAATGTGTGTACCTTGGGGTCAATGCGATGTAAATGGCATTGGAAATAAACGGAAAATTTGGACATACATGGCTGTCAATGGCTTCCCATTAGAAATGAATGGGACTGTTTTTGGCAAATTTCTGGGGAACCGTAATTTTTTTTCCAAATTCTGCATAGAACTTTTATGCCTCTCACCGTGCTAGAATTTTTTATGTCCAAATTATGTAATTTGGTCAAAAATTGGCAAAGCCCCATATCAAAAGTAAATGTCTGCCCTGTGTACGCGAACACATCAGGCGGTTGAAGGTTAAAGCAACAGGAGATGCGTCATATCTTAAAAGAAACAGCATAACTTAGATAGTCAGCTGTGTTTTGGGCAACCAAAACCACTAAAATATCTTTTGGGTGTTCCAAAAATTTTAGGGGGGAAAAAAAAATCATAAAATAACCGTTTGCTTAATTTCGAACATATTTTACAGATTACAAGTCTCACCTGAGTATAAATTAGTATAAATCTGAACATAGACTCTGGAATTTGATACATGTTGCAAATCCCAATGGCTCCTCAAAAATGTCGCCCCCCCACCTTATCTGCTGTCTTCATCCCAGGCATGTCAAACAAGAGATGAGCTTCATTCTTTGCATGCCGCAAACAAGCCGATTTTAAGATTGTCGGTATCACCCGTCTGCATTGTCATGTGTCACGACACTCGAGGGACAAACTAGACAGATAATGTCCTTTTAAGTGTAAGAGCTGTGTTTTCTTACATCAATTTGTGCCTTCTTTGTGCGCGTACACACTCCTGGCCCTGATAGCTGACAGGCATGACTGTAGCGTTGGGAGGGGGATGGAAGGAGGAAGTCATTGTTACAAGCCGCCTATCCGGAGTTATCACGTCTAAGAGATGTGGCACTGTCACTGGGTTCACTGACTTAATCGTGTGTGTTGGCAGGTGGGGGTCACAAACACATTGGGTGGCCTGATTTAGCCGTTGTTCGCCCTTCAAAAGCTAACACAGATTTAAATTAATGTCTACCGTAACTTTCGGACGATAAGCCGCTACTTTTTACCCTCGTTTTGAATCCTGCAGTGCAGTTTAGTTCTTGATTTGGGTTAATTTCTTCAGTTACTGTTCTAGTTGTTTCATTAATTGCTAGCTATGGTATTTGATAACACTTTATTTGATATTGGCACCATAAAACAGCCATAAGACCATCATAATTATGACATGACACAATCATAGGCATTATTGAATGCTTATGTCATTAAGTATCATCCGGAAAAAGGTGCAAATACCATAGCTAGCAATTCATGAAACAACTAGAACAGTAACTGATGAAATAATTAGCAAAGAACATGAATTTTGATTGCTATTTACATCTGCAGCGCGACAATACATGCAAGGAGGCATGTTAAATGACAAGAGTTTTGACAGCAGGAGGCAGCAGAGGTTGACTCTCTTCCCCAAGAGAGCAGTTATGGCCAAATGAAGCTTCTTGAAGCAATGAAGCTTTGCAGAAAATTGGTTCAAAGCTTCATGGTGGTTCATTTGGTTCAATAGGTAACACTTTATTTGACAGCGGCATCATAAGACTGCCATAAGACCGTCATAATTATGGCATGAAATTATCATTGACATTAATGACTGCTTATGACATATGTTATTAAGTATCATCCGGCAAATTATGAAACTCCATTTATGTCCAGCTTGGATCTTTTACATCCATTCAAAAGTGAGATCATTTGCCGGATGACACAAAATGACATCTGTCATAAGCATTTATCAATGCTCATGGCAGTGTCATGATGGTCTTATGACTGTTTTATGGTGCCAATGTCAAAGAAAGTGCTATCAAATACCGTGGGTAGCAATTAATGAAACAACTAGAACAGTAACTGAAGAAATAATTAGCACAGAAATGAATTTTGATTGCTATTTACATCTGTAGCGCTGCAGTGCATGCTAGGAGGCATGTTGGATGACAACAGCGTTGACAGCAGGGGGCAGCAAAGGTTGACTGTCTCCCCCAAAAGGGCACTTATGGCCAAATGAAGCTTCTTGAAGCAATGAAGCTTTGCAGAAAAATGATTCAAAGCTTCATGTCTGTTGATTTGGTGTAATAAGTAACACTTTATTTGACGGCTGCGTCATAAGACTGGCATAAGACAGTCCTAATTATGTCATGACTATATCATGGGCATTAATGAATGCTTATGACAGATGTCATTAAGTCATTAACTCCATTTATGTCCAGCTCGGATCTTTTATAGCCATTCAAAAGTTAGATCATTTGCTCATGGCAGTGTCATGTCATAATTTTTATGGTCTTATGGTGACACTGTCAAATAAAGTGCTATGAAATACCATAGCTAGCAATTAATGAAACAACTTGAACAGTAATTGAAGAAACAATTAGCACAGAACATGAATTTTGATTGCTGGTTACATCTGTAGCACTGCAATGCATGCAAGGAGGCATGTTGGACGACAACAGTGCAGTGATGGCCAAATGAAGCTTCTTGTAGCAATGAAGCTTTGAAGCAAATCAGTTCAAAGCTTCATGGTGGTTCATTTAGTCTTGGACAGTCTTATGATGCCACTGTCAAATAAAGTTTTACTGGTTAATATTTGCGTAAATATCCAATAATACAGTGAGGACAGCTGTGGTTTATAGTCCATTGAGGCTTATCTATGAACAAATGCCGTTTTCATGTCAAATTTGGTGGGTGGCAGCTTATAGTCCGAAAATTACGGTAATTTTACAGTGAGGTATTGCGGTATTTTCTAGCACCTCGCGATTCTAGTCTAGCGTACTTAATGAAGTGTGACAAATGTGTTTCTCTATACCCCAGCAAACCACAAACGATCGATATCCCTCTCGACCGTCTCATTGACACAACGGCAAAATCATTATCCTCCTCCGTCGCATCAAATCCCCACTTGACTACCTGACAGATGCATATAATTAGATCGGGGACATTATCTGCAAGGGTCAGAGTTCCTCCCGAGGCACCTTGGGCGACGGCGGCCCCCGGTGACACGCGGGACGAGGGCGCGCCGACGCGACCAATTAGAGGTCGCTTAGTTAAGGAATGGCGCTGGTATCAGCAAGGCTGCTAACAATGTGACGCCGCGCAAACAGAAAGAGGAAGTGATAAGAGGTTGTAAAAAGCAACTTGGCGAGAGTGACTCAAGGTGGTAAAATGTACTAACGCCCACGCAGGAATTCCAATCACTAAGTCACTTAGTATTTCAGGAATTGCATGTAAACAAACATGTTCCGCGAGGAGGAAGAACGAAATTAAGCTAACTAAAGCCAAGCTAAATTTATCGTTTCACTTATACATAAATGTGCTGATGTCATAGACTTAATTAGTGGTTAACAGGAAACATGTAAAAGCCGATTTTTTTTTTTTTTTTGGTATGGACGCAGAAATGTCTAAATTTAATCTATTTTTTTTGCCAAGAAACGGGCAGCTGGCCAAAAATTACCTGATTATTTGAATGTAAAGTTACGATATTGTGTATGGATACAAAATACAACATGGCAGCCATCACAAAACAGAGATTTTAAAGTTGAAAATTCATGTCAATAAATGCTGAAATCCCGGAATTTCTAAAGATATGAAAGTCAAAAAGTCTAGATTCTGGGTTATAAGCAAAAAACGGGGAAGTTATCGTTCATTTTACGTAAAATTTTGAAGCTAAAGTTACGCTACTGTGTATGGATACAACATACAACATGTCATAAGCATTTATTAATGCTCATGGCAGTGTCATGATGGTCTTATGACCGTTTTATGGTGCCAATGTCAAATAAAGTGTTATGAAATACCATAGCTAGCAATGAATGAAACAACTAGAACAGTAACTGAAGAAATAATTAGCACAGACATTAATTTTAATTGCTATTTACATCTGTCACGGTGCAATACATGCTAGGAGGCATGTTGTATGCCAACAGTGTTGACAGTAGGAGGCAAAAGAGGTTGACTGTCTTGCCCAAAAGAGCAGGGATGGCCAAATGAAAGTTCTTGAAGCAATGAAGCTTTGTAGCTAATTTGATTCTTGGTTAAAAGCAAAAAAACAGGCAGTTATCATTCATTTTACGTAAATATTTCAAGTTACACGATTGTGTATGGATACAAAATAAAACACGGAGGCCATCACAAAACAAAGAGCTTTTAAAGTGAAAAATTCTTGTAAGTAAACGTGCAAATCCCTGAATTTCTAAAGATATGAACATAAAACGGTCTAGATTCCTGGTTAAAAGCAAAATTAAAACAAAACAAAAAAAACGGGCAGTTATCATTCATTTCACGTAAATATTGCAAGCAAAAGTTACGGTATTGTGTAATCCAACATGGCAGCCTCACAAAACAAAGAGCTTTTTAAGTTGAAAATTCTTGTAAATAAATGCGTAAATTACCGAACTTCCCTAGATACGAACGTAAAAAAGTCTAGATTCTTGGTTAAAAGCAAAAAAAACAAAAAAAACTGGCAGTTATCATTCATTTTACGTATTTGTGTATGGATGCAAATACAACATGGCGGCGGTCACAAAGAGCTGTTTAAGTTGAAAATTCTTGTAAATAAATGCGTCAATCCCGGAATTTCTATAGATATGAATATAAAACAGTCTAGATTATTGGTTAAAAGCAAAAAACAGGGCATTTATCATTAATTTTACATAAAAATTTCAAACTAAAGTTAGGCTATTGTATATAGATACAAAATCCACGTGCCGGTCATCACAAAACAGAGCTTTTAAGTTGAAAATTCTTGTAAATAAATGTGTCAAACCCGTAATTTCTATAGATATGAATATGAAACAGTCTAGATTCTTGGTTAAAAGCAAAAAACTGGGCATTTATCATTCATTTTACATAAAAATTTCAAGCTAAAGTTACGCTATTGTGTATGGATACAAAATACAACACGGCGGCAATCACAAAACAGCTTTTTAAGTTGAAAATTCTTGTAAATAAATGCGTCAATCCCGGAATTTCTATAGATATGAATATAAAACAGTCTAGATTCTTGGTTAAAAGCAAAAAACTGGGCATTTATCATTCATTTTACATAAAAGTTTCAAGCTAAAGTTACGCTATTGTGTATGGATACAAAATACAACATGGCGGCCATCACAAAACAGAGCTTTTTAAGTTGAAAATTCTTGTAAATAAACGCGTACATCCCGGAATTTCTTTATATTTGACTGTAAAACAGTCTAGATTCTTGTTTAAAGGCAAAAAAACGCACAGTCATCATTCATTTTATGCAACTATTTCAAGCTAAAGCTAGGCTATTGTGTATGGATGCAAAATACAACATGGCGTCACAAAGAGCTTTTTAAGTTGAAAATGTGTGTCAATAAATGCTTAAATCCCGCAATTTCTATTTATATGAGTGTCAAGATTCTTTGTTGAACGCAAAAAACCAGGAAGTTATCATTCATTTTACATTATCATTTCAAGCTAAAGTTAATCTATTGTGAATGGATGCAAAATACAACATGGCGGCCGTCCCAAAGAGCTTTTTAAGTTGAAAATTCTTGTAAACAAATGCATAAATCCTGGGATTTCTATAGATATGACCGTAAAACATTCTACAGTCTTGGTTAAAAACAAAAAAACTGGACAGTTTTCATTCGTTTTACGTCAGTATTTCAAGCTAAAGTTACGCTATTGTGGATTGATGCAAAATCCAAAATAGTGGCCGTCACTAAGAGGTTTTTAAGTTGAAAATTCTTGTAAATAAATGCGTAAATCCGAGAATTTCTATACATATGAACGTAAAACAGTCTAGATTCTTGGTTAAAAGCAGAAAAAAACTGGCAGTTATCATTCATTTTACATTAATATTTCAAGCTAAAGTTAGGCTATTGTGTATGGATGCAAAATACAACATGGTGGTCATCACAAAGAGCTTTTGAAGTTGAAAATTCTCATAAATGAATGCGTAAATTCTGGAATTTCTATAGATATGAACGTAAAACAGTCTAGATTCTTGGTTAAAAGCAAAAAAACGGGCAATTATCATTCATTTTATGTAAATATTTCAAGCTAAAGTTATGCTATTGTTTAAGGATGAAAATCCAAAATGGCGGCGTCACAAGGAGCTTTTTAGGTTGAAAATTCTCGTAAATAACTGCGTAAATCCCAGAATTTCCATCGATATGAACGTAAAACAGTCTAGATTCTTGGTTAAAAGCAAAAACCGCGCAGTTATCATCCATTTTATGTAAATATTTAAAGCTAATGTGAAGCTAATTTTTTCCATCGTCCATCCTGGTGCATTTTCCAGACAGTTTGGATGCTACTCTATTAATAACACAAATTTCTACAGATTTTGAGGCACTCCCTCTCAATACTTCAAGTCTGTACAGAGCTCACAGTCATGGACTATATCACTATTTGGATTAATAATAACAGTAATCCACACGGTGCAATCTTTTTAGGACAATGCTTTTCAATGCAAAGCTTAGCCTTTAATCGTAACCGTCATCAGTGCTATTAATGCGTCGCCTTCGCTTGACCTTTGCTGTAAAATTATTTTAGCGCTGCTTAAAATACCCCCATCCTGTCGGAATTACACACACCGATGCCCCGTGGCTCATTTAATCATCCCAAGTCGCGCACTAATCATCCGATGGCCATTACGGCGAGGACGGGGACAATTGTTTTGTTTATTCGTCAACAGATGCTGTCAACTTGTTCCTTTTTTTAAACACCCCTCGTTCTCATTTCCATAATTCGTTCACTGACTTATTAAGAGGATAATCCCTTTGTTACACGGTCGCCACTGAGGAATTCACCAGGGAACGGAGGGGGTTGTTTAAAAGCGAGGTGGGGTCATATTAGGACGTATGAACTCCTTCCCCTTCCCTCCTCCTTCTCTTCATCCTTCCTCCACCCTGCGTCAGCTGCTTGTGAATACTAATGATTAATTGCTTATTTGCTAGGCTGGGCTATGATTGGCATGTGCGCGGAGTGGACTTGACGAGCCGCCAAAGCTGTCAGACGGGATGCACAACAACAGCAGTGCGAGAGAGAGAGTGAAACAGAGAGAGGTTGATAGTAAATAGTCTGCGGATCAGAACCGTCTGAAGCTTTTACTACCAAAGCCACACATTGCACACTGGGACGCAGCCAAGGCACCCTTTTATCGAAGGTTCAGACACATAAAAGAGAGCGGGTGTGGCGTGGCGTGTGTGTAAAAGGGGCTTCGTTTTCTGATTTTATGCTACATGCTAGCAAAAGCTTGATTAGCTCAGCGATGGTACAACAAATATGCCAAAATGTATTTGAGCGGGTTTGCAAATCTGTTTAAATGTTAGCTTTTACGTCAAACGCTCGTTGGCATGCTACAGTTTCCTTCATGTTCACCCTTTAATTTTACATTAATTTGCATTTTAAGCTTAGTCAATTTAGTATGTTGAGCTTAACAGAATTTGTAGTTTTAGAATCCCGTCAAATCGATACAGTGAGGCAAATAAGAATTTAGTCAACCTCCAATTGTGCAAGTAGAGAGGTCTGTAATTGTCAACATGGGTAAACCTCAACCATGAGAGACAGAATGTGGGAAAAAAACCCAGAAAATCCCATTGTTTGATTTTTAAAGAATTTATTTCCAAATTAGAGGGGAAAATAAGTATTTGGTCACCTATAAACCAGCAAGATTTCTGGCTGTCAAAGAGGTCTAACTTATTCTAACGAGGTCTAACAAGGCTCCATTCGTTACCTGTATTAATGCCACCTGTTTTAACTCATTATCGGTATAAAAGACACCTGTCCACAACCTCAGTCAGTCACACTCCAAACTCCACTATGGCCAAGACCAAAGAGCTGTCGAAGGACACCAGAGACAAAATTGTAGACCTGCACCAGGCTGGGAAGACTGAATCTGCGATAGGTAAAACGCGTGGTGTGAAGAAATCAACTGTGAGAGCAATTATTAGAAAATGGAAGACATACAAGACTAGGGTTGTTCCGATCATGTTTTTTGCTCCCGATCCGATCCCGATCGTTTTACTTTGAGTATTTGCCGATCCCGATATTTCCAGATCCGATGGCTTTTTTTTTTATCCCGATTCAATTCCAATCATTCCCGATAATTTTTCCCTATCATATACATTTTGGCAATGCATTAAGAAAAAAATGAAAAAAACTCGGACAAATATATACATTCAACATACAGTACATAAGTACTGTATTTGTTTATTATGACAATAAATCCTCAAGATGGCATTTACATTATTAACATTCTTTCTGTGAGAGGGATCCACGGATAGAAAGACCTGTAATTCTTAAAGGAGAAATGTGACTTTGTATATTGTGACTAAATATTGCCATCTAGTGTATTTGTTGAGCTTTCAGTAAATGATACTGTAGCCATTTAACTGTTCTGCCCAAATGCATGATGGGAAGTGCAACCATGATTGTGCGTAGTGGTACCAATTGATATATATTCTCTGCGTTGGGAAATAACATAGCGTGTTAAGAAATAGATCAATGACTACCTTCCTTCCCCACATTGCTTCCCACGATTTTCCAATCGAAGGGACAGGGATTGTAAGGCTTTAGCCAATTAAAAAAGGCTCCAAAGGCTGCCAAAATTCACTCTACTCATTTAACGCTGTCTTTTAGTTCTATATATAGGTAAAACGGCACCATTACAGAGTGAACGCGACAATGCGTGAGTGGGTCGTGCAGCGCATGTGTTAATTATTTTAACGTGATAAATTTAAAAAAAAATTCATTACCGCCATTAACGGGATAAATTTGATAACCCTACCTTAAGCCTAAACTAAAGACTCTGGATGAGTGTAACATATTATGTCTGTAACGTCAAATACAATTAGAAAAAGTTTTAATTGAAATACATACATATATATATATTTTAAAAAGGCATGTCAGATATTTTTTTGCCGATTCCGATACTTTGAAAATGACGTGATCGGACCCCATCGATCGGGATGCCGATCGATCGGGACATCTCTATACAAGACCACTGATAATCTCCCTTGATCTGGGGCTCCATGCAAGAGCTCACCCCGTGCCGTCAAAATGATAACAAGAACGGTGAGCAAAAATCCCAGAACCACACGGGGGGGGCGAGTGAATGACCTACAGAGAGCTGGGACCACAGTAACAAAGGTGACTATCATTAACACAATGCGCTGGCAGGGACTCAAATCCTGCACTGCCAGACGTGTCCCCCTGCTGAAGAAAGTACACGTCCAGGCCCGTCTGGTGTTTGCTAGAGAGCATTTGGATGATCCAGAAGAGGGCTGGGAGAATGTGTTATGGTCAGATGAAACCAAAATAGAACTTTTTGGTAGAAACACAGGTTCTCGTGTTTGGAGGAGAAAGAATACTGAATTGCATCCGAAGAACACCATACCCACTGTGAAGCATAGGGGTGGAAACATCATGCTTTGGGGCTGTTTCTCTGCAAAGGCACTAGGACGACTGATCTGTGTAAAAGAAAGAATGAATGGGGCCACGTATCGAGAGTTTTTGAGTGAAAATCTCCTTCCATCAGCAAGGGCATGGGTCTTTCAGCATGACAATGATCCCAAACACACAGCCAGGGCCACAAAGGAGTGGCTTCGTAAGAAGCATTTCAAGGTCCTGGAGTGGCCTACCCAGTCTCCAGATCTCAACCCCATAGAAAATCTGTGAAGGGAGTTGAAAGTCCGTGTTGCCCAACGACAGACCCAAAACATCACTGCTCTAGAGGAGATCTGCATGGAGGAATGGGCCAAAATACCAGCAAAAGTGTGTGAAAAGCTTTTGAAGAGTTACAGGAAACGTTTGGCCTCCGTTATTGCCAACAAAGGGTACATAACAAAGTACTGTTTCTCCACATTCTGTCTCTCATGGTTGAGGTTTACCCATGTTGACAATTACAGGCCTCTCTAATATTTTCAAATGGGAGAACTTGCCCAATTAGTGGTTGACTAAATACTTATTTGTCCCACTGTATATGTACTCGACTTACTTCTCATTGATGAATACCTATCTATTTATTCTATAGTTCATCTGCCTTTTAACTCAGTTTTCCCCCACTACAATATTTGTTTCATTGTAGCATAAATATAACAGCTGTGCCAACTGTTTCTTCATAATTGATAGATTCCAGTCAAGATTTTGCCGATTTAGGTTCGCTACAACAGCCTTCCAGGAAAGTCTGCTGCTATTCGCTTTTGGTTTAGAGTTCTCGGGCATGGTTCTAATGCCAACATTTGGTGATCAGTCAAATTTCTAATAACATATTGACATGAAACGGGAATCGGGGCCGATTCGTAGGGGGCCTATTTTCAAAAACTTCAAATATTTACAAAACCAAAGCTGCTATCGACCTAAAACCAAAACAGGCACCTACCTTAGCCATATATGAGTATACATGAGCAGCGGCATCAAAAAATTCAAAGTCGTTCCCTTATAAAATCCCGATTAATTATTTTCTATATAAGTATAACGCAACTTAAAATGGCTATAAAAGTCTCAGATAATACACTAGATGCACAAAAATCACCAAATGTAGAGATAATCACCTATATTTTCAGGATCAATAGCAATATTTAACATATACGTTTTTGACCAAAGTAGCAACTTCATTTTTTTTTATTGACTGCAAGTTTTCAACAGCTGATAAATCACTCAATTTTAACATCAGAAACTTAATACTTGAGAAAAACATGCAGAATCAATCATAAATAATATGTAAATAGATCATTAATAAATTATAATAATTTCCAATAAATTCACGTCTAAATTCACAACTTATTATAGAATAGAATATCCCTTTATTATCAGTATACACTAGCTAATGTTAGCGAATGGCTAACGCCCGCCGGGGCTTTTCTGGCAAGAATTCTTTTGAATAAATGCTTACGTACTGGTTGCTTACGTAAATGCTAAATGCTGGTTTTAGTTAAAGCAGACACTGTTTTTTTCATATGTGTGATTTTGACAAAGATCAAATCACATTTGATGGTGATTTTATGCAGAAATGTGAGGAATTCCAAAAGGTTCAGATACTTTTTCATACCACTGTACATTCATTCAAAAGTGAGATAATTTAATATTTCTAAGTATTAATATTATTACGTCAATATTTTGTTTTATCACAGCAGCGGGGTCGCTAGCTGTTTGGCTAGCTGTTACTAGTCTCGTCATACAGTGTGTATACCGCAAAAAACAGTCAGTCCATTCCCGCACGTGCGTTTTCTCATGCATTTCAGCCCACCCGAAGAGAGCTGAGACTGACACTGTTCTGTCACTCACGCGGCGCCGCAAACTCCATTTTAATCATCGAGAGAGGGAACGGCGACGCTCATCACAGATCGGCGCCTATCAAATCGCATGCAGTCTGTGGTCTAAATGACTGATTGCATGCATAAACATGAAAGAAAGGACAATCAAGGAAAGATGCTTCTCCTTGCAACTCAATTTGCCTCGCTCCAACAGCTTTCTTTAACATGAAGTGATTGAATAATCCATTCCGATGCCGCTTTTCGTCCTTATTCATGCAACTCTTTATTATTGCTTTAACGTTAGAGAGCAGACGATCCAATCGACGACATTTACGAAGCAGTAAGACCGCTCAGACTAATACCTGTTTCATAGGAGACTTGAATATTGCATACAGAGTATTAATCCCTGTTTGACCCGGGGTCATGCCCTGGACTCGCCAGGCTTTATGATAATCTAATTTTACACAATTGCATACTCCCTGCATATTGTGCGGTTTTGTGTCGATGACAGCTTAATTTAGGGGTGTCAAACTCAAGGCTCTCGGGCCAGATCTGGCCCACTACATTAAGTGGATGGTCAGCGAAAGTAAATTAGCCCATTGAGTTCATGTTTCCCTAAATTATTTAAGAGAATATTGACAGGTTTTTTTTTTGTTTTTTTTTTTTATGTAAAATGAGGAGAAAAAAAATATATATATATTATATACGTATGTATCTATTAATACTACTATTATATGACAAGTACTAATTCTAAAAACAATTATAAAAAAATATTTACTAACAAATTAAAATGCAATATGAATATTACTATAGTTATTTTATATTATGCAATATTATAAATTATAATTAAATTATATATTATAATGACATATCACAAGAAAAATAATTATAATATAAAGATATTTTTCCCCCCAATTTTTTCTAAATATATAATTGAATGGAATAAATATAATTTTAAATTTAACATAATAAAAATAAAACAATTAAATTCAATGGGAGAAAATAAACAAAATATGTACCCGAAAAATAGTCAATAAGATAAGATAAATATTTCCTGTTTTCCCCTCTTTTTTAAATTAAGAAATGTAGATTAAAAAAAAATATCCTAAAAATATCTGAAAATATATAATATATATAATATGAGTAAATAAATAAATGAAAAATATAAATAAAATAAAATTTAAAAAATATATATAATAATAAAATTAAAAATATCATAACAATATTAATTTTTATTATTTTTAATATATATATGTGTGTGTATGATTATAAGATATTAAACAAAATAATATTCTGAGTGTTTCAATTTTTTTCATATTTTTATTCATTTTTTAAAAATGTTTTTTATTTTAAAAATTGTATTTTTAATATTTACACATACTAAAATTTAAAAAATTGAAAATTTACTCACAAATTAAAATGCAATATTAGTAAAATTAAAAAGCACAACTGATTAAAATGTATGTCATGAAATAATTTAATTCAATTTTAAAAATAAACAGAATATGCACCCTTTTCATTGAAAATAATAGAATATTTGCTGTTATTCCCCTTTTTTAAATTAAAAAATGTAGATTAAAAAATGATATTAAAAAATATCATAAAAATATTTAGTTTTTATTATTATGAAAAAACAATATATATAAAAAATTTTTTTTAATTATTCTCAGTGTTTTCCCCTTTCTTTGAATTAAATGTTTTTTTTATTTTTAAATGTATTTTTTTAATTGTAAAAAATGTATTTAGAATATTTACAAAGACAAAATTTTTAAAAAGAAAAACGTAAAATTTACTCACGAATGAAAATGCAATATTAGCAAAATTTTTAAAATTATATAATTGATTAATATTCAGACAATAGACTAAAAATAAAACAATTAAATAAAAAAAACAATATGCACCCTTTTCATATAAAAAAGACAATATTCCCTGTTTTCCCGCTTCTTTTTACATTAAAAAAAAAAAAAAAAGATTAAAAAATTATATTAAAAAAATATTGTGAAAATATTTAGTTTTATTCGTTTTAAATTACAAAAATATAAAGGAAACAATTAAAAAACAATATTGTCAGTGTTTTCCCCTTTTTCATAAAATGATTTTTTAAATGTATTTTTTAAATTTACATTTACAAAGACTACATTTTTATTTTTATTTTAAAATTTAAAGGAAAAATTTACTCACAAATGAAAATACAATATTAGTCAAATTAAATTACATAATTAATATTAATACAATAAAAATAAAACAATATCATTTAAAAAATACAGAATATGCACCCTTTAAAAAAAAAAAAATTGCTGTTTTTTTCCCACTTTTATAAATTAAAAAAATGTATATTAAAAAAATTATATTTTAAAATAATTGCGAAAATATTGAGTTTAATTCCTATTGTTAAATTATAATATACATATGTATATATATACAAGTATGTATATATATATTTATAAAACCCCTCCCCATCGCAATCTCATCAGACACACATACATCAAACACAAAATTGAAAACCCCGCTTTTGCGCATAAATTTGCACGCGCTCATGAAAACGCAAGGTGGTTTCGATCAATAATGCTCGGCAACCGTGTAGTGATTCCTCCCCAGCAATGACTGAGTTGCGTAATTGCCGCACACCACCGTGATAGACTCCCATATTAAAAAAAACATGCCGCTACATTGGAGTGTGACTGCATAAATGGTCCACTGGGGAAATATTGGATAGATTTCATTCCAGGTTCTACCTTGACTTTTTTTTTCTTCTGCCAAGCCCAAACATCACATTCCCAATGCCCTCAAATGACTCTTACTGTGAGGAAGATGTCCTTTGGCAAGATTAAGGCAAACATTTAGGAACGACAGTTGAAGCTTGCCAGCATTAGATTAATATTTGTTGACTTGCAAATGCCACTGTTGTGAAGATGACCTTAAAACTTGTATGGTGGACCCGAATAACCTTACAACTCAAACAAGTGTTTTTTTAGTTTGTTTGTTAATGAGGATTACGTGGAAATTGTTCAGCTTTCCTAGAGAGTAGAATTAACTCGTGTTAGATGCACTTTTTTATGGCAGTCGATTTGCATGGCCTCATTTGGGTCTTCAAGCCGATTTGTGTGGGTTTGGTCCCTTCACGTCCGATTATAACAACATTTTGGGCTGATAAAGACAAAAAAAAAAAATCTGAAATTTGTTTTTGAAAATTTCTAATATAGATGTCCTATTTATTTAGTAGGTGGTAGGTTACAGTTCTCATTTTTGTCGCACTGTAAATTCGCAAATCTGACAAAGTACTGGCCAAGATTGGTGAATATTAGTATTAGACCTCTCTAGTTACTCCCATACTAAAAACAATGTATTTCTAGTATGCCAATATTTACAAAAATGAATTAAAAGTCCTACATGCATACTTTGTTCAGGTTACAGTTCTCATTTTTGTGGTACTGTAAATCCACATTTTTTAATAAGATGGTTAATATTAGTAGTGGGCCTCTCTATATCCTCCCATACTTAAAACTATGAATTTTTACTGAACCAATATTTAGAAAAATGAATTATAAGTCCTATGTGTATACAATATCAGGTTGATCAGGTTACAGTTCTCATTTTTGTGGTACTGTAAATCCACAGTTCTGAACAAGTTCTGGCCAAGGTTTTTAGATTATTAGTAGAACACCTCTCTGACGACTCCCACACTCCAAACTATGCATTTTTACTATACAAATATATAGCAAATTTGAATTAATAATTACATGTGGACTTTGACTAGATTACAGGTTACAGTTCTCATTTTTGTGGTACTGTAAATCGAAAGTTCTGAATAAATTCTGGCCAAGGTTGGTGAATATTAGTAGTCGACCTCTCTGACGACTCACATACTCAAAACTATGCATTTTTACTGTTCCGAAATGTAGAAAATTTGAATTGAAAGTCCAACATGCACACTTCGATGAGGTTACAGGTTACAGTTCTCATTTTTGTGGTACTGTAAATCCACAATTCTGAATAAATTCTGGACAAGGTTGGCAAATATTAGTAGTAGACCTCTCTGACTACTGCCATACTCCAAACTATGCATTTTCACTGACCAAAATTTAGAACATTTGATTTGAAAGTCCTTCATGCACACTTTGATCTGATTTCAGGTTAAAGTTCTTATTCCTGTGGTAATGTAAATCCACAGTTCTGGCCAAGGTTGATGAATACTAGTAGTAGACCTCTCTGACTACTCCCATATTCCAAACTATGCATTTTTACAAGACAAATATGAAGCAAATTTGAATTAAATATCATACATGTCGATTTTGATCTGGTTACAGGCTACAGTTCTCATTTTTGTGATACTGTAAATCCACAATTCTGAATAGGTTTCCGGCCAAGGTTGGTTCACATTAGTATTGGACCTCTGAGACTACTCACATACTAAAAGCTATGCATTTTTACTGTTCCGAAATTTTGAAAATTTGAATTAAAAGTCCTACATGGACACTTTCATCAGGTACCAGTTCTCATTTTTGTGGTACTATAAATCCACAATTCTGGATAAATTCTGGACAAGGTTGGTGAAAATTAGTGGTCAACCTTTCTGACGACTCCCACACTCCAATCTATGCATTTTTTGAATTAATTAATTTGAATTAAAAGTCCTGCATGTCGACTTTGATCTAGTTACAAGTTACAGTTCTCATTTTTGTGGTACTGTAAATCCACAATTCTAAATAGGTTTCTAGCCAAGGCTGGTTAATATTAGTAATGGAACTCTCAGACTACTCACATACTCAAAACTATGCAACTTTACTGTTCCGAAATTTAGAAAATTTGAATTAAAACTCCTATATGCACACTTTGATGAGGTTGCAGGTTACAGTTCTCATTTTTGTGGTACTGTAAATCCACAATTCTGAATAGGTTTCTGGCTAAGGTTGGTTAATATGAGTAGTGGACATCTCTGACTGCTCACATACTCAAAACTATGTATTTTTACTGTTCTGAAATTTAGAAGATTTGAATTGAAAGTCATACATGCACACTTCGATGAGGTTACAGTTCTCATTTATGTGGTTGGTGAATCGTAGTAGTGGACATCTCTGACTACTCACATACTCAAAACTATGTATTTTTACTGTTCTGAAATTTAGAAGATTTGAATTGAAAGTCATACATGCACACTTCGATGAGGTTACAGTTCTCATTTATGTGGTTGGTGAATAGTAGTAGTGGACATCTCTGATTACTCACATACTCAAAACTACAGTGCCTTGCAAAAGTATTCGGCCCCCTTGAACCTTGCAACCTTTCGCCACATTTCAGGCTTCAAACATAAAGATATAAAATTTTAATTTTTTGTCAAGAATCAACAACAAGTGGGACACAATCGTGAAGTGGAACAAAATTTATTGGATAATTTAAACTTTTTTAACAAATAAAAAACTGAAAAGTGGGGCGTGCAATATTATTCGGCCCCCTTGCGTTAATACTTTGTAGCGCCACCTTTTGCTCCAATTACAGCTGCAAGTCGCTTGGGGTATGTTTCTATCAGTTTTGCACATCGGGAGACTGACATTCTTGCCCATTCTTCCTTGCAAAACAGCTCGAGCTCAGTGAGGTTGGATGGAGAGTGTTTGTGAACAGCAGTCTTCAGCTCTTTCCACAGATTCTCCATTGGATTCAGGTCTGGACTTTGACTTGGCCATTCTAACACCTGGATACGTTTATTTTTGAACCATTCCATTGTAGATTTGGCTTTATGTTTTGGATCATTGTCCTGTTGGAAGATAAATCTCCGTCCCAGTCTCAGGTCTTGTGCAGATACCAACAGGTTTTCTTCCAGAATGTTCCTGTATTTGGCTGCATCCATCTTCCCGTCAATTTTAACAGTCTTCCCTGTCCCTGCTGAAGAAAAGCAGGCCCAAACCATGATGCTGCCACCACCATGTTTGACAGTGGGGATGGTGTGTTCAGGGGGATGAGCTGTGTTGCTTTTACGCCAAACATATCGTTTTGCATTGTGGCCAAAAAGTTCAATTTTGGTTTCATCTGACCAGAGCACCTTCTTTCACATGTTTGGTGTGTCTCCCAGGTGGCTTGTGGCTTTTTATGGATATCTTTGAGAAATGGCTTTCTTCTTGCCACTTTTCCATAAAGGTCAGATTTGTGCAGTGTACGACTGATTGTTGTCCTATGGACAGACTCTCCCACCTCAGCTGTAGATCTCTGCAGTTCATCCAGAGTGATCATGGCCCTCTTGGCTGCATCTCTGATCAGTTTTCTCCTTGTTTGAGAAGAAAGTTTGGAAGGACGGCCGGGTCTTGGTAGATTTGCAGTGGTCTGATGCTCCTTCCATTTCAATATGATGGCTTGCACAGTGCTCCTTGAGATGTTTAAAGCTTGGGAAATCTTTTTGTATCCAAATCCGGCTTTAAACTTCTCCACAACATTATCTCGGACCTGCCTGGTGTGTTCCTCGGTTTTCATAGTGCTCTCTGCACTTTAAACAGAACCCTGAGACTATCACAGAGCAGGTGCATTTATACGGAGACTTGATTACACACAGGTGGATTCTATTTATCATCATCGGTCATTTAGGACAACATTGGATCATTCAGAGATCCTCACTGAACTTCTGGAGTGCGTTTGCTGCACTGAAAGTAAAGGGGCCGAATAATATTGCACGCCCCACTTTTCAGTTTTTTATTTGTTAAAAAAGTTTAAATTATCCAATAAATGTTGTTCCACTTCACGATTGTGTCCCACTTGTTGTTGATTCTTGACAAAAAAATTAAATTTCATATCTTTATGTTTGAAGCCTGAAATGTGGCGAAAGGTTGCAAGATTCAAGGGGGCCGAATACTTTTGCAAGGCACTGTATGTATTTTAACTGTTCTGAAATTTAGAAGATTTGAATTGAAAGTCATACCTGCACACTTCGATGAGGTTACAGTTCTCATTTATGTGGTTGGTGAATATTAGTAGTAGACCTCTCTGACTACTCAAAACTATGCATTTTTACGATTCAAATATGAAGCAAATTTGAATTAAAAGTCCTACATGTCGACTTTGATCTGGTTACAGGTTACAGTTTTCATTTTTGTGGTACTGTAAATCCACAGTTTGGAATAGATTTCTGTCCAAGGTTGGTTAATATTTGTAGTAGGCCTCTCAGACTACTCACATACTCAAAACTATGCAACTTTACTGTTCCGAAATTTAGAAAATTTGAATTAAAACTCCTATATGCACACTTTGATGAGGTTACAGGTTACAGTTCTCATTTTTGTGGTACTTTAAATCCACAATTCTGAGTAAGTTCTGGCCACGGTTAGTGAATATTAGTCGTGGACCTCTCTGTGTTGCTGGCTGGATGGCATCCAAAACTTTCTTCAACAATCTTTCAATGACCCCCAAGCTGAATTGTTTTATATTTGATATTTCAATAGCAACAGCAGGTATGATCATAGGCGTTTTTTGCTGCAACGCATACTAAGGTCAAATCAGGCTACATTATATCGTAATCAAGTTGTTGACATCAAGCAAAAAGCAGTTCACGGATTATCATCTCAAAATAAACTCCCACCTACCTGTATCGGTGATACTCTATCCTTCTCTTCTCAAATTACGTGGAACAATCTTCATTTCCGGTGTGACATCAGAATGGAATCATGGGATCTGTAGTTCTCAACGGTGCTTTCCGATTTGAAAAAGGACAAGAAAAGACAAAAATATAGACATAAACAATTTGTAAATGCAGCGTTTTAATGCTTATTCCACCAAACATGGAAGGGTTAAGGGATCTGGAATTGACTCCAACTAACTTTGGGTACACTGCGAACTGGTCGGCAGCCATTCAAAAGGCAAGAATGGAACGTCCTTTGTTTATCAATGCCTACATACGATTTAGACGGTCACGCTCTTTTTTGGGTGATTGATGTGGTTAATTTTGAAAGTATCTCATGCTCGTTCCACAAATTTGATGACTCGTAACTCGACACTGAAAAGAATAGCACCCTTACCCATAGTTACGGTTTGTATTACTCTAATACACTCAATATAAAACAAATAGCCTTTAAATCATAGTTTAAGAAAGCAAGTAGAATGTATTTCATATTATGAGTAGTTGGACTTGGAATGATTGGAATTTGCAGTGCCAAGACAACGGGCAGATAAGGGCATAACAGATACAGGATGCCTGCTTAGTACGGAAGCCCAATGTAGCTGACTGAGACTGACGCTGAATTGAGCAAGAAAAGCAGGTGATGGCCAAGACATCTACAAGCCCACGTCTGGAGCACCAAATCCCGCCATCAGCTCTTCCAACAATGGACAGCCCAGAACAATGGCGGGACATCCTGTCTTGCCACAAGGAACGTCTGCTAACAAG
This sequence comes from Corythoichthys intestinalis, assembly GCF_030265065.1. Taxonomy (NCBI): domain Eukaryota; kingdom Metazoa; phylum Chordata; class Actinopteri; order Syngnathiformes; family Syngnathidae; genus Corythoichthys; species Corythoichthys intestinalis. The sequence goes on from NC_080407.1 coordinate 17,602,470, forward strand.
ACTACACAGCTGAGAATTTGAACACTCAACACTCCTTTTACACTGAGGCTGACAAACTCTCCTAACTCTGGTTGCCTTGGCAACAGTGACACACGGACCCATTGGCCTGAAACAACACCCAAACACACCCTTCTTATGGACCACAACCCGCCTCACCAGAGTTTTTAAAAGACAGAAATCTGAGTTCTTTAGCTAGCGCTGTCTTTTTCTCGGGAAAATTTTTGTGTACTTGTTGTTTGTCGACTCTAGAGCCAGCTTTCATCCTCGTCTGGGTCTATTTGCTGTTTTTGCCTGGCTGTCTGATTGCTGAAATGGAGTCAATACAAGGGGTTAAAACTAAGGTGAACACACGGAGTTTGGCCTTTTGGCAAGGTTGTTGGTATTTCACCGCCGGGGTTGTGGGAATTGCGCTAGCGCGGTTACAGCGGTTCAACTTGTGTGTTTCCGGCGAACTGGCTAAAAAGGACGAATTCCAATAATTCGGACTCGAACGGAAATAAACACAGTCCTACGTGCACAGTTCAATGAGGTTACAGTTCTCATTTTTGTGGTACTGTAAATTCACAATTCTGAATAAATTCTGGCCAAGGTTGGTGAATATTAGCCGTAGACCTCTTAGACTACTGTCATACTACAAACTATGCATTTTTACTATTCAAATATATAGCAAATTTGAATTAAAAGTCCTACATGTCGACATTGATCTGGTAACAGTTCTCATTTTTGTGGTCCTGTAAATCCACAATTCTGAATAGATTTCTGGCCAAGGTTGGTTAATATTTGTAGAGGATTTTTCTGACTACTCACCTACTCAAAACTGCATTTTTACTGTTCCTCACTATCAGAATATACAGTGTATCACAAAAGTGAGTACACCCCTCGCATTTCTGCAGATATTTAAGTCTTTATTTTCATGGGACAACACTGACAAAATGACACTTTGACACAATGAAAAGTAGTCTGTGTGCAGCTTATAAAATTGAGTTAATTTATTTTCCCTTCAAAATAACTCAAAACATAGCCATTAATATCTGAACCCCTGGCAACAAAAGTGAATACACCCCTTAGAAACTACATCCCTAAATGTCCAAACCGAGTACTGCTTGTCATTTTCCCTCCAAAATGTCATGTGACTCGTTAGCGTTACTTGGTCCAGGTGTGCATAGGGAGCAGGTGTGTTCAAATTTGTAGTGCAGCTCTCACACTCTCTTATACTGGTCACTGAAAGTTCCAACATGGCACCATGTTTTCCAAAATTTCCAGGTTCGCGGTGAATCAGAAACAGGCACACTTTTGCTCAATAGACAATGTTTATTGATCAGAAAATGCAGAATAAATTAGATTTATTGATTACAATCCCACAAGCGCAAGCAACAAGTATTAATATTTTCCCCCGTCATTCCGCCCTTTGACCCGGATTGAATTTATCATAAGGCATAATGTGCTAATTCACTTCGGGTCACATAATTTATCATTCCCTTCCTTCAAACCAGGGCACATCATAAAAAGGAGAAAAAGCATAGCAATGGTGATCTCGTAAAACACGTGTTACTACAGTGGTCAATAGTTGAGTTCGACTATGACATAGTCAAGATACAGATAAAAGAGTACAATTTCAAATAAAAATCAAAACCTCCGCACATTCTACCAGTGGCGCACACCAGACCAAACATAAAAACATACAATTTGAGCTCAAATGACAAACTAACTGTCAACACAGATCCACAGAAATTCCTATTCATCTGACGTCGTGTGTAGGACAGTCCCCTAACGAATCCATGTATCGGGACGATCACCGCATTCATGCAAACACGACGCAATTCCATTCCATGGTTCTTTTTCCCAATCAGGAGTCACGACTGTCTCGTCGACAGACTCCCAAGATTCTTTCACATTAGACTTCCGCAATTTCTTAAACATCGTTATTCTGTTACGGCTCACGTAGTATTACATCAAGTCAATTTATCAAACAACACAATTCCAGTATTACCTAATTCAGTTTATCAAACAGCACAATCCCAGTATAACTTCAAACAGCACAATAATTACATTTACCAAATAATACAAATCCCAATCAGTTTATCAAGTAATACGATCCTGTCCGTGACGCCACTAATGTTTTCCGAAATTTCCAGGTTTGTGGTGAATCAGTAACAGGCAAACGTTTGCTCAATAGACAATGTTTATTGATTAGAAAATGCAGAATGAATGACATTTATTGACTACAATCCCACAAGCGCAAGCAACAAGTATTAATATTTTCCCCCATCATTCCGCCCTTTGACCCTCTAGTTACGCTACTCTACCATGTCTCCTAGGCTGATGGTTTAAGACAGTCTCGAACAAACAGACTTAAGAACATCCATAAATGACTGGCTCTGATTCGCTTATTAGGATTCCAGATCCTATTGTGTCTGCTAGCCCCGAATACCAATGCCTTCCATTTCCCGCACTGCATTCTGTTGGTGTAACACGGGCAAGCCTCGTGCAAGATGCAAAAAAAAAAGGCGGATGGGAAGCAGGGATGCAGTGTAGCTGAGGAGAAGCGAGGGAAGCTGAGGTAGCGAGAGGCGGGGGGAGCGCGCCGTGTCCTCAAACAGCCTCTGAGAAATCGGAGGGAGAGGCAGTGATGATGAGAATGAGCAGTGCGGCGTGGTCGGGAACGAGGTTAGTATACCATTCGGAATTGGATAACAGCCTCCCCACGTCGCCGCGGTTTCACATGACGACGACTCAGTGAATGAAAATAGCAGATTAACCGAGATACGGGGCGGGACAGATGGCACTGATTTAATCTAGCGCGCGTAAATCCAACGCATATGATGGATTTAGCGCGGAATAAGCATAGGTGAAGTGTGGCGGTTGCGTAGCCAATTAGGAATTGATTAGGTTCAATTTCAATGCAGAGGTAGTTCAGCAAAGAAGAGGTAAAAAGGGAAGGAGGGGGCTCCAAAATGTCTGCAGTTGGAGCCGCAGTGTCACTCTTTGTTGATTTTTGGGAACAATTTGTCCTCGCAGGAAAATGTCACGCTACCCTGTCAGCTCTGACTTCCCCCCCTCACGCCAACCACCGCCGTCTCTCGCTCCCTCTCACTTCTCGTCGCAATTTCCTCCCTCCTCTCGCTTCGCATCTCGTCACCCTCCCTTCGAGTTTTAGGCGAGAGCATCTCAGAACACGGCGTTCAACCGCTTCGATATTTTAAGACAAAGAGACGTACAGGTCAGACGCACTGGCAGCTGGAACCTGACAAAGCCGAACAAATGCACCGGCCGTCAAAGACCAACGATAAATCGGCGTCCTGACCTGCAAATGTTTAGAGTTACAGCAGGAAATCTGTAAAAGGGAACAGCCTGACATGTTGAATTAAAAAAATCACAATCGGTGTGGGAAGGACTCGGGTAATTTGATTTCGCAAATGTCATGTTGGAGTAGTCTTTATGCAACTTTACACCATAATCAATACTAGTACTCGATTAATCTATCAACGATTTAGTTCGAATAATTGAGTCATCGGATTAGGAACCTGTAATGTGTTGCAGAATCAGTTTTAGGAGATGTATAGTGGGATGGAAAAGTATCTGAACCTTTTGGAAATTCTCACATTTCTGCTTAAAATCACCATCAAATGTGAGCTGATCTTTGTCAAAACCACACAGATGAAAAAACTGTGCTTTAACTAAAACCAGCTAAACATTTGTAGGTTTTCATATTTTAATGAGGATACAATGCAAACAATGAAAAATAAGGGGGGAAAATAAGTTAGTGGACCTTCACATTTAATATTTTGTGGCACTCCCTTTGGCAGTAATAACTACAACGAGATGCTTCCTGTAGCTGCAGATCAGTCTGGCACATTGATCAGGACTAATCTTGTCCCATTCTTCTCTACAAAACTGCTGTATTTCAGTCAGATTCCTGTGATGTCTGGCATGGATTGCTGTCTTTAGGTTAAGCCACAGCATCTCAATGGGGTTCAAGTCTGGACTTTGACTTGGCCACTCCAAAATTTTGTTCTTCTAAACCCATTCTGAAATTGATTTACCTCTGTCTTTTGGATCATTGTCTTGTTGCAGCATCCGTCCTGCTTTTAGCTTCAACTGTCTGACAGACGGCCTCAGCTTTTCCAGCAAAACATCCAAAAAAACTTTTGAATTCATTCTTCCATGAATGATTGCAAGTTGTCCAGGCCCTGAGGTAGCAAAACAGCCCCAAATCATGATGCTCCCTCCACCATGTTGATGTTGGTGAGCTGTTCCATTTTTCCTCCACACATAACGTCATGTTACTCCCAAACAATTCAACTTTGATTTAATCAGTCCACAAAATATTTTGCCAAAACTTCTGTGCAGTGTGCAAGTGCCTTTTTGCAAAAGCAAATATGATTTTTTTTTTCAGTGGAGTCCTCCCATGAACACCATTCTTGGCCAGAGTTTCACATATAGTTGATGTGTGCACAGAGATATTGGACTGAGCCAGTGATTTCTGTAAGTCTTTAGCAGACACTCTAGGGTCCTTTTTACTTCTTTGAGTATTCTGAGCTGAACTCTTGGCTTCATCTTTGGTGGACGGCTACTCCTTGGGAGAGAAGCAATAGTGCCAAACTCTCTCCATTTGTAGACAACTTCTCTGGCTGTCGATTGATGAACATCCAGACTTTTAGAGATGGTTTTGTATCCTTTCCCAGCTTTATACAAATCAACAATCCTTGATCGCAAACAGCTTTTTTTTTGACCGAGCCATGATGCACATCAGACGATGCTTCTCATCAAGACAATTCTTACCAGGTGTGTGCTTTATAGTGAGCAGGGCAGTTTTAAACCACTCATCAGTGATTGGGCACGCACCTGACTTAAAGAGCAATTGAAACCAATTTTTACCAAACAATTTAAGTCTCCTTAGGCAGAGGGTTCACTTACTTATTTTTCCCCTTTCTGTCATTGTTTGCATGCTATCCTCATTAAGATATGACAACCTATTAATGTCTGGGTGGTTTTAGTTAAAGCAGACACTGTTTTTACATCTGTGTGATTTTGACAAAGATCAGATCACATCTGATAGTGATTTTATGCAGAAACGTGAAAAATTCCAAAGGTTCAGATATTTTTTTGATACCACTGTAAAACCAAAGCTTGCCAAGATTGCACTTAAATGCGAATACAATATAACATTTCCGAATGTTTCTTCAAACCACGCAGAATTGCACTAAATAAATGAGCATATTAAGCAAGAACCACAAAAGAACAATTGGCTAACTTAGCAAAAGTCCGCTATCTTAAATGCTACAAAGCGGTTTTTTTTTGTTTTGTTTTTTAACAATGTTCTTAACAAATCATTCAAACACAAAAAACAGCTGAATATACATATAAACTCAATTACGAATGCATTAAAAAACAAAAAACTTACCTAGTGTTGGTCTTAACAGGGAGCAGCTGGATTCAGCCACGTTAAATAAGTCAATACTCGCAATTCCCACTACAGGGCAGTATATCCACCCAAATCAATAGAACACTAATAACAAACACTTTCAAAACAAACCATTACAACGTCACTCTACAAATACTCAAAGCAGCAAAATTTGATTCGAAGCTTTTTTCTAATCGATGAGTTAATCGATTAATCGTTTCAGTACTAAAGTTACGGTAGTTTTCGTACTATAAGGCACACCTGACTATAAGCCGCCACCCACCAAATTTGACACGAAAATGGCATTTGTTCATCGTTAAGCCGCACTGGACTATAAGCCGAAGCTGTCCTCACTGTGTTATGGGATATTTACACCAAAAGATATGAACCGGTAACACTTGATTTGACAGCGGCATCAAACGACTGTCATAAAACCAAATGAACCACCATGAAGCTTTGAACCAATTGGCTGCAAAGCTTCATTGCTTCTAAAAGCTTCAATTGGCCATTACTGCTCCCATGGGGGAGAAAGTCAACTTCTGCTGCCCCCTGCTGTCAACACTGTTGTTGACCAACATTTCCAAATTTTCCACCATGATTTCCAAATAAATTCTTTAAAAATCAAACAATGTGATTTTCTGTTTTTTTCCACATTCTGTCTCTCATGGTTGAGGTTTACCCGTGTTGACAATTACAGGCCTCTAATATTTTTTAAGTGGGAGAACTTGCAAAATTAGTGGTTTACTAAATACTTATTTGCCCCACTGTATACCTGTAAACTAAATTACAAATGCATTCGCTGAAACAAAAACTTAACTTCTATTGGTCTTAACAGGGAGCAGCTTGATTCAGCCATGTGAAATGAGCTATATCATATTCACTGTTGCCAATAGAGGGCAATGTATCCACCTAAATCAGTCAAACTAAATGCAAATGCACTTTCAAAACAAACCACTTTAATTAAACGAATACTCAAAGCAGGAAAATTGAATTCGAATCATTTTTCTCATCCAATTAGATTAATCGTTGCAGCACTAACATTGTCACACCCTTAGTTTTCTGTGCCCCCTCTTTATCAACTCACTGGCTCTTCCGATTAAAATAAAGTTAATGCCCATCGCGTCATCTACTGTATTTCTGTCATTGCGCTTGTATCTTATGACCGCGCTTGTGCGTCAACTGGGCTTACTCAACAAGCCAGAATACATAAGCATACGCACACCCTGAAATAAGCCGGGTCACGCTGGGACCACTCTAGCACGTGAATGTCAGAGGACGACGTCAACGTACATATACTCTCACACTCTGGCTTTCCATGCCATTCATGGCAACGCTACACTGTCAAGTTTCTATTTTTAGTGATGACCAAGCTCTGCAATGCATCATCAAAGTGGCGTCTCCAATGCTGACTTGTACAATAAATGCAGAAATAGCTGCGTTTTGAGCAAGGTCAGACTTTTCTTTGAATAAAATACTCAGAAATGAGTTATTTCACTTCAGTACAATGACTCATAAATACTTTCCCTGTTTGAAGCGCTGCTCAATCCAAAAAATGACGCCGACTAGTAATTCACCTTTTTCGACCTGGATTACTGACTAATTTCCCGGTCATGTGCTTCCGGCACGACAAATAAAAACAACGGCATTCTTTCATCAAGCGCCACGGAAAATTCAAACTATGGGCGGAATGTGCGCGCGTGGGCCCGCATTAGCGCAACGCCTATCATGTGAGCTGGTTTACAAATAAGCCACGCACAGTCAAGTGCACGCGTAAAGCGTGTGAGAGTACATGCGTGTTTGGAGGGGGGTTGGGATTAGGCATTAAGACGATACACGCCCATGGTAAGCACTTTAACAATGGAAATGTCATTGCTGTGTACTTGCAGGTGAGTAACACAGAATACTGTACATACCAAACCCTGCCCAAAAGGCTACTGGGTAATATTGTTTTAAAGTGCAAATGTCACCAGAAATCATGTTTATTTCATATTACATGCTGCATTTTGTGCTCCTGAATGAAATTGACCCCTTGGATGTGTGTGAATTTTATTGTTTATTTTTCCCATCACGCCAGCCCAATGTGCTGCAGGCTTTTGTTGCTACACCAGGGAGAGCGGTGTGAGCCTTTTTGGGTTTACAAAAGATTCTGTTCACCGCGAAGTTACAGTGGTATGAAAAAGTATCTGAACCTTTTGGAACTTCTCAGATTTCTGCGTAAAATCACCATCAAATGTGACCTGATCGTTGTCAAAATCACACAGATGTAAAAACAGTGTCTGCTTTGACTAAAACCACTGAAGAATGTAAAGGTTTTTATATTTTAATGAGGATACCATGCAAACAATGACATAAGCAGGGAAAAAAATAAGTGAACCCTCTGCCTAAGGAGACTTAAGGAGCAATTGAAAGCAATTTTTACCAGCTGGATGTCGCTCTGTCTATCCCTGGGCTTGGTGGGCCGCTGGGGATCCCGTGGCGTGCTGTGTCGGTTTGGGGATTGCGGCTGTGGCTCGTGGGCCGGGTGGGCGGACAGGGGTGGGGGCGGGTGTGGTGTATCCCCTCTTCCCATCACTAAGGGCCGGTTGATGGGAGCGCAGGTGCCCGGGGGACCACTCTGGATCCCGGCAGGGTGACGATGGCTCCTTTACAGGGCTGTGGGAGGAGGGATGGGCTGTTCTGCGCCCCCCCTCCCTTGCTGGGTGGGGGCCGTGGCCCTGGGTTGGCGCCTGCGCGGTATCTCGACTCGTCTGCGGGGCTGTCGCGTGCTTGGTGGGGCTCGCGTGCAGCTGGATGTAATTACGTGCGCTCGGGTGGGGTGTCCCGTTGCTGGGACTCGCGGTGGGATCGGCGTAGGGTCGGTTGCCATCGGGCTTACACTCAGAAGGGATTCACACGATTAACGGGTTCTAGATCACAGACCTGATTTGTGTACACTCTACCCCTCCCAATCACTTAGCTTATAGACTTCCCCACCCCCCTCCACTTCTTTCCCTAGTCAACAGGCCCCCCACATGGTGTCAACCAGAAACACATCTAACTGACAATAACACCAACATATTAATAGTGTAGGCGTTCATTGTATTTCTTGTTGTTGTTTGTGTTTCTTTTCTTTCTTCTCTTGTGTTTCTTTTCTTTAGTTTCCCCATAACCCCTTCCTGTTGGCTGCTTTGTCATAAAAATAAAAAAAAACAAGATATGTTGAATGATCACAATGGGAGTAAGCCATACTCTCAATGTGAAACATTAAAACTGTTCAGACCAACCGAACACTTAAACTCCATTCTCCGTGTCAAACAGCTGAACAGGACAGGATTAAAATAATAATAATAAATTAAAAAAAAAAAAAAAAAGTCAGGTGTGTGCCCAATCACTGATGAGTGGTTTAAAGCTTCCCTGCCCACTATAAAAAACACACCTGGTAAGAATTATCTTGATGAGAAGCATAGTATGATGTGCATCAAGGCTCGGTCAAAAGACCTGTCTGAAGACCTGCGATCAAGGATTGTTGATTTGTACAAAGCTAGGAAAGGATACAAAACCATCTCTGAAAGTCTGGATGTTCGTCAATCGACAGTCAGAGAAGTTGTCTACAAATGGAGACAGTTTGGCACTGTTGCTCTTCTCCCAAGGAGTGGCCGTCCACCAAAGATGACATCAAGAGTTCAGCGCAGAATACTCAGAGAGGTAAAAGAGAACCCCAGAGTGTCTGCTAAAGACTTACAGAAATGCACACATCAACTATAAGTAAAGGTTTGGCCAAGAACGGTGTTCATGGGAGGACTCCACGGTGGAGAAAAATTCGGGGGGAAAAAAATGTCGGAAAAAAACCACTGTTGCTCGTTTAATGTTCGCAAAAAGGCACTTGGACATTCCACAGAAGTTTCGATTGAATCTTTCGGGAGTAACACACAACTTCATGATTGGAGGAAAAATGGAACAGCTCACCAACATCAACACCTCATCCCCACCGTATGCATGGTGGAGGGAGCATCATGATTTGGGGCTGTTTTGCTTCCTAAGGGCCTGGACTACTTGCAATCATTAATGGAAGAGTGAATTCAAAAGTTTATCAGGATGTTTTGCAGGTAAACCTGAGGCCGTTTGTCAGATAGTTGAAGCTACAAACAGGACGGATACTGCAACAAGACAATGGTCCAAAACACAGAAGTAAATCAACTTCAGAATGGTTTCAGAAGAACAAAATACACGTTTTAGAGTGGCCAAGTCAAAGTCCAGACTTGAACCCCATTGAAATGCTGTGGCATGACCTATAGACAGCGATTCATGCCAGACATGACGATCAATGTGTCAGACTGATCTGCAGCTACAGGAAGTGTCTGGTTGAAGTTATTGCGGCCAAAGGAGGGGCTCAAAATATTTAATGTGATGGTTCACTTACTTATTTTTCCCACTTCTGTCATTGTTTGTATACTGTCCTCATTAAAATATGAAAACATATAAATGCTTGGGTGGTTTTAGTTGAAGCAGACACTGTTTTTTCATCTGTGTGATTTTGACAAAGATCAGATCACATTTGATGGTGATTTTATGCAGAAATGTGAGAAATTCCAAAAGGTTCAGATACTGTTTCATATCACTGTACGTGTTTTATCTTATGTCAAATACTGGGATCATGGCTCACGTCGACCGGTTTGTCAACCAAGCCGGCGGCTTGTCGCAAACCATGGTCGGTGGCCGATTAAGGCGTGAGCGCCTGTCTTCGGGCAGCCACATGCTCTTGTCTACGGTTCTCGATTGTCGATTGACTTCCACCCCCCTCGGCCCTCTTCGCGTGCCCAACTAGAGAGCGCTATACTCGGCTTGGGCTCGGGCAGCCATACACTCCGCGCCGGACGGTTTGTCCACCTAGAACGCGCTATTTTCAGCACTCATTCCCTAGCTACATGGCGACTAGACCGAAACTTGCTCGCCGCCAAGGGCTGGCCGATCGGTGAAGGCAACCACCCCCGTCGCCATGTGTGACATGGGTAGTTTTCTGTGATTTTTCGTGTTCGAAAGACGAGGAAAAGACTTGGAAGAGCCGATCGGTTCGGGTCAGCATGTAGCCTAGCTCCCACCTTCCTCTTTTGTTTACGCTCCTTCGTTCGTCTCAGAGGCCCCGGCAGGGAAATGACAAGAGCCAGACTAACTCTGGTGGCAAAAAATACGGGAGGTTTAAGAAATCGGCAGTTTCGACCATTATGCCATTATTTTGCAGTCTGCTCGAGTCATTAGCCTCGGTTTTTTGCTGTCTCAGTAGCCTTTTTCTCGTTCTAAATCTTGCTCCGCCTCCAAATACGACTCAAACATATATGGCTGTACGTCATGTACTTCCTCTGGATCGACAATATCGTTCGAAATATCCACGCTTGAACCAGAATCCCTGAAAAACGCTTCCTCCTCCATTGAGCTCAATGCTAAATCTGCTGAAATCGCTCATTCACTGACGTCATTACCAAGATGGAGGCGCCAGAGCGCTGTAATGACAGGAGGAGCTAAACGGTAGATTTTTAAGACGCATTTCTCATTATCTGCGCTTTGCCAAATTGTTGTATAACGTTAAATCGTCTCAAAATATGATTTTCATTCCAATAATAATGTAATTTAAGACTTTTTTTTGTCATGTCATATGCACTCTAAGGTAAGGCCTAAGGCCTAATGATTACGCCTTGATACTGTTGAAAAAGACTAACATCTAACTACTTCAGGGGTCTCCAAACCGGTCCTAAAGGGCCGCTGTGGGCATAGGCGGATCTAGTATTCAGGCGAAGTAGACGATTTTTTTAGACCCCCAACCAGTAGGGGACCCCCAACCAGCTGCCCTTGCCCCAACGAGCAACGGCTTGGGCCACCGGAGCCAGCAACACCCCCAACTATTCGTCATGTATAATTTTGTCAGCATACCAAACAAACAAATAACAAAACAAAAAAAGAAAGCCATTTGAATGCTGCATTTATATTATCCCCCCCACACGCACTACAATGGACTGTTCCACGACGATGGGCTGAGTATCAGTCGCTTAGCTTCATTTAGCGTCGTTTAGCATCGCTTACCTCCGCTTAGCTGTTCGTTAGCTTCGCTTGCTCTCCCGCGTTTTTCACGCCACTAAGCTCGCTATTTTTACAGCTCACTTGCTACTTTGTACGTCGGCTATCGTTTATTTCAAACACATGAGCGAACGGGCTCTCCATGAGAGCCAAAGTGCAGTGAGGGAGAAGTTGAGAACAGGCCTCTAATGCCTCTTTTAACTTTCTTCTTCTTCTTCACACTGAACATAAAATACACGACAGCGCACCCTGTGGCGAAACAATGTGGTACAGTTCCAATCAGTCATACAATAACACTCAACAGCTGGTTAAAAGCAAAAGCACGTCATGTTCGTCATATAAATAATGATTTCTGGAGTTAATCCCACATACTTCAGAATTAATATTATAATATGTTGAGTAACTACTACATAATACAGATTCTACACTAAGAATAGCTTTCAAATGACACTCTTCATGACAAATAAGATTGGCAATGAATAATTATTACACTACTATTGTATATAGTAGTATACTATAATAGTATTGCTAGATTTTTTTTTTTTAACTGTTTTGAATAATGTTGGAAAGGCAAATTCAGTGTTCTGAATCTGTTTATTTTCCATTCTTTTGCACTAGTACATGCTATCAGCATTTAACCCTTGAGAGTCGAAGGACGCGCCGGCGCGTCCTCAGCGCACGTCGTCTTTGAAGCGCCCTCACGTTTTAATTACGTCACCCAGATGCCGTTGGTTGGTCTCGTTTTAAAGTGCGGAAGTTGCGGTTTACTCTCGTTATTATTTGAAGTCAATCGACCAACTAAAACGTGAGATATTGTCATTTAAGTTTTATAGTTTTATTGTCCTCTCAAAAAAACATTAAAACGCTTCATGGATCATTTGTTTATGTCTATATTTCCATCATTTCTTGTCCTTTTTCAAAACGGAAGCTCCATGAAAAAAACACAAATCAAACGAACCCTTTCGAAGTCACAGTGGAAGCGCAAAATGCGTTTTTTTAAAAATAAATATAACTGCCGTGCGAGGTTCCACCGAACGAGAGGGAGGAGTGTTCTGAAGCAGCGAGGTGGCGAGCGACGGCCGTTTGGATCGAGCAGCGACTTTGTGTGACTTTGAGAATGAACGTAAAACTAAACTTAGCGCAAGCAATTGTGCTTTTTGATCAACTTGAGGAAGAGGATGGTCCAAATTCGTCTTCATCGTCTTCTTCGGAAGAGTCCTCGAGTGAAGATAGTGACGGATTTGAACACGTGGGTGACGCCATCGACGAGCAGAGGTAAGCCTTTTTTTTTTTATGCCGAAAAAGTTTCTTTTGATATTGCAAGACAAAGTTAATTTTGATGCAATATAAGTGTGTGTTTGTGTATATAATAATAAAATGTGCATATCAGATCAAAGTCGTACGTGCACTGTGGGTATCCCAGGCAGGAATTTATAATTTGTGGTGTTCTTCTTTCTATATGAAGATTAGGGATGTAGCACATATTCACCTATGGTATTCTTTCTATTGTCATACATATAGATTTCCATTATTATTTATTGCTGTATATATTTTTATTTTATACTTTATTATTTTCATAAATACTGACTTTTTTCATGTACATTTATCGTGACAATGAAAGTAAAGTGAAATGAAAATGGAAGGGTGGAAAGAGGACCGACACCCCATGGAAGTGTGAGCTGTGTGATGTAGCCCTGTGTCTAATTCCAGGATGAAACTGCTTTTCGGAGTGGGATGCCTGAAAAAAATGTAACTTGTTTATTGTAAATATTTTTGAAAAAACTTTTTTTCCAATGTTATATATATATATTTTTTTCCCCACAATCAGTCTTCTCAATTTGTGTATATAAATGTGTGTTCAAGAAGCTTGATTGTGTGTACATAGTTTTCATCAGGTGATGGGCCGCAATACCTAAACTCACAAAGAGATGGCCTCTAAACACTTTTTGTGTTAGATGGTACATATTTTTTCACTTTTCTTCACTGTTTGGTCTGCTGTATAAAACCTGTTTTGACTAGAGCATGTATAAAGGCAAAAAACACCTATGGCTATACCTGTTGTTTATGTTGAATTGTCAAATATAAGACTATTTATTCAAAATTTTTTTGGTTGAATGTTCATCCTAACATGTTGAATAAATATTACAAAGTTTCAAAACGGTTCGTTACGCATGTTTGGTTGTCAATTGGACATCAATGTTAAAAATTTTGACAAAACGATTTTGGAATTTTTGGTCTTTTTGGGCCCAAAATGATGATTTATAATTGGTCAGTGAAGGAAACAACAGTTTGGACATGAAGTTCAAGGTGTCACAAAAAAAGGGACCAAACCAGGCCATCGTAAACAATCCTTTCTTTGAAATATAAAGGCAACTTCAAAGGCATGCAAAATCAGACAAAATAGGCCCAGACCTTAAAGGGTTAACCTCATTGTTTATTTGTGATTAACTATTGTTTTTTTACATAATTATTTGTACTTTAATGAAGAATTTAAGTGTTCCAAGATAGTTTTGTGAATTAATAAGCGTCAACAAAAATTTCATTGCTAAATTAGTAAAAAAAAGAAAATTATTAGATTCGTCGATTAATCGTAAAACTAGTCGGCTGACTAATCAGGAGAAAATTTGTCGTTTAGGACAGCCCTAATGTACCAGAACATATTTCCTCCACACCCTTCTCAACTTTTTAACCCCTGGCCCATGAAGAGGGCCCCTGGATATGTTCGCCTTAGGCCCCAAAATTGCCAAGTCCGCCACTGGCTGTGGGTTCTATTTTTTATTTCCAGATAGTTTAACCAATGAGGTTTCTGCTAAAACAAACAGTACCTGAATGCTATCATTTGAATACCGTTTTGTTGGAATGAAATCCTGCACCCACAGCAGCCCTATGTGGAATAGCTTGGAGACCCCTGAACTACATCATCAACTGAAGACCACACCAATATTCATGTTCACATTAGCTTCTGCTCAAATCCGGATTCTTGCTAAAGTGTACAAGCAAGTTCTTTGCGGTGAAGTCAGCTGGAATCACCACAGGGAATTCCTGCCATTTGCTGGTTAGCCCTCGGGAATTCATGTAAAATCAGCGAGTCATCACAACAACCTGACTAGTCATGTCTTGTCTGTGCACCAAATCAATGGCTAAACGTCAGTCATAAACCGCCAAACCGAGAACTGATCATACAGTTTCGGGTGACGTATCGAATTGCAACCGAGTTCACTTGACCCCTGTCGTAGTTAACAGTGACCCCACGTGACCCCTGGTGTATGTGTGTGCAAATTGACGTTGAACCTTGAGAAGCATGTAACTATTTTGCTAATGTTTTCCTACCTTTGCTCTCTCAGGGTGACTCAGCGTTTCGATTGCACTCATTAGATGCGTGATTATGTGAGTGTGTGTGCTTGCCCCTCAGTGTGTGTTATCTTTAGCCACCTCACGCCAGCCGTTGACCTTTTCGAAAGGTCTCGCCGTCCAGTTGTCCAAAAGGAGACACGCACACCGGATGGCTGACCCATTGAGGCGTGTTTGCATTTGACAGCACATTCCCCATAGATTAATCAACAATCATCCAATACGTTGGGCTTTTTCCAAGCTTGTCTTCTCCTTCAAACTATTTGAGGTTTAAATAAATAAAGCTGACTGTCACCTGATATTTGATTGTCAAAAAACATGATCTTCGCTATGTTGACTGCCTGCAGGGTAACACATGAGCAGTTTCCCTTATGCAAAAAAGACCCGATGTCATGTGATTTTCCTCTCATTTAGCTTGAATCGAAGGTGGTTAAGTTTATTTTGCATTGGCTCATTTTGGCGACAAGAAGTGTTGTAAAAGTTTCTTTCATAAAATAGAACAGAAGTCACTTAGTTCTTGTGCACGCGTTAAAAGCCCGAGGGAGTTACTGGTGGATGGCGGGGGTTGACCTTTGGACTGGAATGAGAGTTCCTCATGTCTAAGTGTTCAAGTTTGGATTCAATCATTGCATTTTTAACAGTATCAATGGCTTGGATCTCCTATCTAGGCATCAATTACCCTTTGTGCAAGTCTGCTCAAGACCCTACATGATCTAAGACCAAACCAGATCAAAGAACAAGACACCAAGTCAAGAGCAACATTGGGTCTTTTGGGATTCAAGCCTGAGACGAGGCTAAGACCTTCAAAAACATTCAAAACCAGAACATTTCAGGCATACTTAGCCTTTGCGCAAGTCTGCTCAAGACCCTATACTATCCAAGACCAATACTTACGCAGACCAAATGAGATCAAACAACAAGACATCAAGAACAACATTGGGTCTTTTGGGATTCAAGCCTGAGACAAGGCCAAGACCTTAAAAATGTTGAAAACTAGAAACCAGAACCTTCAGGCATCATTTAGCCTTTGCGCAAGTCTGCTCAAGACCCTATACTATCGAAGACCAAGACTTACTCAGCCCAAAACATTAGGTCAAGACCAACATAGGGTCTTTTGGGATTAAAGCCTGGGACAAGACAAAGACCTTCAAAAATTTCGAATCCAGAAACTTCAGGCGTCAATTAGCCTTTGTGCAAGTCTGCTCAAGACCCTACACCAGGGGTCCCCATCCGCCGTATTTGCTACTGGGCCGCACAGAAATAATATTTTATTAACGACCGCATTCTGCCCGAATTAACTTTGGCCTGTGCCCCTGCTTAACACATCAATATCCCTGTCTACTCTAGATATAATACTACAATGTCATCATAGAAATCCATTGATTGCACTGCAAGCAGTACATCTTGTTTTGTGTATATAATATATCTAGGTGCGCTTGTCCTCCATAATAACGTATGACTAGGCCCCGGGCCCAGCACATTTGTCCCCCCACACGAGCAAAAATGACTGGAAAACAGACGTCTTTGGAGAGATTTTTTTCCGGCGAAAAAGGGCACCTGACGAGCCAAAAGATGAGCCTACAACCTTGAAGACCCACAAACTATGAAAGAGTGGATTCGTGACCCGTTTGTGAATAAATCGAGTGATTTGAGCATGTCTGTGCAACAGGTGGATCAGCTTGTAGAGATCGCAAATGACGGCGACCTTAAACGGAAATTTGAGCCAATTAGTCATTCTGGCATCCTGACAGCGCTACGAGAACACTGAAAACCTTGCTACAATTTCCAACATCACATCATTGTGAAGCGGGCTTCTTAATTAATGCTTAACGACACGGCGAAGGCGTTAGCGGTGAGAGAGCGGTGTGCAGCTAACATGGCAGTATGGGTCTGAGTCGAACTTTTGTCCATCCACGATCAAACGTAAGTTAATATTCCTTTCTTTAAAGAAACTTTGTAGTGTTTACTTTGGAATCGCTGAATTCGCGGCCATTTTTAATGTTATGCGCATACGCAGAACTGCACAGTTGCAGTTTTTGATGGGTTGCAAAATTTGTCAAAACACTGGTCCGTGAAAAAAAGACCCAAATCACACCGGTCCGTGGTGCAAAAAAGGTTGGGGACTCCTGCCCTACACTATCTAAGACCAAGATTTACTCAGAGCAAAGAACAAGACAAAAAGTCAAGACCAACACTGAGTCTTTTGGGATTCAAGCCTGAGACAAGACTAAGAGCTTGAAAATGTTCAAAACCAGTCACTTTGGCACCATTCAGCCTTTGCGCAAGTCTGCTCCAGAACTTATACTATCTAAGACAGGGGTGGGCAAACTATTCCACAAAGGGCCGCAGTGGGTGCAGGTTTTTGTTCATACCCATCATGAGGACAGCCTTTCACCAATCTGGTTTCTTACAAGTGCAATCAGTTGATTGCCGTCAGGTGCTTCTTGTTTCCACTGAAACCTCATTGGTTAAACTGTCCGTGCTGAATCAGTTGGAACAAAGACCAGGACCCACTGCGGCCCTTGAGGACCGGTTTGCCCACCCCTGATCTAAGACCAAGACTTACTTAGACCAAACCAGATCAAAGAACAAGATATCAAGTCAAGAGCAACTTTGGGTCTTTTGGGATTCAAGTATGAGATAAGACCAAGACCTTCAAAATGTTTAAAACCCAGAAACTTTAGGCATCATTTAGCCTTTGCGCTAGTCTGGTTAAGACCCTGTACTATCTCAGACCAAGACTTACTCAGACCAAACAAGGTCAAAGAACAAGACATCAAGTCAAGAGCAACATTGGGTCTTTTGGGATTCAAGCCTGAAAAAAGACCAAGACCTTCAAAATGTTCAAAACCAGAAGCTTCAGGCATCATTTCGCCTTTTCGTAAGTTTGTTCAAGACCCTAGACTATCTAAGACCATGGCTTAATCAAATAAAACCAGATCAAGGAACAAGAAAATACTCTCTCAGGACCAACAGTGGGTCTTTTGGGATTCATGACCTTTAAAATGTCGTAAACCAGAAACTTAGGCTATCCATCTATCGTCTTCCACTTATCTAGGGTCAGGTCACGGTGACAGTGGTTAAACCCAGACTTCCCTTTCCCCTGCTACTTTGTACAGCTCTTCTCAGAGAATCCCTTGGCATTCCCAGGCCATCAAGGACCTCTGCTTGTGGAACATGACTGGAACACCTCATCAGGGAGGTGTATCCCAGCTACTTTACCTTTCTTGTCCCATGGGGACTTATATTGATGCCTCTATCACAATATATTTGAGTCTGTCCAACACACAGCCAAATAGCAATCGGTTGACAAACCACGGGTGTCTTGGTGCCAAGTGCAACCAAGGATGAACTTATTTTTGAACATGGTGTATGTAATGGGCAATCCGAGATGAGAACCCCGGTCCGATAATAGAACACCACTCAGATTCTAGTTAGATCTTTCTACCAGTCATGCATTTCAAGCGATCAGTGTCTCACTTAGGGAGTCCCCATAAGGAAGCCCTTTCTAGCACCACCTCCAAGGATTACACTGAGGGACCGTTTGGTCCAAAATTAAAAAACAGTTCCATTGAAAAGGCATAATAACATTAAAAGATTCACATGGACTCCGAACAAGCCTTTTGAGGAGCTAGCAGGCATTTAAATGAATGATTAATAGGCTGGAAGTCTTTTTTTACGGCTGGATTTTCTTTCCGAGTAGCTCTGTGTTTCTGAACCGGTGACCTCCTGGTCACGAGCTTCCTCTATTTAGCCTCCAGGCTGGGGACGCCTCCGTGTAAGGTTTTCGAGCGCTGTGTTTACACTAGAAACATCATAAAGGGCTATTCTTGGGCCGGCAAACCGTCTGTGTGCGGAGGAGCGACAAAAACACTTCAAGTGCTTAAGAAGCAACACACACTACACTACACTAAATCCAACCCCTTTTCGGTGCCCAAAAAAAAAGCCTCAGCTGTGAGTGACACATAACTGCTGACCAATCAATGAAGCGAAGCAAAGAGCACAGTTGGCATTGTTTAACCGTCCAAGTTGTCACTTTGACCTGGCACACGAACAGGCCACCAAAAGTTTTCTGATTTTGAACGAAAGCTCGATTGATTAACGATAGTTGACGTAGAATTTTCATTGGGTTGCAGTGAGAGGGGCTGATTTCCACAACCAAAATTTCATCTCGTAGTCTTTAAATATTCATGTTACTTGGGTAAGACCCCACTTTGCAGTGCTAGAACTGCTTACACACTCACCTTGCCCTGTCATACCCTAATCTGACCTGTCTTCCCTTTGCCTTAGTATTTATATTCCCTTACCATATGGTGTCCACCTGGCAACTTGATGTCATAATTAGCTCGAAATGCAAATTATAGTTAGGTAACACATACTGTATATTTATATGGGGCTTTGCAAGGCAAAGGCTCAGATAGTAAAATTCTGTTTTTTTTTTAATGGCATTCCTTTGGCGTGCTGCATAGACCAAACCGTTTCACAGTTCCAATATCAAAATGACCGGAATTTTCGCGCAACGCAGTACATTTTTTGACCGACCCCCCAAATATTTCCATACGCCCGTAAACGCAGGTTTTTTTTTCTAAAATAAAATTTTTTAAAAATTAAAAACGCGACTTGTCCTTCAAAATTCCAGGACGTTAAAGGGCATAAAAGTTGTATACAGAATTTGCTAACAAAATTTGCCAAAAATTGTCACATTCATTTCCAATGGGATACCATTGACAGCCATGTACATCCAAATTTCCCATTCATTTTCAGTGGCAGGAAAACATAGCTCCTTGTGATTTCTGACCATTTTACCATGGCAGCCCATTGGCATTTAACTGGCGCCCAAGTAAGTCGATGCCATTGACAGCCACGCACGTCCATTCCATTGACGGCCATGTAAGTCCAAATTTCCCATTCATTTTCAATGGCAGGAAAACGTAGCTCCTTGTTATTTTTGATCACCTACCATGGCAGATCATCAAAATTCAACTGGCGCCCAAGTATGTCGATGCCATTGACAGCTACGCACGTCCATTCCATTGACGGCCATGTACGTCCAAATTTCCCGTTCATTTTCAATGGCAGGAAAACATAGCTCCTTGTGATTTATGACCATTTTACCATGGCAGCCCATTGACATTCAACTGGCGCCCAAGTACGTCCATGCCACTGACAGCCACGCACGTCCATTCCATTGACGGCCATGTACGTCCAAATTTCCCATTCATTTTCAATGGCAGGAAAATGTAGCTCCTTGTTATTTTTTATCACCTACCATGGCAGACCATCAAAATTCAACTGGCGCCCAAGTATGTCGATGCCATTGACAGCCACGCACGTCCATTCCACTGACGGCCATGTACGTCCAAATTTCCCATTCATTTTCAATGGCAGGAAAACATAGCTCCTTGTGATTTCTGACCATTTTACCATGGCAGCCCATTGACATTCAACTGGCGTCCAAGTAAGTCGATGCCGTTGAAAGCCAATGTCCCCAAATCAACAGGAAATGTCCAGATATCAACAGGACGTGTCCCCGAAATGTCCCTAAATAAACATTCATTTCTAATGGGATACCATTGACAGCCATGTACGTCCAAATGTCCCATTCATTTTCAATGGAAGGAAAACATTTACCATGGCAGCCCATGGACATTCAAATGTCGCCCAAGTAACTCGATGCCAATGACAGCCACGCACGTTTGACGGCCATTTATGTACAAATTTCCCATTCATTATCAATGACAGGAAATCTTAGGTCCTTGTAATTTTTTACATTTACCCTGGCACCCCATTGAAATTCAACTGGCGCCCAAGTAAGTCGATGCCATTGACAGCCATGCACGTCCATTCCATAGACGGGCATATACGTCCAAATCTCTCAATCATTTTCAATGGAAGGAAAACAGCTCCTTGCGATTTTTTACCACAAACTTACCATTCCGCCCATTGACATTCAGCTGGCACTCATGTAAGTCCATGCCACTGCCAGCCATGCAACAGGACATGTCCCAGAAATGTCCCCAAATAAACAGGATATGATATATCAACAGGACCTGTCCCCGAAATGTCCCCAAAACAATAGAAAGTGACTGGATATCAACAGAATTTGTCCTGCTAATGTCCCCAAATCAACAGTGACCTAATAGATCTGTATCTACCACAGCAAAGCTCCATCATAATCTCTCCAGAAATTGAAGTTTCTGTTAAAAAAAAAAAAAAAAAAAAAGATTTTATGGAAAAAAGTTTCTCTATTGTAAATGTAACTAGTGCCTTTTTTAGTGTCTGAATACGATTTTAGTGCCGCAACGATTAATCGAGTAACTCGAGTAATTTGATTCGAAAAAATATTTGCTGCTTCAAGTATTTGTTTAAGTGTCGTTGTAATGGCTTGTTTTGAAAGTTTGCATTTTGTTTCATTGATTTGAGTGTATACACTGCCTTCTAGTGGCAACAGTGAATATGACATAACTCATTTCACATGGCCGAATCCAGCTGCTCCCTGTTAAGACCGACATAAGCTAAGTTTTGTTTGAGCAAATGTTTCTTTATGCATTCAAATATGTGTTTGAACCATTTGTTAAGAGCATTGTGTAAAAAAAAAAAAAAAAAGGAAAAAAAGCATTTCATAGTATTTAAGCTAGCAGACTTTTGCAATATATGTTACCAATTGTTCTTTTGTTGTACTAAGATCATTATTATTATTATTTTTTTTTTTTACCGTTTGAGGCTCAGTTCAGATGTATTAAGTTTTTATGTTCCTTATCCGATTACTCGATTATTTGAACTAACTAGTTCATCGATTAATCGACTACTACAATAATCGATAGCTGCAGCCCTAAACAATTTCTTAAAAAACTCAATTCAATATGTATACACATAAGACATGTTAGCACTAGGGATGTAACAATTAATAGATGTTGATCATTATAGCGATTTGTTAAGCACACTTCAATGTAATTCACTCAAATTTTGGTTGATTTTAGCGACGCCGGTGGACAAAAGCGGTAGTGTTTTGCCTTCAGGAAGACTGCGTTTCCCATGAAGACCAGTGGACACCCGTACAGTGTTATAAAATCATCAATCAATCTCCCGGTCGCCTGCAGATGGATTAAACAACATTTCTGTTTCCAGCGGCTGTGTGAAGGGTGAATAATAATATGGTAATTAATTCAGGTGTGGCTAAACAATAGCATATGATGGTTAGCAACCGTGTGGCTTAGTGTAGCCAAGCCCCCTAGCTCACCCGAACTTGTCAGTGTTGGTGAGTTTGGTTGGGCTCCTGCCACCCTCCTCAAAGTTACCATAATTTTCACACTATAAGGCACACCTGGCTTTACGCCGTCACGCACTAAATTTGGCACGGAAAAGGCATTTGATCATCAATAAGCCGCACTGGACTATAAGCCGCAGCTGTCCTCATTGTATTATAGGATATTTACACCAAAAGACATTATACGACTGACATAAGACCAAATGAAACACCATAAAGCTTTGAACCAATTGGCTGCAAAGCTTCATTGCTTCAAGAAGCTTCATTTGGACATCACTGCTCCCTTGGGAGAGACAGTCAATCTCTGTTGCCACCTGCTGTCAATACTGTTGTCATCCAACATCCCTCCTAGCATGCATTGCGGCGTTACAGATGTAAATAGCGATCAAAATTCATGTTCTCTGCCAATTATTTCTTCAGTTACTGTTCTAGTTGTTTCATGAATCGCAAATTTGACAGTGTCACCATTAGAGCTGTGAATCTTTGGGCACCTAACGATTCGATTACGATTCAGAGGCTCCGATCCGATTATAAAACGATTATTGATGCACCCCCCACTCCTTTTTTTTTTTTTTTTTTTTAACGTTTTGTACATTAGTCCCAAAATTGTTCAAAAATCCTCTCAGGCTAAACCAAACTACTATTTCAGTATCAAGTTAGCATATAACAGTAAACATATATACAAAAATAACAGAAAATAAAATACTCCAGTCCCCATTCTGTATCAGCAGCTTTAAACTATATTCAATTAATGTAGTGTTGTGAATCAACTGTTGCAGTTGTTAAAATTGCTCCCGTTATTCCACAGTTTCCCTTATACTTTTGTCAAAGTTTTAAAACTTTTTCATCATTTGAAGTTAGATTCAAGACAAGATTCTGCCGATTTAGGAGTATTTTAGATAAAAAGTTAATTAGTTTCGCTACAACAGAGCCTTCTAGAGAATTCACCGCTTTAGTACTGCTTTAAGATGGCGGCTGTTTACTAACGCCGGAAAGTGTCATTTCACATCTCGGTTCAATAATACATGTTCTAACACCGCCGTCGTCTGTCATTTTGCATCTAGTTCTACATATATGATATCTACTGTAGCCGCATGTTTGTAGCAACTAGCAACTGTGCGTTGTTTGTAGCGGCTGTCGGCCGCAGTCAGGTACGATTGTTTTTTTTATCTAGCGGCATGAGTTGAACATGATATTTACTCTCGGTCCGCTCCTCATTGCGTTCCAAAGACCGCGCTCACTGTGTTTTACTTCTGTTTTACCTTGTATAATTCATTAATCGGAATTTGGATGTTTGTGAATCGTTCTCAAATCTTCCACGGCCGAATCTCGAATTATCTAAGAATGAGAAATTTTGCACGCCTCTAGTCACCATAAAACTGTCATTAGACAATCATAATTATGACATGACATTGTCATGAGCATTAATGAATGCTTATAACAGATGCCATTCAGTGTTATCTGGCAAATTATCTCACTTTTGAATGGATGTAAAAGATCCAAGCTGGACATAAATGGAGCTAGCGACATAATTTGACCGATGACACTTAAGTCCGAGTTATACTTCCGCGTCAGACCTGGAGGACCCGATTTACGACCCTGCACCATAGCCTGACGTGGTCCTATTGATTTTTCAAACCCTAGCGTCAGCCTAGCGTCACGTCAACGCATATGACGTGGCGAAAATGGAATGTGATTGGTTCGCTTAGACTGTTGTTTCCGGTTCAGCGCAAAATCACCACCATTGTAAAACATTATTTTTTTACACGCAAAAATGGACCAAGCCGACGGGAGTATCATGGAAGAGCAAGTCTGGCAAGACATTATTATGATTGCCAAATGGCAAGGTCGGCGATTGAAAAAAAAAAGTCGAGTCTAGAACTCTCTGTGCGGCGTCAAGTCGGCCAGACCGCCTCGAAACAGTCTTCTGCGTCGCATTTATTCAATGTTGATGAGCAGAAGATTTACATTCAAGCGTTCCATCTTGCATTGTTTATTTTTTTCTCTGTTAAACTAGACTAGCGGAAGTCAACAAGAATTCCCCAAAACCGTACAAACATAACGCCACACCCCTCTAGTGGCTTGGCGGTGAATTACAGCGCAACGCGTTCCCTCACCGCAGAACTTTCGAATGCTCATTGACACCGTAATCACTTCGCCGTCACCGCAACGCAGGAGTATAACTCAGGCTTTAATGACATAAGCATTCAGTAATGCCTATGATAGTGTCATGTCATAATTAATGACGCCGCTGTCAAATTAAGTGTTACCAAATACCATAACTTGCAATTCATGAAACAACTGGAACAGTAACTGAAGAAATAATTAGCACAGAACATGAATTTTGATTATTTACATCTGTAGCGCCGAAAGGCATGCTAGGAAGCATATTGAATGACAACAGTGTTGACAGGAGGTGGCAGCAGAGGTCAACTGTCTCTCCCAAGGGAGCAGTGATGGCCAAACGAGGCTTCTTGAAGCAATGAAGCTTTGCAGCCAATTGGTTCAAAGCTTCATGGTGGTTCATTTGGTTTTATGTCAGTCGTATGATGCCGCTGTCAAATAATGTGTTACTGGTTAATATCTTTTGGTGTAAATATCCCATAAAGTGTTATCTTTTAACCCAAATAAATCAAGAAATAAGCCGCACTGGACATAAAGCTGCAAAATTCAAAGTAAGGGAAAAAATTAGTGGCTTAAATTACAGTAATTAGTGCCGTTGAAAACGATACAGATCCCCTCAAGATATAAAAGTGGTGTTATTCAACTAGCTGTCAGTCGACATATTAACACAAATGTGATGATTTTTTTTTTTTTTAAAAAGGTTGAAATGTGACCTAGTGTTGCTTTAAATGGATCGAAGGCCCTTGAATTGAATCGTGGCAGACTATCGTATCATTGTCCTGAAAAATCGCTAATGAAATATTTTCCACCCCCCTCTCGTCACCTCAGCAAAATTTTTCTAGCTCCGCCCCTGCAGTCATTCGAGCAGTTCAAAAGCTTTTGACAGCAATAATGCTCACTAGACACCTCGAATAAAACTGTCCAGTGGCTGTTTTGCCAAGACAGAAGCAGCGACAGGAAGCGATACCGCGCTATTACGTGGCGCGTGTGGTGAATTTGTGGCCGAGATAGACGGGAACGGTTCGCGTTAAGGTTTCTTGGAAAGAGTTAATCGCTATTTTTCAGCCCCGGCTGCTGTTTATCAGTGATTTCCTCTGCGGTGTTTGTCTTACTTTGCCTCAGCGCGTCATCTCTCATCATTAGCGCGACTGCATGAGAGGCCATTAGAGAGAAATTGACCCCGCTTGCCGTCGTTCCCAGCAGGCTGCAGCCGGCAGCTTCTTCCCTGCTAGGAGGGATGCTTGATGGTGGACCGGTGTGCTTGAGAGCACATTGGCCCACTTTCAACAATTTATCAATACTCCACTTGACCCTTGGGCATTGCTCAGACGATCAAACACGCGTACACACGGTTCTGCGTTGTCATTATAAGGTTGACAAATGGAGAAAATAGACTATCGTCACATGCTGGCATGTCAGTTTACTGGACTTTGTGTCGTTATTGTTGTCAATAACGGGCGTGGAAGGAAATATTCACATCAACATTTGTACATGCTGGCAGGTACATAGTCCAGTTGTGTCATAAGCTTGTTTATTGCCGGAGGTAGGACAGGAAGCTGATTGTTACTAGAATCCTCAAGTTACCAAACACTCATGTGTGTGTGTGTGTTTATGAGTATCCGAAAGAAGGCGTGGGTCATTTTATAAGCCCCGCAGACACGTGAGCGTGTGATTCGAATCATTTCAAGGTCAATTTGATAGGAGACGCGCACTGAAGTAGGGGTGGGAACGTCTGTGTACCTCACGATATGATACGATTTGCGATGCAAGGCTCACGATATGGCGATACAAAAAATTACAGTGGTCTGAAAAAGTATCTGAACCTTTTGGAATTTCTCACATTTCCACATAAAATCCCCATCAAATGTGATCTGATCTTTGTCAAAATCACACAGATGAAAAAACTGTGTCTGATTTAGCTAAATCCACTCAAACATTCATAGGTTTTCATATTTTAATGAGGATAGCATGTCAAGAATGACAGAAGAAGACAAATAAGAGACTTAATGAGAAATTGAAACCAATTTTTACAAAACATTTTATGTCAGGTGTGTGCCGAATCACTGATGAGTGGTTTAAAGCTGCCCACTAGAAAATACACACCTGGTAAGATTGTCTCGATGAGAAGCATTGTCTGATGTATTTTTGAACTGTCAAATATAAAACTAGTCAGTCTTATTTTCAGCAGGGACGAGAACGAAAAGTGGTATTTGGTATGTGGTAAATTTGATTTTGCTATGTGGCATTTTTTTTTCCATGTGGCGAAATGTATTTTGGCATGTGGCATTTATTTATTTATTTATTTTCCATGTGGCATTTTTTTGTTTGTGGCAAAATGGATTTTGGCTTGTGGCATTTTTTTTTGTATGTTGCAAAAAGGATTTTGGCCTGTGGCATTTTTTTGCCATGTGCTAAAAATGTATTTTGGCATGTAGCATTTCTTTTGCCATTTTCCCATGTGGCATTTTTTTTTTTTTTTTTTGCCATGTGGCAAAAATGTATTTCGGCATGTGCATTTTTTGGGGGGGGGGCATGTGGCATTTTTTTGCCATTTGGCAAAATGTATTTGGGCATGTGGCATTTTTTTTTGCCATGTAGGATTTTTTGTATGTGGAAAAATGGATTTTGTCATGTGGCATTAGTTTTTTGCCATTTGGCAAAATGGATTTTGGCATGTGTCATTTTTTGCCATGTGGCAAAATGCATTTTGGCATGTGGCATTTTTTTGCCATGTGGCATTTTTTTTGTATGTGGCAAAATGTATTTTGGCATGTGGCATTTTTTTGGCATGTGGCAAAATGTATTTTGGCATGTGAAATTTTTTTGCCATGTGGCATTTTTCTTGGTATGTGGCAAAATGGATTTTGGCATGTGGCGTTTTTTTGACATATGGGATTTTTGGGGGGGAATGCGGCAAACTGGATTTTGGCTTGTGGCATTTTTTTTGCCATGTGCCAAAATGTATTTTGACATGTAGCATTATTCTTTTGTATGTTGCAAAATGGATTTTGGCATGTGGCCGAAAAAAATGTGACAAGGCAAAATCCATTTTGCTATGTGGCATTTTTTTTTTTTTTTTTTTTTTGCCATGCGGCAAAATGTATTTTGGCACGTGGCATTTTTTTTTGCCATCTGGCAAAATGCATTTTGGCATGTGACATTTTTTTTGCCATCTGGCAAAATGCATTTTGGCATGTGACGTTTTTTTTGCCATATGGCTTTTTTTTTGTATGTGGAAAAATGGATTTTGTCATGTGGCATTTTTTTGCCATGTGGCATTTTTTTTTTGTATGTGCCAAAATGGATTTTGGCATGTGGCATTTTTTTGCCATGTGGCAAAATGTATTTTGGCATGTGACATTTTTTTTTTTTTGCCATGTGTCATTTTTTTGTATGAAGTATTGTCTGATGTGCATAATGGCTCGGTCAAAAGAGCTATCTGAAGACCAGCGATCAAGGATTGTTGATTTGTATAAAGCTGGGAAAGGATACACAACGATCTCTAAAAGTCTGGATGTTCATCAATCGACAGTCAGAGAAGTTGTCTACAAATGTAGAGAGTTTGGAACTGTTGCTTCTCTCCCATGGAGTGGCCGTCCACCAAGGATGACGCCAAGAGTTGAGTGCAGAATACTCAAAGAGGTAAAAAGGACCTTAGAGTGTCTGCTAAAGACAGAAATCACTGGCACAGTCCAATATCTCTGTGCGCACATCAACTATATGTAAAACTATGGCCAAGAATGGTGTTCATGGGAGGACTCTACAGAGGAAGTCACTGCTGTCTAAAAAAAACATTGTTGCTCGTTTAATGTTCACAAAAAGGCACTTGGATACTCCACAGAAGTTTTGGCAAAATCTTTTGTGGACTGATGAAACCAAAGTTGAATTGTTTGGGAGTAACACACAACGTCATGTGTGGAGGAAAAATGGAACAACTCACCAACATCAACACCTCATCACCACTGTGATGCATGGTGGAGGAAGCATCATGATTTGGGGCTGTTTTGCTCCTTCAGGGCTTGGACAACTCGCAATCATTAATGGAAGAATGAATTCACTCAATCTGAGTGAACTACAGCAATTTTGTAGAGAAGAATGGGCCAAGATTAGTCCTGATTGATGTGCCAGATTTATCGGCAGCTACGAGATGCGTCTGGTTGAAGTTATTGCTACCAAAGGGGGTCCCACAAAATTTTAAATGTGATGGTTCACTTACTTATTTTCGTCCTTATGTCATTGTTTGCATAGTATCCTCATTAAAATATGAAAAACTATAAATGTTTGGGTGGTTTTAGTTTAAGCAGACACTTTTTTTCATCTGTGTGATTTTGACAAAGACCAGACACTTTCACTGCAAGGTCTTATGAGAGCATGCTTTTGTTCGAATGAGGTACTGTGTGTTATTTTTGGCCTATTTTCTGTGTCCTACTGCAAAAAAATGCCTGACATACGCTCACAGAATGAGAACGTCTTCTCTCCCGCGCATGAATATTCATAGGTGTACTTATGTTCTCGTCATGGATAGTGCTGCATTTTTTGCCTTGAAAGCATCATGTGCGCAAGAGTGTGTGTTAGTCAGGGTACAAAGATCAGGAACAAGACTCCCAAGCTGCAAGTGAGAGCTCTCAGGGGGGCTTTCCTTGACAGACTCGCTACTTGTTCTGCACTTGAGCATGCGCGCGTCTTCATGCGTGTGCGCGCGAACGTCGAAAAGCATCTGTTTCAAACCACTGGTGGTTCCTGACGTTCGCAGCTGAGAAAACTGCAGTGCGACACCCGGGATCACCCACTTTAATGAGGCCTAACAATGGCATTCAACCCCCTTTTAATTTCCCCATCAGGGAGAAAAATGGTATTCTACATTATTATGGATTTAGATTTCATTTTTGATCTTGTCATATTCTTTTATTCCTATCATTTCCATGTGTCTTAGCTAACATGACGCCTTATCTTTAGATTACCTGTCTTGCAAATGCATTATTTAGTGGGAGAACTGCAACCTGTAACCAAGTCAAACTCCACCTCTAGGACTTGCAATGTATTTTTTGAGTAAAAATGCTTAGTTTTGAGTACAGGAGTGGTCAGAGAGGTATACTACTAATATTCATCAACCTTGGACAGAATTTATTCATAATTGTGGATTTACAGTACCACAAAAATGAGAACTGTAACCTGATCAAAGTATGCATGAAGGACTTCTAAATTTTCTAAATGTCTTTGCAGTAAAAATGCATAGTTTGGAGAATGGGAGTAGGCCGAGAGGGTTACTACTAATTTTCATCAACCTTAGCCAGTACTTATTCAGATTTGTGGATTTACAGTACCACAAAAATGAGAACTACAACCTGTAACCAGATCAAAGTCGTCATGTAGGACTTTTGATTCAAATTTGCTCTATATTTCTAAAGTAAAAATGCATAGTTTGGAGTATGGGAGTAGTCAGAGAGGTCTACTACTAATATTCACTAACCTTGGCCAGAACTTATTCAGAATTTTGGATTTACAGTACCACAAAAATGGGAACTGTAACCTGTAACCGCATCAAAGTATGCATAAAGGACTTTTAATTCGAAATTGCTGTATATTTGTAACGTGAAAATGCAGTTTGGAGTATGTGAGTAGTCTAAGAGGTCCACTACTAATATTCACGAACATTGGCCAGAACTTATTCAGAATTTTGGATTTACAGTACCACAAAAATGGGAACTGTAACCAGATCAAAGTATACATAAAGGACTTTTAATTCAAATTTGCTAAATGTTTGGATCGTAAAAATGCATAGTTTGGAGTATGTGAGTAGTTTGAGACGTCCACTAATAATATTCACTAACCTTAGCCAGAACTTATTCAGAATTTTGGATTTACAGTACCACAAAAATGGGAACTGTAACCTGTAACCGGATCAAAGTATGTATAAAGGACTTTTAATTCGAAATTGCTGTATATTTGTATCGTGAAAATGCAGTTTGGAGTATGTGAGTAGTCTAAGAGGTCCACTACTAATATTCACCACCCTTGGCCAGAACTTATTCAGAATTTTGGATTTACAGTACCACAAAAAGGAGAACTGTAACCAGATCAAAGTATGCATGAAGGACTTTTAATTCAAATTTGCTATAAGTTTGGATCGTAAAAATGCATAGTTTGGAGTATTTGAGTAGTTTGAGACGTCCACTAATATTCACTAACCTTAGCCAGCACCTATTCAGATTTGTCGATTTACAGTACGACAAAAATGAGAACTGTAACCTACCCCCTACTAAATAAATAGCATATAAATATTCCAAATTTTCACAAATTTAGAGAGGTCCACGACTATTATTCATCAACCTTAGCCAGTACCTATTCAGATTTGTGTATTTACAGTACCACAAAAAATGAGAACTGTCACCTGTAACTTGATCAATGTCTGCATGAAGGACTTTTAATTCAAATTTTCTAAATTTCTGTACAGTAAAAATGCATAGTTTGGAGTATGGGATTAGTGAGAGAGGTGTTCCGCTAATATTAACCACCCTTGGCCTGAACGCATTCAGAATTGTGGATTTACAGTACCATAAAAATGAGAACTGTAACCACATCAAAGTCAACATGTAGGACTTTTAATTGAAAATTTCTAAATTTTTGTACAGTAAAAAATGCATCGTTTTGAGTATGTAAGTAGTCTGAGAGGTCCACTACTAATATTCACCGACCTTGGCAAGAAAATTGCGCAAAATTGTGTATTTACAGTACCACAGAAATGAGAACTGTAACCTGTAACCAGATCAAAGTCGACATGTAGGACTTCTCATTCAAATTTGCAATATATTTATATCATAAAAATGCATAGTTTAGAGTTTGGGAGTAGTCAGAGAGGTCTACTACTAATATTCATCAACCTTGGCCAGAACTCATTCAGAATTTTGATTAACAGTACCACAACAATAAGAACTGTAACCTGATCAAAGTACGCATGAAGGACTTTTAATTCAAATTTTCTAAATTTCAGTGCAGTAAATGGCATAGTTTTGAGTTTGTGAGTAGTATGAGAGGTCCACTGCTAATATTCACCAACCCTAGTCAGTACCATTTTAGATTTATGGATTTACAGTACCACAAAAATGAGAACCGTAACCTACCAAATACTAAAGAAATAGTATATCAATATTAAAAATTTTCACAAAGTCAGAGAGGTCCACTACTAACATTTCACAACCTTAGCCAGTACCTATTCCGATTTGTAGATTTACAGGACCACAAAAATGAAAACTGTAACCTGATGAAAGTACACATGAAGGACTTTTAATTCAAATTTTCTAAATTTCAATGAAGTCAAAATGCATGGTTTGGAGTATGGGAGGAGCCGGAGAGGTCTACTACTAATATTCACTAACCTTGGCCAGAACTTATTCAGAATTTTGGATGTACAGTACCACAAAAATGAGAACTGTAACCTGATCAAAGTATGCATGAAGGACTTTTAATTCAAATTTGCTATAAGTTTGGATCGTAAAAATGCATAGTTTGGAGTATTTGAGTAGTTTGAGACGTCCACTAATATTCACTACCCTTAGCCAGCACCTATTCAGATTTGTCGATTTACAGTACGACAAAAATGAGAACTGTAACCTACCCCCTACAAAATAAATAGCATATCAATATTCCAAATTTTCACAAATTTAGAGTGGTCCACTACTATTATTCATCAACCCTAGCCAGTACCTATTCAGATATGTGTATTTACAGTACCACAAAAATGAGAACTGTCACCTGTAACTTGATCAAAGTATGCATGAAGGACTTTATATTTAATTTTTCTACATTTCAGTACAGTAAAAATGCATAGTTTGGAGTATGGTAGTAGTCTGAGAGGTTCACTACGAATAATCACCAACCTTGGCCAGAACTTATTCAGAATTGTGTATTTACAGTACCACAAAAATGAGAACTTTAACCTGATCAAAGTATGCATGAAGGACTTATAATTCAAATTATATATATATATTTCTAAAGTAAAAATGCATAGTTTGGAGTATGGGAGAAGTCGGAGAGGTCTACTACTAATATTCACTAACCTTGTCCAGAACTTATTCAGAATTTTGGATTTACAGTACCACAAAAATGAGAACTGTAACAGAATAAAGTATGCATGAAGGACTTTCAATTCAAATTTGCTATATGTTTGGATCGTAAAAATTCATCGTTTGGAGTATGTGAGTAGTTTGAGACGTCCACTAATAATATTCACTAACCTTAGCCAGTACCTATTCAGATTTGTGGATTTACAGTATCACAAAAATGAGAAATGTAACCTACCCCCTACTAAATAAATAGCATATTCCAGAGCATATTCCAAAGTTTCACAAATTTAGAGAGGTCCACTACTATTATTCGTTAACCTTCACCAGTACCCATTCAGATTTGTAGATTTACAGTACCACAAATATGAGAACTGTAACCTGGTCAAAGTATGCATGAAGGACTTTTAATTCAAAATTTCTACATTTCTGTACAGTAAAAATGCACAGTTTGGAGTATGGGAGTAGTCAGAGAGGTCCACTACTAATATTAACCAACCTTGGCCGGAAACCTATTCAGAATTGTGGATTAACAGTACCACAAAAATGAGAACTGTAACTTGCAACCAGATTAAAGTTCACATGTAGGTCTTTTAATTCAAATTTGCTCTATATTTGTATAGTAAAATGCATAGTTTTGAGTATCGGTGTAATCAGAGAGGTCTACTACTAATATTCACCAACTTAACCAGTAGCTATTCAGATTTGTGATGACGAATCAATCAGGAATTTCCAAACTTTCACACATAGGATGTTCTAGATTTCTTAAAGGGACATGACACACAGCTAGTCAGTGTGTCCACTGTATGTTGACAGTGTGTTCCCATATAGAGCTTGTTTTGTGCTTGTTTCTAGGTGCCAAGGCCAGAGGGGGTTTTGTGTGCATGTGCGTGTGTGCGGTGCCAGGCGAGACTGTCTCGACGGCTGCTTTATTTTGGCTCCAGTTACCATGGCGACCCAGTGGGACTTTGAGTGTGTCTGCGCCAGTGATCCAATCAGGGTGCATTTGTTCAGAGTCGTAATGTAAAAATAGCCTTTGAATGAATGCGTATTTTAATGGAAAGAAGGGAGAAAAACGTGCGTTATTCATGCGCTCTTATCAGTTGAGGCGTGTTTACCTGTGGGAAGGACAACAGTTACTCAAGAACTGTATTCCAGTAAAGCCAACATTAGGCTGCCAAGCATCACTGCAAGTGTTACCGTACAGTTCATCCTATTTGCTTGAACTTTGAGTGTAAAAGTATCATTTTCCAACACAAATACGCACGTCTTGTTCCCACGAACGAGGAAACAAACAAACCCTTTGTTGCGCGCTATTTGGACAGGCTCATTAACACTTTCCACTCGTCGTTCCGTCAGCGAGTGACGACAAGAAGCACGAGAGGCACGCGGAGTGTACGCCTATGAGAAAAAATGTTCAGCTCGTTTCTCATTGTCGATCATTTTGACAGGCGTGTGACCTCGGATGGCCTCGCGAGCAGTTCAAAAATCCAAATTGTTTGTGCTTTCGGTTTAGCAAGGATCATTGTAAATCATTGATAATGTCAGATTTATTGCCCTCATAAATAAGCATTAAAACACTGCATGGACCATGTGTTTATGTCCGTATTTCCATTATTTCTTGTCCTTTTCAAAACCGAAAGCACCAAGAAAAACTACATATCCAAGGAGCCATTGTGAGTTCACAAAAAAAAGACATTTTTTCAATGTTGTTATTTTTATTTTTTTTTTCCTTATCAATCTATTCAATTTGTATATCGATTTGTGTGTTCGAGAAGCTTAATTGTATGTATATACTTTTTATAAACTGATGGGTGCAATACCTAACCTCGCAGAGATATCCTCCAAACCCTTTTAGTGTTGAAATATATATTTCTATATTTATATATAGGCCTATATATATTCACTATTTTGCACTGTTGGTCTATTGTGTATAACCTGTTTAGACCATAGTATGTGTAGAGGCCAAAAACGCCTACGACCATACCTGCTATTTGTGTTGAATTGTCAAATATGAAACTACTCAGTGTTATTTTAGTCGGGCCGAGAATGAAAAGTGGTATTTGGTATTTGGCAAATTTGATTTTGCCAAGTGGCATTTATTTTGCGGTGTGGCAAAATGTATTTCAGCATGTGACATTTTGTTTGTATGTGGCAAAATGGATTTTGGCATGTGGCATTTTTTTGGCATATGACATTTTGTTTGTATGTGGCAAAATTGATTTTAGCATGTGGCATTTTATTTTTTGCCATGTGGCAAAATGTATTTTGGAATGTGGCTTTTTTTTTTTTTTTTTGCCATGTGGCATTTTTTTTTGTATGTGGCAAAATGGATTTTGGCATGTGACATTTTGTTTGTATGTGGTAAAATGGATTTTAGCATGTGGCATTTTTTTTTTTTTTTTTTTTTGCCACGTGGCAAAATGGATTTTGGCATGTGGTATTTTTTTGGCACGTGGCATTTTTTTTTTTTTTTTTTTGCCACGTGGCAAAATGGATTTTGGCATGTGGCATTTTTTTGTATGTCGCAAAATGTGTTTTGTCATGTGGCATTTTTTTTTGTGCATTTTTTGTGCCATGTGGTATATATATATTTTTTTGTATGTGGCAAAAAGGATTTTGGCATGTGGCATTTTTTCCACCATGTGGCAATTGTTTTGTATGTGGCAAAATGGATTTTGGCATGTAGGATTTTTTGCCTTGTGGCAAATGGATTTTGGCATGTGGTCTTTTTTTTCCCATGTGAATTTTTTCTTGGTATGTGGCAAAATGGATTTTGGCATGTGGCGTTATTTTTTTTGCCATGTACCAAAATGTGTTTTGGCATGTGGCTTTTTCTTTTTGCCATGTGGCATTTTTTTTTGTGTCTGGCAAAATGTATTTTGGCATGTGTTTTTTTTTTTTTTTTTTTTTTTTTTTTGCCATGTGGTATATATATATTTTTTTTGTATGTGGCAAAATGAATTTTGGCATGTGGCATTTTTTCCACCATGTGGCAATTGTTTTGTATGTGGCAAAATGGATTTTGGCATGTAGGATTTTTTGCCTTGTGGCAAATGTATTTTGGCATGTGAAATTTTTTTTTGCCATGTGGATTTTTTCTTGGTATGTGCCAAAATGGATTTTGGCATGTGGCGTTTTTTTGCCATGTGGCATTTTTTTGTATGAGGCAAAATTGATTTTGGCATGTGGCATTTTTTTGCCATGTGGCAAAATGGATTTAGGCATGTGGCATTTTTTGGGTATGTGGCAAAATGTATTTTGGCATGTGGCATTTTTTGGGCATGTGACATTTTGTTTGTATGTGGCAAAATTGATTTTAGCATGTGGCATTTTTTTTTTTTTTTTGCCATGTGGCAAAATGTATTTTGGAATGTGGCATTAATTTATTTATTTTTTTGCCATGTGGCAAAATGTATTTTGGAATGTGGCATTTTTTTTTCTTTTTTTTGTGCCATGTGGCATTTTTTTTGTATGTGGCAAAATGGATTTTGGCATGTGGCATTTTTTTGGCATCTGACATTTTGTTTGTATGTGGCAAAATGGATTTTAGCATGTGGCATTTGTTTGTGTCATGTGGCATTTTTTCTTGTTATGTGGCGAAATGGATTTAGGCATGCGGCATTTTTGGGGTATGTGGCAAAATGTATTTTGGCATGTGGCATTTTGTTTTGCCCTGAGGCATTTTTTTGTATGTGGCAAAATGGATTTCGGCATGTGGCATTTTCTTTGCCATGTAGCAAAATGTATTTCAGCATTTGGCATTTTTTTGCCATGTGGCATTTTTGTTTGTATGTGGCTAAATGAATTTTGGTATCTGACTTTTTTTTTTTTTTTTGGCTATGTGGCATTTTTCTTGGTGTATGGCAAAATGGATTTTGCCATGTGGCATTTTTTTGCCATGTGGCAAAATGTATTTTGGCATGTGGCATATTTTTGCCATGTGGCAAAATGTATTCTGGCATGTAGCTTTTTTTTTTTGCCATGTAGCAAAATGTATTTCAGCATGTGGCATTTTTTTTGCCATGTGGCATTTTTTTTGGTACATGGCAAAATGGATTTTTGCATGTGGCATTTTTTTTTTTGCAATGTGGCATTTTTTGGGAATGTGAGAATTCGGTATCAGGCATTTTTTTGGGATATGTGGCATTTTTGCAGGCAATGCACGTCCATGCCATTGACATGCATGTCGAAAATTTTCTATTCATTTTGAATGGCAAAACAATGTGTGGCCAGTTGAATGTCAATGCACTCTAATGTAAAGTGTATGGTCAAAAATCACAACCACACGCTTTTCTGCCATTTAAAATGAATGGAAAATTTAGACGTTCATAGCTGTCAATGGTGTTTTTGTTTGAGCTAATGTTTTTTAATGCATTCATAATTTAATGTATAGGTATATTTAGCCGTTTTTTTGTGGGAATATGACTTTTTGTTAAGAACGTTGTTAAAAAAAAAAAAAAAAAGTTACAATTTTGTAGCATTTAAGCTAGCGGATTTTTGCTATGCTAATTGTTCTTTTGTTGTACTTTTTTATGTTCCTAATTTGATTACTGGATTATTCGAACTATCTATATTGTTAAACCCCTACGTCAAGTCTGGACAAAGTCTCACCTGAATTGAACCTGCTTTCAAGTTACTGAAATAGATTCTCATTTGAATCAAATATTTTATAAGCGCCCTTGACTGGAAATTCGACAGCTCAAAAGATGAACACGAAAACAAGAATACATCCATTCAAGTGTTCTTTAATATAGGCTCGTTCAAAGACTTCAGGGCCGCGTTCCATTCACTTTTTTCAGCCTCAAATCAAATCTGTGAATGTGTCTGACTGCACAGGTGACGCACATCCCATTAAAAGAAGAGCCTTTCAAACGTTCGCCTTGAAAAAACTTTTTTTTAAAATTTTCTTTCTTTCGTTTCTCCATTGACGTTTTTAAAAAAATCCAAGTCGCACGACTAAAGGCAGGGCTTAAAATGTGACCGCACCAGGAAATATTGACTTCAATTCGTGCTGGTAAGCACTTCTGGGACACTATGTTCTCATATGTACGCCTACTGTGTGTGTGTATTTGTCGAGTGTTGAAATCAAGACTGGGGAAAAACAGGATGGCACTCCAGGCCATACAGTTATGCGCGTGTGAGTCACTTCACAACTGAAGAACTTGTTTTGATAAAACTGGAAAAAGAACATTTTTCTCCTAAAACGTTAATATGGACTTTTCTGAAGTGACCTTGCTGGGCTGCGGGAGGAGAGATGGGCTGCGCTGAACGACCCCCTCCCCCCGCCCTCCCCGGGCTGGCTGGGTGGGGGCCGTGGCCCTGGGTTGGCGTCCGCGTGGCGTCTCTGCTCGTCTGCGTGGCTGTCGCGCGCTTGGTAGGGCTCATGTGCAGCTGGATGTGATAGGGCGGGCTCGGGTGGGGGGTCCCGGTGCCAGGAGTGGCGATTGGGCGGCGTAGGGTCGGTCACCAACGGGCTTACACTCACAAGGGATTCACACGATTACTGGGTTCCAGATCACAGAACTGATTTGTGTACACTCTACTAGGGTTGGGAATCTCTGGCATGAAGCCAATTCGATATGTATCTAGATACACAGGTTACGATACGATTAAAAAGCCAGGCCAAGCGATTCGATACGATTCGATACAGTTTTAGAACGATACGGTTCGAAACAGAGTGAAAACGATATGATAGTTAACATTTGTTGTGTGTGTTAGTGCAGTATTTTAAAAATATAAAAAAGACCACTTTTTTAATAGCAAAATTAAACAACAAAATTTCATACCAATGTTATGTTTTATTTTTTTATGAGAAAAAAATAAGGCTTACTATATGACCGTCATTGTTTTGGATGGGATTGATAATACAATAAAACTCCAGTGACAGACAGCAATAAAGTGCAGTTATTTAATTACTGTATTTCCTGGTGTTTTGAACACAATAGTTAAGTAATTTAAGAGCAAACTTTCAACGTAAACATCTTACAAGCAAAAAATATTATATGCAGCAGCTCTTGAAAAAAAAGAGTTAGACCTGTTAGTGTTATCTTAAATAAATAATAAATTATGCTTTACCACTGGTATAACTGGGGTAATAAAAACATGGCATTTTAGACAGACAGGTCTATAATCATTACTTTAACCTTATACACAGCAAAGTCATTCACTTATGCCTGTGCTTCCACATTTTTTTATTCCTCATCACTGTCTATATCTCTTTTGAAGGGCAGATTTTTCTTGAGGAAGATCAACTGATCCACATGTTCATGTTTAAGTAGACTGCGTTTCGTGGAAACAATATCTCCAGCTGATCGTGCTGCCCTTTCCACCATTGTAGTGGGTTATTTTTCAGGGTTAAAAACTCACCATCTCTGTACCGCTTCACACTAGCTCTGTCCCATGCGAACAGATCTGGCTGTCTTCGTCATTTCAAAGTCCGACTTTTGTTTTCCTGGGTGCGTTGAAAATCAATCACTGCACATCGCTGGCGTGGTGCGCAAACTGTCCATTGTTTTAGCATGCTGCTTCGTTGCCACTAGTTTCGTTTTGGGCTGTGAAGAAAACGCTATGGAGCGTGCGTTACATTGGTTTTGTTAGCTCTCGCGTTGTTATGACACGCCCGTGACGATCGGGTAATTACGGCGACTACTCGCGGTTCTGCTGAAATGAATGGGAAGTTGAGGCAACCACGACGGCGGTCA
The DNA here is from genome assembly GCF_030265065.1 of Corythoichthys intestinalis. Taxonomy (NCBI): domain Eukaryota; kingdom Metazoa; phylum Chordata; class Actinopteri; order Syngnathiformes; family Syngnathidae; genus Corythoichthys; species Corythoichthys intestinalis. The sequence goes on from NC_080407.1 coordinate 17,641,428, forward strand.
CAATCTAAGTGCGCTGTGTGGTGAATTAGGTAAAAGTGAGGTAAAAGCTAAATTATTATCGTATTAAGCAACTAGGCATTAGAAGCCGATTCTTGTGCTCGCGTTAGCCGAATTCTATCTCTACTATCGGTTCATTGAATATTTAATGGCTAATTACTGTCGAATGGTAACTTTACTATCGATACAGCTGTATCTCTCACCTGTAAAACCGGATATCCGGTCGTATCGGTTTATTGTTCTCAAGCTTACACTAAACCCCTTTCGACCACTTAGCTTATAGACTCCCCCACCCCTGTCCCCCTCTTTCCCTGGTCAACAGGCCCCCCCACAAGGTGTCAAGTGGCTGACGATAGCACCAACATATTAGTAGTTAGTGTAGACGTTCAATGTAATTCTTGTAGTTGTATATTTGTGTTTCTTTTCTTTCTTCTCTTGTGTTTGTGTAAACGAGGTATGTGGAATGATCACAATGAGAGTATCCCATACTCTCAATGTGAAACATTGAAAACTGTTCAGACCAACCCAGCATTTAGACTTCCATTCGACAGGTTTTTTAAAAAAAAAATTAAAAATAAAAAAATTTTTTAAAAATCTTCATTAAATTAGTATCTTCATTAAAATATGAAAACCAATAAATGTTTGGGTGGTTTTAGTTAAAGCAGACACTGTTTTTTAATCTGTGTGATTTTGACAAAGCTCACATTTGGTGGTGATTTTATGCAGAAATGTGAGAAATTCCAAAAGGTTCAGATACTTTTTCATACCACTGTATGTTGCATTTTCACCCTGTTCATGGATAGACAATAAGGCAAACTTTTGAAGTTCACTGGACCCACTACGAAGAAAAGCAGTAGGAGGGAGAGAGAGGACATCTCTATAAAATACTGTATTTATTTATGTGTGAAAAAAAATTTCCGCGATGGAGTGAGGGCGCGTGGTTTCAAGCGCCAAGTAGCGATGGATCACGGTACTGAGAAAATTAAAGTCTTTCCGAAAGATCAAAGTAATGAATGACACGCCAATTCTCTCCTACTTCGCAAAGACTTCCTGTTATTGCCATGTGACAGCAGTTTGGAACATCTTCACCAGGACAAAAGTCATTCTTTCACCCGAAATGACTTGGACTGAAATGCCGTTTTGACGCATGTGATGCCACCTCAATGCATGATATCATTACTTAAGTAGTGTTTTCCGTGCTATTTCCAATCAAATTTGCCCTCAAATTTTCCTCTAAATGCCCCCTACTGAAAATTAAGAGGCAGAGTGGAAAAAGCCACTATCCCACTCAATGAATGCTGAGTCATCTTTGAAAAGCAGCTGAGCTTTATGTGTGCCAGTTATTTTTAATTTGACACAACAACAACAACATTAGCCAAAAAGGAAGAAAGCTTGTTTTGTTTTTTCAGTCACGGCAAAAAAATTGTGATCGTACTAGTACTGCCAGTGTTTGTTTCGGGAATTTTAGTTTAGTTTAGCGGGCCGGGTTGCTTTATGAGCTAGAAAATTAAAATTCCCCTCAGAAAGTTTGTATCAATGATTTGAGATGCGAATAATTTCCGGGCAATCATATTAATTTTACAGTTATAATACTGCTTGATATATTATTCCAAATTTGCGAGTAATTAAGAATGACATCAGATTAGATCTTCGTGCTGCGTTCGAGAAAACTGGGTCATCTCACCTTAGAATCATGCTTTAAAAGGAACTTCAGACTTAAAGACAATTGTTCTATTTTACTAAAATATGTTATTAGAAATACATACGATAACTGGCAATAACTAAATCATACTTGCAGCCAGTTAAAATGGGTTAAAGTTGACACAACCTCTGTCATGTGTTCTTGTGTGTACCACATTGAGCATGGAGAAAAGAAAGAAGACCAAAGGGCAGTCTGAGGACTTGAGAAGCAAAATTGTGGGGAAGCATGAGCAATCTAAAGGCTACAAGTCCATCTCCAAAGACCTGAATGTTCCTGTGTCTACCGTGCGCAGTGTCATCAATAAGTGGAAAGCCCATGGCAATGTGGCTAACCTTGCTAGATGTGGACGGAAAAAGACACATTGATGAGAGATATTAGAGAAAGATTGTGTGGTGCTATCCGTCGGCATCTGAATGAAAAGGAACTCTACCCAGGAAGACCCCACTTCTGACCCAGAGACATAAAAAAGTCAGGCTGGAGTTTGCCAAAACTAACCTGAGAAAGCCAAAAACGTTTTGGAAGAATATTCTCTGGTCAGATGAGACAAAAGTAGAGCTTTTTGGGAAAAAGCATCAACATAGAGTTTACAGGGGGAAAAAAACGAGGCCTTCAAAGAAAAGAACACGGTCCCCACAGTTAAACATGGCGGAGGTTCCCTGATGTTTTGGGGTTGCTTTGCTGCCTCTGGCACTGGACTGCTTGACCGTGTGCTTGGCATTATGAAGTCTGAAGACTACCAACAAATTTTGCGGCATAACGTAGGGCCCAGAGTGAGAAAGCTGGATCTTCCTCAGAGGTCATGGCTCTTCCAGCAGAACAATGACTCAAAACACACTCCAAAAAACACTCGAAAATGTTTTGAGAGAAAGCACTGGAGACTTCTAAAGTGGCCAGCAATGAGTCCAGACCTGAATCCCATAGAACACCTGTGGAGTAGAGGTGTGACAAAATATCGAAATAGTGATATATCGTGATACTTTGTATCCCAAATGACCCCGATACCAAGCTGACTACTGGGCTTTGTCAAACAATAGACCACTCAAAGAAGCAGTCAAGCAGGCCACCCCCCTACACACTTCTGTGGAGTCGCTGCCTAGGTGTGAAAGGGTGGGTTCACTCTGGATAGCTGCAATTAGCATCTTGACTATAAGAGAAACGGGTGGACTTCTTGGTGGGTCTTGCAAAGGAATTGTTTCACTCTCATGTGGGCGCAAAGAAGGCGCAAAAGGAAAAATTGCTTACAACAACTTCCAATACCTTTGGAAAAAGGCGAAGTGTCATATGTCACTATAATAAAAATGTTTTGTTTTGTTTTTTATTATTCCTGTACTGCATGCAAACTGTAGCTTTTGGAAGATGTAAAAAGGTTGTCCGCCCGATTGCCTGCCTGAGCGGTCCACTGTCCGACAAGCAACAACTGTTTCGTCCAACTGGACAAGCCTATTCGGAAGGGGGAGAGAAATTGACCTCTAAAGGTGTTCATTGCCTCAGACAACCATCCAATGGCACCTTTCTGTCTCCATACAGATTACACACACATACAGTATATGTGAGACATACTGCAAGTCTGACCACAGTATGGGGAAAAAAAAATACCTGACTAGTATGTTCAATTTGGTTAAATCTGGAAGAGTTGAAGGGACAAGTAAACGCTTAAAAAGAAAAGTCACAACCTGTCAGTAGTTTGGTCTATTTTATAGTGACTTTTTCACCACAGCCTGTCTTCTGGGCTTGACAGTGACAACAGGCCAGCTAGAATAACGCAAGTTTACCCTTCCCCCATCAGCCAAGGCACCCCTGCCCTGCAAACACTCGAGATGCTAATTGGAGCAATCCAACCCTGTGGTTTTGCGAGTGTGAATGGGAATAACTACTGTGGACTATAATTCTCAAAAAAGATATGCTGATTAGGGTCAGATGATCCTTCTCTGGTTACAAGTGATTTGTATTAACTGATTCACCCTTGGTAGTTGTAGTGTTAATCGATAAACTATTTATTTCGAACAATCGAGTAATCGGATAAGGAACATAAAAAGATTAAAATACCTGAGCTGAGCTTCAAACGGTATATATATATAAAAAAAAGAGGATCTATGTACAACAAAAGAACAATTGGCTAACTTACATAGCAAAAGTCCGCTAGCTTAAATGCTATAAAATGCTCACTTTTTTTTTTTTTTTTTTACAATGCTCTTAAATTGTTCAGACACATATTCCCACAAAAAATGACTAAATATACCTTTAAACTAAATTACGAAAGCATTCGAAAAAATCATTAGCTCAAAAACTTAGCTTATGTTGGTCTTAACAGGGAGCAGATGAATTCAGCCATGTGAAATGAGGTAGACGAGAGGGCCGTGTATCCGCCCAAATCAATGAAAAAAAATGCAAACCCTTTCAAAACAAACTATGACGACGCCACATTTATTAAATGAATACTCGAAGCAGCAAAATTTAACTCGAATCTTTTTTTCTAATCGAATACTCGAGTTAATCGATTAATCGTTGCAGCGCTAATTCGACACCGGAGCATTCGCAGTCATTCTGTCCGATTTTTTGGGGCATTTACAGGTCACTTGCTGTTCATTTACAGGTAATTTCCTGTTGAGTTTGAGTCACTACCTAATCATTTGGGTGATTCTCAGGTCACTTCCTGTTTTGTAACTCAAAATAAACAGGAAGAGGCCCATAAAATACTCCCAAATCAACAGGGAGTAACTGAAAATCAACAGGTAAATGACCTTAAATGGCCCAAAATGACCTCATTGCCTGGCATTGGCTGCCAATGACGGCCATAGACGTTCAATCCATTTGAAGTGGGAGGGATGGCAGCGAATGAACGAATGTTCATTCGCTGCCACCCTCCCTCTTCAAATGGATTGGACGTCTACTAGTGATAAACTCATTCCAATTCACAGCAAAATCTTGTTTTTCTGTTTATTAGTTGTTTGTAGAATATCCTGGAATGATTTCCTGACCAATGTATCGTTAATCGTTGTGTCGCCATATCGTCAGATCATCGTTATCGTTAGCTTTGTAACGCAAATCGTATCGTGAGGTAACAAGAGGTTCTCACTCCTATTGTGGAGGGATCAGAAAATGGCAGTTTGGAGAAGGTCCCTTCAAATCTCAGAGAACTGGAGCAGTTGGCCAAAGAAGAATGGTCTAAAATTCCAGCAGAGCATTGTTTGAATCTCAAGAACACCATCCCCACTGTGAAGTATGGGGGTGGAAACCTCATGCTTTGGGGCAGCTGGGGACAGGATCACTGTACTGTATTAAACAGAGGATGAATAGTGAAATGTATTGTCAGATTTTGAGCCGCAATCCTTACTTAGTCAAAGAGTCGTGGCTGGATCTTCCAAAATGACAATGATCCGAAGCAAACAGCCAATCTGACCAAGGAGTGGCTGCGTAATGAAAGGAATAGTATCTTTTCTCGTATTTACCGATCGACTGTTTGTATTATTCTTACACACCCAATATAAAATAAATAGCACTTGTTCCATAGTTTAAGGAAAATAAGCAGAATATATATTTGCCATAGGGCATAAGAGATACATGACGCCTTCTTAGCACGGAAGCCCAACGCGTGCGTCATGCAGCTGACTGAGCAAGATTGACGTTGACAACCAGGTGATAGGCAAGACATCTACAAGCCCGCGTCTGCAAACATCAAATCCCGCAATCAGCCCTTCAGGACAGTCCAGAACAAATGGCGGGACATCCTGCACTACCACAACACCCGATAACAAAAACAAGTAAATTTGATAGCTCAGTGCGTCTCAGACGGTGAGGCATGCCCACACCCCACCTCATTTTCCTCATTAACCATGACCCAGCAACGGTGACACACGAACTTGACCGCCCAAATCTGCAACAGAAGAAGACCCAAACACACCATTCTTCCTGCCCACGGCCCGCCCCGCAAGATCCTTCAAAAGGATGATTATTTTAGCAGTCGATTAATCGATGAACTAGTCAGTTCGAATAATCGAGTAATCGGATAAGGAACATATAAAAATTATAATACCTGAGCTGAGCCTCAAACGTTATAAAAAGATAAATAAACGAGGATCTATGTACAACAAAAGAACAATTGGCTAACTTGCATAACAAAAATCTGCTAGCTTAAATGCTATAAAATGCTAAGGTTTTATTTATTTATTTTTTTTTTTAACAATGCTCTCAACAAATTGTTCAGACACATATACCCACAAAAAAGGCTAAATATACCTATAAACTAATTTACGAATGCATTAAATAAATTGGCTTCAACAAAAACTTAGCTTATATTTGTCTTAACAGTGAGCAGCTGGATTCAGCCATGTGAAATGAGGCAGACTAAAGGGCAGTGTATGCCCCCAAATCAATAAAACTAAATGCAAACACTTTCAAAACAAATCATTACAACGCCAATTTAATTAGACGAATACTCGAAGCAGCTAAATTTAATTCGAATCTTTTTTTCCAAATCGAATACTCGAGTTAATCGATTAATCGTTGCAGCACTAAACTAAACGTTGTCATTTTTCTTGGGAACCTTTTGTTGACTTGTGATATGGTGACATTGGATCCTCGCCTGGGTCCTGCTGTGCTGTATGATTGCTGTCGACCTGAATAAATTGTCAACTTTTGCTTCAAAGCTTTTTTTCCAGCTTTCAAAATGGAGTCTGTACAAGGGGTTATGACTAAGTTGAACACGTAGAGTTTGGCCTTTTAGCCGGGGTGTCGGTGTCTCGCCGGCCCGGGTCGTTGGAGCTACGCCAGAGTGGGTCTGTCGGTTCGGCTGGCGTGATTCCAGCAGTCTGGCTAAAGTGTCAGACACCTTCAGTAAAAAGCATATCAAAATTCTGGAGTGGCCTCGTCAAGCTGCAGCCCTCAATAATTATTTACCTTCTCTTCGACAAATCGATGAACTACGTAGTTCGAATAATCGAGAAATCGGATAAGAAACATAAAAAAAATACCTGTGATGAGCCTCAAACGGTACAAAAATAAATAAATAAATGATGATCTAAGTACAGCAAGAGAACAATTGGCAAACTTACATAGCAAAAGTCCATTAGCTTAAATGCTATCAGATGCTAGTTGTTTTTCAATGCTCCTCACAAACGATTCAAACACATATTCCCACAAAAAAAAAAAAAAAAAGCTAAATATACCACTAAATACTACTAAATTACAAATGCATAAAAAAACCATTAGCTAAAAAAACCTAGCTTATGTTGGTCTTAACAGGGAGCAGCTGGATTCAGCCATGTGAAATGAGTTATCATACTCACTGTTACCAAAAGAGAACAGCATATCCACCCGAATCAGTAAAACTAAATGCAAACACTTTCAAAACAAACCATTACAACGCCACTTTGTTTAAACGCAGCAAAATTTAATTTGAATCTTTTTTTGAAACGAAATACTCGAGTTAATCGATTAATCGTTGCAGCACTAATAAATATGGCGGAAAACACTCAGGTGACTTGAAGTTCCGCTCTGAGACCCCCAATTTGGCGAACTTTCAAAATTCTCCGATATGCATGTGCGATAAATAATCGGAAAGCTTAAAATCTCAATTTTCTGGGGGACGAAAAATTTTAAACAGGAGGGCATTTAAAAAAATTTTTTTTTTTTTTTTAATGGTTTTTTTAAACATTTTTTAATAATAATAATAAATAAAATAAAAATAAATATAAAATAATATATAAATATATACATTAAAAATAAATATAAATAAAAATATATAAATGCAAAATATGAAATTTAAAAAATAATAATAATAAAAAATAAAAAATAATTTTAAAAAAAACCTATCTATAGGTGAGAGCACGCGAGATCAGAATTACAGATGCCATGACTTTAACTAGATATTATCGCGTACTTACCTTGTTTCGTTTCAAAAACTTCGTGTAGCATGTATCAAAGAGTGTCAAGACACAGCTGCGAATGGCCACAGCCGGATTTTGTGGGGATTTTATGGGTGAAACACGGTAATATAACAAGGGTCGCAATGCAGAAATCGCAGATATCAAGAAGTGGTTGAGATTTTCTTTTTCATATATTTAACCTTTTAAACTTTTTTTTTTCCTCTTTGGATCGAAATATGCGAGTGAATAATTTTTTGAAAGTCTTTTTTTTTTTTTTTTAACTAAATAGCAGACATCAATTAATGATTCTAAGCTAAAAAATGATAGACATTTCGAATAACAAACATAAGGACTTACCTTGTTTTTGTGGCTGGGTTGAAACAAAAGCTGTTGTGCGGTGTCTGTAAACAGGGTAAAACGGACAAATTAAAAATAGTCCGGGGGCATAATGCCCCATGAAATTGTTATGGCAGCATATAGACATATTGTTCTATCAAACAAGTTATTTTTGGCTTAAAATACAACAGTTTGTTTTTAACAGGGGTGCAAGAGCAGAAACTGCTTTTCTGCCTGTGTTTTCCGCAATATACAACCCCTAGCAAAAAGTATGGAATCACCAGTCTTGGACGAGCACTCAATCAGACATTTTATTACGTAGAACAAACTCAGATGAAAAGCTTGAAAAAAAATAACGAATTAGTTCAAAAGTGCAACTCTTTAGCATTCAGAAACACTAAAAAAAATGAATAAAAAACATTGTGGTGGTAGGTAAATGTTACTTTTATAGAGCAAGTGCAGGGAAATAAATACATTCTGAGGAAAAATACAGCCTTCCTATACAGTGGGGGCAAATAAGTATTTAGTCAACCACGAATTGTGCAAGTTCTCCCACTTGAAAATATTAGCGAGACTTGTAATTGTCAACATGGGTAAATCTCAACCATGAGAGACAGAATGTGGAAAAAAAAACAGAAAATCACATTTTTTGATTTTTAAAGAACTTATTTGCAGATCATGGTGGAAAATAAGTATTCGGTCAAACCAAAAGTTCATCTCAATATTTTGTTACGTACCCTTTGTTGGCAATAACGGAGGCCAAACGTTTTCTGTAACTCTTCACAAGCTTTTCACACACTGTTACTGGTATTTTGGCCCATTCCTCCATGTAAATCTCCTCTAGAGCAGTGATGTTTTGGGGCTGTCGTTGGGCAACAAGGACTTTCAACTCCCTCCACAGATTTTCTATGGGGTTGAGATCTGGAGACTGGCTAGGCCACTCCAGGACCTTGAAATGCTTCTTACGAAGCCACTCCTTTGTTGTCCTGGCTGTGTGTTTGGGATCACTGTCATACTGAAAGACCCAGCCACGTCTCTTCTTCAATGCCCTTGCTGATGGAAGGAGATTTTCACTCAAAATCTCTCGATACATGGCCCCATTCATTCTTTCCTTTACACAGATCAGTTGTCCTGGTCCCTTTGCAGAAAAACAGCCCCAAAGCATGATGTTTCCACCCCCATGCTTCACAGTGGGTATGGTGTTCTTCGGATGCAATTCAGTATTCTTTCTCCTCCAAACACGAGAACCTGTCTTTCTACCGAAAAGTTATATTTTGGTTCCATCTGAACATAACACATTCTCCCAGTCCTCTTCTGGATCATCCAAATGCTCTCTAGCGAACCGCAGACGGGCCTGGATGTGTACTGGCTTTAGCAGGGGGACACGTCTGGCAGTGCAGGAGTCCCTGGCGGCGCATTGTGTTACTTTGTTAGTGTGGTCCCAGCTCTCTGTAGGTCATTCACTAGGTCCCCCCGCGTTGTTCTGGGATTTTTGCTCACCGTTCTTGTTATCATTTTGACACCACGGGGTGAGATCTTGCATGGAGTCCCAGATCGAGGGAGATTATCAGTGGTCTTGTATGTCTTCCATTTTCTAATAATTGCTCCCATAGTTGATTTCTTTACACCAAGCGTTTTACCTTTTACAGATTCAGTCTTTCCAGCCTGGTGCAGGTCTACAATTTTGTCTCTGGTGTCCTTCGACAGCTCTTTAGCCATCGTGGAGTTTGGAGTGTGACTGATTGAGGTTGTGGACAGGTGTCTTAACTCCCGATAATGAGTTAAAACAGGTGCCATTAATACAGGTAACGATTAGAGCCTCGTTAGAAGAAGTTAGACCTCTTTGACAGCCACAAATCTTGCTTGTTTGTAGGTGACCAAATACTTATTTTCCACTCTAATTTGGAAAAAAAAATTCTTTAAAAGTCAACCAATGTGATTTTCTGTTTTTTTTTTTTTTTCACATTCTGTCTCTCATGGTTGAGGTTTACCCATGTTGACAATTACAGGCCTCTCTCATCTTTTCAAGTAGGAGAACTTGCACAATTGGTGGTTGACTAAATACTTATTTGCCCCACTGTATAGGAAGGCAATCTTAAATGACCATTATAACTTAAAGAGCATATGACACCAGAAAAAAAGTCTTAAATGGCATTATTATGTGAATTAGAATCATATTTTGAGACGATTCGACTATATACAACAATTTAGCAAAGTGCAGATGACGAGAAATTAGTCTTTTAATCTGCCGGTTAGCCACGCCTACCATTATAGGGCTTTAGCGTCCCCAACAGGTGGATGACGTCAGCGGTAGACTGGGCTCATCGGTTTTACTTTTCAGCCCATTGCGGGGGAATTGTTCAGAACGAGGAAAACGCGACGAAGAGAGCCGCAAAATGTCATTGTTTCAGTCTCTCTACTCCAATATTTTTACAGGATATTCTTTTTATCCAAGTATTTTTCCCCAATAGCTATATAAATGGTTTGAGAAGGACCAGTCAGCCCGTCGAGGGGGAACTATTCACAATGCGGAAAACGCGACGAAGAGAGCGGCAAAATGTCATTGTTTCTGTCTCTTTACTCCAATATTTTTACAGGATATTCTTTTTATCCAAGTATTTTTCCCCAATAGCTATATAAATGGCTTGAGAAGGACCAGTCAGCCCGTCGAGGGGGAACTATTCACAATGAGGAAAACGCGACGAAGAGAGCGGCAAAATGTCATTGTTTCTGTCTCTTTACTTCCATATTTTTACAGGATATTCTTTTTATCCAAGTATTTTCCCCAATTGCTAAATAAATGGCATGGTCAAGACAAATAACAATCTTGTGCTAAATGGAATATGAAATAATAAAAATCCATTTATTCAAGACGACATGGCAAAATTACTCCATAATGGTCAAAACTGTCGACTTCACCTTTACTGTCGCACCTCCCGAACGATATTTTATGACACCTAAATCGGACATATGTCATTTCCCTTCCCCGGCTTCGGAGAATGTAAACAAACCAGAAGGAGTGACAGCTAGCCGACATGCTAACCCGAACCGAGGGATGTTTCAAAGTCTTCGAAGTGGAAAATCACACGTAACTAGCCTGGATTATTTGACATGACGACCCGGTTGTCGATTGTCTTCGCGGATCGGCAAAACGCCCGGCGGAGAGCAATTTACAGTTCGTTCCCGGGAGGAGGGTGGCTGGAGTTGTTGTGCAGCTAACGTGCTAACAGCTAACTGCTAACGAGCATGAGGAGAGCTTTTTACATGCCTATCAATGATCAAACGTAAGTAGTCCTTTATTTAAAGGGATTTTGTAGTGTTTACTTTGTAATCACTGTATTCGTATTTGACATAATACAAAACAAGATGTTTACTCACTTCCTCGTAAGTCCAATGGTCCCACAGTAAATATCCACGGTGAATGGGAACCTTTTGAAACTCCAAAAAGGCGCATACGCCTCTCCCGCACACAGAATGATTTTTCTGCAGCCGTTTGGCTGGCGTGATGCGAAAAATAAACGTATTAATCCGCAAAATCAGCTGAATCCTTCGTCCTCATACACAACAGTACACTGTAGCGTGAAGAGGACGTCTTCTACCGTACACGTCACAGCGCCCTCCTCCTCAATGCAAGACCGAAGCCGGAAGTCACTCATTTTTCTGGCGCGGGATTCAAAAAACTAAATATATATAGCGATCGCTTCCACACACATCCAAGCGGTCCATATCATTCAGGAGCATAAAATACCGCGTGTATTATGAAATAAACATGCTTTTTCGTGTCACAGGCACTTTAAGTCATTATATAAAGCAAATAAGGTTGCTTAAAAGTTAGTGGGGACAATTTGAGCATCCTGAAAAGTTGGTAGTGTTTTGTCCCGACCGTCCCTATGCAAACCTACGCCCTTGGTCTTAATATAGGAATTCATCTACCACGTCTCATGCAATATCGAGATTTGTGTACCAGAATCCCTGCAATGAGAACAGGCTTTCACTGTTTCCGAATGGAAATTCTTAATGACGGGTTATGCAAGCATATTGACGACAAATCAAATTGAGTTAATCACGCGTGTCTGGGAGGGCCGATTGAGAGATTAGATTTGTGTGTGTGTGTGTGTTAGGTCATGCTGTGATATTCCAGTCAAGAGCTCTTGACCCTCAGTCGAGGTGACCGTCCCTCACTTCCCCAATTCCCAAATTCTTTCCCTTTTGTGCATGTTTTCAAGTCCTTGACCGCCTTTTGTACATTTGGCGGGATTTTACGCGCCCGATAACCTCGGACCTTCATCTCTTTCATGTTGCGCCGTTTCCAAACACTGAGAAACAAAAGGCAAACAGCCATTGGATGTTTATTCAGGCACGGTGTGATGACCTCACCACACACAAAAACATCAACACAAGTCACTTTTCTCCCCCCTTAAGAGGCATAACAGCCATTTTCCCATCGTAAACATGTTCATATAATCCCATTACATGTTGTGTTACATGACACGGACGCGCACACATACGGCGGCGGCTTTTTCCAATAACACACGGGGGTCGCTGGTTGTTATGAAGACGCGGTGAACTCGGTGAACCAGAAAAACAATCGGCTCAGACTTCCTGCTGGCTTCCGCTATAGCGGGGTAGCCCCCTGTTACAACTCTCACTCACACAAAAACAAGCTAGAGTGTCTTCCCGCCATCCTGTTTTTAGTTTTTTTGGTCACACGGCTGACAGGAAGGGGTAGCCTCTCAAAATATTTAAGTAAAGGAGGGAGGATTCCTCAATCAGTCTTATTCAGAGCGCGGAAACACTTGTAAACACGTGCACGTTCCCGAACAAAAACAAACGCCTCGCCTTGTATTGTTAGGTACGACGTCTTAGTCAATTGTTATTCAAGGACGTGTGTATAATTAGAATGATGCTGGGAGTTGTCACGAACTGTGACATTTGTTTTGGAAAAAAATGTAATTAAAAATAAAAATAAAAATAAGACGAAATCGTTTTATATTTGACAATTAAACACACAATTCAGGTTTGGTCATCTGCATTTTTGGCTTTTACACATACTATGGTCAATAGTGCAAAATAGTGCTTATATACTGGTATATACAGTGGTATGAAAAAGTATCTGAACCTTTTGGAATTTTTTTACACTTCAGCATAAAATCACCATCAAATGTGAGCTGGTCTTTTTTAAAACCACACAGATGAAAAAACACTGTCTGCTCTAACTAAACTCACCCAAACATTTATAGGTTTTCATATTTTAATGAGGATAGTGTGCATGTGGCAAAATGGATTTTGCCATGTGGCATGTTCTTTTTTGCCATATGGAATTTTTTTGCCATGTGCCAAAATGGATTTTGCCATGTGACATTTTTTGCAATGTGGCAAAATGGATTTTGCCATGTGGCATTTTTTTTTTTTCTTTTGCCATGTGGCATTTTCTTTTTTTTTTTTCTTTTTTTTTTTTTTTTTGCCGTGTGGAAAAATTGATTTTGTCATGTGGCATTTTTTGCCATGTTCCAAAATGGATTTTGCCATGTGGCATTTTTTCTTTGTCATGCGGCAAAATGGATATTGCCATGTGGCATGTTTTTTCTGCCATGTGGCATTTTTTTTTAATTGCCATGATGATTTTTTTGCCATGTGCCAAAATGGATTTTGCCATGTGGCTTTTTTTTTCCCCCCACAATGTGGCATTTTTTTTTTTTTTTTTTTTTTTGGCGTGTGGCAAAATGGGTTTTGCCATGTGGCAATTTTTGGCATGTGGCATTTTTTGCCATGTGGCAAAATGGATTTTTCCATGTGTCATTTTTTGCCATGTAGCAAAACGGATTTTGCCATGTGGCATTTTTTTTGCCATGTGGCAAAACGGATTTTGCCATGTGTCATTTTTTGCCATGTGGCAAAACGGATTTTGCAATGTGTCATTTTTTTTTTTTTTTTTTTTTTTTTGGGCAGTGTGGCAAACTGGATTTTCCGATTTGGCATTTTTTTGCCATGTGCCAAAATTGATTTTGCCATGTGGCTTTTTTTTTTTTTTTTTTGCAATGTGGCATTTTTTTGCCATGTGCCAAAATGGATTTTGCAATGTGTCATTTTTTTTTTTTTTTTTTTTTTGGGCAGTGTGGCAAACTGGATTTTCCGATTTGGCATTTTTTTGCCATGTGCCAAAATTGATTTTGCCATGTGGCTTTTTTTTTTTTTTTTTGCAATGTGGCATTTTTTTGCCATGTGCCAAAATGGATTTTGCCATGTGGCATTTTTTCGTTGCCATGTGGCATTTTTTTCCCCATGTGGCAAAATGGATTTTGCCATGTGGCATTTTTCTTGCCATGTTCCAGAATGGATTTTGCCATGTGACATTTTTGCCATGTGCCAAAATGGATTTTGCCATGTGGCATTTTTTTCTTTGCCATGTGGAATTTTTATGCCATGTGGCAATATGGATTGTGACACGTGGCTTTTTTTTTTTTTTTTTTTGGGGTATGTGACAAAATGCATTTTGGTTTGTGGCATTTTTCGGGGGGTATCTGGCATTTTTGGAGTATATGGCAGTTTTGCAGGCCATGCACGTCCATGCCATTGACGGCTATGCACGTCCAAATTTTCCATTCATTTTAAATTCCAGAAAGATGCGTGGCTGTGATTGTTGGCCATCCACTTAGCGTTACAGCGCATTGACATTCAACTGGCACCCAAGTAAGGCTATGCCATTGACGGCTAAAATCACAGCCACACATGTTTTTCTGCCATTTAAAATGAATGGAAAATTTGGACATGCATAAACGTAAATGGCATAGCCTGACTTGGGTGTCAGTCGAATGTCAATTGGCAAAAAAAAAAAAAAAAAAAAAATTAATGCAACATGACAAAATCAATTTTGCCAAATACCCCAAAAAAATGCCACATGTCAAAATCAATTTTACCACATGGCAAAAAATGCCACATGGAAAAATCTATTTTGCCATATACCTAAAAAAATGCCAAATGTAAAAACCCCATTTTGCCAAATGGCAAAAAAAATTCCACACGGCAAAATCAATTTTCCACATGGCAAAAAAAAATGCCACATGGCAAAATCCATTTTGCCAAATAGCAAAAAAAATTCCACATGGCAAAATCAATTTTGCCACATGGCAAAAAAATGCCACATGGCAAAGTAAAAAATACCACATGGCAAAATCTATTTTGCCACATAACCCAAAAAATGCCACATGTCATGTCAAAATCAATTTTGCCAATTACCATAAAAAATGCCACGTCATGTCAAAATCAATTTTGCCACATACCATAAAAAATGTCACATGGCAAAATCCATTTTGCCACATGGCAAATAAAAATGCCATATGGTAAAAAAAATGCCACTTGGCCAACCCATAGTCCACATACCACAAAAAATGCCACATATCATCTCAAAATCAATTTTGCCAAATGGCAAAAAATGCCACATGGAAAAATCTATTTTGCCATATACCCCAAAAAATGGCACATGTCAAAATTCCATTTTGCCAAATGGCAAAAAAAAAATCAGATGGCAAAATCCATTTTGCCACATGGCAAAAAAAAATGCCACATGGCAAAATCCATTTTGCCAAAGGGCAAAAAAAATTCCACATGGCAAAATCAATTTTGCCACATGGCAAAAGAATGCCACATGACAAAGAAAAAAACACCACATGGCAAAATCAATTTTGCCACATACCCCAAAAAATGTCACATGTCATGTCAAAATCAATTTTGCCACATACCATAAAAAATGCCACATGTCATGTCAAAATCAATTTTGCCACATACCATAAAAAATGCCACATGGCAAAATCCATTTTGCCACATGGCAAATAAAAATGCCATATGGTAAAAAAATGCCACTTGGCAAAATCCATATTGCCACATATGGCAAAAAATGCCACATTGCAAAATCAATTTTGCCACATGGCAAAAAAATGTCACATGGCAAAGAAAAATTGCCACATGGCAAAATCCATTTTGCCACATACCCCAAAAACTGCCACATGTCATCTCAAAATCAATTTTGCCATGTGGCAAAATGGGAAAAAATGCCACATGGTAAAATCCATTTTGCCACATGGCAAAAAAAAAAAGGCACATTGCAAAATCAATTTTGCCACATGGCAAAAAAATGCCACATGGCAAAGAAAAGTTGCCACATGGCAAAATCCATTTTGCCACATGGCAAATACCGCTTTTGGTCCTCGCTGCCTCTCCATTTATTTGCGCGTGATTGAAAAGCGCCGCACATTTCTTCCTCCGATCGCCGAGTGGAAATGTAAACAAGCATGTGTATGCGTACGCATGAATACTCCCTTGCAACATGTACTAAATATCACAATATTATAGAGTATCATTGTGTTTTCACATTATATTTGTTTGTTTGACGTGCTTGTCTTGTGAAATAAATGGCTACTTCAGTGAGCTGTGACTAAAGTGCCCTAAAGTGACCATTTCAATAAAAAATAGCCCCAATCCATTACGGGATACGCATGAGACTTTGCTTCCATTCGTCACAGCAAGCGAAAGCACTATGTGTAAATGTAATATTCAAGTCAAAGAGTGCATTTTTTTGCATCTGTTGCTCTTGTTTATTGATCACAAAGCTTTCTAGCCGCTCTCCCGGCAGCTATTAATTCACCGGAGGTTGAGGGATACCCGCATTGTGTATTCATCGCTTTGCATGACGATGATGATGACTCAGGAGAATGCCGGCGTCCTTCAGGAGGCGGCCAAAAACGCTCTTTTCATAAGCGAGCGACAACAGAGAATAGGACAAAAAAGCAGCAAAATGCTATTCTGTCACCTTCACGTGTGCCTTTAAATCATTGACAGTGACGCTCATTATGCTCACGTTGCTTTAATTCACAGCTGAAGTCTTGGAAGAGACGTTTCAGGGCCCCGTGAAACAATTTCCCTCAACCCACACGAGGGGAAAAAGCCCATTTAACCCACGCTGTATGTTACAGTAATCCATCTGTCTCACACAATACCAGGCTCGGAGATGCATATCTCCCTGGAAATAGGACGCCTAATGCGGTATGATGTGCATATGAATGCGATTTCTCAGATTTACGTCCCACAAAGCGCAAGGTGGGAGGAATAAGCTTTTGTCTTTTTCATTGTATGCTAAACGCGACAGTGGGGATCCTTGACGGATGGCAAATGGGGGAGTGGGATCGTTTCCTCAATGGCAACGCCTGAGGTCTCACAGGAGATACATTGGTGACGGGAAATCCATTCGGAAGATGGAAATGTATGTAAAATTGCCCTGTTGTAAAGACGCGTGCATATTTTTCACACCCGAGTGTACTTTTTACCCCCAACAGTTCTAAATTCCTCTACCAAAATATATACCGCAATTTTCAGACTATAAGGCGCACCTGACTATAAGCCGCCACCCACCAAATTTGACAGGAAAACGCCATTTGTTCATAGATAAGCCGAACTGGACTATAAGCCGCAGCTGTTCTCACTGTATTATGGGATATTTACACCAAAAGATATTAACCGAGAACACTTTTTTTGGACAGCGGCATCATAAGACTGTCATAAGATCAAATGATCACCATCATGACTTCAAGAAGCTTCATCTGGCCATCATTTGTCTTCTAACATGCCTCCTAGCATGCATTGCAGTGTAACAGATGTAAATAACAATAAAAATTAATGTTCTGTGCTAATTATTTCTTCAGTTACTGTACCAATTGTTTCATTAATAGCTAGTTATGGTATTTGGTAACACTTTATTGGACAGTGGCACCATAAAACTGTCATTAGACAATTATAAGTATGAGATGACACTGTCATGAGCATTAATAAATGCTTATGACACATATCGTTTCGTGTTATTCAGCAAATCCGCTCACTTTTGAATGGATATAGTCTCAGTATTTGAACCTTTCGGATTTTATCACATTTCTGCATAAAATCCCTATCAAATGTGATCTGATCTTCGTCAAAATCACACAGATGAAAAAAACTCTGCTTTAACTAAAACCACCCAAACATTTATAGGTTTTCATACTTTAATGAAGATAGCATGCAAACAATGACAGAAGGAGGAAAAATAAGTGAACCCTCTGCCTAAGGAAACTTGAGGAGCAACTGAAACCAATTTTTACCAAATATTTTAAGTCAGGTGTGCGCCCAATCACTGATGAGTGGTTTAAAGCTGCCCTGCCCACTATAAAACACACACCTGGTAAGAAATATCTTGATGAGAAGTATTTTCTGATGTGCATCATGGCTCAGTCAAAAGAGCTTTCTGAAGACCTGCGATCAAGGATTGTTGATTTGTATAAAGCTGGGAAAGGATACAAAACCATCTCTAAAAGTCTGGATGTTCAGCAATCGACAGTCAGAGAAGTTGTCTACAAATGGAGAGAGTTTGGCACTGTTGCTTCTCTCCCAAGGAGAGGCCGTCCACCAAGGATGACGGCAAGAGTTCAGTGCAGAATACTCAGAGAGGTAAAAAAGAACCCTAGAGTGTCTGCTAAAGACTTACAGAAATCACTGGCACAGTCCAATATCTCTGTGCGCACATCAACTACATGTAAAACGATGGCCAAGAATGGTGTTCATGGGTGGACTCCACAGAGGAAGCCACTGCTGTCTAAAAAAAAAAAAAACATTGCTGCTCGTTTAGTATTCGCAAAAAGGAACTTGGACAGTCCTCAGAGGTTTTGGCAAAATATTTTGTGGACTAATGAAACCAATGTTGAATTGTTTGGGAGTAACACACACCATCATGTGTGGAGAAAAAAAATGGAACAGCTCACCAACATCAACCACCGTGAAGCAAGGTGGAGACAGCATCATGATTTGGGGCTGATTTGCTACCTCAGGGCCTGGACAACTTGCAATCATTAATGGAAGAATGAATTCAAAAGTTTATCAGGATGTTTTGGAGGAAAAGCTGAGGCTGTCTGTCGGACAGTTGGAGCTAAAAAGAGGATGGATGCTGCAACAAGACAAGGATCCAAAACACAGAAGTAAATCAACTTCAGAATGGTTAAAGAAGAACAAAATTCTGGAGTGGCAAGTCAAAGTCCAGACTCTAACCCCATCGAGATGCTGTATTATGACCTAAAGACAGCGATTCATGCCAGAAATCCCAGGAATCTGACTGAACTACAGCAGTTTTATAGAGAAGAATGAGCCAAGATTAGTCCTGATCGATGTGCCAGACTGACCTGCAGCTACAGGAAGCGTCTGAAGTTATTGCTGCCAAAGGGGGGGCCACGAAATATCAAATGTGATGGTTCCCTTACTTATTTTTCCCCCTTCTGTCATTGTTTGCATACTATCCTCATTAACATATGAAAACCTATATAAGTTTGGGTGGTTTTAGTTAAAGCAGACACTGTTTTTCCATCTGTGTGATTTTGACATTTGATGCAGGATTTTATGCAGAAATGTGAGAAATTCCAAAAGGTTCAGATACTTTTTCATACCACTGTAATTTAGATTATTTCATTAATATGGCAATAAAATACTTGCTTCTTTTGACTTCGTTATTTTACTCAATGTGAATTAATCGAAATAGATTAATCGTGATTAAAATGACTAACTTTAGCCTATATCTAAATAGAAGTACAATTTTTAGAGATGTTAAAGAACTACTACCATTTTGTTGATGATGTGCTAACATTTCAAATGATCAATAATTAATATTTTAATTCATTTCCCAACATTGTACCAGGTATAACCCAATTTTGTGTTTCAACTATATCAGGGTGTGTCCAAAGGGTGGATTACATAGTTTTGGAAAAAGTACTTATTTCACCTTTAGGCATAAAATTCCTATTCACTGAGATGCAAAAGTTCACAAAAAGAACATTACATGTATAAACGTGTACGCATTAAACTGACATAAAAGTATGTCAAGGTGCGTTCCGGAATACTACCCATCTACAAGGTCCTATGGAAATGTGAAGTGTGGTTATATGTTCAGGCAGATGCTGCATGTCAGCTCCCCGTGTGCGCGAGCAGGTATATTCTAGCTGACACCGGAATCAATAGTGAATTAGGCCCTATCACAGCTGCTCGCCCCGGAGACAAGACGCGCAAGGCGAGGCTGATAACGCCGCGAACGGGGCGAGGAAAAGAAGCTGTCAGTGCAAGAGACAAGCTGGGAAGCGGGGCGAGGAAGATGTATCGATCAGGGACGTATGGGAGGAATGCGAATGAAGAGGCAAAATGCATGTCGTGGTGATGACAGACGGGAATGGAGATGGTGTTGAACTCAATTTTCGCACGTGTTATGTATCGTGAATTGTAAATTGTGGTTGGCTAACGTTGACGTACATTGTTTTTTCAAGGGATTTTCCAGTATGCTTAGTGTAATCTAGATGGAAATAGCAGCCAAAACAAATAGAGAGGCTGTCAGTATACTCAACTCGGGTTTGCATTGAAATGTCAATGTCATTGCACAACATTGTCACGTGCATCTCACTAAGTAATATGTTCTCACTGTTCGCACTGTTACATCCATAAACATGCACTAACTGTCTGCACTGCTAATGCCACAACGTCACATGCATCTCACAAAGTAATATGTACTCAGACGTCTGTCTCAGTCTGGGTACTGTATTTGCAGTTGTTGTACTTTTTGTACATTATAGTATTTTTGCACTGTGACATCATTATATATGTCATATCTATCACGTCGAGTCAGCCATCTTCCTCTTCATCTGACTACTGGAATTTGTCATATACGCACTGAAATGTCAATATTATTGCACTGCTAATGCCACAACAGTCTCACATGCATCCCACTAAGTAATATATTCTCAAACATATGTCACAATCTGGACACTATAATCTGGGTGCTGCGTATGCAATATTTGCAGTTACATTATCGCAGTTTTGTACTGTTATATCAATATCTATGCACATACTGTCATTTGCACTGCTAATGCCACAAAAATGTCACATGCATCTCACTAACTAATATGTTCTCAGACATCTGTCTCGATCTGGGTACTTTATATGCAATATTTGCACAGTTACATGACCGCATTTTTGCACTATTACATCAGAATCTATGCACAAACTGTCATTTGCACTGCTAATGCCACAAAAATGTCACATGCATCTCACTAAATAATGTTCTCAGACATCTGTCTCAATCTGGGTACTGCATATGCAATATTTACACAGTTACATTATAGAATTTTTGCAAGTTAGCATCAATATCGATGCACAAATTGTCATTAACACTGCTAATGCCACAAAATTATCACATGCATCTCACTACATAATGTTTTAAGACATCTGTCTTAATCTGGGTACTGCATATGCAATATTTGCACAGTTACATTTCAGCATTTTTGCACTGTTACATCGATATCTACACATACACTATCATTTGCACTGCTAAAGCCACAACATTGTCATATGCATTTCACTTAGTAATATATTTTCAAACATATGTCTCAATCTGTGCACTGCATAATCTGGGTACTGCATATGCAATATTTGCACAATTACAGCATTTTTGCATTGTTACACCAGTATCAATGCACAAACTGTCATTTCCACTGCTAATGCCACAAAAATGTCACATGCATCTCACTAAGTAATATGTTCTCAGACATCTGTCTCAATCTGGCTACTGCATATGCAATATTTGCACAGTTACATTATCGGATTTATGCAAGTTAGCATCAGTATCGATGCACAAAATGTCTGGGTACTTTCTATGCGATATTTGCACGGTTACGTTATTGCATTTTTGCACTGTTACATTCGTATCTGCAAAAACTGTCATTTGCACTGCTAATGCCACAACATTGTCACATGTATCTCAAATAGTAATATGTTCTCAGACATCTGTCTCAATCTGGGTACTGCATATGCAATATTTGCACAGTTACATAAATATCTATGCACAAACCATCATTTGCACTGCTAATGCCACAAAAATGTCACATGCATCTCAATAAATTTGTTCTCAGACATCGATCTCAATCTGGGTACTGTATGTGCAATATTTTCAGTTACATTATAGCATTTTTGCACTGTTACATCAATATCTACGCACAAAGTGTCCTTTTGCACTGCTAATGCCACAACATTGTCACATACATGTCACTAAGTGACATAATCTGGGTACTGCTTATGCAATATTCGCACAATTACAGCATTTTTGCATTGTTACATCAGTATCAATGCACAAACTGTCATTTACACTGCTAATGCCACAAAAACGTCACATGCATCTCACTAAGTAATATGTTCTCAGCCATCTGTCTCAATCTGGGTACTGCATATGCAATATTTGAACAGTTACATTAGCGGATTTATGCAAGTTAGAATCAATATCGATGCACAAACTGTCACTTGCACTGCTAATGCCACAACATTGTCACATGTATCTCACTAAATAATATGTTCTTAGACACCTGTCTCAATCTGGGTACTGCATATGCATCCTTTGCACAGTTACCTTATAGCATGTCTGCACTGTTACATCAATATCTATGCACAAACTGTCATTTGCACTGCTAATGCCACAAAAATTTAACATGCATCTCACCAAAAAATATTTCATTAGACACCTGTCTCAATCTGGGTACGACATTTGCGATATTTGCACACATTATAGGATTTTCGCTTTGTTACATCAGGATCTAGGCATATGCACAAACTGTCATTTGCACTGCTAATGCCACAACATTGTCACATTTATCTCAATTAGTAACATGTTCTCAGACAACTGTGTCAATCTGGGAACTTCATCATCCCCATATGTTAACTGCATATGCAATATTTGCACAGTTACATAATAGCATTTTTGCACTGTTTCATCAATATCTAAGCACAACTGTCATTTGTACTGCTAATGCCACAAAATTATCACATGCATTTCACTTAGTAATATGTTCTGTAACTCTTCACAAGCTTTTCACACACTGTTGCTGGTATTTTGGCCCATTCCTCCATGCAGATCTCCTCTAGTGCAGTGATGTTTTGGGGCTGTCGTTGGGCAACACGGACTTTCAAATCCCTCCGCAGATTTTCTATGCGGTTGAGATCTGGAGACTGGCTAGGCCACTCCAGGACCTTGAAATGCTTCTTACGAAGCCACTCCTTTGTTGCCCTGGCTGTGTGTTTGGAATCATTGTCATGCTGAAAGACCCAGCCACGTCTCATCTTCAATGCCCTTGCTGATGGAAGTAGCTTTTCACTCAAAATTCTCTCAATACATGGCCCAATTTATTCTGTACTTTACAAAGATCAGTCGTCCTGGTCCCTTTGCAGAAAAACAGCCCCAAAGCATGATGTTTCCACCCCCATGCTTCACAGTGTTCTTCGGATGCAATTCAGTATTCTTTCTCCTCCAAACACGAGAACCTGTGTTTCTACCAAAAAGTTCTATTTTGGTTTCATCTGACCAGAACACATTCTCCCAGTCCTCTTCTGGATCATCCAAATGGTCTCGAGCGAACCGCAGACAGGCCTGGACGTGTACTTTCTTCAGCAGGGGGACACGTCTGGCAGTGCAGGATTTGAGTCCCTGGCAGCACATTGTGTTACTGATAGTAGCCTTCGTTACTGTGATCCCAGTGGTTCTGGGATTTTTCCTCAACGTTTTTGTTATAATTTTGACGCCACGGGGTGAGATCTTGCATGGAGCCCCAGTTCAAGGGAGATTATCAGTGGTCTTGTATGTCTTCCATTTTCTAATAATTGCTCCCAGAGTTGATTTCTTTACACCAAGCGTTTTACCTATTACAGATTCAGTCTTCCCAGCCTGGTGCAGGTCTACAATTTTGTCTCTGGTGTCCTTCGACAGCTCTTTGGTCTTGGCCATAGTGGAGTTTGGAGTGTGACTGACTGAAGTTGTGGACAGGTGTCTTTTATACGGATGACTTAAAACAGGTGCCATTAATACAGGTAATGAGTGGAGCCTCGTTAGACCTCTGATAGCCAGAAATCTTGCTTGTTTGTAGGTGACCAAATACTTATTTTCCACTCTAATTTGGAAATAAATTCTTTAAAAATCAAATGTGATTTTCTGTTTTTTTTTCCACATTCTGTCTCTCATGGTTGAGGTTTACCCATGTTGACAATTACAGGCCTCTAATCTTTTCAAGTAGGAGAACTTGCACAACTGGTGGTTGACTAAATACTTATTTGCCCCACTGTATGTCATGTCAATCACATCAAGTAAGCCATCTGCCTCCTTGTCTGAGTATTGTAAATTGTCATAAACACACTGTTATATGACCAAGACATCACCACTTACTGCTGGTCACTTACTCATTTTCCAATCTGTGTATACTGTAACTGTGTTTGTTTGTTTGTTTGTTTTTACATTGGCCTTTTTGTACTTTTGCTTTATGTGGTGCACATTATGGCGATTATGTCGTTGTACTCTGTACAATGACATAAACACCTCAATTTGTAATAAATGAACATATAGCAAATAGAAATCAACTAGTGGCAGATAACGGGTACGTGACAATAATAATTGGCCATTGGAACCATTTTCCAGCGCGGCGTAAAGAGCAGCACCATCTGCGACCGGCTGTCTAATGAGCAGCTTAATGGGTCTTGAGAGCATGTGGTTTGCCTATGCGTCCACATGTATGTAAAGGACGCATTTCTACCTCTGCGTACACAAACATATGTTGGCACCCTGCTAGTATGGATTTAGGCCGGGGTTGCTAATAGTTTTATAAGACCTGCAATCTAACCAAAATCTCAGTCTAATACCTTTATGTGAATTAGTCTATAATGTACTTCCATAGCATCCCTGAAAGTCCCTAACGTTACAACCAGCGATGGAATTAAAAATACAAATAGTATACATTTGTATGCGGACAATAAATCCACAGTTCATTAACATAGTACAACCTCAACGTGAGGGTCGCGGATCGGGCTAATTGCCGCCTCGCCGTTGTTCCCCGTAATGAATTCCCTTTATTTGCATTCTCCAAATAACGCTTCTGCACGTGTACGAAAGAATTTAATGAACCCGCCAGTGACAATTAGCGCTCGTAGCATTAAATTGGGCTAATTAATGGTGTGATTTTTACAAGAGGCAGATTAGGTTTCGTGTTGTAAACCAGCCATTGTTTACATTGTCATGATTTAAGTCAAAGTACAAAGAACATAAAAGAAAAATAGTAGTTTTGGTAAGTCAGCTGTGCTGCAATGATTAATTGATGAACAAATTGAATAAAGTGGCGCTGTCATGGTTTGTTTTGAAAGTGTTTGCATTGAGTTTTGTTCATTTGGGTGGATACACTGCCCTCTAGTGGCAGCCGTGAATATAACTCATTTCACGTGGCTGAATCCAGCTGCTCCCTGTTCAGACCAACATTTTTTTTTTTAATAGATATATTTAGTAGGGCTGTCAAAATTATCGCGTTAACGGGCGTTTTTTAAATGAATCACGTTAAAATATTTGACGCAATTAACGCAGATGTTCCGCTCAGACAGATTTAAATGACGGTACAGTGAAACGCTCACTTGTTAATTGTGTTTTATGGAGTTTTGCCGCCCTCTGCTGGCGCTTGGGTCCGACTGATTTTATTGGTTTCAGCACCCATGAGCATTGTGTAAGTAATTGTTGACATCAACAATGGCGGGCTACTTGTTTATTTTTGATTGAAAATTTTACAAATTTTATTAAAACGAAAACATTAAGAGGGGTTTTACTATAAAATTTGTATAACTTGTACTAACATTTTTCTTTTAAGAACTACAAGTCTTTCTATCCATGGATCGCTTTAACAGAATGTTAATAATGTTAATGCCATCTTGTGGATTTATTGCTATAATAAACAAATACAGTCCTTATGTATCGTATGTTGAATGTATATATCCATTTTGAGTCTTATCTTTCCATTCCAACAATAATTTACAGAAAAATATGGCATATTTTATAGATGGTTTGAATTGCGATTAATTGCGATTAATTACGTTAATTAATTTTTAAGCTGTAATTAACTCGGTTAAAAATTTTAATCGTTTGACAGCCCTAATATGTAGCGATTGTTTGTGGGAACATGTATTTGAACCATTTGTTAAGAGCATTGTTATAAAAAAATAAAATAAAATAAAAAAACTAAGTAAATTAGCCAGTTCTTTTGTTGGACTTTGATCCTCATTTATTTATTCATTTTATACCGTTTGAGGCTAAGCTCAGATATTACAGTGGTATGAAAAAGTATCTGAACCTTTTGGAATTTCTCACATTTCTGCATAAAATCACCATCAAATGTGATCTGATCTTTGTCAAAATCACACAGATGAAAAAACTGTCTGCTTTAACCAAAACCAGCCAATCGGCTGCAAAGCTTCATGACTTCAAGAAGCTTCATTTGGCCATCACTGTCATCATTTGTCTTCTAACATGCCTCCTAGCATGCATTGCAGCGCTACCGATGTAAATACCAATCAAAATTCATATTCTGTGCTAATTATTTCTTCGGTTACTGTACCAGTGGTTTCATTAATTGCTAGTTATGGTATTTGGTAACACTTTATTGGACAGTGGTGCCATAAGACAGTCATAAGACCATTATAATTATGACATGACACTGCCATGAGCATTAATGAATGCTGATGACAGATGTCATTTTGTGTCATCCCGCAAATTATCTCACTTTTGAATGGGTGTAAAAGATCCGAGCTGGATATACAGTGGGATGAAAAAGTATCTGAACCTTCTGGAATTTCTCACATTTCTGCATAAAATCACCATCAAATGCGATCTGATCTTTGTTAAAATCACACAGATGAAAAAACTGTCTGCTTTAACCAAAACCAGCCAATCGGCTGCAAAGCTTCATGACTTCAAGAAGCTTCATTTGGCCATCACTGCCATCATTTGTCTTCTAATATGCCTCCTAGCATGCATTGCGGCGCTACAGATGTAAATAACAATCAAAATTCATGTTCTGTGCTAATTATTTCTTCGGTTACAGTACCAGTTGTTTCATTAATTGCTAGTTATGGTATTTGGTCACACTTTATTGGATCGTGGTGCCATAAGACACTCATAAGAACATTATAATTATGACATGAGACTGCCATGAGCACTAAAAATGCTTATGACAGATGTCATTTTGTGTCATCCCGCAAATTATCTCACTTTTGAATGGATGTAAAAGATCTGAGCTGGACATACAGTGTGATGAAAAAGTGTCTGAACCTTTTGGAATTTCTCACATTTCTGCATAAAATCACCATCAAATGTGATCTGATCTTTGTCAAAATCACACAGATGAAAAAAATGGTCTGCTTTAACGAAAACCACCCAAATATTTATAGGTTTTCATATTTTAAAGAAGATAGAATGCAAACAATGACAGAAGGGGGGGGAGTAAATGAACCCTCTGCCTAAGGAGACTTAAAGAGCAATTAAAACCAATTTTTACCAAACAATTTAAGTCAGGTGTGTGCTCAATCACTGATGAGTGGTGTAAAGCTGCCCTGCCCACTATAAAAAACACACCTGGTAAGAATTGTCTTGGTGAGAAGCATTGTTTGATGTGCATCACGGCTCGGTCAAAAGAGCTGTCTGAAGACCTGCGATCAAGGATTGTTGATTTGTATAAAGCTGGGAAAGGATTGAAAACCATCTCTAAAGGTCTGGATGTTCATTAATCGACAGTCAGAGAAGTCTACAAATTGGAGAGTTTGCCACTGTTGCTTCTCTCCCAAGGAAAGGCCGTCCACCAAAGATGACGCCAAGCGTTCAGCGCAGAATACACAGAGAGGTAAAAAAGACCCCAAGAGTGTCTGCTAAAGACTTACAGAAATCACTGGCACAGTCCAATATCTCTGTGCACACATCCACTAAATGTAAAACTATGGCTAAGAATGGTGTTCACGGGAGGACCTCACAGAAGAAGCCACTGCTGTCTAAAAAAACATTGTTGCTCGTTTAATGTGCGCAAAAAGGCACTTGGACACTCCACAGAGGTTTGGGGCAAAATATTTTGTGGACTGATGAAACCAAAGTTGAATTTTTTGGGAATAACACACAACGTCATGGGTGGAGGAAAAATGGAATAGCTCACCAACATCAACACCTCATCCCCACCGTGAAGCATGGTGGAGGGAGCATCATGATTTGGGGCTGTTTTGCTCCCTCAGGGCCTGGACAACTTGCAGTCTTTAATGGAAGAATGAATTCAAAGGTTTATCAGGATGTTTTGCAGGACAACCTGAGGCCCTCTGTCAGACAGTTGAAGCTAAAAAGAGGATGGATGCTGCAACAAGACAATGATCCAAAACACAGAAGTAAATCAGATTCAGAATGGCTTCAGAAGAACAAAATACACGTTCTGGAGTGGCCAACTCAAAGTCCAGACTTAAACCCTGTTGAGATGCTGTGGCATGACCTAAAAACAGCGATTCATGCCAGACATCCCACTTACACTTTTCAGTTTTAGTCGATTTTAGCGACACCGGTGGACAAAAGCACTTTTTTTTTTTTTTTAATTGAAGCAACTTTTTTTGATTGAATAATAAAGGCACAAATCTACCTCCATATGGCTCCGTCCAGGGGATACAATTTTTGACTGGGGTAACTACATTGGCACGACACCGGCGGGCGCACCATATTCAATGGATGATAACCTTGGCTAAAAGTATTGCATATGCAGCCTGATTTAGAATTCCCCTCAAGAATGATCGTAAACAAAAAACGCTCATTGTCAACTTATTATTATTGTATGTTATGTATATTATTATGTAAGGCTGTCGCAATATGCAATAAATCCATTTATCGCACGATAAATAAAAATGAAGGCAGTCATTTTTCCGCTGCGATTTATGGCCTCGCGTGCACGACGTACTGTTAAAAGTTCGGATTCCTTGTTACCGACTGCGCAAAATGAATCTTCGTTCCAGGTCCGGCAAAAAATTGCGCCGGAGGCAATCGTTCCCATTATATCCTATTGTTCAACGTATACCGGCCGTGTCAGTGCTCCGGATCGACTGCGGACCATCTCCGGCGCGCCAGTGTTGTTGATGTGTGGGCGCTCCCGTCAGGGGTGACATTTCACGCTATTTTTCGGCACAACGCCAGATATTTACAACAAAGTCCGCCAAAACATTGTTAACGACTTGGCTGCTACAACCAACCTCGCTTTGACAACGAACAGCTGAATGAAATTAAGAGCGCTGTGCTTCAAACTCATCCTGTTTATGAAAGTCGATTGTTATATGCTGGTGCTGTGCAGTAATGAGCAGATGTGACGTCAGCGGCGTTTGCTAACTTTGTTAATGCACGCACACACTAGATATCATGAAATCATGCAAACCAGATGTGCTACGTCCCATGCCATTGGCTACGTGAGCCCAGAGTGATCGTGGAACATGTAGTCCATATACTACATCGATGAATTCTAAACTGTCATGACTGAATGGAAGTTAAGAAGGCCAAATCAGTCCATACCAGTGACTATAGATAATGCTGCAAACACAGATTAGCACTTTTATTACATTTTTTTTTTTCAGATAGAAGTAAGCACATAAATATTATGCACTAAAATGCATGTTTATATGATGGCAATTTAATTTTTGCTCGCTAGCAAACCAAAAAACAAAAAATTGTTGTTTTTTCAGAGCATTAACTGTATTGAATCGGATCGAAAATCGTGTCCCCCATATCAAAAATCATACCGAACCGTGACTTAACTGTATCGTTGCATCCCTATGGAACACCGTTGCAGAAGCTATGAGGGGAAAAGTTTTCATTTGCCTAAATGCTTAAGTTAAAGCAGTAATGTGAAGTAAGGTTGGCCAACCATGTTTTTGAATAATATCAATGGCTAAACATTTATAAGCATATTTTCGTTATTTTTTTTAACGCAACCCTTCCAGATTCTTTGTTTAACCCATAGCAACGCCCTTGACAACGAAAATGCTTTTCTTCGGCAATCTTTGGAAATCTTCAGAAATTACGTCACACCGGGAAGTGCGAGGGAAGTCCGCCATAGTTGTTCACACTCAAACGAAAAGTTGTATGAGTGGCCAAAGGATAGCAGGGCACGTAAATGGACATCTTTTGTTCGCACGAAGCTAATGAATTTCACGCCATCATCGAGTAGTGTTCTCTGCTGCAAACACTTCGAAGATGCCTGCTTCCTTAACCGGTCTGCTTATGATCAAGGATTTGCCAAAAAGTAAGTGTGATTTTTGGATAGATGACTGATGACTTTGTCAAATCAGAGCTGCCAGCTGTTGTGGAATGTACAGTAGAAGCTAGCGACGTTAGCCGAAAGCCAACTCGTGGCAATAGTCGTGGCATAGTTGTTGTTGTGTTCGCTAGTATTACGTCCCAAGTAGGGCTCGCGAAGGCCGTAACATAAAACGAGCCACACAATTTCACAAGTGGCACAAAATTTACACAACAATCAAACTCGCAATGCATATGTACAAAATGTAGATGAAGCGCGGGTTCAGGGTAAGCCCAGGCCAAAACAACAAACAAAGGAATCTACACTTGCACCCCACCTGCTAACTCAATCCTGATCATGAAAAAGAACGAAGAAAAGACAGCCACTAACCTAGCTTCTTACGCTAAAAAAAAACAGGAGAAAACGGGTTGAACAGAAATGGCGACTCACCCCTTCTTGCTTGGGTGCTCTTATTTACAGTGGTGAACAAAAACGATCCAATAACGAATAAACACAAAAGACCTCACCGAAAAAGCGGGAGTGGATCAGACTAGCGATCAAATGCAAACGAGCGTGAATGGCGAGCAAACAGCTGGCAAGGAGGACCGCGGCAGAATACTGTCAAATGTGAGCATTGACAGCTCAAGTCCCGCAGTGAATCATGGGAAATGTAGTCTCGGGACGATTGTTTTTAGTTGTGATTTCTTAAAAAGTATTTTTTTAATTTAAGAGTAAATATTTATCGCGTTTAAATGGGCGTACTTGATCTATTAAAATATAGTGTATTCTCACTGTGTTATTGTAAATTTGTTTAAAAAAAATTGGGGGGGCGCAATAATATCGCATATCGCAATAATTTATGAGATAAATTATCGCACACAAAATTTGTTATCGCGATAGGCCTATTATTATGTACGTATATTATGTATTATTGTATGTATTCTTGTAAGTTAATTTTATTGCTGACACTGCGTTTCGGGGTCATCGACATGTTTTGCCGCCCCCCCCAAAAAAGTCAAACTCCGCCTAGGATTGGAGCATACTCTCGGCTCTCCCGTTCGCCATCTGTGTTGATGCAGAGACGACTTTCGGCGCGCAACAGTGACGTTACTCGTTAAGAACATGTCACGCAAATAAACGAATCTGATCGGACGATTGATTTTGTACCTTGCTCGAGAGGCCGTTAATGGGCTGGGTCCCAGACTTTTTCTCACAGTGTTTGAAAATACAGGGAGAATAGTCTGGCTGTGCCAGGAAACAAGGTTCTAGCATGGCCCAGCTGGTCTCCAGACCTAAACCAGACCCCTCCATGATTTCTAAGCGGGAAAACTTGAAAAATAGCAGTTCAAATACTAATTTTGTCACTGTACATTTTTCCTCTTTGTTCATGTTTTCAGCTGGTGCCACTTATAGTCAGGAAAAATACGGTATGTATTTTATACTACTTTATGACACTGAATCCCATTTCAGGCTTTTGCCCTTAAGGGTGGGTTTATCTTATCACGTTTAACGTCAGGATTTTTTTTTTTTTTAATCTGTGTGCCTCTGTGACCCATGCTAAGCCAGTTGCAGCGCAAATACGAGAAAACGACTCAAAGGCGCGAGGGGGCGAAAGGAGGGGTTGTTTTGTGCTAATCGTAAGGGTCCGGAGGGAAGCGGGGTTAATGTGATGTATTGTATGCAATGAATCCTTCGTCTGGATGGGGAATAGACCGGCGAGGGTTTAAACTGGTCTCCGAGGCCTTGTGTACATTACAAGCGTGTCTCTTTATCCGATATTTTGTATGCGCACGGGACGAGTCTCAAAAGCGTGTTTTTGGCGACGGCGAGACAGATGGGGGGGAACATAAAATCGGCGCGGGTTGCATCAGCGTTGCCGTTTCCGTACGCTTCAGCCGCGAGGAGCGCGCCGTTTGCGTCAGCATTGACTTTGTCTTGCCTCAACACGCGAGTGCAGCGGAGGCCGAAAACAAATGTGTCAACAGGCTGCAATCGCTAAGGGGAGGGGGCGGAGTTAGTTCTTAATGTATTTCGGCAAACGCTGATTAAACTGAACTCTTAAACCGTAACTGCGTGTGGTTAGGCAATGCGGTGAATGAATGGCTACCGCAAATAAACAACTTCAAATATCACTCTGCCCTTACATAACCTGGTCTTTCCTGTCCCCCCGATTGAAGTTTATTCATTTAATGGAAGCCGATGAGTTATTTTTGTTTTTTTTTAAGCAGTCAAATGTCATTTTCAGAGTGGAAAAGTGGAAGGCAAGAGAGATGAGAGCCTAATAAAGTCTTGAGTTCACACCAGGTGAGTTGCTCCGAAGCGTCTTTAATCGAATCACGTGCCGGATGAACACCGTGAATGCTAAACGGCCTCAGCGGAGGTAAACGCGAGGTTGTAAAAGTCCAGGAGATAAGTGGAATTATCCAAGTTGCCAGGTCGGTAAGAACGAGCAATGTTTTGGTCCGACGTGTCCTCGCGTGTCCTCCGACCTCCCGCTGGGGCTGACTCCATCAATGCCAATCCCAAACAAATTAGCTTCGCTTTAATGCACAACCTCTCACCTTTTTTCCCCCCAGTCATGTAACTGAGCATGGAAGTTGAGCTACTCTATTACTGAGTCTCATATGAATGGATCTGAATTAGAAAAAACAGTTTTAAAATGTGCTTTTAAATTCATGTCTACATACAAAATATGTCAGCACATATTGACTACAAAGGTAAAAGTGGCTGCCAGCCTTCTCTGTCGTAATGGACTGACGTCCATTACCGTAAATGGCAGTCAAAAAAGAAGTCCTGCATTGATGGGGAAGTAAGGACAGGAAGCAGGAAGTGCGAAAGATGCTCGCCGTCAGTGTCTGTCTCTCGGAAAGTCAAGAGGGAGCGCTGGTTCAAACTGTGTTGACGTGAACCCAATGCCCTCACACGCATGTCAACCCAGGTTTATAGAATAGAATAGAATAGAATAGAATAGAATAGAATAGAATAGAATAGAATAGAATAGAATAGAATAGAATAGAATAGAATAGAATAGAATAGAATAGAATAGAATTTATGAACATCATGGATGGATGGATGGATGGATGGATGGATGGATGGATGGATGGATGGATGGATGGATGGATGGATGGATGGATGGATGGATGGATGGATGGATGGATGGATGGATGGATGGATGGATGGATGGATGGATGGATGGATGGATGGATGGATGGATGGACATTTCTTAACAGGCTCAAGATACACATTCTGAGTAGAGTAGAGTAGGATTTTATGAACACACTCATGGATGGATGGATGGATGGATGGATGGATGGATGGATGGATGGATGGATGGATGGATGGATGGACGGATGGACGGATGGATGGATGGACGTTTCTTAAGACTCAAGAAGCAAATTCCGAATAGAGTAGCATAGAGAAGAATAGAATTAAAATAGAATTTATTAATGGATGGATGGATGGATTTTATTAACAGACTCAAGATCCTAATTACGAATAGAATAGAATAGAATAGAATAGAATAGAATAGAATAGAATAGAATAGAATAGAATAGAATAGAATAGAATAGATTTTATTAACAGACTCCTGGATGGATGTTTCTTAACAGACTCAAGATCCAAATTCGAGTAGAGTAGAGTAGAGTAGGATTTTGTGAACAGACTCATGTATGGATGGCTGTTTCTTAACAGGCTCAAAATACAAATTCCAAATAGAATAGAATAGAATAGAATAGATTTTATGAACAGACTCATGGATGGATGTTTCCTAACAGACTCAAGATCCAAATTCGAGTCGAGTCGAGTCGAGTCGAGTCGAGTCGAGTCGAGTCGAGTCGAGTCGAGTCGAGTCGAGTCGAGTCGAGTCGAGGAGAGGAGAGGAGAGGAGAGGAGAGGAGAGGAGAGGAGAGGAGAGGAGAGGAGAGGAGAGGAGAGGAGAGGAGAGGAGAGGAGAGGAGAGGAGAGGAGAGGAGAGGAGAGTAGAGTAGGGTAGAGTAGGATTTTATGAACAGACTCATGGATGGATAGATGGATGGATGGATGTTTCTTAACAGACTCAAGATACACATTCCGAGTAGAGTAGAGTAGAGTAGAGTAGAGTAGAGTAGAGTAGAGTAGAGTAGAGTAGAGTAGAGTAGAGTAGAGTAGAGTAGAGTAGAGTAGAGTAGAGTAGAGTAGAGTAGAGTAAAGAGATTATATGAACAGACTCATGGATGAATGGATGTTTTTTTAACAGACTCAAGATCCTAATTACGAATAGAATAGAATAGAATAGAATAGAATAGAATAGAATAGAATAGAATAGAATAGAATAGAATAGAATAGAATAGAATAGAATAGAATAGTGGATGGATGGATGGATGGATGGATGGATGGATGGATGGATGGATGGATGGATGGATGGATGGATGGATGGATGGATGGATGGATGGATGGATGGATGGATGGATGGATGGATGGATGGATGGATGGATGGATGGATAGATGGATGGATTTTTATGAACAGACTCAAGATCCAATTTACGAATAGAATAGAATAGAATAGAATAGAATAGAATAGAATAGAATAGAATAGAATAGAATAGAAAGCCTGTATTTTCATGATACAGAATACTATTTATCATATCTTCGCCATAACGTGTATCACATAAAACAAAAGTAAGATAAAGCTAATTTAAAAACACAGGTGATAACGTGTATCACATAAAACAAAAGTACGATAAAGCTAATTTAAAAACACAGGTTATAGGGTACACCGATTTGAAATAAACCAATGAAATAACTAGCAGCAAGTGGTCATATAGCAGTGCGTATATGACAATTTACAATGTGACAATGTTGTGGCATTAGCAGTGCAATGCAAAATATGAGTATGGCGACAAATTTGTAAAGGAGATGAAAAATCAGACTAAAAAATACAATTTTTTATCATTCAAGAAATAACATTTGCATACACATATACAGAGGGAACATGCAGAAAGACCAAATTATCGAAGTCAAGGTTAGTGCGCATATCGTATTCTGGAGCCGTCGCGTGCCCTTCCTCTCCCCTCTGACACAGAGCGCTCCAACCGGAAACCCGGCTCCTTACATTCGGCACAAAGAAGCGCTTTTGTCTGCGCTACACAGATGCCCCTTTCTCTAAACGGGCTTGTGTGGATAAAAGAAGAGGAAAGCGGGGGAAACTCTGAGAAAGCTCGAGTTGGAATGTTATTGGAGCGCCTTTAAAAAGATGCTGTCAGAGCCCCCAAACGAGAATGCAAATGAGTTGTGTTTGCGATGACATCACGGCACTGAGTTAGTTCTCACACGATACCGTTAGTGGAATGCAAAATGCAGAAGTACATAAAAATAGTATGAATATAAAAAGTATTAAATAATTACATACAGCTAAAAATGAGTAAATCCTCAAACAGAAGGCATGAAGAGTTAATTTCAACATTTTAAAATACGACTTTTGCACGTTATAAAGAAACCACACACATAAACCTATTTATATCAAAGCTTTGAGTCTCAAAACAAACTCCCATTCAAACTGTAAATTGTCATACAAAAGAGTGTGCTTTTAATTTGGATTTTGTCTTCATTGTTACTGATAACATGCCTCAAGTTAAACTGTCAAGGTAACTGAAAAAAGTGAAATATATCCGATTAGCACCATATTTGTGAATTTATTTGGGTTAATAGGCAACACCTGCCTCCTAGCATGCATTGCAGCGCTACAGATGTAAATAATCAAAATTCATGTTCTGTGCTAATTTTTTCTTCAGTTACTGTTCCGGTTGTTTCATTAAAGGCTTATGGTGTGGTTATGGTATATGGTAACACTTTATTTGACAGCAGCATCATAGGACTGTCATAAGACCGTCCTAATTATAACATGAAGCTATCATGAGCATTACTGAATGCTTATGACAGATGACTCAATTTTTGTCCAGCTCAGATCTTTTATATCCATTCAAAAGTGAGATAATTTGCCGAATAACACTAAATGAAATGTGTTATAAACATTCATTAATGATTGTCTAATGAGTCTTATGGCGCCACTGTCAAATGAAGTGTTACCAAATAACATAACTAGCAATTAATTAAACAACTTGAACAGTAACTGAAGAAATATTTAGCACAGATCATGAATTTTGTTTTTTTATTTACTGTACATCTGTAGTGCTGCAATGCATGCTAGGAGGCATACTGGAGAACAACAGTGTTGGCAGCAGGAGGCAAGAGAGGTTGACTGTCTCCCCCAAGGGAGCAGTGATGGCCAAATGAAGTTTCTTGAAGCAAAGAAGGTTTGCCCCCAATTGATTCAAAGCTTCATGGTGGTTCATTTGGTCTTATGACAGTATTGTGGCGCCACTTTCAAATAAAGTGTTACCAAATACCATAACTAGCAATTAATGAAACAACTGGAACAGCAACTGAAGAAATAATGAGCACAGAGCATGAATTTTGATTGTTATTTACATCTGTAGCGCTGCAATGTATGCTAGTAGGCATGTTGGACAACAACAGTGTTGACAGCAGGTGTCAAAAGAGGTTGACAGTCTCCCTCTACAAGGGAGCAGAGATGGCCAAATGAAGCTTTCTGAAGCAATGAAGCTTTGCAGCAAATTGGTTCAAAGCTTCATGGTGGTTCATTTGGTCTTATGACAGTCTTATGGCACCACTGTCGAATAAAGTGTTACTAAATACCATAACTAGCAATTACTGAAACAACTGGAACAGCACCTGAAGAAATAATTAGCACAGAACATGAATTATGATTGTTATTTAAATCTGTAGCACTGTAATGCATGCTAGGAGGCATGTTGGATGACAACAATGTTGACAGCAGGTGTCAAAAGAGGTTGACAGTCTCCCCCTACAAGGGAGCAGAGATGGCCAAATGAAGCTTTCTGAAGCAATGAAGCTTTGCAGCAAATTGGTTCAAAGCTTCATGGTGGTTCATTTGGTCTTATGACAGTCTTATGGCACCACTGTCGAATAAAGTGTTACCAAATACCATAACTAGCAATTCATGAAACAACTGGAACAGCACCTGAAGAAATAATTAGCACAGAACATGAATTATGATTGTTATTTACATCTGTAGCTCTGCAATGCATGCTAGGAGGCATGTTGGATGACAACAGTGTTGACAGCAGGTGTCAAAACAGGTTGACAGTCTCCCCCCACAAGGGCAGTGATGGCCAAATGAAGCTTCTTGAAGCAATGAAGCTTTGCAGTCAATTGGTACAAAGCTTCATGGTGGTTCATTTTGTCTTATGACTGTCTTGTGGCACCAATGTCTAATAAAGTGTTACCAAATACCATAACTAGCAATTACTGAAACAACTGGAACAGCAACTGAAGAAATAATTAGCACAGAATATGAATTATGCTTGTTATTTCCATCTGTAGCTCCGCAATGCATGCTAGGAGGCATGTTGGACAACAACAGTATTGACAGCAGGTGGCAGCTGAGGATGACTGTCTCCCCCAAGGGAGCAGTGATAGTCAAATGAAGCTTCTTGAAGCAATGAATGATGGTTCATTTGGTGCTTCATTTGGTTCTCTGACCGTTGTATGATGCTGCTGTCTAATAAAGTGTTATCGGTTAATATCGTTTGGTGGAAATATCTCATAATAGTTAGGACAGCTCCGGCGTATAGTCTAGTACGGTTTATCTATGAACAAATGTCATTTTCGTCTCACATTTGGTGGGTGGCGGCTTATAGTCAGGTGTGCCTTATAGTGGAAATACTGACAAAATGACGTATGAAAAAACCAATCAAATTTGGAGACATTTAGTGATTCTACACGTCATCTAAAACCTGAGGTGCGAAAACAGCCACCCACGCTTCCCTGCTGAACTTTCACCCCCTTGATTAACTCTGGCAGACTCCTTATAGCTACCGTTTGGCCGTAATACCTCCTTTAAGACTGTTTTCCCAGAAAGCACTCTGTCTTCATGACCTCCGAGTGAAGGACAGAGATTAACATCGCGTCGTTTGTATGTTCCACAGCTTGTCTTAGTAGTGTATTCAATCATACAATGTTACATTGTACATTTATTGTGGGGATGCTTTGCATCAGATCCAAACCCGGATGTAGCTGTTAAAGCGATCTTCACTGACATCTCCATCATGCATCATTCATGAGCGGTCCGGAGAGCAGCGATCAATAACCGGGCACACGTGCGCTATTTCCCACAATGCCCGGCCATGTCGAAGTACAGTATCGCCGAGCCACGCCCACCCTCTCTGCGGCAGTCTTCCCCATCTTCCTCCCCTCAGTGGGAATATGACTCAAACAGTTCAGTAAATGTCGTCTCTTATGTGGTAACCATCTGGGATTCACCTCCCACCGCCATTTTGGAACAGCTGTAGCCAAAGCTTTAATGTGTTGCGGCGGAATGCCGGACGGAGAAGGTAAATTACAGGGGAAGCCTCATTTTTGGACGCTTTGGAGATCAACTTTTGGATTTGGACGTTTTTCTTTCCACGCTCCTAGCAACTACTGGTGCGAGCGTCACCTCATCAGTCATTCCTGTCAAACTCGGAAAACAGCTTTTAAAGGAAAATTGACGTTTTAATTGCTCGGATACAAATAGGCTACCCAGCCGCGAAGTGTGAAATTAAACAAACATGTCGATTTTTTTTTTTCACAACTGCACTGAGAAAGATGAGATATACTCCGCATAAAGTATTTGTCGGACTATAAAAATGCATTATATTTTACACATAATAGAAATAACTATGACTGCAAGCAGGACTGAACGGGCCCTCGCAGTTTGGCGCAACTCGGACGTTACGCAAACTCAGAGAGCACTCAGGTCGGGGTTGTGGCAGATTGTCCCCCTCATGTAATGTCATGAGAACCTACAGTGCCTTGCAAAAGTATTCGGCCCCCTTGAACCTTGCAACCTTTCGCCACATTTCAGGCTTCAAACATAAAGATATAAAATTTTTATTTTTTGTCAAGAATCAACAACAAGTGGGACACAATCGTGAAGTGGAACAAAATTTATTGGATAATTTAAACTTTTTTAACAAATAAAAAACTGAAGAGTGGGGCGTGCAATATTATTCGGCCCCCTTGCGTTAATACTTTGTAGCTCCAATTACAGCTGCAAGTCGCTTGGGGTATGTTTCTATAAGTTTTGCACATCGAGAGACTGACATTCTTGCCCATTCTTCCTTGCAAAACAGCTCGAGCTCAGTGAGGTTGGATGGAGAGTGTTTGTGAACAGCAGTCTTCAGCTCTTTCCACAGATTCTCGATTGGATTCAGGTCTGGACTTTGACTTGGCCATTCTAACACCTGGATACGTTTATTTTTGAACCATTCCATTGTAGATTTGGCTTTATGTTTTGGATCATTGTCCTGTTGGAAGATAAATCTCCGTCCCAGTCTCAGGTCTTGTGCAGATACCAACAGGTTTTCTTCCAGAATGTTCCTGTATTTGGCTGCATCCATCTTCCCGTCAATTTTAACCATCTTCCCTGTCCCTGCTGAAGAAAAGCAGGCCCAAACCATGATGCTGACACCACCATGTTTGACAGTGGGGATGGTGTGTTCAGGGTGATGAGCTGTGTTGCGTTTACGCCAAACATATTGTTTTGTATTGTGGCCAAAAAGTTCAATTTTGGTTTCATCTGACCAGAGTACCTTCTTCCACATGTTTGGTGTGTCTCCCAGGTGGCTTGTGGCAAACTTTAAACGAGACTTTTTATGGATATCTTTGAGAAATGGCTTTCTTCTTGCCACTCTTCCATAAAGGCCAGATTTGTGCAGTGTACGACTGATTGTTGTCCTATGGACAGACTCTCCCACCTCAGCTGTAGATCTCTGCAGTTCATCCAGAGTGATCATGGGCCTCTTGGCTGCATCTCTGATCAGTTTTCTCCTTGTTTGAGAAGAAAGTTTGGAAGGACGGCCAGGTCTTGGTAGATTTGCAGTGGTCTGATGCTCCTTCCATTTCAATATGATGGCTTGCAACAGTGCTCCTTGAGATGTTTAAAGCTTGGGAAATCTTTTTGTATCCAAATCCGGCTTTAAACTTCTCCACAACAGTATCTCGGACCTGCCTGGTGTGTTCCTTGGTTTTCATAATGCTCTCTGCACTTCAAACAGAACCCTGAGACTATCACAGAGCAGGTGCATTTATACGGAGACTTGATTACACACAGGCGGATTCTATTTATCATCATCGGTCATTTAGGACAACATTGGATCATTCAGAGATCCTCACTGAACTTCTGGAGTGAGTTTGCTGCACTGAAAGTAAAGGGGCCGAATAATATTGCACGCCCCACTTTTCAGTTTTTTATTTGTTAAAAAAGTTAAAATTATCCAATAAATGTTGTTCCACTTCACGATTGTGTCCCACTTGTTGTTGATTCTTGACAAAAAAATTAAATTTCATATCTTTATGTTTGAAGCCTGAAATGTGGCGAAAG
Organism: Corythoichthys intestinalis; assembly: GCF_030265065.1. NCBI lineage: Eukaryota > Metazoa > Chordata > Actinopteri > Syngnathiformes > Syngnathidae > Corythoichthys > Corythoichthys intestinalis. Next base: position 17,681,916 of record NC_080407.1, read on the forward strand.
GTTGCAAGATTCAAGGGGGCCGAACACTTTTGCAAGGCACTGTAACTTGCTCGAAACTCACCTCAATTCAAGGGGGCGCCACTGAGCCATTTTGTTACGGTTTTTCGTAATGTCGTATAGTTATCGAAATTTACGCAGAGCTGCATGTATGTGCAAACTTTGGTGAGTTTTCGTGCATGTTCGGACCTCCAAATGTAAACTGTACTATAAATCGATAAAAATTTCAAATTCGATCCAAAATACCTGATTTCCAAATGGGTTTGGAATATGGGTGCAAGACACTTTTTGGAACAGTTTTGCACAAGGTATCGACTCCTGAAATTTCTTTGCTCTATAATGAAAAAACCTAAATGGAGTGGCCTTTTTGAAAAATTCAAGGGGGCACTACTGAGCCATTTTGTTACATTTTTTTGTAACGTTCCAAGATCATCAAAATTTACGCAAAGCCGCATGTATGTGCAAAATTTGAGTTTTCGTGCATGGTTAAGCCTCCAAATGTAAACTCCTACTGTGAACCGATAAAAATTTTACATTCGATCCAAAATACCCGATTTCCTGTTGGATTTGGGATATGGGTGCAAGAGGCTTTTTGGAGCAGTTAGGCATAAGGTATCTCCTCCCCAAATTTCATCACTCTACGTTGAAAAAACCCAAAAGGAGAGTCCTTTTTTAAAACTTCTTTCTGTCACCACTAGTTGGCACTGTAGAGTTGATGCAAATGACCCCTACAAGACCCTTCAGGGTATGACTTTCAACAAGCACGGGAAGTTTGGTGCAGATATGTTGTATATCTGCCGAGTTATGACTGTTCAAAGTTTTTGGTGAGACAAATTGTCATTTTCAAATTGTCGCTCATTTTCACTTTCCTGTTTGGACCCCTCCACTTCAACGAAACCTCAATATTTTTCATCAGGCACCTGAACACAGGTCTTAAGGCTCCCCTGATGCAGGTTTGAGGTCAACAGATTTTTTTCCCTTGGAGGAGGAACCTGTCTCGTAAAAAAAATGCATTTCCTGTTCTCACTAGGGGGCGCTAGGCCTAATGGGTAATATTTCAATGCACTCGTGTTAAGGGTGGGATACCGCACATACATGCCAGATATGAAAAAGATTGAACGTTGTGTCAAGGAGCTATTAGTCATTTACTGAATTTGTCATTTTGCCGAAAAAATGGCTGACTTTGGCACCACGCCCAGGTCAGACCCATGAATGAAAACGCACCATTTTAAAAACTTAAGATCTCATATGTCTCCTGAACAGTCTCACCAATTTTGAAGACAATCCAACTAACTCCTTCGACGAAAAGGTCTCAAATGTGCACCCTGTAAATCGATAAAAATTTCACATTCTATCCAAAATAACCGATTTTCTGTTGGGTTTGGAATATGGGTGCCAATGCTTTTTTGGAGCAGTTTTGGACAAATTATAGACTCCCCAAATTTCATCACTCTACGCTGTCAAACCCTAATGCTATCGGCCAATTTCAAAATTTCAAGGGGGTGCCACTGAGCCACTTTGTTGCATTTTTTTTTTTTTTTTGCAACGTAGCAAAAATATCAAAATTTAAATTTTTCCGCAAATATGTGCAAATTTTGGTGACTTTTTGTGCATGTTCAGGCCTCCAAATTGTCCATTTTCATTTGCGCTGGGAAAAAAATAAATAAATAAATAAAATAAAATATTATAATAATAATAATCCTTTGCAAAACAATAGGGCCTTTGCACGCTTAGTGCTCGGGCCCTAATAAGAGAAAACAATAAAGGAGCAATGAGTAAGTACACATCCTTGTACTACTACCGTAATTTTCGGACGATAAGGCGCACCTGACTATAAGCCGCCACCCACCAAATTTGACACGAAAATGGCATTTGTTCATAGATAAGCCGCACTGGACTATTAGACTAAGCTGTCCTCACTGAATTATGGGATATTTACAACAAAATATATTAACCGATAAAACTTTATTTGACAGCGGCCTCATAAGACTGTCTAAAACCAAATGAACCACCATGAAGCTTTGAACCATTTAGCTGCAAAGCTTCATTTCTTGCCCACCAAATGCCATCACTAGCATTTAATGAAACAACTAGAACAGTAACTAAAGAAATAATTAACACAGAACACGAATAATGATTGTTATTTACTTCTGTTGCAATGCATGCTAGAAAGCATGTTGAATGACAACAGTAGTGACAGCAGGCAGCAGCAGAGGTTGATTGTAGCCCCCAAGGAAGCATTGATGGCCAAATAAGCATTCAGTAATGCACATGATTGTCTCATGTCATAATTATGACGGTCTCACAGCAGTCTTATGATGCTGCTGTCAAATAAAGTGTTACCAAATACTTTCACTAGCTATTGATGAAACAACTAGAGCAGTAACTGAAGAAATAATTAACACAGAACACAAATTATGATTTTTATTTACATCTGTAGCGCTGCAATGCATGCGAGGAGGCATGTTGAATGACAACAGTGTTGACAGCAGGTGGGAGCAGAGGTTGACTGTCACCCCCAAGGAAGCAGTGATGGACAAATAAGCATCCAGTAATGCCCATGATAGTGTCATGTCAAAATTATGACGGTCTTTCGGCAGTCTTATGATGCCACTGTCAAATAAAATGTTACCAGATACTAGCGCTGCAATGCATGCTAGTGGGCATGTTGCATGACAACAGTGTTTAAAACATCTGGTAGCAGAGGTTGACCTGCTCCCCTAAGGGCACAGTGATGGCCAAATAAAGCTTCTTGAAACAATGAAACTTTGAAGTCAATTGGTTCAGAGCTTCGTGGTGGTTCATTTGGTCTTATGACAGTCTTGTGGCGCCACTTTCAAATAAAGTGTTACCAAATACCATAACTAGCAATTAATGAAACAACTAGAACAGTAACTGAAGAAATAATTAACACAGAACAGGAATTATGATTGTTATTTACATCTGCAGCGCTGCAATGCATGCGAGGAAGCATGTTGAATGACAACAGTGTTGGCAACAGAGGTTGATTGTCGCCCCCAAAGAAGCAGTGATGGTCAAATAAGCATTTATTCATTCTCATGGCAGTGTCATGTCATAATTATGACAGACTTTGGGCAGACTTATGATCCCGCTATCAAATAAACTGTTACCAAATACCATCACTAGCTATTGATGAAACAACTAGAACAGTAACTGAAGAAATAATTAACACAGAACACGAACTATGATTGTTATTTAGATCTGTGGTGCTGCAATGCATGCTAGGAGGCATGTTGGATGATAACAGTTTTGACAGCAGGTGGCAGCAGAGGTTGATTGTTACCCCCAAGGAAGGAGTGATGGCCAAATAAGCATTCAGTAATGCCCATGATAGTGTCATGTCATAATTATAACGGTCTTACGGCAGTCTTATGATGCCGCTGTCAAATAAACTGTTACAAAATACCATCAATCGCTATTGATGAAACAAATAGAACAGTCACTGAAGTAATAATTAACACAGAACACAAATTATGATTGTTATTTAAAACAGTAGCGCTGCAATGCATGCTAGGAGGCATATTGAATGACAACAGTTTTGACAGCAGTTGGCGGCAGAGGTTGACTGTCACCCCCAAGGAAGCAATGATGTTATGTCATATTTACTATTGCCACTAGAGGGCAGCGTATCCACCTAAATCAATAAAACAATGCGAACACTTTCAAAACAAACCATTACAACGCCTCTCGAATTAAACAAATACTCGAAGCAGCAAAGCAAAAAAAAAGATTCGGATTCAATTTTCCTTCTTCGAGTATTCGTTTAAAGTGGTTTCTTTTGAAAGTGTTTGCATTTAGTTTTATTCATTTGGGTGGATACATTGCGTCCTAGTGGCAACAGTGATATGACATAACTTATTTAACATGGCTGAATCCAGCTGCTCCCTGTTAAGACCAATATAGATACATTCTAAGTATTTTAAGCATTTGTAATTTAGTTTATAGGTGTATTTAGCCGGATTTTTTTTGTAAATATGAGTCTGAACGATTTTTTAAGAGAATTGGAGAAAAAAAACCTTCGCGTTTTATAGCGTTTAAGCTAGCGGACTTTAGCTGTGCAAGTTAGCCGGATGGAGTACTAGTGGAACATGCGAGTACACATAAATGTAATACAAGTAAAACACTTAAGTACATGTACTTTTACCACACGTACACACACTTGTAGTCAAAGTAACCATAGTTCATAACAATTAAATACTCTTTCTTGAAGTATGAGTTGAAGTACAAGTGCACGACGTATATGCATATCGCTGTCTTATTTCTGAAACCTTAGTTTACAAGAACTCAGCAAACATTATTTGTCAGACTATAACTGCTTATTAGCCCAAGCTATAGCTCATTTGAGTACATATTGTACTATAGTGTATTTGAGTGACGTGTGCAGTTAGTTGAGTTTTCAGTGCACACCCACAAGCAATTTGTGGGGTGCTCAAATATGTTCGCAATGTGATTATAAAGAATGTTTGAGCTTGTTCAAGCGGTTAAAATGTCACTAGCTAGCATACAATAGTGGTTTTACATGTATCAGTAAATTAACAGTATGTTCATGACATTAAATCTTTTAGACCAAATTTTGGCAGAATGGGATCCAAACATTTGTTTGTGAGCTTGACTGAGGTATTAGGGCTGATAAGACAAGTGCGGGAAGCAGATAGCGCCGTCCAAGAACAATTTGGCCTCGCGTCAAAAGGACAAGAGGATGATGTTACTGTTTAGGAACTGTACGCCACGCTAGCTTCTTGTGATGACTGCGCAAATTGCCCGATGAAAGCTTTTGATCCGAGCGTCTAAAACGTCGGATGCAATCACAAAGTATTTATACTTGCCAGAAAACCCTTTCACGGCTGTACATGACACAGGTTTAATCTTTTCTACAGGCTTTGGGATCTTGGCAGAGTCCAAGTAAAACAACATTCGTAAGTCCTAAACTGCGCTGTTGCTAACCGACGTGTATTTAGAGTCGGAGGAAGTAGGAATCCTGGGTGGAAAATTGCAATTGTGTTTATTGTGCGATTTATGGATAAACTCCCACCCCAAAAACTTTCACTCCAAGTTATGTTCAAGCATGTATTTGTCAGCAGATTCATCTTGAGCATTGTGAAAACAGCTAAAATATGTACTGTATATACAACTACTGTATATGTTTTTAAGATTCTTCTGCATATGACAGGTATATATAGAATGTAGTAGTTGGGTGGTGGTGCCATTTCCCAGATATAAAAATCTTTTGCCATTGTTTGAAATTTTGAAGAAACCAAAAGGTTGCTACCAAAATCATCTATTAGAATAGTGTCTAGTTTAGCTCACTGGCTACCACTCTCCCATTTCAAACAGTTTGGACGTCTATGGCCGTCAGTGGCAGCCAATGCCAGGAAATGAGTTCATTTTGGGTCACTTAGGAACATTCTTGAGTCGAGTGCTGCAACGATTAATCGATTAACTTAAGTAATTCGATTTTAAAAAAGCTTTGAGGATACGTTTGATTAGAGTGGCGTTGTAATGGTTTGTTTTGAAAGGGTTTGCATTTTGTTTTAGTGATATAGGCAGATACACTGCCCTCTAGTGGCAACAGTGAATATGACATAACTCATTTCACATGGCTGAACCCAGCTGCTCCCTGTTAAGACCAACATAAGCTTTTGTTTGACCTAATGTATATTGAACGTATTGAATGTATCTGAACCTTTTGGAATTTCTCACATTTCTGCATAAAATCACCATCAAATGTGATCTGATCTTTGTCAAAATAGCACAGATGAAAATACTGTGTCTGCTTCAACTAAAACCAATCACTGATGAGTGGTTTAAAGCTGCCCTGCCCACTATAAAACTCACACCTGGTAAAAATGTCTTGATGAAAAGCATTGTCTGATGTGCATCATGGCTCGTACAAAAGAGCTGTCTGAAGACCTGCAATCAAGGATTGTTGATTTGTATAAAGCTGGGAAAGGATACAAAACCATCTCTAAAAGTCTAGATGTTCATCAATCGACAGTCAGAGAAGTTGTCTACAAATGGAGAGAGTTTGGCACTGTTAATTCTCTCCCAAGGAGTGGCCGTCCACCAAAGATGACGCCAATAGTTCAGTGCAGAATACTCAGAGAGGTAAAAAAGAACCCTAAAGTGCCTGCTGAAGACTTACAGAAATCGCTGGCACAGTCCAATATCTCTGTGCACACTATGGCCAAGAATGGTGTTCATGGGAAGACTCCACAGAGGAAGCCACTGCTGTCTAAAAAAATATTGTTGCTTGTTTAATGTTTGCAAAAAGGCAGACTGATTTCACTGAGCACAGTAGCTTTTCTGTCCCAACAATCCGGTCCTCCGATCCTGACATTGTCCCTCACGAACAGAAGGTTCCAAGTGATCCGACCCGTCAATACATTATAAGGTCTAAGATATAGTTGATGTGTGCACTGAGATATTGGACCGTGCCAGTATATTCTGTAAGTCTTTAGCAGACACTCAAGGGTTCTTTTTTTACCTCTTTGTATATTCTGCGCTGAACTCTTGGCATCATCTTTGGTGGACGGCCGCTCCTTGGGAGAGGAGCAACAGTGCCAAACTCTTTCCATTTGTAGACATCTTCTTATGACTGTCGATTGATGAACATCCAGACTTTTAGAGATGGTTTTGTATCCTTTCCAAGGTTTGTACAAATCATCTGGTTCACAGGTCTTCTGACAGAGCTTTTGACCGAGCCATGATGGACATCATAGAATGCTTCTCATCAAGACAATTCTTACCGGGTGTGTGTTTTATAGTGGGCAGGGCGGCTTTAAACCACTCATAAGTGATTGGTTTCAATTGCCTTTTAAGTCTTCTTAGGCAGAGGGTTCACTTACTTATTTTCCCCCTTCTGTCATTGTTTGCATACTATCCTCATTAAAATATGAAAACCTATAAATGTTTGGGTGGTTTTAGTTAAAGCATACACTGTTTTTTTTCATCTGTGTGATTTTGACAAAAATCAGATCGCATTTGATGGTGATTTTATGCAGAAATGTTAGAAATTCCAAAAGGTTCAGATACTTTTTCATACCACTGTAACACATTTTAGTGCTATAACTGCAATACCGTGAAACCGCGGTATTCTTGCTTAAGGTTATCATACCATCAAAATCTCATACGGTATCGCAAACGTATGGTTTCGGAAAGTCCCCAGAAGTTGCCACCCTGACTAACACACACACTTATATACAGTATACATTTATATATAGATATGTAGTAAAAGTCCCATCCCGTGCACCCTGCATCCATTTTGGGTCGAGAATGATGTGAGTGCACTGGACGCCCCCGTCTTTTTTTGAAATGGTGCAGTAGAGCAGAGCCCCCGCTGTGCGTGTGCTGTAGTATCCTACGCAGAGGCAGCAAGAGAGAGAATTTTGACAGAGCGCCAGCCCGACCTCGTTTCCCCCAGCTCGGCGTGCGTGTGCGCGCATGTTGCAGTGGCAGTAGTGGCGCTGGCCCAGCCCGGCTCGGCTTAGCGGATCTCCGCCCTGCACTTTATACATGTAACACAAGCCGCACTGTCACTCACACACGCTGGCTCGGCCAATCAAAACTGCCTCAAACGCGTACATTCCACATAATCCGGCTATTTAAAAGATCTTGTCATGTAACAAAGCATCCTCAACAAGCAGTTCAGTCAATTATTAGCTACGTGTGGGCATACGAGCTAAAAATGCTTCAAGGACTAATAATAAGACTATTAGATGTAGTGACACACTGGCCGTGGGGGTGTGTTGATGTGTGTGCATCATTGGCACTCTTCCCTTCCCTACAAGGAACTCATTGACCTGAATCGGTGCAGAGCCGCACCCCTCCTCACGGCCCGCTGCAGAGTGAGAAACAGAGAGCCTCTGGCGGCCGGGCTACGAAACGATGGCGCCACCGCGGAGGCACATTGATTTCCCACGTTTAATGGGGGCAATTTTTCAGCACGCCTCGTAAAAGCAGTCTGAGTCGTCCGAGGCCCGTCGTGGAATATAAGCGTTGGGTTCATCTGTCGCGCATTCGATCATTTCTGGTGTTGAACGTGTCATGATAGCGATGCTACGAGTGTCCTATATCATGGGTCGTAAATTACTCACCACAAATACCAAATGAAAATAAAAACTGGACTGACAAGAAGGAAAGGCTCAAACACAGACAGAAAATGGCATAAGATAAAACAACTAGACGTTTGGAACCTTCTGTTCGCAAATGACAATGTCAGGCTCGAAGGACCGGATTGTTGGGATAGAAAAGGTACTGTGCTCAGTGAAATCAGTTTAAGATCTTTCATTGTTGTGACAGACGATGGACAAAGACCGTTAAAGGCTCATACGGCTGCAGAGAGTCATTCTAAGGATGCGGGAGCTGGAAAACAAAGTGCCCCACAACCACCTGCGCTTCCTGTATCATCTCCAAATGAGAAAACCACCTGAAAGACTTCTTGAAAATGTTTAAAATGTCTTCCTACATAGTAATATGTTGAATTGCGTATTTGCTAATTGTTCAAGTTTATGGCCATTAGAAAATTTTAATTAGCATGTTACATTGACTTGATAAAGGTATTGACGGGTCAGATCGGTCATGCACTGCACCTCGCTTTCAAGTGGGGGGCCGCCCAAATCAAGAGGAGCTATTCACAAACATGCACGCGGCGATCTAACGCCGGATTTCTGTTGAAAAAGCATGAAAGCTGTACCCGCATACAAACGGGCATTGTTTCAGGGGTGGTTTGTTCAAGGATTCAAGGTAATTATTATATTTTTCGTTCCATGCATGCATTTTCAAACGTGAAAATAATCAATGGGAGAAATTAGTCGCTACTGCATTGGCATCATAGTTCGCAATATTTACGTAAAATAAATGCTAACTGCACGGTTTTTTTGCTTTTAACCATGAATCAAGACAGTTTTACATCCATATCTACAAAGAATTCGGGGATTTAAGCATTTATTCACAAACATTTTCACCGGAAAAGCTCTGTTTATAGAAGGCAAGCGCTAGCTACGTTCACTCACAGACTTTTACTTTCATATCTATAAAGAATTCAGGGATGCATTTGTTCACAAGAATTTTCACCGGAAAATTTCTGCTTACAATAGGCGGCTGCTAGCTACATTTACTATCAGACTAGCATTGTACTTCGACATATTTACATAAAATAAACGCTAATTGTTTTTTGTTGGGGTTTTTTTTGCTTTTAACCAAGAATCGAGACTGTTTTACCTCCATATCTATAAAGAATTTGGGGATTTAAGCATTTATTGACAAGAATTTTTACGGTAAAAGCTCTGTTTACATAAGGCGGCCGCTAGCTACATACAGTATACTAACAGACTAGCTTTGTACTTCGACATATTTACGTAAAATAAACGCTAATTGCACGTTTTTTGAGTTTGTTTGGTTTTTTTTTTTTTTTTGCTTTTAACCAATAATCGAGACTGTTTTACATCCATATCCATAAAGAATTCGGAGTTTTCAGCGTTTCTTCACAAAAATTTTCACCGGAAAAGCTCTGTTTACAGAAGGCAACCGCTAGCTACATTCACTCACAGACTTTTACTTTCATATCTATAAAGAATTCAGGGATTTGTGCATTTATTCACAAGAATTTTCCCCGGATAGTTTCTGTTTACATAAGGCGGTCGCTGGCTACATTCGCTATAAGACTAGCATTGTACTTTGGCATATTTATATAAAATAAATGCTAATTGCACTTTTTTTTGCTTTTAACCAAGAATTGAGACTGTTTTACCACCATATCTATAAAGAATTTGGGGATTTAAGCATGTATTGGCAAGAATTTTCACGGTAAAAGCTTTGTTTACATAAAGCGGCCGCTAGCTACATATACTAACAGACTAGCATTGTACTTCGACATATTTATGTTAAATAAACGCTAATTGTTTTTTTTTTGTTTTTTTTTTGCTTTTAACCAAGAATCGAGACTGTTTTACGTCCATATCTATAAAGAATTCAGAGTTTTAAGCATTTATTCATTAGAATTTTCACCGGAAAAGCTCTGTTTACATAAGGCGGCCGCTAGCTACATATACTAATGGACTAACATTGTACTTCGACATATTTAAGTAAAATACATGCTAATTGCGCGTTTTTTTTTTTTTTTTTTTTTGCTTTTAACCAAGAATCGAGACTGTTTTACGTCCATATCTATAAAGAATTCGGGGTTTTATGCATTTATTCATAAGAATTTTCACCGGAAAAGCTCTGTTTACAACAGGCGGCTGCTAGCTACATTTACGATCAGACTAGCATTGTACTTTGACACATTTACGTAAAATAAATGCTAACTGTACGGATTTTTCTTTTTGCTTTTAACCAAGAATCGAGACTGTTTTACCTCCATATCTATAAAGAATTTGGGGATTTAAGCATTTATTGACAAGAATTTTCACGGTAAAAGCTCTGTTTACATAAGGCGGCCGCTAGCTACATATACTAACAGACTAGCATTGTACTTCGACATATTTCCGTAAAATAAACGCTAATTGCAAGTTTTTTTGTTGGGTTTTTTTGCTTTTAACCAAGAATCGAGACTGTTTTACGTCCATATCTATAAAGAATTCGGGGTTTTAAGCATTTATTCATAAGAATTTTCACCACAAAAGCTCTGTTTAGATCAGGCGGCTGCTAGCTACATTTACTATCAGACTAGCATTGTACTTATACATATTTACGTAAAATAAATGCTAACTCGACTGATTTTTTTTTTTTTTTTTTTTGCTTTTAACCAAGAATCGAGACTGTTTTACGTCCATATCTATAAATAATTCGGGGATTTAAGCATTTATTCGCAAGAATTTTCAACGAAAAAAGCTCTTTGTGTGTGATTCCACTCGGTCAGCTTTGACGGTCATGCCAAAATTGCAGGCCCCCTATTTATCGGCCCCGCGCCCAATGTCCCGTCAATACATTATGAAATCTATGCATGTCAAATATTATGTACGTTATCCAGGACCGCTAGCTTTGGAAGCTATGCTACGAGTGTCCTATAGAGGGCGCTGCCTCCCCTCTCACTGAAGATTGCTCGACGATGTTCCTGCTTATGTTAATAGTATAGCAGAACATTACAGAATGGATTCGCCTTTCGCTAGCTAACTAAAAAGTGAAAATGAAGATTAGCTATATTTTAGTACTTTTAGGTGTCAAACCCGAGGTCCGGGATCTGGACTGACAATTTCATCAACAAATTCCACACTGTGGTCGAGTTTCGGATGATCAGGAGCGTTTTATTTCAGGAGTGTGATTACTCAGCCTCGTAAGTGCATCGCAGAGACAATCAAATTTGCTAGTGGGAGTTGGGCTTTTAAGCTATTAATAGGAAAAGAGTTCAGAGAAGCCATCTTTTTAGCGAGCGTTCATGCTTCTGAAAGCGGAGGAAAGCCTTTGAAATGACAGCAGAGTTGACGACAGAATTAGACAAAGGCCCCGTGAGGACGCGTTGACGGGTAGTCATCGTCCTTGTACGCCGTTATTGACAGCCGGTCCACTCTTTGCAGTAAATTATTGTTGAAATTCATGGTTTAACTCTGGTTAGTTGAGTTAGCTAATACGATACAGTATGTACATTAGCTATGTATACAGTGCTTCGTGATACACACATAGATCATTTTTATAGGGTGCCATTTGGATGGAGCAGTGTGGACATTTTGTGCTAAAGTTGGTTGGAACAGTGGGGACATTTTGTGCTAAAGTTAGCCCTCAGCCTAGATTAGCTAGCATAATAGCTAACATAACATCGGATACTTGATGAGATATCTATCATTTTACAAATATACCTTTTGAAATGATTCAACTTTTTTGATATTTAGCTTTAACAGAGTGGACAAATTATAATCAAGCACAATGAACGTACTTCATAAAACTGCAAAATCAGCTTTTTAAAGGAGGACAAAAATAAAATTGCTTGTCATAGTTCAATTTCCCACAACTGGTGTGACGTCATCGCAGAAGAGTGACGTCATTAAAAAATGGGGAATTTTCTTAAAGGGACACAAACACAACTGACAGAGTGGACAGTGACAGTGGGGACGAACTGTTTTTTTTTTTTTTTTTTTTTTTTAATTAAATGTTCTATTTTAATTTTTAACATCACATGATTAAAGATTTTAAAGAATTTTTGTCAACGTATTTTTCCATAATTTTCGGACATGAGGCGCACCTGACTATAAGCCGCCACCCACCAAATTTGACACGAGAACAGCATTTGTTCATAGATAAGCCACACTGGACTACAAGCCACAGCTGTCCTCATTGTATTATGGGATATTTCCACAAAAAGATATTAACTGGAAAGACTTTACTTGACGGCAGCATCATACGACTCTCATAAGACCAAACGAACCACCATGAAGCTATGAACCAATTGGCTGAAAAGCTTCATTGCTTCAAGAAGCTTCATTTCACCGTCACTGCTCCCTTGGGGGAGACAGTCAACCTCTGCTACAACCTGCTGTCAACGTTGTTGTCATCCAACATGCCTCTTAGGATGCACTGCATCCTACAGACAACAAATTCATGTTCTGTGCTAATTATTTCTTCAGTTACTGTACCAGTTGTTTCATTAATTGCTAGTTTTGGTATTTGGTAACACTTTATTTGACAGTCGCGCCATAAGACAATCGTAACGATGACATGACACTGTCATAAGCATTAATGAATGCTTATAGCAGATGTCATTTCGTGTCGTCCAGCAAATTATCTCACTTTTGAATGGACGTAAAAGGAGTTAGTGACATACTGTAATTTTCGGACAATAGGGCGCACCGGACTATAAGCCGCCACCCACCAAATTTGACACAAAAACAGCATTTGTTCATAGATAAGCTGCACCAGACAATAAGCCGCAGCTGTATTGTAGGATATTTACACATAAAGATATCAACGGGTAACACTTTATTTGATAGCGGCATCATAAGACTGTCATAAGACCAAATGAACCACCATGAAGCTTTGAACCAATTGGCTAAAAAGCTTCATTGCTTCAAGAAGCTTCATTTGGCCATGACTGCTGCCTTGGTGAAGACAGTCAACCTCTGCTCTCACCTGCTGTCAACACTGTTGTCATTCAACATGCCTCTGAGCATGCACTGTGGCGCTACAGACAAAATTCATGTTCTGTGCTAATTATTTCTTCAGTTACTGTACCAGTTGTTTCATTCATTCAATTGCTAGTTATGGTATTTTGTAAGGTTGTTCCGATCATGTTTTTTTTGCTCCCGATCCGATCCCGATCGTTTTAGTTTGAGTATCTGCCGATCCCGATATTTCCCGATCCGATTGCTTTTTTTTTTTTTTGTGCTCCCGATTCAATTCCAATCATTCCCGATAATGTTTCCCGATCATATACATTTTGGCAATGCATTAGGAAAAGAATGAATAAAACTCGGACGAATATATACATTCAACATACAGTACATAAGTACTGTATTTGTTTATTATGACAATAAATCCTCAAGATGGCATTTACATTATTAACATTCTTTCTGTGAGAGGGATCCACGGATAGAAAGACTTGTAATTCTTAAAGGATAAATGTGACTTTGTATGTTGTGACTAAATATTGCCATCTAGTGTATTTGTTGAGCTTTCAGTAAATGATACTGTAGCCATTTAACTGTTCTGTCCAAATGCATGATGGGATGTGCAACCATGACTGTGCGTAGTGGTACCAATCGATACATCTTCTCTGCGTTGGGAAAGAACATAGGGTGTTAAGAAAATGATCAACTATTACCTTTCTTCCCCACATTCCCACGTTAATGGCTGAGAGAGGTATTGTAAGGCTTTAGCCACATCAAAAAAGGCTCCAAAGGCTGTCAAAATTCTCTCTACTCATTATACACTGCCTTTTAGCGCTATCTATAGGTAAAACGGCGTCTTTATAGATTGAACGCGACAATGCGTGAGTGGGTCGTGCAGCGCATGCGTTAATTACTTAACGTGATTAGTTTAAAAAATTAATTACCGCCGTTAACGCAATACATTTGATAGCCCTACTTTAAGCCAAAACTACTCTGGAGGAGTGTAAGACATTTTGTTTGTAACGTTAAATACAATTAGAAAACAATTTAAATCAAAAATACACATTTATATCTTTAAAAAAGGCATGTCCGATATTTTTTTGCCGATTCCGATACTTTGAAAATGACGTGATCGGACCCCATCGATCGGCATCTTTAGTATTTGGTATTTTATTTGACAGTAGCGCCATGATAATGTCATAAGATACTATGATTATGATATGACACTGTTATGAGCATTAATGAATGCTTATAACAGATGTTATTTAGTGTCATCTGGGAAATTATCTCACTTTTGAATGGATGTAAAAGATCTGAGCTAGACATAAATTGAGTTCGTGACATAATTTGCCTGATGACACTTAATGTATGATGGTGTCACGTTATAATTATGACCGTCTTATGGCAGTCTTATGATGCCGCTGTCAAATGAAGTGTTACCAAATACCATTATTAGCAATTAATGAAACAACTGGAACAGTAACTGAAGAAATAATTCGCACAGAACATGAATTTTGATTGTTATTTACATATGTAGCGCTACAGTGCATGCTAGGAGGCATGTTGGTTTAGTGTTTAGCTGGACATGAATGTAATGACATAATTTCCCGGATGACACTTAATGACATCTGTCATAAGCATTCAGTAATGCCCACGATAGTGTCATGTCATAATTATGACGGTCTTATGACAGTCTGTTAGTTATTTTACAGACAGAATTTGAATGAAACAGTGGGAACATAGCAAAATTCCATAACAACTATTAAACAGAAGTCAATTAAAATAAAATAAAACAATTATGAATTAACATTCATGACATGTTAATACACAAAATTTTAAGTTGAATGATTATTTGTTCAATTTAATACAGCTTTATTTATCCTGGGGACACAAATTGGCACCCTATAAAAATGACACATATGTGTCAAATAAGACAATTTGAGTTGATGTTTGGCAATTCTATCAATTTAATTTGGTCGTTACTCATCGCAACTATTTTTTTTCCCATTCCTAAGCTAAACTCATTTTGCATTCCAGTCGTTGCTAGCGGCAGATATGTGCTAGCTAGCAGGCTTCACAAGCTGCGACATCCACATACGCTCATAGAAAAAACATGCATTGCTAGCCTATGTTTTCGTTCAACATCTGTTTAGATACGTCTAAACGCCTCAGGGTACACATTTACGCACGTCTTGACAACGATTCTCTTTAATGATGAGTGTGGGGGGACACCGATGAAGGTGCTTCTTCACTCATTGATATGCAAATGTTTTCATAAGGTTTTTGATCATGTGTAATGATGTCAAACTGAGACGTACATAAGATTTTTTGAAGCGTTGACAGATTTTTTTGAAAAATTTATTTGTGCAGAGAAAGCATTCCTTGCATGAAAGAAATGTGAATTACTTAGAAAATTACGCAGTCCCTATGGTGAAAACACAATTTACATGCGTGTTATGGTCTGGTTACTCCTCGGGTGGTCGTTCATTATAATGGGAGTGAAAAAAACAAATCAATCAGCTGCTATTTGTGGCTCGAAATCAAGTTTGCGCAACCGCTGTCAGGTAAAAGATCACATCAGTAGACACGTGTGAGCATATGTGTGTGTGTGTAGTCCGTGGTGGCCTGCGATTGGCTCGCCCGGCACACTCCCCCCCCCGTCGTCCGAAGCCCTCCCCTTTGCCTCCGGAGTGGCTGAGACACAGGCCTGGTTGCCATGACGACGGCCACATCAGGAGAGTGGCCTGGTGTAAAAATCTCCCTTTTGTTTGTCTTAAAATCCTGCCAACATTTGTCAAGTATCCTCAAAACAACTTTTTTTTGTTTTGTTTAAAATTCTTAATCCTGTTCCACTGTCCGATATGTTTATAATCGTAACCTCGGTTGTGTAACCGGTATACAGTTTGGCACTCGTGCTTTTAGAGGTTGAAATGCTAGTGTTAATAATAGTGCTGCAACGATTAATCGATTAATATTCGATTAGAAAAAAAGATTGGAATTAAAT
Organism: Corythoichthys intestinalis; assembly: GCF_030265065.1. Taxonomy (NCBI): domain Eukaryota; kingdom Metazoa; phylum Chordata; class Actinopteri; order Syngnathiformes; family Syngnathidae; genus Corythoichthys; species Corythoichthys intestinalis. The sequence goes on from NC_080407.1 coordinate 17,697,975, forward strand.
TTTGCTGCTTCGAGTATTCGTTGAATTGAAGTGGCGTTGTAATAAGAGATGTCCGATCACGTCATTTTCGAAGTATCGGAATCAGCAAAAAAAAATATCGGACATGCCTATTTTAAATTTTTTTTTTTTTTTTTTTGTAATTAAATCGTTTTCTAATTGTATTTAACGTTACAGACATAATGTGTTACACTCTTCCAGAGTGTTTAGTTTAAGCTTAAGGTAGGGTTATCAAATTGATCGTGTTAACGGCGAGAATTAATAATTTTTACATTTATCACGTTACAATATTTGACGCAATTAACGCATGCGCTGCACGACCCACTCACGCATTGCCGCGTTCAATCTATAATGGCGCCGTTTCACCCCTACAGTTAAAAGGCAGCGTAAAATGAGTAGAGTGCATTTTGGCAGCCTTTGGAGCCTTTTTTTTTTATGGCTAAAGGCTAAATCCCTCTCCCATCGATTAGAATAATCATGGGAAGCAATGTGAGGAAGAAAGGTAATAGTTGATCTTTTCCTTAATACCCTATGTTATTTCCAAACGCAGAGAAGAGATATCAATTGGTACCACGACCCACAGTCGTGGTTGCACTTCCCATCATGCATTTGCGCAGAACAGTTAAATGGCTACAGTATCATTTACTGAAAGCTCAACAAATATACTAGATGGCAATATTTAGTCACAATATACAAGGTCACATTTATCCTTTAAGAATTACAAGTCTACAAGTCAACTCTATCTGTGGATCCCTCTCACAGAAAGAATGTTAATAATGTAAATGCCATCTTGAGGATTTATTGTCATAATAAACAAATACAGTACTTATGTACTGTATGTTGAATGTATATATTCGTCCGAGTTTTATTCATTTTTTTCTAAATGCATTGCCAAAATGTATATGATCAGGAAAAATTATCAGGAATGATTGGAATTGAATCGGGAGCAAAAAAAAAAAAGCAATCGGATCGGGAAATATCGGGATCAGCAAATACTCAAACTAAAACGATCGGGATCGGATCGGGAGCAAAAAAACATGATCGGAACAACCCATGTTGTAATGGTTTGTTTCGAAAGTGTTTGCATTTAGTTTTATTAATTTGGGTGGATACGCTGCCCTCTAGTGGCAACAGTGAAAATGACATTCCAGTGTATCACAAAAGTGAGTACACCCCTCGCATTTCTGCAGATATTGCACTGACAAAATGACACTTCGACACCATGAAAAGTAGTCTGTGTGCAGCTTATATAATAGAGTTGATTTATTTTCCCCTCAAAATAAGTCAAAATATAGCCATTATTATATAAACCCCCGGTAACAAAAGTGAGTACACCCCTTAGAAACTACATCCCTAAATGTCCAAATTGAGTACTGCTTGTCATTTTCCCTCCAAAATGTCATGTGACTCGTTTAGAGCTGAAACGAATACTCGAGCAACTCTAGTAACTCGAGTTCAAAACTGATCCAAGTAATTTTATTCACCTCGAGTAATCGTTTATTTTGACAGCTCTAAGCATCACGTTTTGCTCGGACTACTTTTAATGCGGGACAACGCGCCGATGTCACGTGCGTAGAGGAAGAAGCAAAAAAAACAAAAAAACTTACTGCAGCCGACAGCCGCTACAGACGACACCGACGTTGCTAAAAACTAGCCCACATGATGCTACGTTTGGAAGCAGGTAGCGTCTGATGCTTCTCATAGAGATCACATGTATGTTGAACTAGATGCGTAATGACAGAGTCAGCGGCATTAGTAAACAGCCACCATCTTAAAGCAGTAGAGCGCTAAGCGCTAATTAAGAGCGCTAAGCGCTAATAAATAAGATTAACGTTACTGTCACTAGCTCACGTAACGTTAGCCCTGCGGAGGGCTAGGTTTCGATTAATTATGACCACTGTCGATGCGTGGCTAACGTGTCTTACATACAGGTGAGGGTGTAAAATAAAAACTTAATAATGCTAACTATCAATTTTAGCTCAGTAGTCTTTGCTGGATAAAACACCAAGTAGCACTGGTCCCTAATGTGCTCCAATACAGCCTGTATCATACATTTATTTTGAACACTGCAAAAACTCAAAATCCTATCAGGACTTACAGTTTAGACCAGGGGTGTCCAAACTTTTTGCAAAGGGGGCCAGATTTGGTGTGGTAAAAATGTGGGGGGCCGACCTTGGCTGACGTTCTTTACGTAGAACAATATATTTAAGCAAATTTTAGCAGGCCATTCTGTGTGTCACATTTGCTTTATTTATTTATTTTTATTGATAATTTTAACAATCTCGCAACTAGCCTTTGTGACGTTCTCTTTCGACTCTCGGGATCTTGCGAAATACTGCTGCTGTGGAATTAAACTAGCTTCAAGTTGCTTCAATTTCTCGCTGCGTATCTTCCCTGTAATCTTGTCGCACATGTCAGCGTGTGTTGTTTGGTAATATCGCCACACATTGAACTCTTTGAAAACAGCAACTGTCTCTTTGCAAATGAGGCAGACACAGTTGTTGCGTATTTTAGTGAAGAAATAGTCCAATATCCACCTATCCTTGAAGCGTCGGCCGTCGCAGTCAACTTTGTTTTTTGTTGTTGCCATTTTAGAAAATTGGAAGTCAAGGGTCACACGGAGTAATGTTGCTTAGAGGGCTGCTGCCTTTTAGTGGGTAAATGAGGAGAAGCATTTAATGTGTAAGCAGTACTGCTGACCAATTTAATAAATCTGTGTGCGTGCCAGACATTATTGATCTCATGACAGAGGCTGGGGGCCGGATGAAATATGACCAGGGGCCGCATTTGGCCCCCGGGCCGCACTTTGGACATGTCTGGTTTAGACTAACTTAAAACTTAAAAATAGCTTGACACAAATAGAAATTCAATTGAAACACGTAGGGGAAAATCCAAACTTTTAAGTGATGTGTGTTATCAAGCGTAATGGTATTTTTAGGTAAGAAATAAATATATATATATATATATATATATTTTTTTTTTTTTTTTTTTTTTTTTTTTTTTTTAAATAAGACATTAAAAAATTTTGAGTGAAAGCAGTGAATTAGTCTTTTTTTTTTTTTAATTCTAGTTACATCTGAGATGCAATTGTTGGCTGTTTTCAACAATGTACATAGAAAATAAAGACATTGATTGACAGAAAATGGTTCAATATTCGAAGAAATGTCTTGTTTTCTCATGTATATTTATAATTGCGCTTCACTTAAAAATATATATGTTTTATCCGATTACCCGATTAATCGATAGAATTTTCAGTCGATTACTCGATTACTAAAATATTCGATAGCTGCAGCCCTAGACTCGTTAGTGTTACTCGGTCCAGGTGTGCATAGAGAGCAAGTGTGCTCAAATTTGTAGTGCAGCTCTCACACTCTCTCATACTGGTCACTGAAAGTTCCAACATGGCACCACATGGCAAAGAACTCTCTGAGGATCTTGAAAGACGTATTGTCTAGCCAAGGCTACAAGAAGATTGCCAACACCCTGAAACTGAGCTGCAGCACAGTGGCTAAGATCATCCAGTGTTTTAAAAGAGCAGGGTCCACTCAGAACAGGCCTTGGGTTGGTCGTCCAAAGAAGCTGAGCGCACGTGCTGAGCGTCACTTCCAAATGCTTTTTTTGAAGGAGGTGGGGGGTCAGCCTGTTTGTGGTCAGACCATGCGCCGCACTCTACATCAAATAGGTGTGCATGGCTGTCACCCCAGGAGGAAGCCTCTTCAGAAGAGGGTACACAAGAAAGCCCGCAAACAGTTTTCTGAAGACATGTCAATAAAGCACATGGATTAGACATGAACTCCAACATGTACTGTGAAATACTGCAGCAGAGCATGATCCCCTCCCTCCAGAAACTGGGTCGTAGGGCAAGGTCCAGCATGACAATGACCCCCAAACAGACCTCCAAGATGACCACTGCTTTACTGAAGAGGCTGAGGGTAAAGGTGATGGACTGGCCAAGCATGTCTCCAGACTTGAACCCAATAGAACATCTTTGGGGGATCCTCAAGCAGAAGGTGGAGGTGCGCAAAGTCTCAAATATCCGGCAGCTCCGCAATGTCGTCATGGAGGAGTGGAAGAGCATTCCAGTGGCAACCTGTGAAGCTCTGGTCAAGTCAATGCCCAGGAGAGCAAAGGCAGTTCTGGATAATCGTGGTGGCCACACAAAATATTGACAGTTGACATGTTAATATTGACAACTTTCACTAAGGGGTGTACTCACTTTTGTTGCTAGGGGTTTAGATATTAATGGCTATATTTGGAGTTATTTTGAGGGGAAATTAACTCTATGATATAAGCTGCACACAGACTACTTTTCATTGTGTCAAAATGTCATTTTGTCAGTTGTCCCATGAAAAGATATACTTAAATATCTGCAGAAATGCGAGGGGTGTACTGACTTTTGAGATACACTGTAACTCATTTCACGTGGTTGAATCCAGCTGCCCCCTGTTACGACCAACATAAGTTACGTTTTTGTATGTATTTTTATGCATTCGTAATTTAGTTTATAGGTGTACTTAACTGTCGTTGTTTTTTTTGTTTTTTTGTATATATGAGTCACCACAGTGACCTTGCTTGTCATGCAGCCCCATATAATCAAGAACTGAGGGAATTTTGATGTCTTCTTCAGGCAGTCATATTTGTAAATCTCACTAGAACGGCACCAAACAAAAGTTCCAGCATCATCACATTGACAAGGTGTCAAGAATCAAGAATCTGCATTGGACAAGGCGATGATGCTGGAACTTTTGTTTGGTGCCGTTCCAGTGAGATTTGCAAAGATGACTGCCTGAAGAAGATATAAAAATTCCCTCAGTCCTTGACGATATGGGGCTGCATGTCAGGCAAAGGCACTGGGGAGATGGCTGTGGTTAAATCTTCAATAAATGCACAAGTTTACATTGAAATTTTAGACAGCTTTCATATACCTTCAATTGAAAACATGTTTGGGATAATGAAATCATTTTCCAAGATGATAATGCATCATGCCACAGAGCAAAAACCGTTAAAGCATTCCTTGGAGAAAGACTCATCCAGTCAATGTCATGGCCTGCAAATAGCCCAGATCTCAACCCTATTGAAAACCTGTGGTGGAAATAAATACTAAAGATGTGTTTTGATTGTTATTTCTTTGTTTGTTTCTCATGATTCCATATTTTTTTCCTCAGAATGGAGTGATTCCATAGATATTTCCCTGCACTTGCTCGATAAAATTAACATTGACTGACCACCACAATGTTTTTTATTCATTTCTTTTTGTGTTTCTGAATGCTAAAGAGAGCACTTTTGAACTAATTCATTATTTTGTCAAGCTTTTTATATGTGTTTGTTCTACATGATTAAATGTCTGAGCGAGTGCTCGTCCGAGACTGGTGATTCCATACTTTTTGCTAGGGGTTGTAGTGCGAAAGTTATGGTATGTTTATACCAAGCATAGCAACACGTTTTTGTGCTAAGCTAAATTAGCCACTCCGTATTATTTGCTCATAACGGAGTCTTCATGTGGCTTCTTCGTGTTGTTCTGCAGCTATTTTTCCGGTCGGCGGTCAGGGCAACGAAATTTTAAAAATCTGGAGTGTTCATCCCGGATCCCATCGATGCTCAATGTCCAACCCTAACTGAGACTAATAAGTATTTTTGTCCAAAAGAATAAGACGAAAATCTAAAAGTCCTGCCAAAAACAACACTGGATAGGACTGATTTGTTGGACAGTCAAACCTCTGCTGCCACCTGCTGTCAACACTGCTGTTGTCCAACAAGGCTCCTAGCATGCATTGCAGCGCTACATATGCAAGCAACAATCATAATTCATGTTTTGGGCTAATTATTTCTTCAGTTACTGTTTCAGTTGCTTCATCAATTGCTAGTTATAGTATTTGGTAACACTTTATTTGACAGTGGTGTCAAAGTAAGTAAATACGCTGGATAGGACTGATTTGTTGGATAAATACAGTAGGGCAAATAAGTATTTAGTCAATCACTAATTGTGCAAGTTCTCCCACTTGAAAAGATTAGAGAGGCCTGTAATTGTCAACATGGGTAAACCTCAACCATGAGGGACAGAATGTGGGGGAAAAAACAGAAAATCACATTGTTTGATTTTTACAGAATTTATTTGCAAATCATGGTGGAAAATAAGTATTTGGTCAATACTAAAAGTTCATCTCAATACTTTGTCATGTACCCTTTGTTGGCAATAACGGAGGCCAAACATTTTCTGTAACTCTCCACAAGCTTTTCACACGCTGTTGCTGGTATTTTGGCCAATTCCTCCATGCAGATCTCCTCTAAAGCAGTGATGTTTTGGGGCTGTCAAGTCCCTCCACAAATTTTCTATGCGGTTGAGATCTGGAGACTGGCTAAGCCACTCCAGGACCTTGAAATGCTTCTGACGAAGCCACTCCTTTGTTGCCCTGGCTGTGTGTTTGGGATTATTTTCATGCTGTAACACCCAGCCACGTCTCATTTTCAATGCCCTTGCTGATGGAAGGAGTTTTTCCCTCAAAATCTCTTGATACATGGCCCCATTCATTCTTTCCTTTACACCAGGGGTCTCAAACCGGTCCTCAAAGGGCCGCAGTGGGTACTGGATTTCATTCCAACCAAACGAGAACAATCCCTTTTCACCAATCTGGTGTCTAACAAGTGTAATCAGTTAATTGCAGTCAGGTGCTGCTTACTTTAGCAGAAACCTCATTGGTTGAACTGTCTGTTTTGGATCTGTTGGAACAAAGACCAGGACCCACTGCGGCCCTTTGTGGAATCGGTTTGAGACCCCTGCTTTACACAGATCAGTCGTCCTGGTCCCTTTGCAGAAAAACAGCCCCGAAGCATGATATTTCCACCCCCATGCTTCACAGTGGGTATGGTGTTCTTCGGATGCAATTCAGTATTCTTTCTCCTCCAAACACGAGAACCTGTGTTTCTACCAAAAGGTTCGATTTTGGTTTCATCTGACCATAACACATTCTCCCAGTCCTCTTCTGAATCATCCAAATGCTCTCTAGCGAACCGCAGACGGGCCTGGACGTGTACTGGCTTCAGCAGGGGGACACGTCTAGCAGTGCAGGATTTGAGTCCCTGGTGGCGCATTGTGTTACTGATAGTAGTCTTCGTTACTGTGGTCCCAGCTCTCATTTGGCCATTCACTAGGTCCCCCCGTGTGGTTCTGGGATTTTTTTTCTCACCGTTCTTGTTCTCATTTTGACGCCACGGGGTGAGATCTTGCATGGAGCCCCAGATTGAGGGAGATTATCAGTGGTCTTGTATGTCTTCCATTTTCTAATAATTGCTCCCCCAGTTGATTTCTTTACACCAAGCGTTTTACCTATTGCAGATTCGGTTTTCCCAGCCTGGTGCAGGTCTACAATTTTGTCTCTGATGTCGTTCGACAGCTCTTTGGTCTTGGCCATAGTGGAGTTTGCAGTGTGACTGACTCAGGTTGTGGACAGGTGTCTTTTATACGGATAATGAGTTAAAACTAGGGCTGTCAAACGATTACATTTTTTAATCGAGTTAATCACAGCTTAAAAATTAATTAATCGTAATTAATCGTAATTCAAACCATCTATAAAATATGCCATATTTTTCCGTAAATTATTGTTGGAATGGAGAGATAAGACACAAGACCGATTTATACATTCAACATACTGTACATACAGTAAGTACTGTATTTGTTTACTATAACAATAAATCAACAAGATGGCATTAACATTATTAACATTCTGTTAAAGCAATCCATTGATAGAAAGACTTGTAGTTCTTAAAAGTTAATGTTAGTACAAGTTATATAAATTTTATAATAAAACCCTCTTAATGTTTTTGTTTTAATAAAATTTGTAAAATTTTCAATCAAAAAAATAAACTAGTAGCTCGCCATTGTTGATGTCAATAATTACACAATGCTCATGGTGCTGAAACCTATAAAATCAGTCACACCCAAGCGCCAGCAGAGGGCGACAAAACACCAAAAAACACAAGTAACAGGTGGACATGACACTGTGCTGTCATTTTAATCTGTTTGAGCGGGGCATGCGCGTTAAATGCGTCAAATATTTTAACGTGATTAATTTTTTAAAAAATAATTACCGCCCGTTAACGCGATAATTTTGACAGCCCTAGTTAACCCTTAGATGCATAAGTTACTGGACCCTACACTCTTCCATAAGTGGGTCAAAAATGACCCATATTAGAACCAATGTGTTTTTATGCCACTTTGGTGAAGAATAATCACTTGTATATGAACAGCCCTACCAACTCATTCTGTTGGCCATGATATGGACACTTTCTTCTTCAGAGGACACATAAGTGGAATATTATGAGTCAGATTGATCCTGTTTTGTTGGATTTCCAGGTGGACAACTGCCACTGCCACCTGGACAATAGTCTGGGTCCTCATCATCAGAAATTTCGGAAATTAAGTCCAACCTCGTCACTGCCTCTTCATCATCCAACATCTGTAGGACCATTTCAGCTGTAAATCTAGCACAAATCCGATTTTTTCGTGTTTTTCCGACTCAAGTGAATGGGAAAAGTCGCATAAAAGTGGACCATTTTCAAATTCGATCCAGGTCACTTTCGTATGTGGATAAAATCCCAACCGGGCCACATTTTTCTAGAATGTGGCTGAGGTCCGAACTGTCAAGTCCCCCAAATTGGAATTCATGCAGCAATTAACATCAGCAAAGAGACAGGGTGCTACGGTAGCGGTGCAGCTGTGCATTAGCGTTAGCGCCTAGCTTGAACGCAGCTTTTGGGGAAGGAGTGGGCTCGACAACAGTCATAAAAAAAATATAATGGGTTGAGAGTAAGCCTGACAATGCTCGGTTTTCTCTCTGTTCCAATGCTCCTGCGCATGCGGGCCAGTTAGCTCAGCGCATCTCGGACTGTGAATTAGAACGCATGTGTGATACTTAAACAGGCTCAAAGAACAAAGGCTGTCTGAACGGTTACGCAAAAAAAAAAAAAAAAAAAAACAGATATGACAAAAAATTGGAATTGTGCTTTAGGACCTGCGGTATGAACCTAGCCTTAGTTAGCTAGCTAGTTATGAAGTAGGTTAATTTATTGATAAATAATAATAAAGAGTCATGAAATACACACAAAATACTATATGGACATCAGAGGTTGCGCAAGACTTTTTCGTTGTCTGTCATTTTGACTGACAGGGTCATAAAAATCCGGTCATAGTCTATTTTTACCCATCACTTAAATTTTTAAAATGATACTAATGACATATACAATAGTATTTAGTTTTCATTCATTTTTAATTAATATTCTGTCCGAACAAGCTTAACAGAGAATCCACACCGTGCCATCACACATCAAGCAGATGAATATGTAACTTTTTCTTCGCAGTGACAAAAACAGCTGACTGTGGCCCCAGTAGGTAGGCTACATATGGAACAATGAAATTAACAGTTCACCTGCTGTGGCCTGAACGCAGTCTTACACCTTCCTCCTGGTGCGCATGGACTTGAATTGCGTGCCCGCTTGTGCATAATCAAATGTCTCAAGAAAAAACTTTTTTGAAGAAACTTCGGAAACTCAGTTGCCTTGACATTTTTCCGAGTAAGGCCAACGACGTCATGCATCAAGAGAGACAATAGCTAATTAATATGCTCACTCCCCACCCTGTGGTCTGGGGTGTGAATTGCAACCTGTCAAAATGACAGATGGACTTCAGTTTTTTCCGTCACCGTTTTAAAAAACCGGTCAACGACGGAAAATATTCGGTTAATGCGACCCCTGATGGACATAATACTTACAATACACGTATCAGCTCTTGCTGTGTGAAATAATCTTCTTAAGGGATGTCACTTTTTACATACCTAGTCTGTGTGGTCCACGGTAAATTTATACCTGACAGCCAAAATTGATAAAAATGAAAGATTCCCATTGGATTCCATAGAAAATGCATGTGGGTCATTTTTGACCACTTGTGGAAGCTTAGGGTATTAATACAAAAATGACAATTTCTTCAAATGTATAAAAAGTTCATCAAAAATTTGAATGGCATGATATCAAAAACATGTTTTTTGAGGAATACCTGGAGTATGAATCGATAACAATTTTTCATTCCAAAGATATTTCAAGAAAACAACCTCACCAGGTCATTTTTGACCCACTTATACATCTAAAGGTTATAACAGGTGCAATTAATACAGGTAACGAGTAGACCTCTTTGACAGCCAGAAATCTTGCTTGTTTGTAGGTGTCCAAATACTTATTTTCCACTCTAATTTGGAAATACATTCTTTAAAAATCAAACAATGGGATTTTCGAGGGGGGTTCCCCCCCACATTCTGTCTCTCATGGTTGAAGTTTACCCATGTTGACAATTACAGGCCTCTCTAATCTTTTCAAGTAGGAGAACGTGCACAATTGGTGGTTGACTAAATACTTATTCGCCCCAGTGTAATACGCTTATTTACTGTGTATTTCCTGTGGTAAAGTGGCTCGGATTCATTGCCTTTAGGCGACCTTTTAGTTGGAATTTGCACCCATCATCGGTTGTATTCACTATAAATCAAACGGCATGTTTAAAACATGAGGCCGGGCGAACTCTCTGTTGATGTATTGCACACTGTGTATGTCATTTATTATCCCTATTAAATCCACTTTAGGTGGAGACGAGGATTATCGTGCCGCCATCAAATAAATCAACGGTATTAAGCGGAGAACATATTTGAGAGGGATTGTCTTATCGTCTCCAGAGAGCGACAACGTCATGATATCTGTCTGGAATCGGGTTTGCCTGCTCACTCAGAAAACGCATCAGTGATACGCCGGTTCTCGGAAAAGCTCTCTTCCCTGACAACGGTCATTCGACTGTGACTCACGCCTTCCGATAAGCAGAAGGACGAAATGACGGCGAGAGGAAGAAGCCCCACTTGACGCGCTCACGAGCGCAATCTGTTATCGAGGCGGTCTGATTCCGGGATGATGCGGAGAAAAGCGGGGGAAAACCTGCAGTGCAACACAAGTTGAATTATTCATCGGCGAGAAGGTGAGAAGAGGGAGGGACGGCGTAGGAGTCTGAACTCGCCGATCACGTTCGCGCCGTCTGAGACAAAAAGCGCGTGCGCGCGCGCCTCGAGACTTTCGAAAAGAAGGTACACTCACTCGAAAACACTTCAAGGGTCTCATGCGGGGGGCGGATTCATCAAACGCGGCGAACATGCAAAGGGGACAGACGTGGGAGGTAGGAAGGAAAAAAATGGAGGCAGACACGGAGAGGTCAAACGAGGAAAAGGATTGAGAAAAATGGTGAAATGTCAAAGAAACATACAAAAAAAAAAACAACACTTTCCAGACAGTTATGAGCCTTTTGTCTTGTTTTATTACCAGCAGGCAGGCAAAAAAGAAAAGCGACAGGCTTTGTGTCTGGCACAAGCAGTACAAAATGTACACACAAAATTGAGCGGAGAGATCATTTGAGGAGAAGGAAGCAGAGAAAAAAAAAAAGCAGACAGTGTACAGATATATATTTATATATATATACATGCAGCTGGGAAGAGGAGGAGGAGGAAGGGGCGAGATAGACAGCGCTGCTGCAGTGTCAACGACGTGTCCCTCGTGCATCTCGCACACGCCAAAATAGCATGCGGGGAGAATGTCACATCAATGCCAAGTAGTGCCAGGCACACCTGCGTGCACACAGAGTCACATTCCACTCCCAATAGATGGGAGCCAAGCGCCATTTTGGATATACGACCCACTGAAAGATGAGACTTGAAAAGTCGGTCAAAATGCTCCAAAGTAGCTGGAGGTTACCATAATTTTCGCACTATAAGGCGCACCTGACTATAAGCCACGACCCATCAAATTTGGCACGAAAATTTGTTCATAGATAAGCCGCACTGGACTATAAGACGCAGCTGTTTTCACGGTATTATGGGATATTTACACTAAAAGATATTAACCGGTAACACTTGATTTGACTGCAACTGAAGCTTCTTGAAGCAATGATGGTTCATTTGGTCCTATAACAGTCGTATGATGCCGCTGTCAAATAAAGTGTTACCAAATACCATAATTAGCAACTAATGAATGAAACAACTGGAACAGTAACTGAAGAAATAATTACCACGGAACATAAATTTTGATTGTTATTTACATCTGTAGCGCTGTAATGCATGCTAGGAGGCATGTATGACAACAACAGTGTTGACAGCAGGTGGCAGCAGAGTCTGACTCTCTCGCCCCTAGAGAACAGTGATGGCAAAATGAAGCTTCTTGAAGCAATGAAGCTTTGAACCAATTGGCTGCAAAGCTTCATTGCTTCAAGAAGCTTGTGCCACTGTCAAATAAAGTGTTACCAAATACCATAATTAGCAATTAATGAATGAAACAACTGGAACAGTAACTGAAGAAATGATTAGCACAGAACATAAATTTTGATTGTTATTTACATCTGTAGAGCAGCAATGCATGCTAGGAGGCATGTATGACAACAACAGTGTTGACAGCAGTTGGCAGCAGAGTCTGACTCTCTCGCCCCTGGAGAACAGTGATGGCAAAATGAAGCTTCTTGAAGCAATGAAGCTTTGAATCAATTGGCTGCAAACTTCATTGCTTCAAGAAGCTTGTGCCGCTGTCAAATAAAGTCTTACCAAATACCATAATTAGCAATTAATGAAACAACTGGACACTAACTGAAGAAATAATTAGCACGGAACATACATTTTGATTGTTATTTACATCTGTAGCGCTGCAATGCATGCTAGGAGGCATGTATGACAACAACAATGTTGACAGCAGGTGGCAGCAGAGTTTGACTATCTCGGCCCTAGAGAATAGTGATGGCCAAATGAAGCTTCTTGAAGCAATGAAGCTTTGAACCAATTGGCTGCAAAGCTTCATTGCTTCAAGAAGCTTGTGCCGCTGTCAAATAAAGTGTTACCAAATACCATAATTAGCAATTAATGAAACGACTGGAACATTAACTGAAGAAATAATTAGCATGGAACATAAATTTGGGATTGTTATTTACATATGTAGCGCTGCAATGCATGCTCGGAGGCATGTATGACAACAACAGTGTTGACAGCAGTTGGCAGCAGAGTCTGACTCTCTCGCCCCTAGAGAACAGTGATGACCAAATAAAGCTTCTTGAAGCAATGAAGCTTTGAACCAATTGGCTGCAAAGCTTCATTGCTTTAAGAAGCTTGTCCAGCTGTCAAATAAAGTGTTATCAAATACCATAACTAGCAATTAATGAAACAACTGGAACAGCAACTGAAGAAATAATTAGCACAGAACATACATTTTGATTGTTATTTACATCTGTAGCACTGCAATTCATGCTAGGAGGAATGTATGACAACAACAGTGTTGACAGAAAGTGGCAGCAGAGTGACTCTCTCACCCCTAGAGACAGTGATGGTCAAATGAAGCTTCTTGAAGCAATGAAGCTTTGAACCAATTGGCTGTCTTCACTGTATTATGGGATATTTACACTAAGAAATATTAACCGGTAACACTTGATTTGACAGCGACATCATACGACTGTCAGCAGACCAAATGAACCACCAGGAGGCAAGCAATGAAGCTTTGAACCAATTGGCTGCAAAGCTTCATTGCTTCAAGAAGCTTCATTTGGGCATCACTGCTCCCTTGGGGGCGACAATCCACCTCTGGTGCCACCTGCTGTCAACACTGTTGTTGTCCAGCATGCTTCCTAGTATGCATTGCAGCGCTGCACATGTAAATAATCAAAGGTCATGTTCTCTGCTAATTATTTATTCAGTTACAGTTACAGTTGTTTCATTAATTTATAGTTATGGTATTTGCTAACACTTTATTTCACAGTGGTGCCATAAGACTGTCATTAGACAATTATAATTATGACATAACACTGGCAAGAGCATTAAAGAATGCTAATGGCAGATGTCATTTTGTGTCATCCGGCATCTCTTTTGAATGGATGTATAAGATTCAAGCTGGATATAATGGAGTTAGTGATATACCGGAATTATTAGGCGCCAGATTATAAGCCGCCAGCCCGCCACCCACCAAATTTGGCACTAAAACGGCATTTGTTCATAGATAAGCCACACTGGACTATAAGTTTTCTGTTTTCTACACTGTATTATGGGATATTTACACCAAAAGATATTAACCGGTAACACTTGATTTGACAGCGACATCATACAACTGTTATAAGACCAAATGAACCATCATCATTAGACTGACATGGGACCAAATGAACCACCATGAAGCTTTGAACCAATTGTCTGCACAGCTTCATTGCTTCAAGAAGCTTCATTTGGCCATCACTGTTCCCTTGAGGGAGACCGTCAACCTCTGCTACAACCTGCTGTCAACGCTGTTGTTATCCAACATGCCTCTTAGCATGCACTGCGGCGCTACAGACAAAATTCATATTCTGTGCTCATTATTTCTTCAGTTACTGTACCAGTTGTTTCACTAATTGCTAGTTATGGTATTTGGTAACACTATTTGACAGTGGTAATCAGTAATCCCCGTTTAGTCTTACATTCAAAGTTTCTATGGACTGATAGAACGCATACATGCACACGCATGAGCCTTGACATGTGTGTGTGTGTGAAATGACGTGGGTTCGTCAGTTTGCCCCGACTCGGCCATGTGTGCAATAATGAAATATTGCTCATTCGGCGCACAAAATGAAAATCGAAAATTGTAAGGCTTGTTTTTTCCTTGGTTTTATTATTTTTTTATGACTATGGTCAAGCCCGCTTTGTGCTTAAAAGCAGAGTTCAAGCTAGGCGCTAATTCCTACATGGCTGCCGTCCTCCATGCCTCTTGCTTTTTGCTGACGTAATTGCTGCACGAGTTCCGATTTTGGAGTTTGACAGTTCAGACCGCCAGTCACGTTCTGAAAAAATGTGGCCCAGATCGGATTTGAAATGGTCCACTTCCATGTGACATGTCCCGTTCAGACTGTCAAGTTAATGCCTGACTAGAGTCGGAAAAACACGAAAAAATCGGATTCGTGCATTAACACCTGTAGCATGAACCTAGCCTTAGTGTCATCCAGGAAATTATCTCCATTTTGAATGGATTAAAAGATCTGAGCTGGACATATATTGAGTTAGTGACATAATTTGCCACCATGAACCACCATGAAGCTTTGAACCAATTGGCTGAAAAGATTCATCACTTCAAGAAGCTTCATTTGGCCATCACTGCTCCCTTGGGGGAGACAGTCAACCTCTGCTACAACCTGCTGTCAACACTGCTGTCATTCAACAGGCCTCTTAGCATGCACTGCGGCGCTACAGACAACAAATTCATGTTCTGTGCTAATTATTTCTTCAGTTACTGTACCAGTTGTTTCATTAATTGCTAGTTATGGTATTTGGTAACATTTTATTTGACAGTGGCGCCATGAGAATGTCATAAGATAATATAATTATGACATGATACTGTTACGTGCATTAATGAATGCTTATAACGGATGTCATTAAGTGTAATCCGGGAAATGATCTCTTTCGAATGGATGTAAAAGATCTGAATTGGACATAACATTGAGTTAGTGACATAATTTGCCAGATGACACTTAATGTATGATGGCGTCTTATGGCAGTCTTATGACGCTGCTGTCAAATAAAGTGTTACCAATCCCATTACTAGCAATTAATGAAACAACTGGAACAGTAACTGAAGAAATAATTAGCACAGAACATGAATTTTGGTTGTTATTTAAATCTGTAGCACTGAAATGCTTGCTAGGAGGCATGTTGGTTTAGTGTTTAGCTGGACATGAATGGAGTTAGCAACATAATTTGCAGGATGACACTTAATGACATCTGTCATAAGGATGTCATGTCATAATTATGACGGCAGTCTAATGACACTGCTGTCAAATGAAGTGTTATCAAATACCAAAACTAGCAATTAATGAAACAACTAGAACAATAACTGAAGAAATAATTAGCACAGAACATGCGCCCCAACATGTCCCCGAAATGACCTGCTACGACCAGGACATGTCCCGCAAATGCCTCCAAATGACCTGATATGACCAGGACATATCCCCCAAATGTCCCAAAATGACAGGGACATGTCCCCCAAATGTCCCCAAATGACCTGACATCAACAGTACGTGTCCCCCAAATCAACAGATCAACAGGAAGTGGCCAAATATCAACAGTACGTGTCCCCTAAATCTCCCCAAATCAACGTGGGCAGGGCCAGGCTCTGTATCTCCACACAGTAAATCTCAATCGTAAAAACCAGGTCCTGGAACGAATTAAATTCATATGTAGAAGTACCATTGTATTACAGACACGAGCCACGAGCGGCAATTCTTAGGGCTAAGGTTGAAGGAATCAATTTTTAATGAATGGATTTGATTTGTCTGACTCAAGCATAATAACTTTTGAAAGGCAAACATGTCTCATCTTTAGACCATTTGGATTTTAAATACCTCCGCTTGTTAGGTTTTGTGTTTGGTTTCTCCTTGTGTGACTTGTCCTGTGATTACCCATTGCTCTCACCTGTGTGTGTTTTCCCAGTGTATTCTGCAATCTGCATCCACCTGTGTTACCCAGCTGTTCCTTGTCTCGTTATCCCTTGTCTGCTTGTGTGTATATATGCTCCCATTTTCTGTTCACTCCTTGCTGCGTCATTGTCTATGTCTATGTCCGTCTCTGCCAAACTTCAAGTCCGTTCCAAGCCCTCGTGTACCAGTCCCTCTGATTTAAGTAAGTTTTGTTTTAATCTTGCCCTTTGATCCCCAGTGGTTTTGTTTGTACTTTGTGTTTTTGTTAGTTATAATTAAAACGTTTTTTGAGTTCATTGCCTTCTGCCTCCTGCCTTGCATTTTGTTTCCTGCGTTTGGGTCCACACACACCTGCCTGCCCAGCATTCCCTGACAGAATGACGCAGCCAATTGTGGACCCAGCGGGAAAGATCCGGCACCGGCGTGCACGCCAACGTTCATCCGCCCGTTCCCCTGATTATGTTCTGCCTCGCCACGTTTTTTTAGATTCCGATTTTTCTGATTTTGAAGAGTATCACAATTCATATGATTTTCTTTCTGACACCGACTCCGACCCAGATTTTGATTCCATGCCCTATTCTTCACCCTCTCAGTTTTTGTCACGCCTTAGTCATCCCACGTCCCCTTCCCAGCCTTTTTCTCTGGACCCTTACCTGGGTTCCCGTTTGGCCATCTACAGTGGACCTCCGCGTGGTGGCCAGCGGGGGCGCCCAGGTAAGGGCCGTAGTTCCTACTACCCTCCTTCGATTTCACCACGTAATGTGCCACCCAGTCTGCCACAGAACATCGTCCGGAAGCCTCGGCGTGCTCGTCCACGCCGACGGCATGAACCCGCGCCGGCTCCCCGCAGTCCGCTGCCCGCGCCGGCTCCCCGCAGTCAAGTTCCTCCCGCGCCGACTCCCCGCAGTCAAGTTCCTCCCGCGCCGACTCCCCGCAGTCAAGTGGCTCCCGCGCCGACTCCCCGCAGTCAAGTGGCTCCCGCGCCGACTCCCCGCAGTCAAGTGGCTCCCGCGCCGACTCCCCGCAGTCAAGTGGCTCCCGCGCCGACTCCCCGCAGTCAAGTTCCTCCCGCGCCGACTCCCCGCAGTCAAGTGGCTCCCGCGCCGACTCCCCGCAGTCAAGTGGCTCCCGCGCCGACTCCCCGCAGTCAAGTGGCTCCCGCGCCGACTCCCCGCAGTCAAGTGGCTCCCGCGCCGACTCCCCGCAGTCAAGTGGCTCCCGCGCCGACTCCCCGCAGTCAAGTGGCTCCCGCGCCGACTCCCCGCAGTCAAGTGGCTCCCGCGCCGACTCCCCGCAGTCAAGTGGCTCCCGCGCCGACTCCCCGCAGTCAAGTGGCTCCCGCGCCGACTCCCCGCAGTCAAGTGGCTCCCGCGCCGACTCCCCGCAGTCAAGTGGCTCCCGCGCCGACTCCCCGCAGTCAAGTGGCTCCCGCGCCGACTCTCCGCAGTCAAGTGGCTCCCGCGCCGACTCTCCGCAGTCAAGTGGCTCCCGCGCCGACTCCCCGCAGTCTTGTTCTCCCGCCAGCAGTCTCCTGCGACTCCGCTGCTGTTCCGCCAGCAGTCTCCTGCGACTCCGCTGCTGTTCCGCCAGCAGTCTCCTGCGACTCCGCTGCTGTTCCGCCAGCAGTCTCCTGCGACGCCGCTGCTGTTCCGCCAGCAGCCTCCTGCGACGCCGCTGCTGTTCCGCCAGCAGCCTCCTGCGACGCCGCTGCTGTTCCGCCAGCAGCCTCCTGCGACGCCGCTGCTGTTCCGCCAGCAGCCTCCTGCGACGCCGCTGCTGTTCCGCCAGCAGCCTCCTGCGACGCCGCTGCTGTTCCGCCAGCAGCCTCCTGCGACGCCGCTGCTGTTCCGCCAGCAGCCTCCTGCGACGCCGCTGCTGCTCCGCCAGCAGCCTCCTGCGACGCCGCTGCTGCTCCGCCAGCAGCCTCCTGCGACGCCGCTGCTGCTCCGCCAGCAGCCTCCTGCGACGCCGCTGCTGTCCCGCCAGCAGACGACTCCGCTGCTGTCCCGCCAGCAGACGACTCCGCTGCTGTCCCGCCAGCAGACGACTCCGCTGCTGTCCCGCCAGCAGACGACTCCGCTGCTGTCCCGCCAGCAGACGACTCCGCTGCTGTCCCGCCAGCAGACGACTCCGCTGCTGTCCCGCCAGCAGACGACTCCGCTGCTGTCCCGCCAGCAGACGACACCGCTGCTGTCCCGCCAGCAGACGACACCGCTGCTGTCCCGCCAGCAGACGACACCGCTGCTGTCCCGCCAGCAGACGACACCGCTGCTGTCCCGCCAGCAGACGACACCGCTGCTGTCCCGCCAGCAGACGACACCGCTGCTGTCCCGCCAGCAGACGACACCGCTGCTGTCCCGCCAGCAGACGACACCGCTGCTGTCCCGCCAGCAGACGACACCGCTGCTGTCCCGCCAGCAGACGACACCGCTGCTGTCCCGCCAGCAGACGACACCGCTGCTGTCCCGCCAGCAGACGACGACGACTCCGACTCCGACTCCGACTCTGTTCCTGGTCCGCACGACGACTCCGACTCCGACTCTGTTCCTGGTCCGCACGACGACTCCGACTCCGACTCTGTTCCTGGTCCGCACGACGACTCCGACTCCGACTCCGACTCTGTTCCTGGTCCGCACGACGACTCCGACTCCGACTCTGTTCCTGGTCCGCACGACGACTCCGACTCCGACTCTGTTCCTGGTCCGCACGACGACTCCGACTCCGACTCTGTTCCTGGTCCGCACGACGACTCCGACTCTGTTCCTGGTCCGCACGACGACTCCGACTCTGTTCCTGGTCCGCACGACGACTCCGACTCTGTTCCTGGTCCGCACGACGACTCCGACTCCGTTCCTGGTCCGCACGACGACTCCGACTCCGTTCCTGGTCCGCACGACGACTCCGACTCCGTTCCTGGTCCGCACGACGACTCCGACTCCGTTCCTGGTCCGCACGACGACTCCGACTCCGTTCCTGGTCCGCACGACGACTCCGACTCCGTTCCTGGTCCGCACGACGACTCCGACTCCGTTCCTGGTCCGCACGACGACTCCGACTCCGTTCCTGACCCTCGCCCCGATGATGCTGCTCCCCGTTTTCTGCCAAAACGTGGCGGTATAGACAACCGAGCACTACCTCGTCGGGGACGCCCGCCTGATCTGCCTGTGCGGTCGCCCAATGTCTGGCGCCCCGGGCGCCCTCCCGATCGACCCGTGCGATCGGCCCACGTCTGGCGTCCTGGACGCCCGCCTGACTGGCCGTGACGGGCTGGTGTTGCTCCCTCCTCCGAGCAACCTTCTGACTTTTTGTTTCCTCGGGACGTCTGGGATCCGTCCCTTGAGGGGGGGGTACTGTTAGGTTTTGTGTTTGGTTTCTCCTTGTGTGACTTGTCCTGTGATTACCCATTGCTCTCACCTGTGTGTGTTTTCCCAGTGTATTCTGCAATCTGCATCCACCTGTGTTACCCAGCTGTTCCTTGTCTCGTTATCCCTTGTCTGCTTGTGTGTATATATGCTCCCATTTTCTGTTCACTCCTTGCTGCGTCATTGTCTATGTCTATGTCCGTCTCTGCCAAACTTCAAGTCCGTTCCAAGCCCTCGTGTACCAGTCCCTCTGATTTAAGTAAGTTTTGTTTTAATCTTGCCCTTTGATCCCCAGTGGTTTTGTTTGTACTTTGTGTTTTTGTTAGTTATAATTAAAACGTTTTTTGAGTTCATTGCCTTCTGCCTCCTGCCTTGCATTTTGTTTCCTGCGTTTGGGTCCACACACACCTGCCTGCCCAGCATTCCCTGACACCGCTGTTCTGAAAAGCCGACGAAGACAGCTGCAAAATGTCGTTTTTTAACTTCTGACTTGACGTATTACAGATACGAGCCGCGAGAGGCAATTCTTCGGGCTACAGTTGGTGGAATCAAATTTCAATGAACGGATTCGTTTGAGTAAGTGTTATCTTTAGACAATTTGGATTTTAAAAGCTTGACTGTTCTGAAAAGGTGAACGAAGACAGCCAAAAAATGTCATTCTTTAACCATGGACTTCATTACCTATTGACCTGACACTTCGTCATTCTTTGCGTCACGCCTTACCATAGGGGGCCGGGCTTGAAGCTTCATTTAGTAATAGTCAGCCGAAGACGGTACGCAGTCATGTTAAAGCCGGGTTTAAGCTTGGATTTTTGAAGAACTACGAAAGCTGTACCGCATACAATCGCATAACAATCAGTTTTTACATGTTTTATTTTAGGTAATATTTCAATCTAATAACTTTCAGTGAAACACCATGGTCCTACACCAACCCCTACGCCAACAGCAACAAGCAGATCTTCGTCTACTTTGACCCCGTGCACCTTTGGAAGATCATCTACAGCAGCTTCCACAGCAACAGCTGTATGGTGCTGCCCAGGTGTCCTGGGGCTGAAGTGAGTGACCAGCATTATTCACTGTATAAAAAAAGATTAATCAAAACACCTTTCTAAAACAAACATGTTTGTTTAGGAGCCTGAGAGGATGAGGACGGTCCGATTCTCGAGCTGGAAGGTGCTGGCCAGGTGGGAGAATACAAGTCTGTCAAGACCGGCTACAAGTTGACCCAGAATGTCCTGGCGCGCGCTTCGATTGTGAAGCACAGCGTCAGGCTCATCATGGCGGTCGTCAACTCTAACACGGTCGCACTGGCAAGGAGGAACACAGGGACACACAGGGCCGACATCCTGGAGATGTTACAGAGGACAAGGGAGACCTATAGACGAGCCAGGCGGTCCTCAAGCGGCCATCTCTCCGCATGGTCCACATGGCGTCCTTTGGAATGTCGCTGTGGAATTCCCTGATGTGCAGGAAGCACGAGAGCACCTGCTAGAGTTCCTGGTGGTCCCTCTTCAACTGTTTTAGTGCGAACCTCTCCAAGGATGTGACTTCAGAAGCGAGGAAGAACAAGGCCTTGGAGTGGCCGGCCGGCAGGAAAAGGAGCAGAGTCGAGGAGGGCAGAAAGGAGGTGGCGAGGAACACAGACTTGTACAAGTCGAGGTGACCAGAAAACGCAAGGCATAGAAAAAGGCTATGTGATTGTTCCCATGTCAAGTGTCTGTTTACCTGAAATTACCATGAAGTAATAACCAACTCTTCCATTGACAACGGACGCGAAAGAACAGACTCATTTGTACGTATCACGGATACGAGCTGTGAGAGGCAATTCTTAGGGCTAAGGTTGAATGAATGAATTTTCAATGAATGGATCTGATTTGTCCTTGCAGCCCTCGCGAGGATCAGCGGTCCAGAAGACGAATAAATGGATGAATGAAAAGTATTTGTTTGAATAAAGGATAGTTGATAAGGACTTTTGAGAGGCAGTTATGTCTCATCTTTAAACGTTTTGGTTTAAATATTTCCGCTGTCCTGAAAAGCTCGTCAAAAGCTGCAGCTGAAAAACGTAATTCTTCAACTTCTGCATTTGAACTTGTATCAATGAAGGGCAACTCTTTAAGGAGCAAGAGGAAATATTGAATATGCATGCGTTCCCGTGTCAAGTACAGTGTATCACAAAAGTAAGTACACCCCTCTCATTTCTGCAGACATTTAATTTATAATAATTTTAAAATGTCGGAACTTTCAGTGACCAGTATAAGAGAGTGTGAGTGCTGCACTCCAAATTTGACCACACTTGCTCCCTATGCACACCTGGACCTAGTAACACTAAGGAGTCACATGACATTTTGGAGGGAAAATGACAAGCAGTACTCAATTTGGACATTTAGGGATGTAGATTCTAAGGGATGTACTCACTTTTGTTGCCAGGGATTTAGATAGTAATGGCTATATTTTGAGTTATTTTGAGGGGAAAATAAGTGAACTTTATTATATAAGCTGCACACAGACTACTATTCATTGTGTCAAAGTGTCGATTTGTCAGTGCTGTCCCATGAAAAGAAATACAGTGGGGCAAATAAGTATTTAGTCAACCACCAATTGTGCAAGTTCTCCTACTTGAAAAGATTAGAGAGGCCTGTAATTGTCGACATGGGTAAACCTCAACCATGAGAGACAGAATGTGGAAAAAAAAAACATCACATTGTTTGATTTTTAAAGAATTTCTTTCCAAATTAGAGTGGAAAACAATTATTTGGTCACCTACAAACAAGCAAGATTTCTGCCTGTCTAACGAGGTCTCACGAGGCTCCACTCGTTACCTGTATTAATGGCACCTTTTTTTTAACTCATTATTGTTATAAAAGACACTTGTCCACAACCTCAGTCAGTCACACTCCAAACTCCACTATGGCCAAGGAAGGACACCAGAGACAAAATTGTAGACCCGCACCAGGCTGGGAAGACTGAATCTGCAATAGGTAAAACGCTTGGTGTAAAGAAATCAACTGTGGGAGCAATTATTACAAAAGGGAAGACATACAAGACCACGGATAATCTCCCTCGATCTGGGGCTCCATGTAAGATCTCACCCCGTGGCGTCAAAATTATAAGACAAGAACGGTGAGCAAAAATCCCAGAACCTCACGGGGGGACCTAGTGAATGACCTACAGAGAGCTGGGACCACAGTAACAAAGGCTACTATCAGTAACACAATGCGCGTTCAGGGACTCAAATCCTGCACTGCCAGACATGTCCCCCTGCTGAAGTCAGTACACGTCCAGGCCCGTCTGCGGTTCGCTAGAGAGCATTTGGATGATCTAGATGGCTACGTTTATACTACAGGTCTTAATGCACGAATCCGATTTTTTGCCACATCTGTTTTTTTGGCGTGCCTGTTCAGGAGAGTCACCATGTAATCGGGCCCCTTAGGCAGCGACTCCACAGGAGTGTGTAGTGGGGTGACCTGCTTGATTGCTTCTTTGAGTTGTCTATTCTTTGACAAAGCACAGTAGTCAGTTTGGTATCGGGGGCATTTGACGCCTTTCTGGTATTTCTTTATAGCCCCCCAAAAAAAAAAAAAACTCAGGACTTCATGTGTTAAAGGGACAACGGACATGACACGTTTGTATGTACAATATGTTTCCCAAGCCACTGGGAAAAAAAAGGTACAATAAAACGTGCTACCCCCTCTTGGGTCACAGCATGGAAAGGCACAGCGATGACATTTCACTCGCGTTGCATTCACCATCCTCCCCCTCTTTCCCCCTCTATCCATCCATCACTTTCCCCCATCTCTTTCTCATGCCCGTCAGCCAAAATAGAGAACACCGTCTGAGTAAAAGTCAACCAGCGATCCGGTGACGGTTTTAACGTTGCCCATTAGCTCAGTGGCACGATCTGAGCTACGCGTCCATATAAGGGCATCTTAATTTCCCTGCCTAAAAATCTAAGTCCCATCCGTTAAGACCATGATCCATCCATACGGGCTAGCGCTAAGCTCGGCACGGCGGTAGCCACAGAATAGCGTGACTGAGGAGTATTACGCTGGACGGCCCCTGTTGAGTGCGTGTAAACTTGCTTGTATGTGTGTGTGTATGCAAGTAATTACATGTGTGTGTTGGAGGGGGGGGGGGGCTTGCATGTATTCATAAAAGCTGCAAACATGCAGTATGTGGGAATTGCCGCATGATTGCGTGCACACTTTCCGCACACCCATCTGTATGAGGTCCCCGCTTGGCACGTGGACGGACAATTTTTATGTGTGTGAAGCCTATTACAGTCGACCACTCACAAAGGCAGGCAGAGACATGAGCGACGGTGACTGCTCTTTCTCATGCCGAGCATGAAAGGAGGCCAAAACTGGAGATAACTGATGTATTCAATAGGGGTGTGACAATATATCAAAAAGGTGATACAGTAAGGAGCAGGAGTGTTTGCACTCCTTGTGATTTTGCAAGTTCACACACTTAGAAAATAGGTAGAGGTGTGAAATTTCAATCATAAGATGCGTTAAAGCAATTGTTAGAAAATGGGAAACATGACTGATAATTGACCTCGGACTGGGGCTCCATGTAAAATCTCTTCTCGTGGGGCATCACTCATGATGAGAAAAGTGAGGACTCAGCCTAAAACTACAAGGCAGAAGCTGGTCAATGAGCTGAAGGGAGCTAGCTGGACAGTTTCAAAGGCTATCAGTAGAACACTACCGCGCAATGGTTTGAAATCATGCATTGCTCAGAAGGTTCCTCTGTTGAAGCCATCTGAAGTTTGCCAAGGACCATCTGAATGATACAGAGGGGTCATGTGGTCAGATGAGACCAAAGTAGAACTTTTTGGGGGCAAACTTTACTCGTCGTGTGAAGAGGAAAGAGGATAAGTACAATCCCAAGAACACCACCCCCACTGTGAAGCCACAACCTCCTTCCCTGAGTCAGAGACTTGAAGATGAGTCGTGGCTGGATCTTCCAACATAACAATGTTGATTAGCAATTTATTTAACGATTCTCTTATCGGTTCTAACCAGCACGATTTACGTGTTAAAATTTATGCATGTTACATACTTTCGAATCGGCAAGCACGGCATCATTATTACCATTGGCGAGACTTCTCATCAAGTGTAACCTGGAGAGAGTCGTTGCCGAGTGACTTTTACAGGCCTTGTCATTATTCATGAGACTACTGAACTCATTTGCTCCCAAAAACGTATAAATACATTCTATTTTTAATTGTTTCAGTGTCCCAAAGAAGTCTTTTACGTTTTTTCGTTTGTTTTTTGTTTTGTGTTTTTTTTTTTTACAAGAGACATCTCTGTGTTCGATTCAACGGCAACGAACGGCCAGGGCGCCGGCGGAAGACGACCGAATGGCGTCCAGGTTGCCAGGCGCTGGCCGATCGAGCAGAACGTCCAGGACCATCAGTGCAGCGGATGATGCTGTTGAGTCCGTGCTGCTCGCCGAGCAGACCCCGCATAGGCTCAAAAAAATCCATCTTCACGAGACAGGCGGCAATGAGGGAAAAGTTTAACCGGCTGTCGCGGCCACAACAGCGTCATCTCTCAGGTAGTTATGTGTAAACAAATTGTTACTTTGGTATCAAAAGCTCTATTTGTCTTGTTGTTTATGTTAGTTGGTAAAAGGAAAACATTATTCAGATGTTTAGGATGTAACTAAAGCAAAAAAATAGCTGTGTTAAAGTCAAAGTTATGTTTGAAAAGTATGCTTTCAGAAAAAAGCTCAATTTCTCTGTTTTTTCATCAGAAATTGGAATATTGCACAAACTAAGCTATTTTCTAATGCTGATTTCTAAAGAATGGAAGAAGATATAAACTTACTTTTTTCCCTCCTGAAAGAAGAGAGTCCAATCTTTCTCTTGGTGGGTTCCATTTTTCTATAGCAATAGAACAGAATTTTCTGTGGGCCTTGCAAAATCAGTCAATATCCAGTCAAACGGCCAGGAGCGAAGGGGGTTGCACCGTTGAAAATGGGTGGGTGTGAATAACTTAAGTGTCATCAGCAAATTATGTTACTAACTGCATTTGTGTCCAGTTTCGATGTTTTAAATTCATTCAAAATTGAGGTATTTTGCCGGATAACACTAAATGACACCATTCATTAATGCCCAGGACCGTGTCATGTCATAGTTATTATTATCTAATGACAGCCTTATGGCACCACTGTCAAATAAAGTGTTACCAAATACCATAACTAGCAATTAATGAAACAACTGGAACAGCAACTGAAGAAATAATTAGCACAGAACATGAATTCTGATTGTTATCTAAATGTGTAGCGCTGCAATGCATACTAGGAGGTATGTTGGACAACAACGGTGTTGACAGCAGGTGGTATAAGAGGTTGACTGTCTCCCCCTAAGGGAGCAATGATGGCCAAATGACACTTTTTGAAGCAATGGTGGTTCAATTGGTCTTATGACAGTCGTATGATGTCGCTGTCAAATAAAGTGTCACTAAATACCATAACTAGCAATTAATGAAACAACTGGAACATCAACTGAAGAAATAATTAGCACAGAAAATGAATTCTGTTTGTTATTTACATCTGTAGCGCTGCAATGCATGCTAGGAGGCATGTTGGACAACAAAAATTTGTTCAGTGTTAGCATAAAAATAGCACCAGACAAATAATTTGGTATTTTATCAAGTCTTAAGCAGGAACACGCGAATATTTTCAAGTCAGTTTTCGGACTATAGTTCGCACAATGAAGTAACGTTCCTAGTGAATAATGATATTGTGCAACCATACGAGGGTATTCCTGCTTTTAAGTCAATCTTCTGTCAGGTTAAAGGTCATCCAAAGCATCACGACGATCCATTCATCACTTGCTGCCTCTCCCTAACCCCGCGGACAACGTCAGCGTTCATTTTACAACGCCGCCGCCACTCTTGGTCTAACGACCTTATTACACCAAGGTGAGAGGTCACGACGCGGTGTTGTTATTTGCGCGGGGGGATGGGCGACACGGGTGTACGTGCAATGACCTTACCTGGCTGTCATGCATCTGTTCAATCATCTGTTAAGGTAAAGCGCCCATTCCAAACAACCAGATGAGGTCCGACCCATCTGCTTAATCCGTTGTGACATTTACAACCGTTTGTGAGCGCGTTCGGAGCAGGGATCGAGACGGAGGAAGCCTTCCATAAATGTATCGATTCAATGAACGGGGTGTGTAAACACAGAGGCGCTACTGCATTATGCATGAAGGGATTGTATGTGCGCTTACATATATGTAGTGGGATTCCGCAAGAGTGTGAGAATAGACGTCAGTCTTGAAAAATTGGCATTGTTATTTGACTTTTTGGCTAATGTCTCATTTTGCTATGCTACAGTGGGGCAAATAAGTATTTAGTCAACCCCCAATTGTGCAAGTTCTCCAACTTGAAAAGATTGGAGAGGCCTGTAATTGTCAATATGGGTAAACCTCAACCATGACAGACAGAATGTGGGGAAAAAACTGAAAATCACATTGTTTGATTTTTTTTAAAAAATATTTCCAAATTAGAGTGGAAAATAAGTATTCGGTCACCTACAAACAAGCAAGATTTCTGGCTTTCAAAGAGGTCTTACTTCTTCTAACGAGGTCTAACGAGGCTCCACTCGTTACCTGTATTAATGGCACCTGTTTTAACTCATTATCGGTATAAAAGACACCTGTCCACAACCTCAGTCAGTCACACTCCAAACTCCACTATGGCCGAGACCAAAGAGCTGTCAAAGGACAACCAGAGACAAAATTGTAGACCTGCACCAGACTGGGAAGACTGAACCTGCAATAGGTAAAGAAATCAACTGTGGGAGCAATTATTAGAAAATGGAAGACATCCAAGATCTCACCCCATAGCGTCAAAATGATAACAAGAACGGTGAGCAAAAATCCCAAAACCACACGGGGGGACCTAGTGAATGACCTACAGAGAGCTGGGACCACAGTAACAAAGGCTACTATCAGTAACACAATGTGCCGCCAGGCACTCAAATCCTGCACTGCCAGACGTGTCCCCCTATTGAAGAAAGTACACGTCCAGGCCCGTCTGCGGTTCGCTAGAGAGCATTTGGATGATCCAGAAGAGGACTGGGAGAATGTGTTACGGTCAGATGAAACCAAAATAGAACGTTTTGGTAGAAACATAGGTTCTCATGTTTGGAGGAGAAATAATACTTAACTGCATCCGAAGAACACCATACCCACTGTGAAGCATGGGGGTGGAAAAATCATGCTTTGGGGCTGTTTTTCTGCAAAGAGACCAGGATGGCTGATCTGTGTAAAGAAAAGAATGAATGGGGCCATGTATCGAGAGATTTTGAGTGAAAATCTCCTTCCATCAGCAAGGGCATTGAAGATGAGACGTGGCTGGGTCTTTCAGCATGACATTGATCCAAACACACAGCCAGGGCAACAAAGGAGTGGCTTCGTATGAAACATTTCAAGGTCCTGGAGTGGCCTATTCAGTCTCCCTATCTAAACCACATAGAAAATCTTTGGAGGGAGTTGAAAGTCCCTGTTGCCCAACGACAGCCCCAAAACATCACTGCTCTAGAGGAGATCTGCATGGAGGAATGGGCCAAAATACCAGCAACAGTGTGTGAAAAGCTTGTGAAGAGTTACAGAAAACGTTTGGCCTCCGTTATTGCCAACAAAGGGTACATAACAAAGTATTGAGATGAACTTTTGGTATTGACCAAATATTATTTTCCACCATGATTTGCAAATAAATTCTTTAAAAATCTAACAATTGTTTCTTCACTTACTGTTCCATTTGTTTTATTAACTGATAGTTGTGGTATTTGGTAACACTTTATTTGGTAGTGGCGCCTTAAGACTGTCATTAGACAATCCTAATTATGACATGACACTGTCATGAGCATTAATGAATGCTTATAACAGAAGTCATTTAGTGTTATGCTTCAAATTATCTCACTTTGAGTGGATGCAAAAGGTCCAAACTGGATATAAATGGAGTTCATGACATAATTTCCCGGAAGACACTTTTCAGCATTCAGTAATTCCCATGATAGAGTCATGTCATAATTATGTTGGTCTTATGACAGTCTTATGACGCCGCTGTCAAATAAAGTGTGATCTATGAACCCAAATAAATCAACAATAAGCTGCACTGGACTATAAGCCGCAAGACTCAAAATGAAGGAAAAAACTAGTGGCTTGAAGTCCGAAAATTATGGTAAGTATTTAAAATTCACATCTACCAATGCATTGAAAACTTAAATGTGCATGAAATTATGGAGTTTAATGTAAATTTTATTCTCAATTCGTCTTTAAAAAACGGTTTCATCAAGCTTTAACTGTCGTCGACATTTGTGCTTGCCACTGATGAGGAAACTCGCGAATATGTTTGACCATGTAAGTTCCAAATTAGGGCACGGAAGTAACTTTAATCAATTAGGAAAAGTCATTTAATGGCACTGGGTAGGATAATCAGTACCAATGCTAACGCGAACGCTATGCTAACGCTACAAATTAGTTTAGACCACTCAGCACAGCCTTCAAAGGCTAAAGCTACATGGCATTGCCAAGATAAGCAAACAAAACTTATCAAGCAGCACCTGACACGTTTCATAAAAGGAGCTTGGAATGGGCAAACGCATGTGTATGGAGCAGGAGAGGCGCAGCACGTCCCATGAGTGGCACAACCAAACGCTGATAGATGCGTTCTAACTAGAGAGGTCCGATCACGTCATTTTCAAAGTATCGGAATCGGCAAAAAAATATTGGCCATGCCTTTTTTTTTTCTTTTTTTTTTTTTTTTTAATTAAATCATTTCCTAATTGTATTTAACGTTACAGACATAATATGTTACACTCATCCAGAGTCTTTAGTTTAGGCTTATGATAGGGTTATCAAATTTATCCCAATAACGGCGGTAATTAAATTTTTTTAAAATGTATCACGATTAAATATTTAACGCAATTAATGTATGCGCTGCACCACCCACTCACGCATTGTCGCGCTCAACCTGTAATGGTGCCGTTTTACCTATAAAGAGAGATAAAAGGCAGCGTAAAATGAGTAGAGTGAATTTTGGCAGCCTTTGGAGCATTTTTTTTTAATTTGCTCAAGCCTTACAATCCCTCTTCCCACGATTAGTAATATCATGGAAAGCAATGTGGGGGGAAGCAAGGTAGCAATTGATCTTTTACTTAACACCTTATGTTATTTCCCAACGCAGAGAAGATATATCAATTGGTAGCACTACGCACAGTAATGGTTCCACTTCCCATCATGCATTTAGGCTACAGTATCATTTACTGAAAGCTCAATAAATACACTAGATGGCAATATTTAGTCACAATATACAAAGTCAAAAGTCTTTCTATCTGTGGATCCCTCTCACAGAAAGAATGTTAATAATGTAAATGCCATCTTGAGGATTTATTGTCATAATAAACAAATACAGTACTTATGTACTGTATGTTGAATGTATATATTCGTCCGAGTTTTATTCATTTTTTTTTCTTAATGCATTGCAAAATGTATATGATCGGGAAAAATTATCGGGAATGATTGGAATTGAATCGGGAGCAAAAAAAAGCAATCGGAACGGGAAACATCGGGATTGACAGATACTCAAACTAAAACGATCGGGATCGGATCGGGAGCAAAAAAACATGATCGGAACAACCCTAGTTCTAACTACTAATTGGGGATAAAAGACGGAAACTAAGGCGAATTATCATCTTGTTTTCGTGTCGTCAGACAACAACATACATCTCGTTATGTTTTAGTCTCCCAAGAACTTTTCAGCGCGTCATCGTGACGTCATCGTCATGAAAAAAACTGTTCGCTGACGAAATATTTTCGTGATCGTCATCGTTGACGAAAACAACACTGTGCTACGGGAAAAAAAACACACTTCTAAAGTTGACTGTGGTTGATATTTTCCCTACAAACATACACGGAGATTAATGTCGCCTGGAGGCATACCACCCCTGGTGGCCGAAAATGTCATTGAATATAATTGACTTTCCAATATACGAATTTAAGATTAAGACTTTGCCGGTAAGAAGTCGTGTATAAAATTTGGAAAACAATAAAACAAGAAAAATGAATGAAATGATTTTTATTTTTCAAACAGATCATGTGACTAGCACCTCAGAGACAGTCAATTGATTTGCTTAGCCAACAAAAACACCTGGGGACTGAAAAGGCAAAATGGGTGTACGTAAGTTTCAAAAGCGACAACTGAGCAACTACTGAGCGAGAACCAAGGATTGAAAGGACCGCCAAAATGGTGAGCGGGGTTTCAGCTTGCTCCACTCAAGACGTTAACCCTCAAAAATGATGGGAAACCAAAATAACGCTCATTTTCAATATATTATGTACAAGCATGGACTAAGCTACTATCCGAGCACTTTTCTTGTAAATTAATTTTATTGCTGACACCGCATTTCGGGGACACCAACATTTTGAATGTCCAGCTCTTTACCGAGTATATGGAAAATATTCTGTTTAAAACGAATAATAAGCATGTCTTTTGTTGTAGAGACAATCTTGAGACAAAATATGTACAACATGTTGTGCGATTTTTTTCCTCATACATTCATGTCTGATGAAACTGCCACAGTGATCTTTGTGTGCGGCAATGTTGCCACCATGTACACCTTAGGAATGTACCCTTTAAAGAGACTTATAAGAAAAGCATTTTGAGTCGAGCTGTGATAACACATAACACTTTTGCCACACACATAGACACAACAAAATGTTCCCACAACAAATAGATGCTAGAATGTCAGGGACAATGACAAAGTCATAACCTTGTACGCCCTGAAACTCAGACCACTAATCTGCTTCTGCACGAGACTGCTGTGTGATCAACAACCGCAATGGAGCTGCTTGACTGGATGCTGAGTTATTGTTCAAACCCAGATTGTTGATTGTGTTATTGTACAGTTTGTGGCCATGTGATGTATGCAACCGTACCATGTCTGATTGTGCGTCTTTAGCTGTATGGGGGGACGGGAAAATGATAAGCATATGCTTCTCACGTCTGCCCTTGTCTTATTCTTCGGTTCTTTCTTCCTTCGGGCAAATCATATCACATTTTGTAATTGTCAATGATTGTCAATGATATCGATGATGATGATGACAATAAATATTTCATTCATACATTCATTCATTCTTTCTAGATATGGATGTAAAACATTTGATTCTTGGTTAAAAGCAAAAAAAAAAAAAAAAAAAAAGTGCAGTTCGCGTTTATTTTACGGAAATATGACGAAGTACAATGCGAGTCTGTTCGTGAATGTAGCTAGCCGCCTGATGTAAACAGAGCTTTTCCAGTAAAAATTATTGTGAATAAGTGCTGAAATCCCCGAATTCTTTTTAGATATGGATGTAAAACAGTCTCGATTCTTGTTTAAAAGCAAAAAAAAAAAAACGTGCAGTTTGTGTTTATTTTATGTAAATATGTCGAAGTACAATGCAAGTCTGTTAGTGAACGTAGCTAGCGGCCGCCTGATGTAAACAGAGCTTTTCCGATGAAAATTCTTGTGAATAAATGCTTAAATTCCCGAATTATTTATAGACATGGACGTAAAACAGTCTTGATTCGTGGTTATAAGAAAGAAGAAAAAGGTGCAGTTAGCATTTATTTTACATAAATATGTCAAAGTACAATGCTAGTCTGTTAGTGAATGTAGTTAGCTGCCGCCTGATGTAAACAGAGCTTTTCCAGTGAAAATTCTTGTGAATAAATGCTTAAATCCCTGAATTCTTTATAGATATGGATGTAAAACAGTCTCGATTCTTGGTTATAAGAAGAAGAAAAAAAAAACATGCAGTTCGCATTTATTTTACATAAATATGTCGAAGTACAATGCTAGTCTGTTAGTGAATGTAGCTAGCGGCCGCCTAATGTAAACATTCTGGTGAAAATTCTTGTGAATAAATTATTAAATTCCCAAATACTTTATAGATAGTGACGTAAAACAGTCTCGATTCTTGATTAAAAGCAAAAAAAAAACATGCAGTTAGCATTAATTTTACGTAAATATTGTGAACTATGATGCCAATGCAGTCTAATTTCTCCCATTTATTTTTTTTCATAATGTTTCAAAATGCACGCATGGTACGAAAATATAATAATTACCTTGAATCCTTGAACAAATCACTCCCGAGACAATCCTTCCTGTTTGTATGCGGTACAGCTTTTGTACTTTTTCAACATAAATCTGGCGTTGGATCGCTGCATGCGTGTGTTTGTGAACAGCTCCTCTTGATGTGGGTGGCCCCCTACTTGAATGCGAGGCGCAGTGCATGACCGATCTGAGCCGTCAATACATTTTGAAGTCGATGATTTTTTTTTCTTGACAGATGGGGCAGAATACTTATTTTTAAGGAGCCCCATTACATGTGGACATGGCCTTAATTGCCATAAATGTGACACCCTGATCTAGACTGTATTTAAATACTTTTTAGGCATGTATTTCACACGCAGGTTTGTGAACAATTGTCCTGGCGTGGGCGCCAAGTTCCACACTCCGCCACCCGGTTCTGGTTATTTAAAAATCGTTTTCAGCAATTGTACTTGGCACTTGCTACTTGGAATATGTGCTGAGTGAAACAGCTTGAAGTTGGCATCGGAATCAGATCTGACATGTTTTGAAAAAAGTGACGAAGACCTGTAATTTAGACGTTTTCATTTTTTTCTCAAAATTAAACCCGAGAAAAACGATATTAGGAAATCTGACATCGGAATGTGTTTTTAGCATTAACCCCATAAGTTCAAGACAATGCCAATACAAGTCTAATACGAGCAACATTCCAGCCAGTAATAAGATATTTTTAAACCATAAGGAGAGACAGCGAGGACCAAAAGTGGATTAGGCATACGTTTTTCCGCCATTTGAAATGAAAGTAACATTTGGACGTGCAGAGCCGTCAGTGGCATGGACTTGAATGGCCTGCAAAACAGCCATATACTCCCTCACTAACCGAAATGCATTTTGCCACATGGCAAAAACATTTTGCCACATGGCAAAAAAATGTTGCTACAAGGTAAAAAAAATGCCAGATGGCAACAACATTTTGCCACGTAGCAAAAAAAATTTGCCACATGGCAAAAAAAAATGCCACAGCAAAAAAAAAAATTGCCACATGGCAAAAAAATGCCAAATGGCAAATACACTTTGCCACATAGCAAAAAAAAATTGCCACACGGCAAAAACATTTCGCCACATGGCGAAAAAAAAAATGCCACATGGCAAAAAATGTTTGCCACATGGCAACAAAAAAAAAAATTGCCACATGGCAAAAAACACTTTTGGTTTTTGGCCCTGCTGGCCATAAGTGTCACATTGTTCACAAAAAAAAATTCCACATGGCAAAAACATTTTGCCAGATGGCAAAAACATTTTGCCATATAGCAAAAAAAAAATTGCCACATGGCAAAAAAAATGCCACATAGCAAAAAAAAAATTGCCACATGGCAAAAACATTTCGCCACATGGCAAAAAGATTTTGCCACATGGCAAAAAAATGCCACATGGCAAAACAACTTTTGGTTTTTGGCCCTGCTGGCCATAAGTGTCATATTGTTCACAAAAAAATGCCAGATGGCAACAACATTTTGCCACGTAGCAAAAAAAATTTGCCACATGGCAAAAAAAAATGCCAAAGCAAAAAAAAAAAAATTGCCACATGGCAAAAAAATGCCAAATGGCAAATACACTTTGCCACATAGCAAAAAAAAATTGCCACACGGCAAAAACATTTCGCCACATGGCGGAAAAAAAAATGCCACATGGCAAAAAATGTTTGCCACATGGCAACAAAAAAAAAAATTGCCACATGGCAAAAACCACTTTTGGTTTTTGGCCCTGCTGGCCATAAGTGTCACATTGTTCACAAAAAAAAATTCCACATGGCAAAAACATTTTGCCAGATGGCAAAAACATTTTGCCATATAGCAAAAAAAAAATTGCCACATGGCAAAAAAAATGCCACATAGCAAAAAAAAAATTGCCACATGGCAAAAACATTTCGCCACATGGCAAAAAGATTTTGCCACATGGCAAAAAAATGCCACATGGCAAAACAACTTTTGGTTTTTGGCCCTGCTGGCCATAAGTGTCATATTGTTCACAAAAACATGCCATATGGCAAAAGCATTTTGCCACATGGCAAAAAAAATGTGACATAGAAAAACATTTTGCCACATGGCGAAAAAAAAGGCACATGGCAAAAAAAAAATTGTAACATGGCAAAAAAAAATGCCACATAGCAAAAAAAAAAAAATGCCACATGGCAAAAAATTTTTGACACATGGCAAAAACCACTTTTGGTTTTCGGCTCTGATCACCATAAGTGTCACATTGTTCACACACACAAAAAAAAAGTGTGGAAACGGGAAACTTTCCACAACCATGAGTAAAACCACTGGAATGTGAGGGTTAGTTACCCCATCTTATTGGTGTCATTATTTTAAATAAGAATAAATTATCATCATATTAACTATTTCCAACTTCTGTCAAGCACGTGACAGCATTCCCGCTGTTTTTTTGTTTTTTTTTCAAGCACCTCAAAAAGCAAACAATAGCGAGGTGTAAATGTCAGGAAAACGCAAGCGGTATAAGTGAGACGTAACTGATTGTACAAAGTGAGGAAAACAGCAGGGGGGAAGATAAATGGAGCGCACACACACACTGAGGGAATATTATTTTCCACTGAAGTTAAAATATGCTGTGATCATCTTGTGGAGGGACAAAAACTTGGACTTCACTGAAGCAAATGTTCCGATGACTGGCATTCTGATGTATAGGTGATGATTTTTTATTCAGGAGAAATAAATCTCGTGGAGTGGGTGAATCATCTGCCTCACAGTTGTGAGGTTTTATAGTTAACAATCCTGATATTATTATTTGTAATTTGGTGTAAAAGTAACTTGTGAAGGGTGAATTTTTGTACTCGTAGCAGCTGGAAGTAGTTTTGTAAACTGAAAAGTAGAGGTTCCTCTTTTCCGATTGGATGCCAGGAAGATGGTAGGTGATAGCCAATGACAGAGCAGCTATGAATATACAGGTAGTCCCCGGGTTACGAACGAGTTCAGTTCCGACGCTGACATAACCCGAAATTTCGCATAAATCGGGATTAACCCTTTAAGTACGACAAAATAACTAACCAAAAATTCCAAAAGTATTGTATTTTGTTTAATGGTGGAGGTTCGTTGGTTGGGTCTGGCTGGACTGTCGTTCAATAATGCTTCCATACAGGAGCACTCAGAGGTCTCACATGGATAAAAGATAGCTGCGCTCTGGATTGGCCCACATAAGGCTGTAAGTTGTTTCAGCTAATATATGTTTGTGTATGCATTTGTAATTAAGTTAACAGGTCACAGTTTGTGAAGTTACATGTGAGCAATATGCTATGAGAATTGTAAATACGTTACCATACCATACGTAACCATAACAGACTTTTGTTAGGCAAATTGGGCTAATATAATCTACTAAATGTACATATTGACCAAGCTAGATGGATGTTTGAACACCACTCATTTTGTGTGTTTTATTGTTAAAATGTGTGTCGTTTTGAACGGATGTGTAAATACAGTGGTATGAAAAAGGATCTGAACCTTTTGGAATTTCTCACATTTCTGCATAAAATCACGATCAAATGTGATCCGATCTTTGTCAAAATCACACAGATGAAAAAACAGTGTTTGCTTTAACTAAAACCACCTAAACATTTATAGGTTTTCATATTTTAATGAGGATAGCATGCAAACAATAACAGAAGGGGGGAAATAAGTAAGTGAAACCTCTGCCTCAGGAGACTTAAAGAGCAGTTGAAACCAATTTTTATCAAACAATTTAAGTCAAGTGAGAGCCCAATCAGTGATGAGTGTTTTAAAGCTGCCCTGCCCACTATAAACCACACACCTGGTAAGAATTGTCTTGATGAGAAGCATTGCCAAATGTGCATCATGGCTCGGAGCTGTCTGAAGACAAGCAACCAAGGATTGTTGATTTGTATAAAGCTGGGAAAGGATAAAAAATAAATAAATTTAAAAATCCCTAAAAGTTCATGTTTTGTTTTGCCGATTGATCAATCGGCAGTCAGAGAAGTTGTCTACAAATGGAGAGAGTTTGGCACTGTTGCTTCCCTCCAAAGGAGAGAAGCCAAAAATGACGCTAAGAGTTCAGCGCAGAATACTCAGAGAGGTAAAAAAGAACCCTATAGTGTCTGCTAAAGACTTACAAAAATCACTGGCACATTTCAATATCTCTGTGCACACATCAACTATTTGTAAAACTAAGGCCAAGAATGGTGTTCATTGGAGGACTCCACGGAGGAAGCCATGCTGTCTAAAAAAAAAAAAAAACATTGTTGCCCGTTTAATGTTCGCAAAAAGGCACTTGGACACTCCACAGAAGTTTTGGCAAAATACTTTGATGACTGATGAAACCAAAGTTGAATTGTTTGGGAGTAACATACAACGTCATGCGTGGAGGAAAAATGGAACAGCTCACTGACATCAACACCTCATCCCCACCGGGAAGCATGGTGGAGGGAGCATCATGATTTGGGGCTGTTTTGCTACCTCAGGGCCTGGACAACTTGCAATCTTTAATGGAAGAATGGATTCAAAAGACTTTCAGAAAAAACTCAAGCCGTCTGTCAAACAGTTGAAGTTAAAAAGAGGATGGATGCTGCAACAAGACGATGATCCAAAACACAGAAGTAAATCTACCTCAGAATGGTTTCAGAAGAACAAAATACACGTTCTGGAGTGGCCAAGTCAAGGTCCAGACTCGAACCCGATTGAGATGCTGTGGCATGACCTAAAGACAGCGATTAATACCAGACATCCCAAGAATCTGACTGAACTACAGCAGTTTTGTAGAGAAGAATGGGCCGAGATTAGTCCTGATCGATGTACCAGACAGATCTGCAGCTACACGTAGCGTCTGGTTGAAGTTATTGCTGCCAAAGGTGGAGGGCCACAAACTATTAAATGTGATGGTTCACTTGCTTATTTCCCCACCTTCTGTCATTGTTTGCATACTATCCTCATTAAAATATGAAAACCTATCAATGTTTGGGTGGTTTTAGTAAAAGCAGACAGTTTTTTTCATCTGTGTGATTTTGATAAAAATTTCATTTGATGGTGATTTTATGCAGAAATGTGAGAAATTCCAAAATGTTGATATTTTTTACAGTCACTTTGAAGGCAACATGCATATTAGCCCAAAACCGATGTCGATATTATCCGATATCATTTTAAAATGCTATATAGTTATAGAAAATGTCATCTGATTTTTAACCACTATGTTTTCTAGGCACTAAAACTTGGCTTTTACTAGTGTGTGAGCATGTTTTTGTCTCTCCTCCCACTTTGAAGTAAATATTTCTTTAAGCGGATCATATCAGTCTGTTTCCCAGGACAGGCACCTGCTTTCACTCCAATCTATTTGTTATTAATTCCACTATTATGGACGTCTCATCTTGTCTATTTGCCTCCATGCTCGCAGTCAGCAGCTGACACCACGGGGTGTGTATGTGCATGTGCGAGCAGGGAGCATGTGGACGCGCTTGAGAGGAATCAGGTGACCGGGCGCAGTCAGACCAAAACAATAACAGAGCGGCTCGCACGTGTGCGCGGTCATGAGCGAGCGCGTACATAAACACACGTTTACTTTGGCACAAACAGCTGTCCAAAGCCGGTCCCCTTCCGGGTTCGCCTCTTTTTTGATCGTGGACAACAAAACACTTCAAACAAAAATGGTAAAACAAATTGTACATTGTTGGATTGAAAGCCTAAATTAAAGTCTTATAATTTGGTTTCGTTTTGACTGGACAAGCCTTTGTGAATGATACAGTTTTTGCCCCGTGTCACATTTCCTGAAAACCAAGTCAAACTCAAGTGCTCTCAAGGCCTTTCATGTTATCAGTCCATACTTTTAGATGGATCTTAAAAATTGGCCCTCTCTTAATAGGATTAGAAGGACAGATCAGTCCCGAGAGGCCCGGATTGACTTGGGTTTATCCCCTCCACGACAAAGGCTACAGATGGCTCCTTTTGTTTCACCAGGGAAAGGTATAAGCAGAAGCATGCACATGCATTCGCTCGCTCAATGTAAGATGACACAAGAAATTGCGAAGAATAGCTAAAAGCGACGACAATTTTTGGCCTGGTGCGACTTCTACATCGAAAATGAGCGAGTTTTATGGCAAATATAGTGATATGAAAAAGTATATTTCTGACATTCCTGCATAAAATCACCACCAAATGTCATCTGATCTTTGTCAAAATCACACAGATGAAAAAACAGTGTCTGCTGTAACTAAAACCACCAACACAATTATAGGTTTTCATATTTTGATGAGGATACTATGCAAACGATGACATAAAGCGGGAAAAATATGTGAGTGAACCATCACATTTAATATTTTGTGCCCCCCTTAGGGAGGAATAACTTCAACCAGACGCTTCCTGTAGCTGCACATCAGTCTGGCACATCGATCAGGACTTATCTTGGCTCATTCTTCTCTACAAAACTGCTGTAGTTCAGTAAGATTCCTGGGATGTCTGGCATGAATAACTCTTTAAGTCAGGGGTGTCCAAACGTTTTGCAAAGGGGGCCAAATTTGGCGTGGTAAAAATGCGAAATACTACTGCTGTGAAATTAAACTAGCTTCAGGTTGCTTCAATTTCTTGCTGCGTATATTCCCTGTAATCTTGTCGTACATGTCAGCGTGTCTTGTTTGGTAATATCGCCTCACATTGAAATCTTTA
The DNA here is from genome assembly GCF_030265065.1 of Corythoichthys intestinalis. Classification (NCBI taxonomy): domain Eukaryota; kingdom Metazoa; phylum Chordata; class Actinopteri; order Syngnathiformes; family Syngnathidae; genus Corythoichthys; species Corythoichthys intestinalis. Next base: position 17,737,586 of record NC_080407.1, read on the forward strand.
AAAACAGCGACTATCTCTTTGCAAATGAGGCCAGACACAGTTGTTGCGTATTTTAGTGAAGAAATAGTCCAATTTCCACCTATCCTTGAAGCGTCGGCCGTCACAGTCAACTTTTTTTTGTTGATTGTCGCCATTTTAGAAAATCGGAAGTAGAGGGTCACACGGAATAATGTAATGTAATGTAATGTAACGTTATGGAATAATGTTGCTTAGCCCTTAAATACCTGCAACATGAAGCAATTATTAGAGAATCCCAAAATTTGAAAAATAAGGTCCTAATGAAACCTTTTTTTTCAAATTTGTGAAAAGAAAACGCAAAATGAATATGTGTAATAAGCACTGTAATATCTATAACCCATGCTAAATCATGTTTTTTTTTTTTATGGAATCTGCAGATGCATGTGTTGACTTGCATCCATCATTTTTTTTTTCCAAAAAAGAAATGTCAAAATTCTAAATTAGTCTGAAAACCATGAAATTTTAGGTGTATCAAATGTGATACATTTGGCAATAAAGGGTTAAAGTGCTGCTGCCTTTTAGTGGGTAAATGAGGAGCAGCATTTCGTGTGTAAATTACTTCATATGCTGGTTGCAGTACTGCTGACCAATTTATTAAGTCTGTGTGCGGGCCAGATGTTATTGATTTTATGACAGAGGCTGGGGGCCGGATAAAATTTGACCACGGGCCGCATTTGGCCCCTGGGCCGGACTTTGGACATGTCTGCTTTCAGTCATGCCACAGCATATCAATGTGGTTCAAGTCTGGACTTTGACTTGGCCACTCCATAACGTGTATTTTGTTCTTCTGAAACCATTCTGAAGTTGATTTACTTCTGTGTTTTGGATCATTTTGTCTTGTTGCAGCATCCATCCTCTTTTTAGCTTCAAATGTCTGACAGACAGCCTCAGGTTTTCCTGCAAAACATCCTGATAAACTTTTGGATTCATTCTTCCATTAATGATTGCAAGTTGTCCAAGCCCTCGGGCAGCAAAACAGCCCTACATCATGATGCTTCCTCCAACATGCTTCACGGTGGGGATGAGGTGTTGATGTTGGTGAGCTGCTCCATTTTTCCTCCACGCATGACGTTATGTGTTACTCCCAAACAATTCAACCTTGGCTTTATCAATCCACAAAATATTTTGCCACAACTTCTGTGGAGTGTCCAAGTGCATTTTTGCTAACATTAAATGAGCAACAATGGTTTTATTTACACACCAGTGGCTTCCTCCGTGGAGTCCTCCCATGAACACCATTATTGGCCATGGTTTTACAGATAGTTGATGTGTGCACAGAGATATTGGACTGTGCCAGTGATTTCTGGCACAGTCTTTAGCAGACACTCAAGGGTTCTTTTTTACCTCTGTGCCGAACACTTAGCATCACTTTTGGTGGACGGCCACTCCTTTGGAGAGAAGCAACAATGCCAAACTCTCTCCATTTGTAGACAACTTCTCTGACTGTCAATTGATGAACATCTAGACTTTTAGAGATGGTTTTGTATCCTTTCCCAGTTGCATACAAATCAACAATCTTTGATTGCAGGTCTTCCGACAGCTTCGAGCCATGACAACATTTGGCAATGGTACTCATCAAAACAATTCTTACCAGGTGTGTATTTTATAGTGGGCAGGGCAGCTTTAAACCACTCACCAGTGATTGGGCACACACCTGACTTAAATTGTTTGGTAAAAATTGGTTTCAATTGCTCTTTAAGTCTTTGGCCACTCCAGAACGTGTATTTTGTTCTTCTGAAACTATTCTGAAGTTGATTTACTTCTGTGTTTTGGATCATTGTCTTGTTGCAGCATCCACCTCTTTTTAGCTTAAATTTTCTGATAAACGGCCTCAGGTTTTCCTGCAAAACATCCTGATAAACTTTTGAATTCATTCTTCAATTAATGATTGCAAGTTGTCCAGGCCCTGAGCTAGCAAAACAGCCCCGAATCATGATGCTCCTTCCACCATGCTTCACGGTGGGGATGAGGTGTTGATGTTGGTGAGCTGTTCCATTTTTCCTCCATGCATGACGTTGTGTGTTACTCCCAAACAATTCAACTTTGGTTTCATCAGTCCACAAAATATTTTGCCAAAACTCCTGTGGAGTGTCCAAGTGCCTTTTTGCGAACATTAAACGAGCGTTTGTGGAGTCCTCCCATGAACACCATTCTTGGCCCTGTTTTACATATAGTTGATGTGTGCAGTGAGATATTGGACTTTGCCAGTGATGTCTGTAAGTCTTTAGCAAACACACTAGGGTTCTTTTTTTACCTTTCTGAGTATTCTGCGCTGAATTCTTAGCCTCATCTTTGGTGGGCGGCCACTCCTTAGTTTTAAATATAGTTAAAGATTTCATAATGTATTGACGGGATGCGGGGCCAATAAATAGGGGGCCTGCATTGTTGGCGAGGCCGTCAAAGCTGACCAAATGGAATCACAGATAAAGAGTATTTTTGTTGAAAATTCTTGTGAATAAATGTTTACATCCCTGAAATCTTTGTAGATATGGACGTGAAATAGTCTCGATTCTTGGTTAAAACATTAAAAAAAGGTGCAGTTTGCATTTATTTTACGTAAATATGTCGAAGTACAGTGCTAGTCTGTTAGTAAATGTAGCTCGCGGCAGCCTGATGTAAACTGAGCTTTCCCGGTGAAAACTCTTGTGAATAAATGCTTACATTCCTGAAATCTTTGTAGATATGGACGTAAAACAGTCTCGATTATTGGTTAAAAGTAAATTTAAAAAAATAAAAATGTGCAGTTAGCATTCATTTTACGTAAATATGTCTAAGTACAATGCTAGTCTGTTAGTAAATGTAGCTAGCGGCAGCCTGATGTAAACAGAGCTTTTCCGGTGAAAATTTTTGTGAATAAATGCTTAAATCCCCCAATTCTTTATAAATATGGACGTCAAACAGTCTCGATTCTTGGTACAAAGCAAAAAAAAAAAAAAAAACGTGCAGTTAGCATTTATTTCACGTAAATATTGTGAACTATGAAGAAAATGCAGTAACGGCTAATTTCCTCCATTGATTTTTTTCACAACGTTTCAAAATGCATGCATGGTTTAAAAAAAAATAATACTAATTACCTTCGAACCTTACCTTTGAATTACCTCTGAATCTTCGAACAAGAGACAATCCTTCCTGTTTTTATACGGTACAGCTTTTGTACTTTTTCAAAAGAAATCCGGCGTTAGATCGCTGCGTGTGTTTGTGAATAGCTGGGCCCCCTACTTGAATGCGAGGTGTACGACCAATCTGACCCGTCAATACCATTATGAATCTATGTAACATGCTAATTCAAATTTTCAAATGGCTAATACCTTTCAGTTCGTGCAATGAACAATTAACAAATACAGAACTCGACGTATTAAAATGTGGTAATACATTTCAAACATTTTTAATATGTGTTTCAGGTGGTTTTCTCATTCGAGTAGATCTTCTCAGTGGTTCTGTCATTGGAGATAATCAGGAAGCTCAGGTGGCTGTGTGGCACTTTGTTTTTCAGCTCCCGCATCCAATCTTTGTCCATCCTCTGTTTCATAAATGAAAGGTCTTGGACTGATTTCACTGGGAACAGTAGCTTTTCTGTCCCAACAATCCGATCCTTCGATCCTGACATTGTCCTTCACGAAGCGATCTGACCCGTCAATACATTATAAAGTCTAAGATATAGTTGATGTGTGCACTGAGATATTGGACTGCGCGAGTGATTTCTGTAAGTCTTGAGCAGACACTCAAGGGTTCTTTTTTTACCTTTCTGAGTATTCTGCGCTGAACTCGTGGCGTCATCTTTGGTGGAAGGCCGCTCCTTGGGAGAGAAGCAACAGTGCCAAACTCTCTCCATTTGTAGGCAACTTCTCTGACTGTTGATTGATGAACATCCAGACGGTTTCGTATCCTTTCCCAGCTTTATACGAATCAACAGTCCTTGACCTTGAGACAGCTCTTTTGACCGAGCCATGATGCACATCAGACAATGCTTTTCATCAAGACAATTCCTAACAGGTGTGTGTTTTATAGTGGGCAGGGCAGCTTTAAACCACTCATCAGTGATTGGTTTCAATTACTCTTTAAGTCTCCTTAGGCAGAGGGTTCACTTATTTTTCCCCTTCTGTCATTGTTTGCACACTGCTCATTAAAATATAAAAACCGATAAATGTTTGGTTTAGGGTTGTTCCGATCATGTTTTTTTGCTCTAGATCCGATCCCGATCGTTTTAGTTTGAGTATCTGCCGATCCCGATATTTCCCGATCCGATTGCTTTTTTTTTCTTTTTTTTGCTCCCGATTCAATTCCAATCATTCCCGATAATTTTTCCCGATCATATGCATTTTGGCAATGCATTAAGAAAAAAATGAATAAAACTGGGACGAATATATACATTCAACATACAGTACATAAGTACTGTATTTGTTTATTATGACAATAAATCCTCAAGATGGCATTTACATTATTAACATTCTTTCTGTGAGAGGGATCCACGGATAGAAAGACTTGTACTTTGTATATTGTGACTAAATATTGCATTCTAGTGTATTTGTTGAGCTTTCAATAAATGATACTGTAGTCATTTAACTGTTCTGCCCAAACGCATGATTGGAAGTGCAACCATGACTGTGCGTAGTGGCACCAATTGATATATCTTCTCTGCGTTGGGAAATAACATAGGGTGTTAAGAAAATGATCAACTACTACCTTTCTTCCCCACGTTGCTTCCCATGATATTTCTAATTGTTGAGAGAGAGATTTTAAGGCTTTAGCCAACTAAAAAAAGGCTCTAAAGACTGCCAAAATTCTCTCTACTCATTTTACGCTGCCTTTTAGCTCTATATAGAGGTAAAACGGCGCCATTATAGATTGAACGCGACAATTCGTGAGTGGGTCGTGCAGCGCATGCGTTAATTGCGTGAAATATTTTCACGTGATTAATTTATAAAAAAATAACAACCGCCATTAATGCGATAAATTTGATAGCCCTATTTTAAGCCAAAACTAAAGACGCTGGATGAGTGCAAGACATTTTGTCTGTAACGTTAAATACAATTAGAAAACGATTCAATTAAAAAATATATATATATTACAAAAAGGCATGCCCGATATTTTTTTGCCGATTCCGATACTTTGAAAATGACGTGATCGGACCCGATCGGGGACATCTTTAGTTTGGTTTTAATTCAAGCAGACACTGTTTTTACATCTGTGTGATTTTGACAAAGATCAGATCACATTTGATGATGACTTTATGCCGAAATGTGAGAAGTTCCAAAAGGTTCAGAAAAGTGAAGGAACTGCACTGTTTTGTTTTTGTTTTTTTCATTTTAAATGACAAGTAATCGCCAGAATATATCACTACAAGAGAACATTATAGTAGTAATGAACATACTTGGAGTGACCAAAGCTGAAGGTTTTGTTAAAGAAACAAGCTATTAGAAAATGCCCCTAAATGGCACCCTTCTTTGACTTTATTCATGCAGTGTTTCAACAGCTAGACCTTGATTTCCTACAAATCCAGGATATTTGTTAGCCTCATGGGAAAAAAAATAAAAGATTTAATTCGACTTTTCTCTCTTAAAATCAACGCCTGCTACCTCGCGGAGTCTCGCTAGGTGAACAGGAAAACAAATGTAGTCGCCGTGACCTGGAAAAACCTGTTTTTCATCCCTTTTTTATCTATTTAAATCCGCTCCCGATGAAAGTCGGGGGCGGCGGTGGATCGGGGCGCCACAAATGAGAAGGTCTCGGCAGAGTTGAAAGCGGTAGGAGTGCGATTGGGGTTGCCTGGAAGGGTGAGGCGGAGGAGAGCGGAAGAATCATTTGCATTTGTCCTAGTGTGACCCAGGAGTTGAAAAAGTAGTGGAGCGGAATAAAATGAAAGGATTAAAACAAGGGAGGACGAACGGCAGTTAGTTAGCGGGCTCGTGCGCGGTCAAGCTGTCCAATTAGGATAGTCGCAATTTTCTACTTCAAGATTTAAAGGAGTCCAACATCGGATGCCCAAAGACGATCAGAGTCCTCAGTAAACCTATTTGGATTATTTTGGAAAATGGTTTCTGAGGTGTGAGTGAACTTTGACATTCCACGTATTACAAATTTGGCAGAGCATCAAGACCCGCTAGTAATTCTTTTGGCCCAAAGCCAAGGTAGACCCTGCTGTTGACACACACACGGAAAATAGGGATGCCCTTTACTCTTTGGGATGGAAAAAGAAATACGTTTCAATTAGCAGCTTGGCCCAAACTCACCATTGTAAACACTGCGCGTGTTAGTCTGTACGTGCGTGTTGTGTGCGTGTGCGCACAAGGGCCACGGAGCGTTTTGTGAATAGGCCCATAGAGTGACTAACCACAGGCTGGCCATTACACCTAGTTACAGTCACCGCTGGATCGACAAGGAGACAGACAGTCTGCAACGCTGACAGAACGCCACTGTGCGTGCGTGCGTGTATACGAGGTTTGCGAAGGGGGATCCCCACCGAGTTGCCCCGGTGTGTTTAAAATAAAACCTGATCACGAACAAGGTCAAAATGAGCTTTATGCTCCCAGAAAGTCTAGTGTAACACGGATAAGGTCCCCACTTTGACACTACCAGTTAATAGGAGAATACATATATTTTAGCTGGATTTTTCAATTCTAGTGTAAAATGGATAAGGTCCCCACTTTGACACTATCAGTTATTAAGAGAAGGTATTTTAGCTGATTTTTCCAATTCATTTTTTCTGTCAATTTTGTTTCTTCTCTACGCTTATTCATTTATATTCGTTAATGGGCTTAATGCTCCCAGAAAGTCTAATGTGAAATGGATAAGGTCCCCACTTTGACACTACCAGTTATTAAGAGAAGATATAGTGTAAAATGGATAAGGTCCCCACTTTGACACTACCAGTTATTAAGAGAAGATATTTTAGCTGGATTTTTCAATTCAATTTTTTTGGAGTCGGTTTTGTTTTCTCCCTATTCTTATTCATTTATATTTGTTAATGGGCTTCATGCTCCCAGAAAGTCTAGTGTAAAACGGATAAGGTCCCCACTTTGACACTATCAGTTATTAAGAGAAGATATTTTATCTGGATTTTTCCAATTCTTTTTTTTTTTTTTTTGTCAATTTAGTTTCTCCCCAATGCTTATTCATCTACAGTATATTTGTTAATGGCCTTCATGCTCCAAAAAAGTCTACTGTAAATTGGATAAGGTCCCCACTTTGACACTACCAGTTTTTAAGAGAAGATATTTAAGCTGGATTTTTCAATTCAATTTTTTTGGGGGGTCAATTTTGTTTTCTCCCTATGCTTTTTCATTTACATTTGTTCATGGGCTTCAGGCTACCAGAAAGTCACGTGCAAAATGGATAAGGTCTTCACTTTGACATTACCAGTTATTAAGAGAAGATATTTTAGCTGGATTTTTCGGGGGGGGTTTTTTGTGTCAATTTTGTTTTCTCCCAATGCTTTTTCATTTACACCGATCCCTCGTTTTTCACGGTTAACGGAGACCAGAACCTGCCACGAGAAGTGAAAAACCGCAAAGTGGTGCACCCCCCCCAATTTTTTTTTTCCTTTGGTGTGTGTTTAATGTATTTATTCAGATTTACCACTGGAAAAAAAATTTTTTTTTCACTTTTTTTCCCCAAAGTATAATTTTAAAAAATTATATATGTATATACATATTTTAAAAAGTTTTAAGCACTTCAAATGTAATAATTATGATAAGTTTTAAACATGTTACTGTCCCACTGAATTATTTTTAAACAACAATAAAGTAGTAGTCGAAAAATGTTTGACTGTTTTAAATGTTTCACTGAGTGAGTCTACTCAAATCAGGTCGGAGCTGCTCATTTACACATAATGAGTTGCCACAGCAACTGTTTAACAAGTTAAACAATGATTGCCACACGCAGCGCTTCAGACGTTCGAGACTGGCAAGATCAAACACATTAATCCATCAATCATCGTTAACTTTCATAAACAACTCCAGTGCATGTGAACAGCCTGCCTGAGAACAAAGAGCAGGTAGAGGGAGGGAGCGACAGGGAGACTGTGCGATCGGCTTGGGACAGCTCATCTTTATTTTTTTTTCTATTATTGAAAAAAAAAAACAGCTCTGGGCAGAGGGCAGGAAGTTTGAAGCGCGAAGTAGCGAGGAATCACTGTATAGTTGTTAATGGGCTTTATGCTCCCAATAAGTATAGTGTTAAGTTGATAAGGTCCCAACTTTGACACTATCAGACACTATCAGTTATTAAGAGAAGATATTTTAGCTGGATTTTTCAATTTAATTTTTTTTTTGTCAGTTTTGTTTCCTCCACATGCTTTTTCATTTATATTTGTTAATGGGTTTTATGCTCCCAGAAAGTCTAGTGTAAAATACATAAGGTCCCCACTTTGACACCAGCAGTTTTTAAGAAAAGATAGTTTAGCTGGATTTTTCAATTCAATTATCTTTTTTTGTCAATTTTGTTTCCTCCCTATGCTTTTTCAATTATATTTGTGAATGGGCATTATGCTCCCAGAAAGACTAGTGTAAAATGGATAAGGTCCCCACTTTGACACAACCAGTTATTAAGAGATCGTGCAAAATGGATAAGGTCCCCACTTTGACACAACCAGATATTTTAGCTGGATTTTTCAATTCAATTTTGTTTTCTCCCCATGCTTTTTCATTCATATTTGTTGGAGTAAGATAGCTATCAAAAAGATCTGTCTTCATATTTACACATTAGTGTTCGTATATAAAAGAATTGTACTCATATTTACGCAGAGGTGGGCAGCGTAGCCAAAATTTTACTCAAATAAGAGTAGCATTACTTCAAAATAATAGTAAAAAATGTACTAAAATTACAAGTAAAAAAGTATTTGGTGAAAAGAATACCTAAGTAATTAGTAACATTGTCATTCACTGCTTATGATGTTTGTTTTCTTTTTTTTTAACAAAGGTATTTCCTTTTTATTAATATTATTGTACTTTGAAGAAAGAAGAAAACTTTAACCTATTACATAATGAGATTAAGCCAAAGAAATACAAAAAAATTGAATTCCGCCGAGAGAAAAAAAAATACAGAAATGAAACATCATTCGTCCAAAGAGCATGAGTGCCCTCTAGCTGAGAAAACATATTTCCTATTATGAAAATTAAAAGGATCATATCACCGGTTTTCCGTGGTCAATCGGTGACAAATAAAATCTGGGGGAGGAGTTAAAATCCGCACCTCATTGTTTACGGTGATTTAAAGACACCACGTAATTGAACAGGCCAGCGTGATCATAGAACGGCAAGTTTGTAGTTTACAAATCAACTCAAGTAAAATCTATCCTCGAAGCGGATGCGCCGAAACACTAGCATATCATTAGCTTCAGGGCTAAAGGAGTAACTGTAAGGACATGACTGTACATCATTTCGCAGCGTCAATGGTCAAGCCATTGCAGGGATGATTGACTGCTAATTGAAGTCCTCTCACTGTATCAGCAGTCATTATATTTACATTTCTATGTCAATAAAGTCATTTCCCACATGATGTACCCCGTAGTTCCCCACATTTGTGGATGTCAGTCCTTCAAGAAGCATTCCAAGGTCTGAGAAAACTTGACCTTTATTGATTTGTTCGACATTTTCATTCACTTTGAGCTCCAATCTGACTCAATCAAACTAATAATGGTGATTATGAATGCCATTTAACACCTCATATCAATAAAACTCTCCTACAAGTGTTTATGACTACCTTCACCTTGCAAAATATGACACATAAATGCCTCTTTCTGATCGTCCTGTGTTCATTTCTCCAATATTTCTCTTCGTTCTCTGTCTATTTATACACAGTCAGTTACTGTTCCCCCCTCTCTTGGCTCCCTTAAGCGCCTCTTTTGCCAGTGGACGCCGTGGCCTTAAATGGAAAGTCTATACATGCTGCCTGTTTGTGAACTCCCGTTGAACAGCTGAGCATTTATAATGGTTTGTTTATGTCTGAAAAGGGCTTTCCACAGTAACCCACTGTCATGTGTGGAGCCTGGTGGGTAGCGGAGGAGCCGATGGATGGACACGCTCGCGAATAGATCGGAGAGAATCAGCGATATGGATTTGATTGTGAATTTGTAGCTTAGATTTTAAACATATACACTCTTATTAGCGATGTAGCAAGGGCTAGATTTGATTTTATCTGATACCAGTTACCTTATATTACCTAATGTTCATTTTATTCATACTGCTACATACTCAGACCAACACATAACCTTAAAAGCTTGTTCACAGAACATTAGCATTAAATAGCGCAAGCTAATGAGACAAAACAGTTGGTGTAGATGACATACAGTACGTCAGAGAAAGTCATGGCTATGTTAGAAACATATCAAGGTCATGAAATGGATTAGACTTACTCTATCCTTACATTAAACCTGGAATTTTCGACCACTTTTCACATATACTGATACAAACTGACCGTTTCGCCAGTTTAAATCTGACTGACGGTTATGTTGTAGTTCTTTCATTTTCAAATTATGAACAATATATACCCACAGAAACAAATGCAATTAATGAAAGTCTCCTTACCTTAATTCTGAAGCTCCAACTTTCCAAACGCTAGCACAACATCCAGAATTTGGAGATAATCTGCAGAGAGGAATGCACAAAAAATATACTCCTGATTTATGCCAACCTAATAAACAACTACAAGAAAGTGAGTTTTGCCATTAAGTATTAAATCATGGCGTTCAAATACAGTGGTATGAAAAATTATCTGAACCTTTTGGAATTTCTCATATATTTCTGCATAAAATCACCATCGAATGTGATCTGATCTTTGTCAAAATCACACAGATGGAAAAACAGTGTCTGCTTTAACTAAAACTACCCAAACATTTATAGATTTTCATATTTTAATGAGGATAGTACGCAAATAATAACAGAAGGAGAAAAATACAGTAAGTAAGTGAACCATCACATTTAATATTTTGTGCCCCACCCCCCCTTTAGCAGCAATAACTTCAAGCAGACGTGACGTTTTGAACAGACCTGTACATACAGTGGCATGAAAAAGTATCTGAAATTTTGGGAATTTCTCACATTTCTGCATAGAATAAACATCAAATGTGATCTGATCTTTGTCAAAATCACACAGATGAAAAAACAATTTCTGCTTTAAACCTTTAACACTGAACGTGTCTGCAGCGAAGCGTTTACGCATATCGTCTTTGAAGCTTCGTCACGCTGTAATTACGTCACCCACGTGCCGCTGGTTGGTCTCATTTGAAAGTGCGGAAGTTGATGTCCGCACCACTTTTTATTTGAAGTCAAACGACCAAGAAAAACGGGAGATAATGTCATTTGAGTTTTATAGTTTTATTGCACTCATATATATGCATTAAAACGCTGAATGGACCATGTATCTATCTCCATATTTCCATCACTTCTTGTCCTTTTTCAAAAAGAGCCGTTGTGATGTCAAGAAGGACGAACCGAATGTGATCATTTTTAATAAAGCGAGGCGCCAACTAATGAAAGGGAGGCATGCGAAGCAAGCAACGGCAGGTTGGTTTGAGCGAACGACTTTGAAATGTGCAGAATGAATCTAAAACTACATTTAGCTAAAAAAAGCTAATGCATTATTTCATTAACTCAAGGAAGAAGATGAGCCGTATTTGTCGTTGTTTTCTAAAAGGCAACATCAAATGCATGCAAATTCGGCCAAAATAGGCTTAGGTGTTAAAGGGTTAACTAAAACCACCCAAACATCTATAGGTTTTCATATTTAAATGACAATGACAGAAGGGGGAAAATAAGTAAGTGAACCCTCTGCCTAAGAAGACGTAAGAGCAATTGAAACCTAATTTTACCAAACAATTTAAGTCAGGCGTGTGCCCAATTACTGATGAGTGGTTTAAAGCTGCCCTGCCCACTATAAAACACACACCTGGCAAGAAATCTATTGATGAGAAGCATTGTCTGATGTGCATCATGGCTCGGTCAAAAGAGCTGTCTGAAGACCTGTGATCAAGGATTGTAGATTTGTATACAGCTGGGAAAGGATACAAACCATTTCTAAAAGTCTGGATGTTCATCAATCGACAGTCAGAGAAGTTGTCTACAAATGGGTGAGTTTGACACTGTTGCTTCTCTCCCAAGAAGAGGCAATCCACTAAAGATGATGCCAAGAGTTCAGCGCAGAATACCCAGAGAGGTAAAATAGACCCCAAGGATGTCTGGTAGACTTACAGAAAACATTGGCACAGTCCAATGCCTCTGTGACCACATCAACTATATGTAAAACTATGGCCAATAATGGTGTTCATGGGAGGACTCCCCGGAGGAAGCCGTTGCTGTCTAAAAAAAAAAAATCTTACTCGTTTAATGTCCTCAAAAAGCACTTGGACACTCCACAGAAGTTGTGGCAAAATATTTTGTGGATTGATGAACCCAAATTTGAATTGTTTGGGAGTAACACACAACGTCATGTGTGGAGAAAAATGGAACAGCTCACTAACATCAACACCTTGAAGCATGGTGGAGGGAGCATCATGATTTTGGGCTGTTTTGCTGACTTGGGGCCTGGAGAACTTAATTAATTGATGGAAGAATGAATTTAAAAGTTTATCAGGATGTTTTGCAGGAAAACCCGATGCCGTCTGTCAGACATTTGAAGTTAAAAAGAGGATGGATGCTGCAACAAGACAATGATCCAACACACAGAAGTAAATCAACTTCAGAAGAACAAAACACACGTTCTGGAGTGGCCAAATCAAATTCCAGACCTGGACCCCATTGAGATGCTGTGGCATGACTTGACAAGACAGTTATTCATGCCAGACATCCCAGGAATCTGACTGAACTACAGCAGTTTTGTCGACAAGAATGGGCCAAGATTAGTCCTGATCGATGTGCCAGACTGATCTGCAGCTACAGGAAGCGTCTGGTTGAAGTTATTGATGCCAAAGGCGGGGGACACAAAATATTAAATGTGATCGTTTACTTACATATTTTTCCCCTTCTGTTATTGTTTGCATGCTATCCTCATTAAAATATGAAAACCTATAAATGTTTAGGTGGTTTTAGTTAAAGCAGACACTGTTTTTTCATCTGTGTGATTTTGACAAAGTTCAGATCACATTTAATGGTGAATTTATGCAGAAATATAAGAAATTCCAAAAGTTTAGATACTTTTTCATACCACTGTACTAATATTTCCCTCAATATAACACAAATGATTGTTGCGCGAATCCAATTTTTTGGATCCCGATTCCGATTTTTTTCCTTTAAAGACTACATTACTGCATACTCAACTCATTGTCCGCCATTGACGGTGCTAGACGTCCAATCTATTTGAAATGGGAGGGCTGCAATAATGACAAACTCAATTCAAGGGAGACGTCATTTTAATGCTGTATTGGTACCGATACTTGTAACGCTATCTGTACTGATGCTAGTTACAGTATAGTTCATCGCTTCCATCCCTCTCACTTCAAATGGATTGGACATCCACTAGTGATGAACTCATTTTAATTCACAGCAGACGTCATTTTAATGCCTTATCTTATCGGTACCGATACAAATAACGGTATCGGTATCGTTCATTCGCTGCTAATCCTCTCACTTCAAATATATTGGACGTCCACTAGTAACAGTGTTAAAATAAGCTAAAAGCTATTAATCCCACAAAAGTGGAAGCTGGTAGATGATTTCCAAGCTGAAATATGGATTTTTTTTCTCTAAACAGTACCGATACGAATAACGATATCATTACCAATACTAGTAACAGTATCAGTACCGAATGTTCATTCGCGTCCAACCTTCCTAATTTTAAATTGATTGTACATCCACTAATGATACTCATTTCAATTAAAAGTAGACGTCATTTTAATCTTGTATTGGTACCGATACTTGTAACGCTATGAGTACCCATACTAGTTACAGTGTCGTTCATCACTGCCAAGCCTCGCACTTCAAATGGATTGGACGTCCACTCGTGACAGTTATTTCAACTGACAGCAGACATCATTTTAATGCCGTATCGGTACCGATACTTATAACGCTATCAGTACCGATACTATGAACAGTATTGGTCCCAAATAAACGTTCGTTCTTTCGCTGCCAACCCATTCACTTCAAATAGATTGGACGTCTGCTAGTGATAAACTCTTTTTTATTCACAGCAGAAGTCATTTTAATGCCGAATCGGTACTTGCCACAGTATCGTTACCGATACAAATAACGGTATCGGTATCGTTCATTCGCAGCCAATCCTCTCACTTCAAATATATTGGACGTCCACTAGTGATAAACTCATTTCAATTCACAGCAGATGTCATTTTAATGTTGTATCGGTACCGATACTGTGACAAGTATACAAACAACGGTATCGGTATCATTAGCTGCTAACCATCCCACTTCAAATAGACTGGACGTCCACTATGTATTATACTCATTTAAATTCACAGCTGATGACATTTTAATGCTGTATTGGTACCGATACTTGTAACGGTGTCGGTACAGATACAAATAACGAAATCAGGAATCATTCATTCGCTGCCAATTCTCTCATTTCAAATATATTGGACATCCACTAGTGATAAACTCATTTCAATTCACAGCAGACGTCATTTTAATGCCGTATCGGCACCGATACTCGTCACGGTATCTGTACCAATACAAGTAACGATGTCCACTCGAGATAAACTCATTTCAATTCACAGCAGATGTCATTTTAATGCTGTATCGATACCGATACTTGAAACGCTATCAGTACCGATACTAGTAACAGTATCAGTACCAAATGAACGTTCGTTAGTTCAATGCCAACCCTTATACTTCAAGTATATTGGACGTCCACTAGTGATCAACTCATTTCAATTCACAGAAGACGCCATATAAAAGCTGTATCGGTACCGATACAAATAAGGGTATCAGTGTTGTTCATTCGCTGCCAACCCTCTCACTTCAAATATATTGGACGTCCACTAGTGATGAACCCATTTCATTTCAAAGCAGATGCCATTTTTAATGCCATATCGGTACTTGTCATGGTATCGGTATCGTTAATTCGCCGCCAATCCTCTCACTTCAAATATATTGGACGTCCACCAGTGAAAACCTCATTTCAGTTTACAGCAAACATTTTAATGCCGTATCGGCAGGATACCTGTCACGGTATCGGTACCAATACAGATAACTGTTTCAGTTAGAGATGTCCCGATCCCGATCGATCGGTTCCGATCACGTCATTTTCAAAGTATCGGAATCGGCAAAAAAATATCGGCCATGCCTTTTTATATATTAATTAAATCGTTTTCTAATTGTATTTAACGTTACAGACATAATATCTTACACTCATCCAGAGTCTTTAGTTTAGGGTTATCAAATTTATCCCGATAACGGCGGCAATTAACTTATTTAAAAATTTGTCACGTTAAAATATTTAACGCAATTAATGTATGGGCTGCACGACCCTCTCACTCATTGTCGCGCTCAATCTGTACTGACGCCGTTTTACCTAAATAGAGAGATAAAAGGCAGCGCAAAATGAGTAGAGTGAATTTTGGCAGCATTTGGGACCTTTTTTAATTGGCTAAAGCCTTCAATCCCTCTCCCTTTGATTAGAAATATCGTGGGAAGCAATGTGGGGAAGCAAGGTAGCAATTGGATCTTTGTCTTAACACCTTAAGTTATTTCCCAACGCAGAGAAGATATATCAATTGGTAGAACGACGCACAGTCATGGTTCCACTTCCCATCATGCATTTGGGATGGCCACAGTATCATTTACTGAAAGCTCAACAAATACACTAAATGGCAATATTTAGTCACAATATACAAAGTCACAAGTCTTTCTATCCGTGGATCCCTCTTACAGAAAGAATGTTAATAATGTAAATGCCATTTTGAGGATTTATTGTCATAATAAACAAATACAGTACTTATGTACGTATGTTGAATGTATATATTCGTATTATTCATTTTTTTCTTAATGCATTGCCAAAATGTATATGGTCGGAAAAATATATCGGGAATGATTGGAATTGAATCGGGAGCAAAAAAAAAAGCAATCGGATCGGGAAATACCGGGATCGGCTGATACGCAAACTAAAACGATCGGGATCGGATCGGGAGCAAAAAAACATGATCGGAACAACCCTATTGTCAGTATCATTCATTCGCTTCCAACCCCCAGATTTCAAATGGATTGGACGTCCACTAGTGATAAACTCATTTCAATTCACAACAGACGTCATTTTAATACCGTATCGGTACTGATACTTGTCACGGTGTCGGTATAGATACTAATCATGGTATCGGTACTGAATGAACATTTGTTCTTTCGCTGTCAACCCTCCCTCTTCAAATAGATTGGACGTCCATTGTGATAAACTCATTTCAATTCACAGCAGACGTCATTTTAATGCCGTTTCGGTACCGATACTTGAAACGCTATCAGTACCGATAGTAGTAATAGTATCAATACTAAATGAACGTTCGTTCATTTTCTATCAACCCTCCCATTTCAAATAAATTGGACGTCCACCACTAGTGGTAAACTCATTTCAAATCACAGCAGATGTCATTTTAATGCTGTATCGGTACCAATACTAGCATCGGTATTACTACAAATAATTTTCTTTTTTTTAAACTGGGAATCTACATTATTTTTTTCAAAGCAAACATCAATAAATTCCTCCACAACTCATTTTTGGCGTCAACTCCTCAGCATTCCCACGCCGTTTCTCCATAAATTGCTTTCCCTATTTAGTGGTATTATTCTAATCATAGGTCGTACACTGCAGGCTGCTTCACTAAAATGAGAGGGAGGGTGGTGGAAAAGACAGCTCGGGGGGGGAATAGAAGGCTTATTATTGGTCGCTGGGAAGCCTGGAAAGTCTTGCCTTCCAGGAAAAAAAAACCTTGGTGGAAGCGCCCTGTGGCTTTCCGCGCACATGCGCACCCGCTAGCGTGCGACCTATTTTACCCGCGCACCACATTGTATGTGTGTTTTGATTGACAGGTGTCAAGCTACCTTGCACCTGTCTGCGGCGTCGCTAATGGAGGAGCAAATGTGCAGGGGGTGGAGTTGAAAGCCAGAATGGATGGAGTGGTCCTCGGTGACAGGCGCATGTAGGGGGTGGGGGAGGGTTCTGTCGTTAATTGCCCCCTACTCCATAACCCGCTGAGCCGAGGGAGGCCATAACGGGGGGAGGGAGAGGGAGAAGATGGCGCTGTCTGCCATCTGCTCTGATTTCTGACCCCCCACCAACACCGCACACGCACTCCACCCACCTCTCCCTTAATTTTCCTACCTCCCTCCTCCTTTTATTCCACAGTGAAAAGAAATCCCTTTAAGCTTGTACAATGTACACACACGTGACTCCCTAATTGGCGGTGTAATATACAGTAAAGCAAACATAGAAGACATCATCTCAATTAGGTATGCTTGCTGAATTAAAGCTGTACAATATGGGGGAAAAAAAGAAAGTCGTAGCAGTAGAACTGAGTACTCTGTTCCCATTGTGACTAGGCAGATAGCTAGCTCCTTAAAGGAGCCCTTGAAAATTAATGGGAAATTTGGACATACATGGCCATCAATGGCATCTGTGTACACGGGCGTCAATGCAATTTAAATGCCATTGGCAATGAATGGGAAATTTGAACGTACATGGCCGTCAATGGCATCTGTGTACACTGGCGTCAATGCAATTTAAATGCCATTGGCAATGACTGGGAAATTTGGACGTACATGGCCGTCAATGGCATTGACTTACATATCTGTCAATGGAATCGAAGTACACTGGCATCAATAGAATAGACATACATGGCCGTCAAATCCATCCGTGCACATGGGCGTCAATGCAATGTAAATGCCCTTAAAAATGAATGGGAAATTTGGACGTACATGGCCTTCAATGGTATCGACTTACATATGCGTCAATGGAATCCTAATACATTGGCATCAATAGAATTGACATACATGGCTGTCAATGGCATCTGTGTACATGGGTGTCAATGCAATACAAATGTCGTTGAAAATGAATGGGAAATTTGGAAGGACATGACCGCCAATGGCATCGACTTACAGTGCCTTGCAAAAGTATTCGGCCCCCTTGAACCTTGCAACCTTTCGCCACATTTCAGGCTTCAAACATAAAGATATTAAATTTTAATTTTTTGTCAAGAATCAACAACAAGTGGGACACAATCGTGAAGTGGAACAAAATTTATTGGATAATTTAAACTTTTTTAACAAATAAAAAACTGAAAAGTGGGGCGTGCAATATTATTCGGCCCCCTTGCGTTAATACTTTGTAGCGCCACCTTTTGCTCCAATTACAGCTGCAAGTCGCTTGGGGTATGTTTCTATCAGTTTTGCACATCGAGAGACTGACATTCTTGCCCATTCTTCCTTGCAAAACAGCTCGAACTCAGTGAGGTTGGATGGAGAGTGTTTGTGAACAGCAGTCTTCAGCTCTTTCCACAGATTCTCCATTGGATTCAGGTCTGGACTTTGACTTGGCCATTCTAACACCTGGATACGTTTATTTTTGAACCATTCCATTGTAGATTTGGCTTTATGTTTTGGATCACTGTCCTGTTGGAAGATAAATCTCCGTCCCAGTCTCAGGTCTTGTGCAGATACCAACAGGTTTTCTTCCAGAACGTTCCTGTATTTGGCTGCATCCATCTTTCCGTCAATTTTAACCATCTTCCCTGTCCCTGCTGAAGAAAAGCAGGCCCAAACCATGATGCTGCCACCACCATGTTTGACAGTGGGGATGGTGTCTTCAGGGTGGTGAGCTGTGTTGCTTTTACGCCAAACATATCGTTTTGCATTGTGGCCAGAAAGTTCAGTTTTGGTTTCATCTGACCAGAGCACCTTCTTCCACATGTTTGGTGTGTCTCCCAGGTGGCTTGTGGCAAACTTTAAACAAGACTTTTTATGGATAACTTTGAGAAATGGCTTTCTTCTTGCCACTCTTCCATAAAGGCCAGATTTGTGCAGTGTACGACTGATTGTTGTCCTATGGACAGACTCTCCCACCTCAGCTGTAGATCTCTGCAGTTCATCCAGAGTGATCATGGGCCTCTTGGCTGCATCTCTGATCAGTTTTCTCCTTGTTTGAGAAGAAAGTTTGGAAGGACGGCCGGGTCTTGGTAGATTTGCAGTGGTCTGATGCTCCTCCCATTTCAATATGATGGCTTGCACAGTGCTCCTTGAGATGTTTAAAGCTTGGGAAATCTTTTTGTATCCAAATCCGGCTTTAAACTTCTCCACAACAGTATCTCGGACCTGCCTGGTGTGTTCCTTGGTTTTCATAATGCTCTCTGCACTTTAAACAGAACCCTGAGACGATCACAGAGCAGGTGCATTTATACGGAGACTTGATTACACACAGGTGGATTCTATTTATCATCATCGGCCATTTAGGACAACATTGGATCATTCAGAGATCCTCACTGAACTTCTGGAGTGAGTTTGCTGCACTGAAAGTAAAGGGGCCGAATAATATTGCACGCCCCACTTTTCAGTTTTTTATTTGTTAAAAAAGTTTAAATTATCCAATAAATGTTGTTCCACTTCACGATTGTGTCCCACTTGTTGTTGATTCTTGACAAAAAAAATTAAATTTCATATCTTTATGTTTGAAGCCTGACATGTGGCGAAAGGCTGCAAGATTCAAGGGGGCCGAATACTTTTGCAAGGCACTGTACATATGCGTCAATGGAATCCTAATACATTGGCATCAATAGAATTGACATACATGGCTGTCAATGGCATCTGTGTACATGGGCGTCAACGCAATACAAATGTCGTTGAAAATGAATGGGAAATTTGGACGAACATGGCCGCCAATGGCATCGACTTACATATCTGTCAATGGAATCCAAGTACATTGGCATCAATAGAATAGACATACATGGCCGTCAATGGCATATGTGTACATGGGCGTCAATGCAATGTAAATGCCCTTAAAAATAAATGGGAAATTTGGACGTACATGGCCGTCAATGGCATCGACTTACATATGCTTCAATAGAATCCTAATACATTGGCATCAATAGAATTGACATACATGGCTGTCAATGGCATCTGTGTACATGGGCGTCAATGCAATGTAAATGCCCTTGAAAATGGATGGGAAATTTGCACGTATATGGCTGTCAATGGCGTTGACTTACATACGCGTCAATGGAATCCAAGTACATTGACATCAATAAAATCGACATACATGGTTGTCAATTCCATTGATGTGCATCATCCTCATTGGCATCTGTGTACTTGGGCGTCAATGCAATGCAAATGCCATTGGGAATGGGAATGGGAATGGGCTGTCAATGGCTTCCCATTAGAAATAAATGGGACAGTTTTTGGCGAATTCTTGAGTTCTTCCAAATTCTGTATATAACTTTTATGCCCCTCGCCGTCCTGTAGTTTTTGATGTCGAAATTATGTGAATTGGTCAAAAATTGTATAATTACATACATTTTTATTTCCCAAAAAATTGGCGTTTACAGGCGAACGGAAAATTTTTCAGGGTCGTCCCTGCGCCACATGCTATCACATATAAACACCGGAATGCTTAGTACGCCACACTATTTAGTAATACCAACGCTAACACGCTAACGTGTACTCGTGCATTAACCGTTAGCTCACTGTACTAATCGGTCGTGATTTCAAATCACAAGCGCTGGTCAAATGTTCAAAATCTGTCACATTGATGAACTAATTAGATAGGGCTTTGCGAGGAAAAGGCCTATAAAGTAAAAAAAAAATGATAATAATAATTCTATTTTAAAAAAGGACAAGTAGTGTTTCGTTTTCCAAAACGTTACCCTGTGCTACAATTTTTGACCAAATCACATAATTTACACATAAAAAATTCCAGGACGGTAAGGGGTATAAAAGTTGCACAAAGAATCTGGCAAAAACTTACGGTTCCCCCAAAATTGGCCAAAAATTGGCCCATTCTTTCATAATGGGATGCCATTGACAGCCATGTATGTCCAAATTTCCCATTCATTTTAAATGGCAAGAAAACATAGGTCCTTGTGATTTTTACCATATACCATGACCAGTGTTGTTAATCTTACTTTAAAAAAGTAATTAGTAACAGTTACAAATTACTTCTCCCAAAAAGTAATCGAGTTAGTAACTGAGTTACCTCATTGTAAGAGTAATTAGTTACTCAGCAATGTTTTATACGTTCTTACACGATAGATTCCATAACATCTTTTACATCAAATATGCATATATTAACTAATTGAATTGTTGGACTGAACCCGCACCGAACCGTGACCTCCGTACCGAGGCACATACTGAACCGTGACTTGTGTGTATTGTTAGTTTGAGGCTCAGCTCTGGAATATTCATTTTTTATGTTCCTTATCCGATTACTTGATAATTCGAACTAATTAGTTCATCAATTAATCGACTGCTAAAATAATCTATAGCTGCAGCCCTAGTTCAGACTGCAAAACAGCCAACCAGTTTCAATCTGGATTGGCTTCAAATCTGATTTTGTCTGCCATTCTGAACACAGCATTCTGAACACAGCAGGGCCGAGAACCGAAAGTGGTATTTGCCATGTGACAAAATGGATTTTGCCGTGTGCCTTTTTTTTTTTTGCCATGTAGCAAAATGGATTTTGCCATGTGGCATTTTTTTTTACATGTGGCAAAAAGGATTTTGTCATGTGGAATTTCTTTTGCCATGTGGCAAAATGGATTTTGCCATGCGGCATTTTTGTTGCCAAGTGGCAAAATGGATTTTGCCATGTGGCAAAATGGATTTTGCCATGTAGCATTTTTTTGCCATGTAGCTAAATGGATTTTGCCATGTAGCAAAACGGATTTTTCCATGTGGCATTTTTTTCCTATGTGGCAAAATTGATTTTGCCATATGGCATTTTTTTGGCCATGTGGCATTTTTATGCCATGTGGCAAAATGGATTTTGCCATGTAGCATTTTTTTGTCATGTGGCAAAATGGATTTTCCCATGTGGCATTTTTTTGCCATGCGGCAAAATGGATTTTGCCATGTGGCATTTTTTTTCCATGTGGCAAAAAGGATTTTGCCATCTGGCATTTTTTTTGCCATGTGGCAAAACGGATTTTTCCATGTGGCATTTTTTTTTTTTTGCCATGTGGCATTTTTTTGCCATGTGGCAAAATGGATTTTGCCATGGGCATTTTTTTTGCCATGTGGCAAAATGAATTTTGCCATGTGGAATTTTTTTTTTTGCAATGTGGCAAAATGGATTTTGCCATGTGGCATTTTTTTTGCCATGTGGCATTTTTTTTGCCATGTGGGAAATTGGATTTTGCCATGTGACATTTTTTTTTGCCATGTAGCTAAATGGATTTTGACATGTGGCATTTTATTTGCCATGTGGCAAAATGGATTTTGACATGTGGCATTTTTTTGACATGTGGCATTTTTTTGCCATGTGGCAAAATGGATTTTGACATGTGACATTTTTATTTGGTATGTGGCAAAATTGATTTTGGTTTATCGCATTTTTTTGGGGGGGGGGGGGGGGGTGTGGCATTTTTGGAAGTATATGGCAGTTTTGAAGGCCATGCACGTCCATGCCAATGACGACTATCTACGTCCAAATTTTCCATTCATTTTAAATGGCAGAAAAACATGTATGGCTGTGATTTTTGACCATACACTTAGCATTACAGTGCATTGACATTCAACTGGCAACCAAGTCAGGCTATGCTATTGACGGCTATGCACGTCCAAATTTTCCAAAATCCCTTTTGCCACATGGCAAAAAATGTCACGTCAAAATATGTGGCAAAAAAAAATGCCACATGGCAAAATCAATTTTTCCACATGGCAAAAAAAATGCCACATGGGAAAAAAATGCCACATGGCAAAATCCATTTTGCCACATGGCAAAAGCACGCCACGTGGCAAAATCTATTTTGCCACATGGCAAAAAAAAAATACACATGGCAAAATCCATTTTGCCACATGGCAAATACCACTTTTGGTTCTTGCTGTCTCTACAAGTGAAGCCCTCTCTAAATGCGAATTCTGACAGCAAAGTCAGATTTTATCTTCGCTGACAGCTTGCATGCTTCTCCCGTAATGACCTCGCTGATCTTTCGACCCTCTGGCCCAAAAGGCCCTCCTATGTCACGGCGGGAGGGGGCTGCCCCCAGGGTATTGTGCACCCGTGAACATTTGGATGGAAACCGCTAGCGCAGCATTGGCACGGCTGAAGGTGTTTTCGCGCGACCTCGGTTAGCCCTTCAACGATGCACCTCCAGCTCTCCAAAATGGGAATTACCGACAGTCCATCAGCACTGTGGCGTTAATGGGCCGGTCCAAGGCCCTTCAGGGGATCGTTGTATAATTACAAACCGCTCCCCCTCAGGGCTGACCCTCGCATCCGCGCATGTTTCCACTTGAAATAATCCACGATCATCCCTCCTGAAGCCTCGTGTCCGACCATCACATGGATACCTCGGCACAATGTGCGCGAAAGCAGCTGTACGCTCCCCGGGGACGCTCGCTTTGGAAAGGTCTGAGGGCCACTACGGGCCAAACGCAACCCCTGAGGTGACAATAATAATCAAGGGACGGCGAATGAGTGGTGGTACACAAGCGTCATGATTGCGACGCAATTCAATTCCCACAGGGGTCCTACATATGAGAATATAGGCCAACCATATGGATTTGTTGAGATGATGAAAGGCACTATATGATGTGGATCCCCGAAGCAAAACAATGCTTTGTTTGGCTGCAATTTACCGCAGAAAGGGCAGCGAGTTCACGGGCCATTTCGCCAAGGCGAGGGTAATGAGCAATTGCTGTACGTGCACACTGTTACAGTGCCTTGCAAAAGTATTCGGCCCCCTTGAATCTTGCAACCTTTCGCCACATTTCAGGCTTCAAACATAAAGATATGAAATTTAATTTTTTTGTCAAGAATCAACAACAAGTGGGACACAATCGTGAAGTGGAACAACATTTATTGGATAATTTAAACTTTTTTAACAAATAAAAAACTGAAAAGTGGGGCGTGCAATATTATTCGGCCCCTTTACTTTCAGTGCAGCAAACTCACTCCAGAAGTTCAGTGAGGATCTCTGAATGATCCAATGTTGTCCTAAATGACCGATGATGATAAATAGAATCCACCTGTGTGTAATCAAGTCTCCGTATAAATGCACCTGCTCTGTGATAGTCTCAGGGTTCTGTTTAAAGTGCAGAGAGCATTATGAAAACCAAGGAACACACCAGGCAGGTCCGAGATACTGTTGTGGAGAAGTTTAAAGCCGGATTTGGATACAAAAAGATTTCCCAAGCTTTAAACATCTCAAGGAGCACAGTGCAAGCCATTATATTGAAATGGAAGGAGCATCAGACCACTGCAAATCTACCAAGACCCGGCCGTCCTTCCAAATTTTCTTCTCAAACAAGGAGAAAACTGATCAGAGATGCAGCCAAGAGGCCCATGATCACTCTGGATGAACTGCAGAGATCTACAGCTGAGGTGGGAGAGTCTGTCCATAGGACAACAATCAGTCGTACACTGCACAAATCTGGCCTTTATGGAAGAGTGGCAAGAAGAAAGCCATTTCTCAAAGATATCCATAAAAAGTCTCGTTTAAAGTTTGCCACAAGCCACCTGGGAGACACACCAAACATGTGGAAGAAGGTGCTCTGGTCAGATGAAACCAAAATTGAACTTTTTGGCCACAATGCAAAACGATATGTTTGGCGTAAAAGCAACACAGCTCATCACCCTGAACACACCATCCCCACTGTCAAACATGGTGGTGGCAGCATCATGGTTTGGGCCTGCTTTTCTCCAGCAGGGACAGGGAAGATGGTTAAAATTGACGGGAAGATGGATGCAGTCAAATACAGGAACATTCTGGAAGAAAACCTGTTGGTATCTGCACAAGACCTGAGACTGGGACAGAGATTTATCTTCCAACAGGACAATGATCCAAAACATAAAGCCAAATCTACAATGGAATGGTTCAAAAATAAACGTATCCAGGTGTTAGAATGGCCAAGTCAAAGTCCAGACCTGAATCCAATCGAGAATCTGTGGAAAGAGCTGAAGACTGCTGTTCACGAACACTCTCCATCCAACCTCACTGAGCTCGAGCTGTTTTGCAAGGAAGAATGGGCAAGAATGTCAGTCTCTCGATGTGCAAAACTGATAGAAACATACCCCAAGCGACTTGCAGCTGTAATTGGAGCAAAAGGTGGCGCTACAAAGTATTAACGCAAGGGGGCCGAATAATATTGCACGCCCCACTTTTCAGTTTTTTATTTGTTAAAAAAGTTTAAATTATCCAATAAATTTTGTTCCACTTCACGATTGTGTCCCACTTGTTGTTGATTCTTGACAAAAAATTAAAATTTTATATCTTTATGTTTGAAGCCTGAAATGTGGCGAAAGGTTGCAAGGTTCAAGGGGGCCGAATACTTTTGCAAGGTACTGTACATACGCTCCTATACTGGACTGTATTATTGGAATGTTGATCACATGCACGTGAGTTGCTTTTTTTACTGCGCCAAAGCTTGAAACGAGATTTCACAAGGAATTTTCGAAAAAATGTCACCCCCTAAACTAAACGTATAGACTTGTGTGCATTCTAGAGGTGTAACGGTACACACAAGTCACACTTCGGTACGTACATCTGGAAAAACAGGAAAACAAAAAAATGTTTTTTTTATTGGCTAAAACTAAAAACCAGCTCTTATTAAAGTGTTAAATACACATAAGAAAACATTCAACTTTGTGTTTTTTGTTATAGCATTCTTTCATTCACAGTGTATGTGCAAAAATGGACAGCACATCCTTTTTTCCAGCAGGGCCGAGAACCAAAAGTGGTATTTGCCATGTGGCAAAATGGATTTTGCCAATTTTTTCCCATGTGGCAAAATGGATTTTGCCATGTGGCAGTTTTTTCCATGTGGCATTTTTTTGCCATGTGGCAAAATGGCTTTCGCCATGTGGCCTTTTTTTTAACATGTGGCAAAATGGATTTTGCCCATTCGGCATTTTTTTCCCATGTGGCAAAATTGATTTTGCCATGTTTTGCCATGTGGCAAAATGGATTTTGCCATGTGGCAGGTTTTTGCCATGTGGCATTTTTTTGCCATGTGGCAAAATGGATTTTGCCAATTTTTTCCCATGTGGCAAAATGGATTTTGCCATGTGGCAGTTTTTTCCATGTGGCATTTTTTTGCCATGTGGCAGAATGGATTTTGCCATGTGGCCTTTTTTTTAACATGTGGCAAAATGGATTTTGCCATTCGGCATTTTTTTGCCATGTGGCAAAATGGATTTTGCCATTTTTTGCCATGTAGCAAAATGGATTTTGCCATGTGGCAGGTTTTTGCCATGTGGCAAAATGGATTTTGCTATGTGGCCTTTTTTTTTGCCATGTGGCAAAATGAATTTTGCTATTTCTTTACATGTGGCAAAATGGATTTTGCCATTCAGCATTTTTTGCCATGTGGCAAAATGGATTTTGTCATGTGGCAGTTTTTGCCATGTGGCAGCTTTTTTGCCATGTTGCAAAATTGATTTTGCCACGTGGCATTTTTTTGCCATATGGCAAAATGGATTTTGCCATGTGGCATTTTTTCTTTGCCATGTTGCAATTTTTGCCATGTGACATTTTTTTTGCTATGTGGCAAAATGGATTTTGCCATGTGCCTTTTTGCCATGTTGCAAAATATATTTTGCCACGTGGCATTTTTTTGCCATGTGGCATTTTATCTTTGCCATGTGGCAGTTTTTGCCATGTGGCAAATTTGATTTTGCCATGTGGCATTTTTTTTTGCCATGTGGCATTTTTATTGCCATGAAAATCAATTTTGTCACATGGCAAAAAAAAGGCCACTTGGCAAAATCAATTTTGTCACATGGCATAAAAATACCACATGGCAAAATCAATGTTGCCACATGGCTAAAAAAATGCCACATGGCAAAAACGATTTTGCCACATGACAAAAAAATGCCACATGGTGAAATCCATTTTGCCACATGGCATAAAAAATGCCACATGGCGAAATCCATTTTGCCACATGGCAAAAAAAATGCCACATGGCAAAACCCATCTTGCCACATTGCATAAAATGCCACATGGCAAAATCCATTTTGCACCATGGCAAAAAAAATGCCACATTTTGGCATTTTGGCAAAAAAAATGCCACATGGCAAATACCACTTTTGGTTCTCGCTGTCACTCCTTCTTTGTTTGGATCGACTGAGGTAACCATTAAAGTCAGGTAGCAGTCGCCAATGTTGCGCATGAACGCATTCATATTTTGGGCGAACGTGAACTAAACACATCATATTTTTGTATCATTAACATTACTGTGAACGCGCTCATTCTAGCGGTTGTGAGAGGCATTCATAACCATGTCCCTTGTCAAGTACTAGTGTTGTGCAGCAAAGAACATACATGACAACTGCGGTAGCCCACATGTGATGTCAACTCTTTTTTTTTTTATGCACCGTTAACTCCCGTGAACCTAGGGTGATCATGTGACATCTCACATCATAATAATTAAACAAGTTGCATCATAAACATACTTCAACATGAATACAGCATAAATAATTGCTTTCCTTTGTGTGCGCTAAGTACATAATTCTTTTATTTATAAAAAAAATTCAGTGTTTACTTTGGAGTCGTTGCATTCGTGGCCATTTGTAACATTACGCGCATGTGCAGAGGCTGTAGTTTCTGACGGGGTAAAAAAAAAAAAACTGACAGTACAAAACACTGGCCCAGTACCAATATTTAAGTGAGTTTTCAGAACAGGTCAGGACAAAAGAACTACAAAAGTGTTTTTTGAACCATGAATTTTTGTTCAAAATTTTGAATTAAATTTCGGGTGGTTTTAGTTAAAGCAGAGACTGTTTTTTCATCTGTGTGATTTTGACAAAGATTTAATGGTGATTTTATGCAGAAATGTGAGAAATTCCAAAAAGTTCTGATAACTTTTCATACCACTGTATCTAGCGCCTATCAGCCGCACACGCACATCAGCGATTATAAAGCAAAGCCCGACAAGTGGGGAGCTTATCGGGCTGCGGGGAGGGCCTGGCACTCATCCCCACGCCCCAACCCTCTCTGCTTAGCACCCGGCGGGGGGTCAACGCACACACGCACGCACGCATAGGGATTCCACCCCCTGCTGAAAAAAACGCAGCTTCTGTATTGTGCTGCCGTGTTACTCTTCTTTTCGCAGCCAAAGAAATTGAGCCGTGAAGACGTCTTGAAAGGATGTTGTTGTTGTTTTTACGCATAGGAAGTAGAAAGACACGTGTTCATGTTTAAATATAAGCATGGTTTGAAGTCAATGATTAAAATGCAAATGGAGTAACTCAGAGGGTGGGCAAAGTTTTATGGTAATTTCTCTTAAACAGATAGATTTCTATGTTTCTATTTTTATTGTGTTTTATTATTCATAATGAACGATCATATCAATTTTGAAAAATGTATTGCCAAAATAAAATTTGGGGGGAGTTGTAATGTCCTTATGAATAGTATTCTTGGACCGGCGCGGACCACGGGCTACACCTTGCGCACACTTGGGATAACCCGATAAGGATTGTAAGTGAACGTTCAGGTACTTTTTAATGGTATTTGTAGCGAATTTTTGGCATTGAAAGTGACATTTTGAATCCCTCTTGGCTATATTGTCTGTGAGCAACAATGTTTGTGCTGAGTTAGCCGTCCCCACTGATGCTTTTGCTATTGTTGTGTGATCTTTAGAGGTTTGTTCTCTCCACCTGCCGGTGTTAAACACACACAGAGGGCCATGGGACCTCCACAGCTGGCCGACGGGCACGTGTCCTAACCTCGGTGACTGAGACGGCAAGGGTCACAGGTTGCCTTCCGACAGATGTGTGTTTGTATGGTCGCGTGGGGGCGGAACGGAGCCTTTTTTTCTTGCAGGGGAATCACGTGGCCCCTAATGTGACGACGAACACGAGCAAAGAAGAAGGGAGGGGCGCCAGGGCCCAGGCGTGTGCCGGGGTCATGCGGGTTAGAGGTCGAGGCAACGGACAAAAGAGCCGACTGCTGCGCTCCTTTTGCCTCTTCGCGAGCGTTTTATTACGCGGCGAGCTGGCATTTACAGAGGAGAGCGACTGCTGCTAATTAAAAAAGCTGGAAAAGGTTACAGTTGATTATGTGCGCTGATTGAAAAGCTGGAGCACTGCAACAAAAAAAACATAAAATTGGAGCGACAGCGAGAACGTAAAGTATTAGGTATGTGGCAAAATCGATTTCGCCATGTGGCATTTTTTTCGTATGTGGCAAAATGAATTTTGCCATGTGGTATTTTTTTGCTGCGTGGCAAAATGGATTTGTAAAGTGTATGGTCAAAAATCACAACCACATGCTTTTCTGCCACTCATAACGAATGGAAAATTTGGACGTTCATAGCCGTCAATGGAATAGCCTGACTTGGGTGCCAGTTGAATGTCAATGTAATGTAATGGTAAGCGTATGGTCAAAAATCACAGCCACACGTTTTTCTGCCATTTAAAATGAATGTAAAATTTGGACGTGCATGGCCTGCAAAAATGCCACATACCAAATAAAAATGCCACATACCAAAATCCATTTTGCCACATACCCCAAAAAATGTCACATGGTAATGGTAAGGCAAAATCCATTTTGCAACATACCAAAAAATGCCATATGGCAAAATCCATTTTGCAACATACCAAAAAAATGCTACAGGACAAAATCCATTTTGCAACATGCCAAAAAATGCCACATGGCAAAATCCAAAATGCCAAATGACTAAAAAAAATGCCACATGGCAAAAATGCCACATGCCAAAATCCATTCTGTACCATACCAAAAAAATGGCACATGGCAAAATCCATTTTGCCACATACCAAAAGAAAAAGCCACATACCAAAATCCATTTTGCCACATGCCAAAAACCATTTTGCCACATCCCCCAAAAAACGCCAAATGGATACATGACAAAAAATGCCACGTGGCAAAATCCATTTTGCCACATGCCAAAAAAATGCCACACGTCAAAAACCCTTTTGCCACATCACAAAAAAAGGCACATGGCAAAATCCATTTAGCCACATGAAAAAAAATGCCACATGGCAAAATCTATTTTGCCACATGCCAAAAAAATGCCACATGCCAAAATCCATTCTGCCACATACCAAAAAATGGCACATAGCAAAATCAATTTTGCCACATACCAAGAGAAAATGCCACATGGCAAAAACAATTTTGCCACATGCCAAAAAAATGCCACATGCCAAAAAAACTTTTTGCCACATCCCAAAAAAAACACCACAAGGCAAAATCCATTTCGACACATGACAAAAAATGCCACATGGCAAAATACATTTTGCCATATGGCAAAAATGAAAAAAAATGCCACATAGAAAAATCCATTTGGCCACATGGCTAAAAAATGCCACATAGAAAAATCCATTTGGCCACATGGCTAAAAAATGCCACATGGCAAAATCTATTTTGCCACATGGCAAAAAAATGCCACATGCCAAAATCCATTTTGCCACATGGCTAAAAAATGCCACATGGCAAAATCCATTTTGCCACATGCCAAAAAAAAGCCACATCCCAAAATCCATTTTGCCACATGGCCAAAAAAATGCCACATGCCAAAATCAAATTTTCCACATACCAAATGCCATTTTTTCTTCTCGGCCCTGCTGTAAAATTGTATAACTAAATGTGCCATTGAACAAGATGACTCAATTCTTCTCAGTTCATGAATGTGGGAATAAATCTAGTTGTTCTTAGCAAAAGACGTAAAACATGAACTGAAGTAGTTCTACTATGTATCTTTCCCATGATTCTGCTTACCTGTATTTTTCGGAATATAAGTCGCACCTGAGTATAAGTCACACAAGCCAAAAAATGCGTAATGAATTTGCATCGGAGTATAAATCGCATTTTTGGGGGAAATTTGATCAAATCCAACACCAAGAACAGACACGTCATCTTGAACGGCAATTTACAATAAAAATAGAAAACAGAACAACAGTACGGTAAGCTAACATTACATGATATTCCACGACTTGCAGCTTGTCATCTCCAAAATATGATTTTCTTTTCGGTGCCATTTTGTTCAGCCCTTCTCAGTCGCTTTTATAAGTGACCGCCGATGCTGAAATACAAACCTTGAGCACCCTCTTGCGGTGTAGTGTCAAAATTACACGTGAAATGATATCAAAATGTGTTAACAATTTCATTCATAAGTCACTCCAGAGCAGAGGTGGGTCATAATGCGTTACATTTACTCCGTCAATCCCACTTTAGAAGCTACTGACCAGTCTACATAACAGACACGACCAGTAAAATCCAATAGCTGGTCTCCCACCCTACAAGCCGCTTCTTTCTGGGAACCCCAAATACGGTAATCCTCATACATAGTACGCACGAGTAAAGTGAGGGATGGCGTGAAGATAGGAGTTCCACGGAAAATGCCTCGTTTGCCAGCTGGGAAAGGCATGAGATCATCGCCCCGTGCTACTCTGCGCCATTATCCCTCCCTAAACCCTGAAACTCCTCCCGTCTCTGCCTCCTATTATCCCCCCTCTTCCCAACCCGCCACACACTGTCACACACTCATCCCACTGTTCTGTTTATTGATGACTCAAGCTTGCCGTTTTCTTTCCGGATACACCGAATCGCTCCGGCACCTCGGGGCCTAATGGACTGATTTGGACTGTTTACAGCTGTGCTCTTTTCTACAATGACTCACAAAGGAACAAAGGGGCCTCTGTGTATGTGTGTGTGAGTGTTAGGGAGCTTCTTCGGTTCTTGTCAACAGGACCTACCGGGGTGTGCTAGACTTTTTCTTCGAAAGTTCTCCACGTCTTTCCTTTTTTTTCCACCCTTGCATTTAGTGTGTGGCAACTTTAAGGAGTCCCGGCTGGCTCGCCACTCCAGTCAGAGATCCAGGGTTGAAAAATTCCTGGATTAAGACAAAGAAAAACCAAAGAATGTCAAAAACTAATCTAAGAAACTAAAATATTGTTGATTTAAAACCATATAATCCTCAAT
This sequence comes from Corythoichthys intestinalis, assembly GCF_030265065.1. NCBI lineage: Eukaryota > Metazoa > Chordata > Actinopteri > Syngnathiformes > Syngnathidae > Corythoichthys > Corythoichthys intestinalis. The sequence goes on from NC_080407.1 coordinate 17,769,618, forward strand.
CTGAACACTTCTGATCTAAACAAACACTGTCATGCTGGCGCCGATGCTAGCGCTAACACCATGAGACGTGGCAGGTCTGCAGTTTGACAGAAATGCTTTTTACTTTTTAACAAGCTACATAATATATCTGTATGAAGCACATTATATTAAGCCTAGTCCTTATATATAGTTGATTTAACTCCAAAAAGCACCTCAACCTGGAATGTTTTGTTTAAAAAAACAATTATCCTAAACTGTAACGCTAGCCGTAATGCTAGCACGAACACACTTCAATATCGTTGATGCAAGCCCAAAACACACCATAACTTGGAAGATCTTGATTAAAATAAAAATATCCTTAACGTTAACGCTAGCACAGATGCTAGCGCTAACACCACAAGACAATGGCAGGTCTGCAGTTTCACAAAAATGCTGTTTAAATTTTACCAAGCTAAATATCTGAACAAAATATGTTAACCCTAGTCCTTAAATATACTTGATTTAACCCCAAAAAGCACCTCAACTTGGAATCTTTTGATTAAAATAAAAACACAAATCGCGTAAACTGTAACGTTAGCAGTTATGCTCGCACTACCAACTTCAATATCGTTGATGCAACTCCAAAAAGCACCTTAACCTGGAAGATCTTGATCAAAATAATAAGATTCTAAACTGTAATGCTAGCAGATGCTAGCGCTAACACCATGAGACGTAGCGGGACCGCAGTTTGACGGAGATGCTTTTTAAATTTTAGCAAGCTTTATAACATATCTATTTAAAACATGTTATATTAAGCCTAGTCCTAAAATATAGTTGATTCAAACCCCACAAAAAACACCTTAACCTGGAATCTCTTGAATAAAATAAAAACAAATTTATTGTAAACTATAACGGTAGCAGTTATGCTAGCACAAACATCTTAAATATTGTTTATGTAACCCCAAAACACACCTTAACCTGGAAGATTCTGATTTAAATAATAATATCCGAAACTGCAACGCTAGCACTGATGCTAGCGCTAACACCATAAGGCGTGGCGGGTCTGCAGTTTTACAGAAATGCTGTTTAAATTTTGCCAAGCTACACATCTGTATAAAATATGTTAAGCCTAGTCCTTAAATATAGTTAATTTAACCCCCAATAAACAACTCAACCTGGAATCTCTTGTTTAAAATAAAAACAAAATTATCCTATACTTTAACGCTAACAGTTATGCTAGCGCTAACAACTTAAATATTGTTGATGCAACCCCAAAACACACCATAACCTGGAAGATCTTGATGAAAATAAAACATACTAAACTGTAACACTAGCAGAGATGCTAGCGCTAACACCATGAGGCGTGGCGGGGCTGCAGTTTTACAGAAATGCTGTTCACATTTTAGCAAGCTACATAACATATCTGCAAAAAATAGTTTAAGCCTCGTCCTTAAATATAGTTGATTTAAACCCTCCAAAAAACACCTCAACCTGGAATCTCTTGATTAAAATAAAAACAAAATTAACGTAAACTGTAACGCAAGGGGTTATGCTAGCGCTAACAACTTAAATATTGTTGATGCAACCCCAAAACACACCTTAACCTGGAAGATCTTGATCAAAATAAAAATATCCGAGACTGTCATGCTTGCACAGATGCTACCGCTAACACCATGAGACGTAGCGGGTCTGCAGTTTTACAGAAATGCTGTTTAAAATTTACCAAGCTACACATTTGTATAAAATATGTTAACCCTAGTCGTTAAATATAGTTTATTCAACCCCAAAAACGACTTCAAACTAGAAGCTTTGGTTTAAAATAAAAACAAAATTATCCTATACTTTAACGCTAGCAGTCATGCAAGCACGAACAACTTCAATATTGTTGATGCAACCCCAAAACACACCATAACCTGAAAGATCTTAATTAAAAATAAAAAGATCCTAAACTGTAATGCTAGCACAGATGCTAGCGCTAACACCATGAGACGTAGCAGGACTGCAGTTTGACGGAGATGCTTTTTAAACAAGCTTGATAACATATCTCTATAAAACATGTTATATTAAGGCTAGTCCTTGATTCAAAAAAAAAAACACCTCAACCTGGAATCTCTTGAATAAAATAAAAACAAATTTATTGTAAACTATAATGCTAGCAGTCATGCTAGCACTAACAAGTTAAATACTGTTGATGTAACCCCAAAACACACCTAAACCTGGAAGATCTTGATTAGGATAAAAATATTCTAAACTGTAACACTAGCAGAGATGCTAGCGCTAACACCATGAGGCGTGGCGGCTCTGCAGTTTTACAGAAATGCTGTTTACATTTTAACAAGCTACATAACATATCTGCATAAAATAGTTTAAGCCTAGTCCTTAAATATAGTTGATTTAACCCCCCCCCAAAAAAACACCTCAACCTGGAATCTCTTGATTAAAATAAAAACAAAATTATCGTAAACTGTAACGCTAGGAGTCATGCTCGCACAAACAACTTAAATATTGTTGATGCAACCCCAGATCTTGATTAAAATAAAAATATCCTAAACTGTAATGCTAACACATATGCTAGCATTAACAGCACGAGACATGGCGGGTCTGCAGTTTCACAAAAATGCTGTTTAATTTTTAACAAGGTACACAACATATCTGTAGTTGATTTAACCCCCCCCCAAAAAAACTCAACCCGGAAGTTCTTGATTAAAATAAAAACTAAATTATCCTTAACTGGAACACTCGCAGTTATGCTAGCAGTATCAACTTCAACTTAACAAGCTACATAACATAGCTGTATAAAACATGTTATTTTAAGCCTAGTCCTGATTGAACCCCCCAAAAAAACACCTAAACCTGGAATCTCATGATTAAAATTAAATCACGATTATCCTATACTGTAACACTAACGGTTATGCTAGCACTAACAACTTAAATATTGTGAATGCAACCCCAAAACACACCATAACCTGGAAGATCTTGATTAAAATAAAAAGATACTAAACTGTAATGTTCACACAGATGCTAGCACTAACACCATGAGATTTGGCGGGTTTTCAGTTTTACAGAAATTCTGTTTAAATTTTACCAAGCTACACATCTGTATAAAATATGTTAACCCAAGTCCTTTAATATACTTGATTTAACCACAAAACTCACCTCAACCTGGAAATTATTAAAATCTTTAGAAAAATTATCGTAAACTGTAACGCTAGCAGTTATGTTAGCACTACCAACTTCAATATTGTGAATGCAACCCCAAAACACACCATAACCTGGAAGATCTTGATTAAAATAAAAAGATCCTAAACTATAATGCTAACACAGATGCTAGCACTAACACCCTAAGAAGTAGCGAGACAGCAGTTTGACAGAAATGCTGTTTAAATTTCAACAACTTAGATATCTGAATAAAATATGCAAAACCTAGTCTGTAAATACACTTGATTTAACCCCCCAAAAACACCTCAACCTAGAAGTTCTTGATTAAAAAAAAAAACACAATTATCCAAAACTGTAACGCAAACACTTATGCTAGCACTACCAACTTCAATATCGTTGATCCAACTCCAAAAAGCACCTCAACCTGAAACATTTTAATTAAAATAAAAACAAAAATGTCCTAAACTGTAATGTAGACTTGTCCGATAATGACTTTATTGGGGTTCATCCGATATCCCAATATTGTCAAATTCCAAAAATTCGATCCCGATATATGCATTCCTGTACCCAGCGTATTATAACTAAGCATCTTATTTTGGAGACATCTAATGGTCAAAAAGCATAACTGCTGTGCTAAACAGTGACCAGCCCTTGTACAAAGGCTTCTCCATTCACTATGAAAGCAAAATGCATATGTTTATATAAGTATAATCCAATATCATTTTAAAATGCTTTTATCAACTCAACTGTAATGCAAGCACATAACAAAACAACATAAAGTTCACAATGAAATGAAGTGCCATGTACTGTATGTAGCTAACACATGTTAGCATTCCCCAGAAAACAATCACAGGAAATCTTCCAAAGATACAAAATGACACTGAAATAGTTACTTTTCGCACTATAAGGTGCACCTGACTATAAGCCGCCACCCATCAAATGTGACACGAAAACGGCATTTGTTCATAGATAAGCCGCACTGGACTATAAGCCGCAGCTGGCCTCACTGTATTATGGGATATTTACACGCCAAAGATATTAACCAATAACACTTAATTAGACAGCGGCATTATACGACGGTCGTAAGACCAAATGAACCCCCATGAAGCTTTGAACCAATTGGCTGCAAAGCTTTATTGCTTCAAGAAGCTTAATTTGGCCATCACTGCTCCCTTGAGGGAGACAGTGAACCTCTGCTGCCACCTGCTGTCAATACTGTTGTTGTCGTCCAACATGCCTCCTAGCATGCATTGCAGCACAACATATGTAAATAATAATCAAAATTCATGTTCTGTGCTAATTATTACTTCAGTTACTGTTCTTGTTGTTTCATTAATTGCTACTTATGGTATTTGGTAACACTTTATTTGAGAGGGGCATCATAAGACTGTCATAAGACCAAATGAACCACCATGAAGCATTGAACCAAATGGCTGCAAAGTTGCATTGCTTCAAGAAGCTTCATTTGGCCATCACTGCTTCCTTGGGGGAGACGGTTAACCTCTTCTGTCAACACTGTTGTCATTCAACATGCCCCCTAGCATGCATTGTAACGCTACAAATGTAAATCACAATCGAAATTCATGCTCTGTGCTAATTATTTCTTCAGTTACTGTTCTAGTTGTTTCATTAATGCTAGTTATGGTATTTGGTAGCACGTTATCCGACAGTGGCGCCATAAGACTGTCATAAGGCAATCATAACTCTGACATGACACTGTCATGAGCATTAATGAATGCTCATAACGCATGTCATTTAATGTTATTCGGCAAATTATCTCTTTGGAATGGATGGATGTAAAAGATCTGAGCTGGATAAATGGAGGAACATAATTTGCCTGATGACACTTAATGGTATCTGTCATAAGCAGTATTCAGTATCAGTAATGCCCATGTTTGTGTCATATCATAGCTATGACGGTGTTATGACAGTCTTATGATGCCCCTGTCAAATAAAGTGTTACCAAATACCATAACAAGCAATTAATGAAACAACTGGAACAGTAACTGAATAAATAGGTAGCACAGAAATATGAATTTTGATTGTTTCCAGCTTTCAAAATGGAGTCAGTACAAGGGGTTAAGACTAAGGCAGGGGTTCCCAAACCTTTCCATATCGGGCCGTTGTGGGTGCTGGATTTCTTTCCAACAAAACAGGAAGACATATGTGTACCAATCTGGTGTTTTACAAGTGTAATCAGTTGATTGAAGTCAGGTGCTGCTTGTTTTAGCAGAAACCTCATTGATTAAACGGTCTGTGATCGATCAGTAGGAACAAAAACCAGGACCCACAGGGGTCCTTGAGGACCGGTTTGGGAACCACTGGACTAAGGTGAACGCGCGGAGTTTGGCCTTTTGGCCAGGTTGTCGAAGTTTCGTCGGCCCGGGTCTTTGGATTTAGGGCAGGGTTCACCAAATCTGGACCTCGATGCCATCTATCCTGTCGTGTTTTCTACGTCTCTCTCCCCTAACACACCTGAATCAAATGATTAGGTGATCAGCAACCTCTCCAGAAGCCTGATAATGATCCTGATTATTCAATTCAGGTGTGTTGGAGGAGGGAGACATGGAAAACACGACAGGAAAAGTGGCTCCGACGTCCGGATTTAGTGAACCCTGGTTTAGGGTTTAGGGTTAGGGCTCCAATGTGATTCTGGCGGTTCGGCTGGCTTGATTACGGCAATTTGGCTGACAGGTCAGAGTCCTTCAGCTTATAACAGATGTTAGATCAAGATCAATTATGACGGTCTTATGACAGTCTTATGATTCCACTGTCAAATAAAGTGTTACCAAATACCATAACAAGCAATTATTGAAACAACTCAAACAATAACTGAATAAATAGTTCGCACAGAACATGTATTTTGATTGTTATTAACATCTGTAGTGCTGCAATGCATGCTAGGAGGCATGTGTTACCTATTAACCCAAGTCCAAAAATTACGTTAAGTACTGAGCACAAGAGAATTGTAGCCCTCCCCCTTTTATCTCTTTCACCCTTGAACCTTTCACCCTGTCGCCTTACGTTCCTCCTGTCAGTAGTGCGTCTTTCCATGCATACCTGAGAGTATGAGTGCCTCCTCAGTATGTTTGACATCAAATTTCCACTCGGCGTGGTTCTAAAAGGCCTGTTTGTTTAGTGCAAAGCCCGGACGCGAGCCCCACTCGCCGATTAACTCGCCCGGGGAACAACACCCTGTTGGAATGTCTGGAATTCTCCACAACAAGGATTAGCTCATCCCTGTCTGTTGTCTCTGGCTTGTGTTTTTGTCATTCTTTCCCCCCGCGTGGGCTTAGAGATAGACCAACTGACGGACACACGCACAAAAGCCCCACCTGAAGGCCCCAGATACCAGGCCCGTTCCAAAGAACATTACTAGCGCATTGTCTCGCTAACCTGCCTTGATCTAGAAGCTATTTCGAACATCAGCAACATCAGAGGGAGATGAGAACAAAAGTCATGAATTCACTTTCGAGAGATTAAAGAGCCTTTTAATGGCAATGCAGTCTCAAACAAAGCACAATGGGTACGATTTACATTGAAATACCCCATTCGGGGACTCAAAGGTGCACTCTTGCCGCACCAAAAAGGCCAAAAACCTTAAAAACGCTATACTTGACATAGATTACATCTATATATAAAGATTTCTTACAGTTTGATTAACTTTAACAATAGAAAACACAAAAAGGAGGACACTTCTAAGCAGCTACCTATTCGAATTTTGCAGGTCAGCAACTTCACACAGTTTAATGTTATGCTAACTCTGATGCAGGTCAGACTTTCAGTAGCAAAATTAGTGGTGTGTTCCCCATATTCACAACATTGATGTTTTTTTTTACATTTCTTACAGCGGCTGCTGCTGGCTGAATAAAAAATTTTAATATCTACAATATACACCCTTGTCAGGAAGTCAATTTAAAATTAATTAATATTAATTTATAATTAATTAATAAAGTCAAATTAAACAACATACAGTATATTGATTTTTGATCAATTCTTGTTGATTTTGGGGCGTTTACTGATCAGGAGGTGACCGGGACATGTCCTCAAATGAATGTGAAGTGACTCAAAATCAACAGGAAGTGACTAGTAAATGCCCTAAAATGAACATGATGTGAGCAATAAATGCCCCCAAAACCTGGAAGACTGGCTGCCAATGCTCTGTTTCATTGACATTGAAGGCGCTAGACGTCTAATCAATCTTTGACCTTCCCAGTCAAAATGAATTGGACGTCGTGCGCCGTCAATGGCAACTAAAAAGGCATTATTCGAGTGAAAGATTTTGGTGGCAACCTTTTTCATACAGTACAACCTTTTTCAAACTACCGTAATTTTCGGGCTGATGGTTCAGTGGGGCTTTTTTGTTGATTTATTTGGGGAAATATTTAACACATGCCTCCTAGCATGCATTGCAGCGCTACAAATGTAAATAACAATCAAAATTCAGGTTCTATGCTAATTGTTTCTCCAGTTACTGTTCCAGTTGTTTCATTAATTGCTAGTTACGGTATTTGGTAACACTATATTTGACAGCGGCGTCATAAGATAGTCATAAGACGGTCATAATTGTGACATGACACCATCATGTGCATGACTGAATGCTTATGACCGATGTCATTCAGCGTCATCCGGCAAATTATGTCACTAACTCCATTTATGTTCAGCTTGGATCTTACATCCATTCAAAAGTGAGATAATTTCCCAAATGACACTAAATGACATGTGTTATAAGCATTCAATAATGCTCATAACAGTGTCATGTCATAATGAATGAATGAATGAATGAATGTTTTTTATTTGGACATGAGAAAAAAAAATCTGACAAACCAATTATGATACTTGAGACAGCAACAATATTTAACACAATAATAATAATAACAATAATATTAGAATTTATTCATTGTGTCCAAAAAGGAGTAGGGATGAAGCATTTGCTTCTTAAAACCTACCCCCCTTTTCAATTCCTCAATAGTATCAGTCCGCCCTATTTACCGGCGGTAATTAGGAAATAATGTAACCATATACAGTAGATAAGATGCAAGACAAAATAAAATACAATAAAAAGGATCAGCCAATAACAGATATGTGAAAACTCCCTGTATTAATACCCTTCCTCTTCCCTATACACTGTGAAAACCATGTGTTTGTACCACTTACTAAACTGGGTCATGCTTGGACATTGCTTGAGCCCTTCATCTAACTTATTCCACAGCCTTACTCCACGAGCAGAAACACAAAAACTTTTTAATGTAGTCCCTACCCTCTGATGCTGTAAGCTTCCCTCTCAAACTGTAATGACCTTCTCTGTTAAAAAACAACATCTGTATATTGCCAGGAAGTCACATGTGGATAATAATTATGATTGTCTTATGACATTCTCATGGCCCCATTGACAAATAAAGTGTTACAAAATACCATAAATAGCAATTCATAAAACAACTGGTACAGTAACTGAAGAATTAGCACAGAACATGAATTCTGTTTTTTCTTGAATTTTTGTAGTTTTTATTTGTACATACATTACACTTGTTGCGCTGCAATGCATGCTAGGATGCATGTTGAATGACAACAGTGTTGACAGCAGGTGGTAGCAGAAGTTGACTGTTTCCCCCAAGGGTGCAGTGATGACCAAATGAAGCTTCCTGAAGCAATGAAGCTTTGCAGCCAATTTGTTCAAAGCTTCATGGTGGTTTATTTGGTCTTATGACAGTCTTATGACGCCACTGTCAAATAAAGTGTTACCAAATACCATAACTTGCAATTAATGAAACAACTGGAACAGGTACTGAGGAAATATTTAGCCTAGAACATGAAATTTAATTGTTATTTACATCTGTAGCACCGCAATGCATGCTAAGAGGCATGTTGGATGACAACAGTGTTGACAGAAGGTGGTAGCAGAAGTTGACTGTTTCCCCCAAGGGAGCAGTGATGGCCAAATGAAGTTTCTTGAAGCAATGAAGCTTTGCAGCAAATTGGTTTTAAGCTTCATGGTGGTTCATTTGGTCTTATGACAGTCTTATGACGCCACTGTCAAATAAAGTGTTACCAAATACCATGACTTGCAATTAATGAAACAACCGGAACAGTAACTGCGGAAACATTTAGCAAAGAAGATGAAATTTGTTTTTTTACATCTGTAGTGCCGCAATGCATGCTAGGAAGCATGTTGGACAACAACAGAGTTGACAGCATGTGGCAGCAGAGGTTGGCTGTCTCCCCCAAGGGAGCAGTGAAGGTCAAATGAAGCTTCTTGAAGTAATGAAGCTTTGGTTCATTTGGTCTTTAGTCAGTTGTATGATCCCTATGTCAAATAAATTGTTACCGGTTGATATCTTTTGGTTTAAATATCCCATAATACAGTGAGGACAGCTGCGGCTTATAGTCCAGTGTGGCTTATAGTGTGAAAATTACGGTATTTGCAGCAGTATAATACAAATAAATAGTGATTTTGGGATTTTTTTTTTCTTTAGATCGTCTCCCACAGTGGTCATGCTCCTAATGTCAAAACTTCAAACCCGCCCATCATTTCTAAGTGGGAGCACTTGCAAAATCGCAGGGTGTTCAAATACTTATTTTCCTCACTGTATTTCTTTTTAATTTTCCATTAAATAAAAGTGCAAATAACCTAAGACTGTGCTGAAATATCTGCATTACAACTGCTCTTATTGCTTGAATTATTCAACTATGTCAACATCTTGGAGCTTCTGAATTAAAACAATGCTTGGTCAATAGCGCACTCTTGTGGGCAGTTTCAGACTAGCAGTAAAAGAAAAAAATATATACATATACGTGTATACACAAATCATAAATGATAGCAAAACTGTCAGACGATTTTTTTTTTTTGCTTTGCCACCTTCAATAAAACTGTTTTGACTTATCATATAAGCTCCATGTGACTTTAATGTTACAATCCTTCCTGACAAAAAGTCACTTGTATTTCCCCTTCACTGCAAATTGACGTGACCTACAGTTGTGGTCAAAAGTTCACATACACTTGTGAAGAACATAATGTCATGGCTCTCTTGAGTTTCCAGTTATTTCTACAACTCTGATTTTTCTCTGATAGAGTGATTGGAACAAATACTTCTTTGTCACAAAAAAGATTCATGAAGTTTGGTTCTTTTATGACTTTATTATGGGTGAACAGAAAAAAGTGATAAAATCTGCTGGGTCAACAATATACGTACAGCAGCGCTAATATTTGGTAACATGTCCCTTGGCCATTTTCACTTCAATTAGGTGCTTTTGGTAGCCATCCCCAAGCCTCTGGCAAGCTTCTGGTTGAATCTTTGACCGCTCCTCTTGACAGAATTGGTGCAGTTCAGTTAAATTTGATGGCTTTCTGACATGGACTTGTTTCTTCTGCATTGTCCACAAATTCTCAGTGGGGTTTAAGTCAGGACTTTGGGAAGGCCATTCGAAAACCTTAATTCTAGCCTGATTTAGCCATTCCATTACCACTTTTGATGTGTGTTTGGGGTCATTGTCCTGTTGGAACATCCAACTGCGCCCAAGACCCAATCTTCGGGCTGATGACATTGGGTTATCTTGAAGAATTTGAAGGTAATCCTCCTTCTTCATTATCCCATTTACTCTCTGTAAAGCACCAGTTCCATTGGTAGCAAAACAGCCCCACAGCACAATACTACCACCACCGTGCTTGATGGTAGGCATGGTGTACTTGGGGTTAAAGGCCTCACCTTTTCTCCTCCAAACATATTGCTGGGCATTGTGGCCAAACAGCTCGATTTTTTGTTTCGTCTGACCACAGAACTTTCCTCCAGAAGGTCTTATCTTTGTCCATGTGATCAGCAGCAAACTTCAGTCGAGCCTTAAGGTGCCTCTTTTGGAGCAAGGGCTTCCTTCTTGCACGGCAGCCTCTCAGTCCATGGAGATGCAAAACACGCTTGACTGTGGACACTGACACCTGTGTTCCAGCAGCTTCTAATTCTTGGCAGATCTGCTTTTTGGTGATTTTCGGTTGAATCTTCACCCTCCTGACCAATTTTCTCTCAGCAGCAGGTGATAGCTTGCATTTTCTTCCTGATCGTGGCAGTGACAAAACAGTGCCATGCACTTTATACTTACAATTGTTTGCACTGTTGCTCTTGGGACCTGCAGCTGCTTTGAAATGGCTCCAAGTGACTTTCCTGACTTGTTCAAGTCAATGATTCGCTTTTTCAGATCCATGTATGTATATTTTTGACCCAGCAGATTTGATCACTTTTTCTGTTAACCCATAATAAAGTCATAAAAACCTAACTTCATGAATGTTTTTTGTGACAATGAAGTATCTGTTCCAATCACTCTATTGGAGAAAAATCAGAGTTGTAGAAATAACTGGAAACTCAAGAGAGCCATGACATTATGTTCTTCACAAGTGTATGTAAACTTTTGTCCATAACTGTATAACTAACATTGAATGAGGAAGTATCATACTGTACATACACTTTAAGGAAATAATTCTGGCATTTAATAGTTGTAACAAAACAGAACACTGTTTATTCTTGTTTATTTCCTTGTGGTAATGTTAAATAATGTTGACTGTCTTGTTTGGATTCCTAGAATTTTCTTGTTATTAAAGGAGTAACACAACAGTTCAGCAGGAAATTGACATTCTTTCACTTTATTATTGTTCAGTCAGTCATAAACGAGGGTTGAATCTGTCAAAGAAAAACCAAAAGTTCAAGATTTAAGAGGGTGGGGGGGGGGGTGGGGGGGGCGTACGACTCACTTGATGGCTTTTCCTTTGAACTGCATCGTCCTGTGCTTTGTCCTCTGATTTACTACAACAGGAAGTGTCCAGAATAGATACAACGATGTAAGACAATTCGACAATTACAATGAAATGAGATCTGCTTCCAAACTGCAATTTTATTTTTAATTTAATCCTATCTTTAATGTGAAAGTGTCTGAGGTGGGCGTATATTCAATCATTTTGGATATATTTAGTTTCAAATTGCATCCAGAAAGTGTCGAAATCTCATCAAAATTCCAAAATTTGAACCTGCTTACTCGGTCGCTCGGTGAAACAGTGTAGGACTGTAGCAGCGTACTTCACGTCGCTCCTTCGAACCTGTATATTATAACCACAAATTTTTTTTTTAAAAACATACTTTAAACTCCTCCCAAATAAAAACTAAAGTTAAAAAAAAAAACTAACCGATGAAAATTAACAATGATTAAAAACCTACCTGTAGACAAGCGTTAGCGTCTTTCAAATTGAAGCTAACGGACACGCGCTCCCCCTGACAAAAAGACATCACGATTGCCATGGTTATTCATAGATATGAGGAAACTCACTTTAAATCTTACCACGGGAAGAGTCGTGTGCATCCCTGTCGTGTGACACACAGCAGAACTATGGGATAGCGTACACGCGCTAATGTAGAACACGGCGTTGATTTGCGACGTTAGCGTCGCCACCTGCTGCGTCAAGGTCACATCCCATACTAGAAAGAAGTAGTTCACTTAAGAAAATGCAAGTAAACCGTTTCACTTGAAACAAAAACAAGTACTTATGGACAATTGCAAGAGTCACAAGCAATTCCCGAGTCTTTCCTGTTGTGGGCAAGTCTAGTCAATTCAAGTCATCAGGTTACAGTGGGGCAAATAAGTATTTCGTCAACCAAGAATTGTGCATGTTCTCCCACTTGAAAATATTAGAGAGGCCTGTAATTGTCAATATGGGTAAACCTCAACCATGAGAGACAGAATGTGGGAAAAAAACAGAAAATCACATTGTTTGATTTTTAATGAATTTGCAAATCATGGTGGAAAAAAAGTATTTGGTGAATAACAAAAGTTCATCTCAATACTTTGTTATGTACCCTTTGTTGGCAATAACGGAGGCCAAACGTTTTCTGTAACTCTTCACAAGCTTTTCACACACTGTTGCTGGTATTTTGACCAATTCCTCCATGCAGATCTCCTCTAGACCAGTGATGTTTTGGGGCTGTCGTTGGGCAACACGGACTTTCAACACCCTCTTCACCCCGTGGCGTCAAAATGATAACAAGAATGGTGAGCAAAAATCCCAGAATCACATGGGGGGACCAACTGAATGACCTACAGAGAGCTAGGACCACAGTAACAAAGGCTACTATCAGTAACACAATGTGCTGCCAGGGACTCAAATCCTGCACTGCCAGACGTGTCCCCCTGCTGAAGCCATTACACGTCCACGCCTGTCTGCGGTTCGCTAGAGAGCATTTGGATGATCCAGAAGAGGACTGGGAGAATGTGTTATGGTCAGATGAAACCAAAATAGAACTTTTTGGTAGAAACACAGGTTCTCGTGTTTGAGGGAGAAAGAATACTGAATTGCATCCGAAGAACACCATACCCACTGTGAAGCATGGGGGTGGAAACCTCATGCTTTGGGGCTGTTTTTCTGCAAAGGGACCAGGACGACTGATCTGTGTAGAGGAAAAAATGAATGGGGCCATGTATCGAGAGATTTTGAGTGAAAATCTCCTTCCATCAGCAAGGGCATTGAAGATGAAACGACGCTGGGTCTTTCAGCATGGAACTGATCCCAAACACACAGCCAGGACAACACAGGAGTAACTTCGTAAGAAGTATTTCAAGGTCCTGGAGTGGCCTAGCCAGTCTCTAGATCTCAACCCCATAAAAATTCTGTGGAGGGAGTTGGAAGTCCGTGTTGCCCAACGACAGCCCCAAAACATCACTGCTCTAGAGGAGATCTGCATGGAGGAGTGGGCCAAAGTACCAGCAACAGTGTGTGAAAAGCTTGTGAAGAGTTACAGAAAACGTTTGGCCTCCGTTATTGCCAACAAAGGGCACATAACAAAGTATTGAGATGAACTTTTGATATTGACCAAATACTTATTTTCCACCATGATTTGCAAATAAATTCTTTAAAAATCAAATAATGTGATTTTTGGGGGGGTCCACAATCTGTCTCTCATGGTTGAGATTGAGGCCTGTTGACAATTACAGGCCTCTCTAATATTTTCAAGTGGGAGAACTTGCACAATTAGTGGTTGACTAAATACTTATTTGCCCCACTGTATAAGCCGCAGCTGTCCTCACTGTATTATGGGATATTGACACCAAAAGACATTAACCGGTAACACTTTATTTGACAGCGGCATCATACGACTGTCATAAGACCAAATGAACCACCATGAACAATTGCTTCAAGAAGCTTCATTTGGCCATCACTGCTCCTTTGGGGAAGACTCTCAACTTCTGCTGCCACCTGCTGTCAACACTGTTGTTCTCCAACATGCCTCCTAGCATGCATTGCAGCGTAACAATTGACAATCAAAATTCATGTTCTGGGGTAATTATTTCTCCAGTTACTGTTCTATTTGTTTCATTATTTGCTAGTTATAGTATTTGGTAACACTTTTTTTGACAGTGGTGCCATAAGACTGTCTTTAAACAATCATAATTATGACATGACACTGTCATAAGCATTAATGAATGCTTATGACAGATGTCATTTGTAGTCTTCCTGCAAATTATCTCACTTTTTGAACGGATGTAAAACATCCGAGCAGGACATAAACAGAGTCAGTAACATAATTTGCTGGATGACACTTAATGACATCTGTCATAAGCATTCAGTAATGCCCATGATAGTGTCATGTCATAATTATGACTTTTTATAACAGTCTTTTGAGACCGCTGTAAAAGAAAGTGTTGCCAAATGCCATAACTGGCAATTAATGAAACAACTGGAACAGTAACTGAAGAAATAATTAGCACAGAACATGAATTTTGATTGCTATTACATCTGTAGCGCTGCAATGCATGCTAGGAGGCATGTGTTATCTATTAACCCAAATAAATTAACAAATAAACCACACAAGACTATAAGCAACAGGATTCAAAAAGCTTGTTTTTTTCCCCCATTTTTTGCTGTTCCAGAAAGCATTTGAACAAATCAGAGCTAACTAACCATACTGATTACATGTCAGTCTTTCAGCCAATTGAAAGGACAACTGAGTCCAGGGTGGTTTGCTGCGCGCATGCTCACATCGACTCGAGTCGAAATCGATGAAACCGGATTACGTTACACAGGCGCTTTTTGTTAACATTTGTGCCAAAAAAATCTGACGTCGGTAGATTTTTTTTCCTTCTTGGAGATGAGATGCGTGTGTGGCAGCCTGGCAGTTTTGTTTTTGTTTTTTTTTAACATGGGATTTAGACAGATGCCGTCATATTTTTGGGATTAAAGCACCGTTCCGGCCCACTTTCACCCCCGGCTATAGCTTTAGCATGAATCCGGATAACACTTTTACAACTCAGAAAAGTTGTACCTTGAAATCTCCTGACAAAAGGACACCTAATCCAAGAGTGGTTGCCTGTAGTGAACTGAAAATACAAATAATCCAGTTACCAAAAAAAACAAAAAAAAAACAATCCTTTTTAGAATTTATATGAATTTTAACCTTCATGCACAATTGAGGGTGAGGGTCCACTTTCGCGTATGTGATCTGAAAAGCAATATTTGACATTGTTTGAGTGAAACCAAACATTCCATGTGCAAAGTACTCTAACTGCTAAGGCACTAAGGTTTTAAATTTACAGCTAAATGACACGGTCAGAATGCTTACAACTTAATCTAATTGCAAAATGCTGTAATTGATATCTGGGATAAAGAGTAAAGAGATGGGAAATATGACTCAGAAACTGATAACATGTCAGCACAGCGTAATAAAATCCTGAGTCATCGCAGACTTACACTGAGTAAATGAATGAAAGGCAATTTTTGATGAGTCATCACCTCTCCTCGGCTGACGTTTCGCCAGCTTCCGTCCAGATTTGAGCAGTCGCCGTCTTTTTCCCGCTGGCACAGCATGACCTGGACCGGGAGCGGGCAGGCGGCTTCCCACGAAAGCGTCTCCTCAAGCGAATCGAAACGGATCCCATCCCACATTTCCTCCACACCTACACAAATCCTTCATATTGATCGATTTTTCCCTGAGTTGTGCTCCAACTTGTTTCCATGGGACATTGATAAATGAAGCAATTTGAGCAGTCAAGTTACAGTAATTTTTGCACTATAAGACGCACCCGACTATAAGCTGCCACCCACCAAATTTGACATAAAAACGGGATTTGTTCATAGATAAGTTGCACTGGACTATAAACTGCAGCCTCACTGTGGGATATTTAAACCCAAATATATCAACCGGTAACACTTTATTTGACAGCGGCATCATAAGACTGTCATCAGACCAAATGAACCACCATGAAGCTTTGAACCAATTGGCTGCAAAGATTCATTTCTTCAAGAAGCTTCAACCTCTGCTGCCACCTGTTGTCGTTCAACATGCCTCCTAGCATGCATTGCAGTGATACAGATGTAAATAACAGTCAACTTTCATGTTCTGTGACAATTGTTTCTTCAGTTACTGTTCTAGTTGTTTCATCCATTGCTAGTTATGGAATTTGGTGACACTATTTAAAAAGGCACCCTAAGACTGTCATAAGACTATCATAATTATGACATGACACTTCCATGAGCATGAATGAATGCTAATGACAAATGTCATTTGTGTCATCCGGCAAAAAAAACTCACTTTTGTATGGATGTTAAAGACCCGAGCTGGACATAAATGGAGTTAGTGGTATAATTTGCTGGATGACACTTAATGGCATCTGTCATAAGCTTTCAGTAATGTCCATGATATTGTCATGTCATAATTATGGGGGTCTTATGACAGTCTTATGAGACCGCTGTCAAAGAAAGTGTTCCCAAAAACCATAACTAGCAATTAATGAAACAAGTGGAACAGTAACTGAAGAGAGCACAGAACATAAATTCTGATTGCTATTCCATCAGTAGTGCTGCAATGCATGCTAGGAGGCATGTGTTACCTATTAACCCAAATAAATCAACAATTAAGCCGCACTGGACTTACCGCAAGATTTAAAATGAGGGGAAAAAAGTAGCGGCCTATAGTCCGAAAATTACGGTAAATACAACTGAAAACAAGCATTGTATTATTTACAACTACCTGCGCTCCAATTGTATTTCACGTTTAAGTATAATACAATTAGGGCTGCAGTTATCGATTATTTTAGTAGTCGGTTAATCTATGAACTAGTTAGTTTGAATTAAGGGAGTTCCAAAAAATTGATTATTAGGTGCATCGCGAGTCGAAACGTGACGATTCGATTACCATTCATAAAGGTTCAAAAACGATGATTTTCCCTAATAACTTCATGACAGCCGCTCGTAGCGGAAAGAAATTCAAGACACGTCTACCAGACACCTTTAACAGACACATGCACAATGTTATGATGGATGCTGCCAGTGACTGAGCGAGAAATTTACTCCTTTTCAAAGGGCTGGAAAATAAATTTGTGTATGAGACAGGCAGGGATCTGGCGGTCGCGCTTCTGTGCGCAAGTTAGTTTTTAGTGCAAGAGGGGAAGAGAGATAGTTCGTTGCGCATTGTCTTTCAGTTGTCCAGCAGTAATTTCAAGTCATGTCAATTAAAAAATGTCCTGAGTGTTTTGCTAAGACCCGTGTGCGTCTATAAGACGTGAGTACACGAACCTTCTTGTACGGTTTAGCCTTTATTGTTGTTGTTGGAGCCGAGCGCTAAGCTAATTAGCTAATTCGCTAACGTGTATTTCGTATGCAGAACGTGTAAAACCATGATTAAGTACAGCGGTAACACTCCAAACATATACTGTAGTACAGAAATCTGTGAAAACAAAGTATATTGGTTAAATAAGTCTTATTTCTAAAGACACTTTGTTTACAGAAAATTTGTAATTCATTCTGTGCAAATTTTGAAATGGACATAAATTTGTTTGGCTACTTTATTAATTAGTAATGTATGATGCATCGATAATCGTGATAATCGTGATAACCGTGATCGTCAATACCATGATCATCATTCAATAATCGAATCGTAGTACCCTGAATCGTAATCGAATCGAATCGTGGGGTCCCTAAGATGGCACACCCCAAGTTTTAATCATCGAGTAATCGGATTAGGAACATAAAAATTTTTAAATACCTGAGCTTAGCCTCAAATTGTATAAAAAAAATAATAATTAATGAGGACCTACTGCAAGTACAGCAAAAGAACAATAGGTTAACTTGCAAAGCAAAAGTCCGCTAGCTTAAATGCTACAAAATGCTAAGTTTTTTTTTTTTTTTTTTTACAATGCTTTTAACAAAAACACATTCCCTCAAAAACACGGCTAAATATTCCTATGAACCAGATTCTGAATGCAAGAAAACAAACATATCTTATGTTGGTCTTAACAGGGAGCAGCTGGATTCAACCATGTTAAATGAGTTTATCATATTTACTGTTGCCAATAGAGGGTAGTGCATCCACCCAATCAATAAAAAAAAATAATAATGTAAACACTTTCAAAACAAACCATTACAACGCCACTTAAATTGAACAAATACTCAAAGCGGCAAAATTTAATTCGAAGCTTTTTTCGAATTGAATTACTCAAGTTAATCGATTAATCGTTGCAGCTCTAAATGCAATTGTAAAGATTTTTTTTTACTCAGATCATTCTAAATTAATATTTGAACATTTATATAATATTTGAGGAATTTACAAGTATTTTTTCACTTCAATGAAGTATTCTAGCATATTTAACAATATTCAGATCATTTAAATGGAGTACTCTAGTACATCCAGTCAATATTTAGACTACTATGGTCTGGTGGGTCCTTCAATTCTTGCACCGATAGCAAAAAATCACTTATTTCCTCCATCCAACTTCGACTTCACCTTTGTGACCTGGCACAAGAGAGGCCTGAAAATATTCGAGATCTACACGATGATGGCCGCTTCATAAATTTCGAGGAGCTAGTGAAGAAATTCAGCAATCTCAATCTTACTTCTGCAGGTTTTTACAAATTAGGCACTTCGTTCAACCTACTTATCCAAATTTTCCCAATCAGCCACCAACTTCTTTGATTGATTCTGTGCTGAGCCGAGACCATGCCCATCGACAAACCATCTCGTTAATCTATAATTCCTCAGATTGTCACAGCCCTCTATAAACTCGTTCTTTAAAGCAGAAGTGGGAGGATGAGATCGGGACTGCAATATTGGACAGTGGTTGGAAGCAGAATTGTAAACTGGTCCATTCTTATTCCATCTGTGCCAGACGCCGTCTATTGCAGTGCAAAGTAGTTTTTAGAGTACATTACACCAATGCTCGTCTCTCAAAAATTTACCCCACTATCATTGACAGCTGCAATAGATGTAAACAATCACCTGCCGATCATTCGCATTTGTTTCGGTCATGTCCCAATCTCCTGGTTTTCCTCCACGATCACCCATTTTATCTGCACCAATACGCCATGTAATCGCATTCACTACCCAACTAGCGGGACGTTTTATTTTATTTAAGTGGAAACATGCACATCCCCCATCATATAATAGTTGGCTCAAACAGGTTCTGACTCATTTTAGGCTTGAGAGGATGAAATTCTCCCCTTGAAAGACGACCTGGATGGACTTACAATCTCCCAAGAAAGCGACTAAAAGCCCTGACACCAGCAGGGCCGAGAACCCAAAGTGGTATTTGTCATGTGGCAAAATGCATATTTCCATGTGGCAAAATGCATATTTCCATGTGGCATTTTTTTTTTTTGTCACGTGGCAAAATGGATTTTTCCCTGTAATATTTTTTTGGTGATGTGGCAAAATGGATTTTGCCATGTAGCAATTTTTTGGTACGTTGCAAAATGGATTTTGCCATGTGGACTTTTTATGCAATGTGGCAAAATGGATTTTGCCTTATGGCATTTTTTTTGCCATGTGCAAAATGAATTTTGACACCTGTTTTTTTGCAAACTGTATTGCGCCATGTGGCACTTTTTTTGGCCATGAGGCAAAATGGATTTTGCCATGTGGCATTTTTTTTTTTTTTTTGCCATGTGACAAAATTGATTTTGCTATGTGGCTTTTTTTTTTTTTTGCCATGTGGCATTTTTTTTGTATGTGGCAAAATGGATTTCGCCATGTGGCAAAATCGGATTTTGGTATGTGGCATTTTTTTTGCCGTGTGGCAAAATGGATTTTGCCATGTAGCATTTTTTTTTTTGGCCATGTGGCATTTTTTTGCCATGTAGCAAAATTGGTTTTGCCATGTGACATTTTTTTTCCACGTGGCAAAATTAATTTTGCAAATACCACTCTTTGTCCTCGCAGTCTCTTCCCTTTTATTTCGTTAAATTTAGTTAGTTAATATTTCATTTCACTTTTTGCTCATTATACTATCAATGCTATCTATTGTACTATTGAACTGTGTGCTTTTGTGTTTCTTGCTTTCTTTTATTTTTTTTTCTGTGTTTTGTTGTGTTTTTAGTCAGTTGTGTGTGTATGTATGTATGTATATATATATATTAGGGCTGTCAAAATTAACGCGTTAACGCGCAGTAATTAATTTTTTAAATTAATCACGTTAAAATATTTGACGCAATTAACGCACATGTCCCGCTCAGACAGTATTCTGCCTTTTGGTAAGTTTTAAAGCAAGGCTTTTTGTGCTGCCTAACAGCGAACTCTTGTGGTCGCTTTGCGACATGGTTTATTGATTTCTTGCCAGTTCAATATGGCTGCACGACGTCTCTGTTGTGCTTATATGATCCTTGGACAAGATTTGTCCGTAAGTATGGTTGTTGTAAAGAATGTACATATTATGTTAGTAAGCGAAATGTTATACTTTTTTGTATGAGACGCTTTTTGTTTATGTTTAGTTAACCTGTATAGCGTGCTAAGCTAACGTTGTTGCTAATGCAACGCTTGTGTACTTTTTTTTGGTTGTTTTAAGACGGTCTAAAGAGGACAATGGTTTGAGGCCATTTTATTAATAAATCAGATGAAAAAGGAAGAAGTCTGATTATAAAGGTGTCGTTCACTAGCTGTCTAGCTTTGGAAAAAGTAGACGCTTCGGAGTGAGGACAGCATAGACAGATTTAAATGACAGTAGAGTGAAATGCCCACTACAGTCCTTATGTACCGTATGTTGAATGTATATATCCATCTTGTGTCTTATCTTTCCATTCCAACAATTTATTTTACAGAATATATATATAATTCACAGAAAAATATGGCATATTTTATAGATGGTTTGAATTGCGATTAATTGCGATTAATTTTTAAGCTGTAATTAACTCGATTAAAAATTTTAATCGTTTGACAGCCCTAATATATATATATATATATATATGTGTATATTTATTTATATTTAAGGAATATTTCAATAGATTTATAAATGTATTGTCTTGAAGGACATTGTGAGTGAACATGTTTTCCTACTATACAACTATATTTCAATGCTGATTATTATGGTGAGACTTGTGATACATGTAGTTTCACTATAAGTGGTTGAATAGACGGCAATTAAAAGTGACTCACGGTCTTTGAAAGGGCAGACTTGCACCCGAGGGGCGTCAATCACTGCGGACCATCCCTGTACGGTAATTATAAACCTCTGGTTAATCACCACGAAAACGATTAGAGCGCTCGACAGATTTTACCTCGATGCACAAGCATGGCAAAAGTCTGGAGAAGGAAAGAACGACACTTTTTTGTAGTTGGTCCTTGTTAATCTGAAAGGACAACAAAGGTAAAACTTGAAATGACACGAGTACTCGATTGTGAATGCTTGTCCATTGCCTTACCAGAGCGTTAGCCCCAGTGCTCGTGCAGATAAAATCATTGCGGCACAGTCGAACGAGGTAGTCTCGACCTTCCGGCGCATCCTTCACGGAGACGCGTATCTGCTTTTTCTCCAGGTTGACGTCATGTGAGATCCTACCAGCTGCGAGACATTCTTAGTAACGGGGGACTAACACAAATGGGACATTTGAGGTGGACTCACTAATGCATTCAGGGACTTGTCTTCTTAAATCCCTCCATGAGCAGTCTGCGGTGGGAGACACAATTCATTGTCATTCGTCACTTGCAGTGCCGAAAGGACACTTCTAGCTTGACTTCTGGCACTCTAGTTTCTTTCCCTGATGAATTCAATTACAACGAAATTTACTCTCCTACCTGGAGCCACGTAGGTTCCATTCCGAGCAATCCCGCAGTAGCTTGGAACCGTCGTCACGGTCACTCTCACTTGTTGCCTTGGATAAACGTCTAAGCACTCGTTCTCGACGTCCACCTGTAAAGACAAAGAAAATCTTATTTCTTTGCTCATCAGTTTTTAATCGAGACTTTTCACGACGACCACCTGCGACCCTGCCATTTTCCGCCTGGACGCCTTGGAGATAGCGATGATTTGGCACTTCCGAGGCATTCCCGACGCCTCGGTGCAAACGGACAGGCCGCGGATGGATTCTGAAGAACAAGGGCGTTAACCTGCATTGTCGTAAGCTATCGTAAAAGTGCATCTACGCTAGGGCTGCAGCTATCGATTATGTTAGTAATGGTATAAAAAAATTAATGAGGATCTAAGTACAACAAAAGACAAAAACAATTGTCTAACTTACATAGAAAAAGTCCACTAGCTTAAATGCTAAAAATGTTGCTTGCTCTTAACAAATGCTTCAAACACATATTCACACAAAAAATATCAAAATATACCTATAAACCAAATTATGAATACATTAAAAAACATTAGCTCAAACCAAAAAATTGGCTTATGTTGGTCTTAACAGGGAGCATTTGGATTCAGCCATGTGAAAACAGTTATGTCATATTGACTATTGCCACTAGAAGGCAGCGTATCCACCCAAATCAATAAAACTAAATGCAAAAACTTTCAAAACAAACCATTACAACGTCCCTTTAATGAAACGAATATTGGGAGCAGCAAAATTTGATTCGATTTTTTCTAATCAAATTAGGGCTGCAGCTATCGATTATTTTTGTAGTTGATTAATTGATGAAATAGTTCGGAATAATAATCGGCTAAGGAACATGAAAAATTAACATACCTGAGCTGAGCCTCATACAGTATAAAAGAATGAATGATCGAAAGAAAAATTGGCTAATTTACATAGCAAAAGTCTAGTTTAAATGCTAAAAATCTTTTTTTAACAATGTTCTTAATTCAAACACATATTCCCACAAAAATGACTAAATATTCCTACAAATTAAATTACGAAAAACATTTGCTCAAAAAAAACTTATTTTATGTTGGTCTTAACAGGGTGCCGCTGGATTAAGCCATGTGAAATTAGTTATGTCATACACACTGTTGCTACTAGAGGGCAGTGTATCTGCACAAATCAATAAAACAATGCCAACACTTTCAAAATAAAACATTACAATGCCACTCTAATTACACGAATATTCGATGTAGCAAAATTTGAGTCAATCTTTTCCTAACTGAATTAGGGCTGCAGCTATCGAATTTTTTAGTAGTCAGTTAAACGATGAACTAGTTAGTCCGAATAATCGAGTAATCGGATAAAGAACATAAATTAACATACCTGACCTGACCCTTTAGGGTTCAAAGTACAACAAAAGAACAATTGGCTAACTTACATAGCAAAAGTGCGCTATCTTAAATGCGGTAAAATGCTAACATTTTTTTAACAATACTCTTAACAAATGTTTCAAACACATATTCCCACAAAAAATGGCTAAATATGCCAATAAACTGAATTACAAATGCATTAAAAAATATCTACTCAAACAAAAACTTAGCTTATGTTGGTCTTAACAGGGAGCAGCTGAATTCAGCCTTGTGAAATTAGTTACGTCATATTCACTGTTGCCACTAGAAGGCAATGTATCCACCCAAATCAATAAAACTAGGGCTGCAGTTGCCCATTATTTTAGTAGTCGATTAATCGATGCACTAGTCCGAATAATCGAGTAATTGGATCATGAACATAAAACATTACAATACCTGAACTGAGCCAAAAACGGTATTAAAAAAATACTGTAAATAAATGAGGATCTAAGTACAACAAAAGAACAACTGGCTAACTTACAAAGCAAAAGTCCACTAGCTTAAATGCTTAAACGCTAACTTTTTTTTTTTTTTTTTGCAATTCTCTTAAAAGCGGTTCAAACACATATTCCCACCAAAAAACGGCTAAATATACCTATAAAGTAAATTACGAATGCATTAAGAAAGTATTAGCTGACACAGAAACTTCGCTTATGTTCGCTTATGCAGGATTCAACCATGTGAAATGAGTAATGTCCTACTCACTGTTGCCACTAGAAGGCAGTGTATCCACCCAAATCAATAAAATTATTGGTTGCAGCTATCGATTATTTCAGTAGTCGATTAGTCGATGAACTAGTTCGAATAATCGAGTAATCGGATCAGGAACGTAAAAAATTTTAAATAGCTGAGCTGAGCCTAAAACGGTATAAAAATAAATAAATGAGGATCTAAGTACAACAAAGGAACAACTAGCTTACTTACATTGCAAAAGTCTGCTAGTGTAAATGCTATAAAATGCGAACGTTTTTTTTTTTTTTAATGTTTTACAATGCTCTTAAAAAATGGTTCATACACATATTCCCCCCAAAAAACGGCTAAATTTACCTATATACCACATTACGAATGCAATAAAAAAAACACAAAAGTCTTAACAGGGAGCAGCTGGATTCAGCCATGTGAAATGAGTTTTCATATTCACTGTCGCCACTAGAGGGCAGTTTATCCACACAAAATCAATAAAACTAAATGCAAACACTTTCAAAACAAACCATTACAACGCCACTTTAAAGAAACAAATATTCGAAGCAGCAAAATTTGATTGTTTTTTAGAATCGAATTAGGGCTGCAGTTATTATTTTAGAAGTCGATTAATCGATGAAATAGTTCGAATAATAATCGGATAAGGGACATAAAAAATTAAAATACCTGAGCTGAGCCTCAAACGGGATAAAAAATATAAATAAATGATCTAAGTACAACAAAAGAACTAACTTACATAGCAAAAGTCCGCTAGCTTAAATGCTATAAAATGTTAACGTTTTTTTTTTGTTTATTTACAATGCTCTTAAAAATGGTCCATACACATATCCCGCCCCCCCCCCCCGTCAAAACGGCTGAATATACCAATAAATCACATTACGAATGCAATTAAAAAAAACATAACTTATGTTGGTCTGAACAGGGAGCAGCTAGATTCACCCATGTGAAACTAGTTATGTCATATTAACTGTTGCCACTTGAAGGCACTGTATCCACCCAAATCAATAAAACTAAATGCAAACACTTTCAAAACAAACCATTACAACGCCACTCTAATTAAACAAATACTCGAAGCAGCAAAATTTAATCCGAATCTTTTCTCTAATCGAATTACTCGTGTTAATCGATAAATCTACGCACTGGTGAGATGAAAGCTGGTCTTGATCCGAAGGCGCAGGGAGCACCTATGCCTCGCCTCGCACCTCACGGCGGTGGAAAAACTGAGGTTGCGAAAAACTGAGGCGGCGTCCAGCCCGTCCATGGGCAGCTGGCATGGAGGAACAACAGCATCTTGAACAGACATATGTTACTTCCTCCATCATTGTTCCTGTTTAACCACAATTTTAGAACCAGTGTCGGCACTCACAAGCTGGTTTAGTCTTGCACTGGAGTCCCTGTGGCGAGTAAAATCTCAAATTACAAACACAGATTCGTTTCATATTTTGGGTTCTAAAACCAATGTTTTTCGGGGGGTTTTACCTGAGAACATTTGGTGTCACAGTTCTTCTCCACCTCTGTGTGTTGTGTAGAAGCTCCATCCTGGAACATAATGAGCAAGTAAACCCAAAGTATCATCTCCACAGCAAAAATTCTACTCTGGACTCCTTCCCGCTGATTTATATGATGTGGGATGTTGATGTCTACATCTACTGTGATGAACTAGTCAGGAAAGAAAAGCCTGATGGTGAGTATCTTTATCACGGGGGGCGGAGCTTGAGGGATAAGTATCTGTTTCAGGTATGTAAAATTATAGGGATTTACTTAGTTGTGACTCACAATATGACCACAATGTACAAATAATAATAAATAATAGTTTTCTTCAATGTCCAATCGCAATGTGTCTTAACTAGTTAACAACTAATTGATCATGTCGATTGATTCATCAACTCACCATAGCTACCCTACTATAAAGTCATCATGCATTTTGTGCACAAGTAAATGACCCAACTAGAAAGTTCTCCAAACAAACTTTTATTACATTTTGACAATCTGTGTTGTAAAAATATCACACAACAATCGAACCATAGACATGATGCATTTTTCCTTAACAGGAAACAAAAGTAGCATTTACTGGAAATCCTGTTATTGACATGAATGAAACTTGAAATAAAGCAAACAGGTAAAACCCTTTTCAGGTGTGTCTTTTGTTTTTTTGTCCTGGAGCTAATTTTGCATCTGTTCATCCAGATTTGTAATCATTTCCTTTATCTGATGAAGGGCATTTAGGGAGGATATGAAAATGGCGCCCTCTGCAGGACATGGGGTGTATTGCATCTTTTTGTAAATAAGTGACGTAATGACATAAATCGATCGTCAGGCCTTTAGAAAATGTTATTTTTACGATTTTTCTCAAAAACAATCAGTGAGGATCCTATATATTTTTTGGTGTTATTTTTTTATTTTGATTACTTGTAGATATAACGAAACTGGTGCCGGAACGCAAAGTACATATGACAGCGCGGGGATGACGAGACGGGCACAGGTCCCGGAAAATACGCAGAAAATGGTGCTGAAAACAACACCCAAATGCCCACTTGTCATGCTTTGGGACTTTCAGAAAATATCCATGGTATAAATGTTATTACAACAATTTACAATTATTTAGGCTATACTCTGCACAGCACATGCAATTGCCCACATAACCACAGGAGGGACTTACAGTACACAGTCAGCAATTAGTTATTATGCTAGCAAAGCTAAGCTATCAATTATTTTAGAAGTCGAATAACTGAACTAGTTTGGTCGAATAATCGGATAAGGAAAATAAAAAAAAAATTAAAATACCGGAGCTGAGCCTCAAACGGTATAAAAAATAAATAAATGAGGATCTGAGTACAACAAAGGAACAATTGGCTAACTTACTTTGCAAAAGTCCGCTAGCTTAAATGCTATAAATGCTAACTTTTTTTTTTTTTTTTTTAACAATGCTTTTAACGGATGGCTCAAACACATATTCCAACACAAAAAAAAACCGACTAAATATACCTGCTAACTAAATTAAGAATTTAAAAAAACATTAGCGCAAACAAAAACTTCGCTTATGTTGGTCTTAACAGGGAGCAGCTGGATTCAGCCATGTGAAATTAGTTATGTCATATACACTGTTGCCACTAGAGGGCAGTGTATCCATCCAAATCACTAAAACTAAAATGCAAACAATTTCAAAACAAACCATTACAACGCCACTTTAATTAAACGAATATTCGAAGCATCAAAATTTGATTCAATCTTTTTATAATTGAATTAGGGCTGCAGCTATCGATTATTTTAGTAGTCGATTAATCGATGAACTTGTTAGCTGGAATCATCCAGTAATCGGATAAGGAACATAAAAAATTAAAATACCTGAACTGAGCCTCAAACGGGATAAATTAAAAAAATGAGGAGTTAAGTAAAAACTAACTGATGGACATTAACAACGATTAAAAACGTACATGTAAACAAGCGTTAGCGTCTTTCAAATTGAAGCTAACAGACGCACACTCCCCCTAACAAAAACACATCACGATTGCCATGATTATTTGTAGATATAACGAAACTCACTTTAAAACTTACCATGGGCAGAGTCGTGTGCATCCTTGTCGCATGACATGCGGCAGAACTATGGTGCACTGACTAAGCCTTGTACCAAGTCAAGTACTGGATGATAAGAGTTTGCTAGTGCAGTTTGCCGAAGCATACAGCGAGTCAATTTCTCCTATCCAATAGTTTATTTAAGTGGTGTCATAATAACAACCTAAAGACCAGTGCTTAATTTGTAAATCATAAGGTGCCGGAACGCAAAGTACACATGGCAGCGCAGGGATGACGAGACGAGCACAGGTCCCGGAACATACGCAGAAAATGGTGCTGAAAACAACAAGCAAATGCCCACTTCAAATGCTGTGGGACTTACAAGCCTCAATTTCAGAAAATATCCATGGTATAAATGTTATGACAACCATTTTAATTATTGAGGCTATACTCTGCATAGCACGGGCAATTGCCCACATAAACACAGGTGGGACTTACAGTACACAGTCAGCAATTACTTTCTCAACAGGTCTAACTTGTAAAACATAAAAATTACAAATCAGAGATTACAATAAATAACCCATCCTTTTGAGAGTTTCATCCCCCCAGTCTTCTCTAAACCCCAAAGTTCCCACTGCCTTACAAATTGTGCAGCCCAAACCCGAATTTCCCATAAGAGTACTGGCCTGTTGCTCCAGCTGTTGGTGGTCTACCTGGCGGACTGCTGGCCCCCACTCCGGGTGGCACTGAACCTGACCAGCTGCTGCCAAGGTAGCAGCCTCCTGCCCCTGCTTGGCTCTCTGTCCGTGAACCTGTAAAACTGTTTTGCCCTCCTAACTACCAACACCTGTGTCATGATTAGCTGTCATATTAAGCCTACCGAGGCGGTTGACACCAGGTCAGTAGACAAGATTGATAGCCTCTAGTGGCAAGGAGTAATATTACAAATAATAAACCAAACCAGGAATATGGCTCATACATATGGCATAGCATACACGTGCTAATGTAGAACATGCCGTTGATTTTCGACGTTAGCGTCGCCACTTGTTGCGCCAATGTCACATCCAACACTAGAAAGAAGTAGTTCACTTAAGAAAATGCATGTACTGTCATTTTCCCACTACAAGGCGCATCTGACTATAAGCCGCCATCCACCAAATCTGACACGAAAATGGCATTTGTTCATAGATAAGCCGCACTGGACTATAAGCCGCAGCTGTCCTCACTGTATTATGGAATATTTACGCCAAAAGATATTAACCGGTAACATTTTGACAGCGGCATCATAAGACCAAATGAACCACAATGAAGCTTTGAACCAATTGGCTACAAAGCTTCATGCTTCAAGGGAGCAGTGATAGCCAAATGAAGCTTCAAGAAGCTTCATTTGGCTATCACTGCTTCCTTGGGGGAGACACTCAACCTCTGCCTCCACCTGCTGTCAACACTGTTGTTGTCCAACATGCCTCCGAGCATGCATTGCAGCGCTCCAGATATAAATATCAATCAAAATTCATGTTTTGTGCAAATTTATACAGTTACTGTTCTAGTTGTTTCATTAATTTCTAGTTATGGTATTTGGTAATACTCTATTTGGCAGTGGCGCCACAAGACTGTCATTAGCCAATCATAATTATGACATACTATTATGAGCATTCATGAATGCTTATACAATATGTCATTTCGTGTTATCCGGCAAATTATCTCGCTTTTGAGTAGAGGTAAAAGATCCGAGCTGGACATAAATGGAGTTAGTAACAAAATTTGCCGGATGACACTTCATGACATAAGCATTCAGTAATGGTCATGATACTGTCATGTCATAATTATGACGGTTTTATGACTGTCAAATGACGTCGCTGTCAAATATAGTGTTACCAAATACCATAACCAGCATGTGTTACCTATTAACACAAATAAATCAACATATAAGCCGTACAGGACTATAAGCCGCAGGATTCAAAACGAAGGACAAAAGTATTCAGAAAATGACGGTAAACTGTTTAACATAAATCAAAGTACTCTGCTGCCACCACTGTTGTTGTCCAACATGCCTCCTTGCATGCATTGCAGCGCTCCAGATACAGATATCAATCAAAATTCATGTTATGTGCTAATTTATACAGTCACTGTTCAAGTTGTTTCATAAATTGCTAGTTATGTTATTTGGTTACACTCTATTTGACAGTGGCGCCATAAGACTGTCATTAGACAATCATAATTATGACATGATATATGCTTATACCAGA
Source organism: Corythoichthys intestinalis (assembly GCF_030265065.1). Lineage (NCBI taxonomy): Eukaryota > Metazoa > Chordata > Actinopteri > Syngnathiformes > Syngnathidae > Corythoichthys > Corythoichthys intestinalis. The sequence continues at coordinate 17,799,641 of NC_080407.1, forward strand.
TGTCATTTAGTGTTATACGGCAAATTATCTCACTTTCCGTCGCGCTGCAATGCATGCTAGGAGGCATGTATTACCTATTAACGCAAATAAATCAACAAATAAGCCGAAAATTACAGTAAACCATTTAACGTAAAACAAAAACAAGACTAATGAACATACAACTGCACGAGTCACAACTTCCCGAGTCATACCTGTTGTGGGCGAGTCACGCCGAGTCGAGTCACGAGCTTATGTCGAGTCGAGTCATAAGGTTATGCCAAGTCGAGTCGAGTCATACGGTTATTTCGACTTGAGTCAAGCCGAGCGGAGTCAAAGGTTGTAAAGACAAGTCTTGTCAAGTCAAGCGAATGTCGAGTCGCGTCACAGAGCCAATCTACGATCCAAGTTTTTCGAGTCAGCATCAAGAGTCTCCAGTTATTGCCTCACAAGTCGAGTCTTGGACCCTCACAGCTAGAGGGAGTCAAGTCGGAGTTGAGTTGCGAGTCATCAAATTTGCAACTTGAGTTGACTTGAGTTCAACTGTCTGCTAATGAATGAACATGCAAATAGTTTTTAAACTAGTTTCTTAAAGTGATAGCCAGGGGTGAAAATGGCTCGAATTTATGACTTATAACTTTAAATAAGGCAAACAGGTATAACGCTTTTCAGGTGTGTCTTTTTCTTTGTCCTGGAGCTAATTTTGCATGATGTTTATCCACATTTGTAATTATTTCTTTTATTTGATTAAGTGCATTTAGGGAGAATGTGAAAATGACGCCCTCTGCCAGGACGTGAAGTGTATTGCAGCTTGTGAATAAATGACGTAATGACATAAATCGATCGTCAGGCCTTAATAAAATGTTATATTACAGATTTTTTCTGAAAAAAGTATCCTCTATATTTCTTGTTTTTATTATTTTTGCATCGACTTCTAAACAACAGGTTAATTTGTATCCTTTTTTTTTTTTTTTTTTTTTTTTCAAGAAAGGTGCAAATGACATCTCTTAAATGTCATGTAAAATCACCGTCCAAAACCAAATGTTCGTCCATTTCTATGCACCATCGACGAGGATTTATCTTCAACCTTCTGTCAGCTGCTGTAAAGTGCTCATCCTCTGCACGCTGCAAAAAATGACCCACACACACAAAAAAAAAAAAGCTGTGTGCGCGTCAGAAAACAATAGGAAGCCAACACATGAATGTGTGAATTCTACTTGTATGCACACTGTCATTATTGCATGCACATGATTATATCAAGCCTCTGGCTGTCAAAAGACGTCCAATTATTTTGAAGTGGATGCACAGGCAGATATGAGAAGCACGAGTATAGATGTTTTAAATGGACTGATTTGAGGAGAGGTTGCTTTCTATTTACAAGAAGGAACCTGAGTTGTGATGTCTTTGGAAGGAAATGGTATTTACGTGTTGTGGCACATGACGTAAATAAAAGCAGAGGGAGCATTTTTTGCAGCGTGGTTTTACGGAGGCATCACGTGACCCGCTAATTCCGCGTTCCCGACGCCCGGGATGTTGTCTCCGGCTCTCCATGGAGGTGCGGCCGGCTTTGCTTAAGCCATCCTAGCCGCGATTCCCTTCCCCGGTCCGCGCCGCCGTCGATGCGGCGCTGAGCGAGCGATCGCGCGGCCTCGTTCTCCCGTCGAGCCCTGTCGTCGAGCAGCGCGGCCGAGCTGGGGGGCAATCCGGGGAAAGGGAGCCGCGGCGCCGCGCACCGGCCGCCGGACACTCCGCCGCGACGCACCGCCAACATGCTCACACGAGTCAAGTCCGCCGTCGCCGGCTTCATGGGTGGAATCATCGCCGGCGGCGGGTCCGGCGGAGGTTGCAGCCCCGGCTCGGACCTGCCGCTCAAATTCCCCTATATGAGGCCGGAGTTCCTCGGACTCTCCCCGGATGAGATCGAGTGCTCCGCGGATCACATCGCCCGGCCCATCCTCATCTTGAAGGAGACCAGGAGATTACCTTGGGCTACCGGATACGCAGAGTAAGTCATCTCCCCCAAAAAGGGGTCTTTGCTTTTAGGGATGCATCACAACAATGACCCAGATGGAGCGCATGCGCAAACCTTTGCGGCTCTCTAACATGCACCTGTTGTGTTCTCCTATACGTAACCCTTCACTCCCACTGCACGTCATTTGGCGTGCGTGTTGTATTCAACTGACAGGCTTGTTAAACAAAAAAATAACACTGAAAAGTCAGAACTCTTATTATATTCTAAAATGTCTTCCTTTAGTAACTACCACAGCCAGGGCTGTCAACAGACTTGCAGGGGCCTAGGGACAAGAGACCATTATAGGGCCCCCCCACACCACCCCTGACACCAGTTTGTCACAACAACATACGCAGTACTTTTAACGCTTTGCAAGCAATGACAGTGTAAATTTTCAAATAATTTGAGAAAGACAGATTTAACAGACCGTAATGTGATGTGACACAATATAAACAAATAATTTCCAGCTATGGTCCCATGTAGGCTACAGTACAATACAACTGAGAGTGCTATGCCTGCCTGCGAAGCAACAAAACAGTATAACATCCTGTGCCTGCCCCTTCAACATCCCTGGGGTTATCAAGCCCTCAAACTGTGATGCGCCCAGATTTTTTGACAGCAAAGTCACTTATAACCAGGGCTGTCAACAGACTTGCAGGGGCCCGGGGACAAGAGAGCATTAGAGCATTATAGGGCCCCCTACCCCACCCGTCACCGGCAAGCAAGCAATGACAGTGTAAATTTTCAATGATTTAATTTGAGAAGGACAGTTAAATTTAACAGACTGTAATTTGATGTAAACAAACAATTTCCATCTATTGTACCATGTAGACTACAATACAATACAACTGAGAGTGCTATGCCTGCCTTCGAAGCAATAAAACAGTATAACTAAACATCTTGTGCCTGCCCCTTCCACATCCCTGGGGTTATTAAGCCCTCAGTGATGCACCTAGATTTTTTGACAGCAAAGTCATTTATAACATCAATGAAATCCAGTTTTTGAGCAAGCTCACGCTCAATGGAGAGCATGGCTAGGTTGTTAAGCCTGCCCTGTAATATGGATTCGTATTAGCTTTTGCTATAATAGACAGTGGGTTATGGTTTTTTTCCCCATTAGCCTTAATGTAGCAAATCTAACTTTTGCAGTGTTTAATATAGCTGTGTTTCCTTTTTTGTTTTTAATGTATTAACTTTTGTGCTACAACGATTAATCGATTAACTGGAGTATTCGATTAGAAAAAAGATATTTGAATTAAATTTTGTTGCTTCGAGTATTTGTTTAATCAAAGTGTCCTTGTAATGGTTTATTTTGAAAGTGTTTACATTTAGATTATTGATTAGGGTGGATACATTGCCCTCTGGTCTGCCTCATTTCACATGGCTGAATCCAACTGCTCCCTGTTAAGACCAACGTAAGCTAAGTTTCTGTTTGGGCTAATGTTTTTTAATGAATTCGTAATTTAGTTTCTATTTAGCTGTTTTTTGGTGGGAATATGAGTCCGAACCATTTGTTAAGAGCATTGGGGGAAAAAAGTTAGCATTTCATAGCACTTAAGCTAGCGGACTTTTGCTGTGTAAGTTAGCCAATTGTTTGTAGCCTTTGTTTCGTTGAAATAAGTCAATGTTTTGGCCACTCTGGTGCGTTTTTTTTTTTTTTGGCTTTGTGCTGCTTTCCTCGCTTGCATACCAAGCGTCCAACATTAAAAAAATCTCCCGAACCCGCCGAACCCATAAAGATTTTCTCCAAACAGTGAATATGACATAACTCATTTAACATGGCTGAATCCAACTGCTCCCTGTTAAGACCAACAAAAGCTAAGTTTTTGTTTGAGTTAATGTTTTTCTTTAAACATTTGTAATTTAGTTTATAGGTATATGAAGCTGTTTTTTGCGGGGATTTGTGTTTGAACTATTTTTTTTAAGTGCACTGTGAAAAAAAAAAGTTAGCATTTAAGCTAGCGGACTTTTGCTATGTAAGTTAGGCAATTGTTCTTGTGGGGCTCAATTCAGGTATTTAATAGATTTCATACTGTATTGACGGGACACAGGGTGCGGATAGCTAAATATAGACAAAAATTCGCCATAGTTTCAGTCATAAGTTCACAATGTGTGACATTTTCTTATCATATGCGTAGTTAGCACGCATTTTAGCAGTGTTTGATAGTTTCACTCATGTGACGTGCTGCGCCCACCGTAAGCGTGTGCCCATTGTAGGCTCCTTTTGTGAAATGTGTCAGGTACTGCTTGGTAAGTTTTGCCTTAGCCCTTAAAGGTTTGCGATAAGTGATAATCACACACTAAACTAACTTGTAGTTAGCATAGCGTTTGTGTTAGCATTAGTATTTTGCGTGGTGAGTGTCTTCTTCTGGAAAACGTTTTACATACAGTTCGTGGCGTCCATGTGAGTTTAATTAATTGCAAATAATTGTTTTCCTGCTGAGTGTGTTTTATCATCATGAAGATGGTGACGTCCTTGTGGACTACAATTATGTGCTCGTCTATCAATGTGAAAACTTATTGATTTATTCGTGGTCTAAAACTTTTGAAGTTTATTGACGAAAATATTTTGAGAATTGTAGACTAAAACTAGACGAAGACAAACACATTTTGAAAAGATGAAACTATGACTAAGACTAATAAGTGTTTTCGTCCAAGAGACCCAGTCTAAAATGAAAATTAAAAGGGCTGCCAAAAAAACACACTGTTCAGTAGCAAAATTAGTGGTGTGTTCCCCACCTCTACAACATTGGCGTCTTTTTAAATTACTTACAGTGGCTGCTGCTGGCCGAAAAAAACTTCCAATATTCCTACTCTTCGAAGGGGGTGGAAGAGGCACAGGGTGGGTCGAGTCATCAGCCAATGAAACGTGCATTTGAGGTGGGAGGGGGGTGGACCGGCACATTCAGCAAGTCCCAATGCAAACCTACGCCCTTGGCACATACACTGTGAGTGAGCTAAAAGATTAAGAATTATATTTTCGACAATGACAAGGTCCCTGATGTCACATTTTTACTGTAAAATCAAAAGAATTTGGAAGCTCCACAATCGTCCAAACATTCATGAAGTATTCGGTTCATTTGTCCGTCTGACAATGTGTTGACATTATGTAACCGCGCATATATTGTCGCATCAACCCCACGCATCTGTGAGTCGGATGCTGCCGAGCACAAAACAACCCACAGTCGGCGTCTAAAAATAGTCATGCTAATTTCTCTCACAGCTTCCAGAGATGTCTGATTAGAAGCTCACTTTGATGTCATTTTTTTCCATTTCCATTTACCGCTTGACTATCACATAAAATGTTTTTTCCTTCAGGGTGATTAACGCTGGGAAGAGCGCTCTGAACGAGGATCAGGCCTGTTGTGAAGTGGTGGTAGTGCGGCGTCGGCCGATGAGCTATTGCCCACCTTCAACGCCTAGCAAAACCCCGACGGCAAAGAGACGCAACTCCCTGCCCAACGGCGACGGTCCAGGGCTTCGCTTGGATCACAGCAAGCTTGGGGAGGTACGACTATGTTCATTAGTTGACAGATTACAACAATATTTTGAGGTCCAAAAATTGGGTTTTGTAAGGTTTAAGACCAATTTGAATGAAGGAAAATGGAGAGTAGCAATGGGATGAAAATTGAGCCCTGAGGGACACCACACGGAGTTAAGCTAATTAATTCCATTGAGGTTTTTGGGATCATTATTGGACAGAAGTGCTTATTGTTGGACCTATTGTATTTCTAGGACAATGAGGGACTTGTGTTTCATTATTGGGCCTTGTTTGACGGCCATGCCGGTTCCGGCGCCGCCGTGGTTGCCTCCCGCCTGCTTCAGCACCACATCGCCTGCCAGCTGCAGGCAGTCATCGAGATCTTGCACAACCTGACATCTCTGCCGCCCACCATCTTAGGCGAGGAGCCCGATGCCAACAACCCCTATTTACAGGGCAACACGCCGGCTGCCCAGCGCTCCCTGACGCGGGCGGCATCGCTACGGGGTGCGGCCGGGACGCCGGCTTCTCCTAGCAGCACGCCACCGCCACCACGTTTTTTCACCGAGAAGAAGGTCCAGCATGAGAGCTTGGTGATCGGAGCGGTGGAGAATGCCTTCAAAGAGATGGTACACGCGACGACTGGGGTTGTTTAACATCTCGAACCTTCGTTTTGATGAATCGAATTTGGTCGTTTTCATTTAAGGACGCACAGATCGAGAGAGAAAAGCAGGGCTACAACATCACGGGAGGATGCACGGCTCTCACTGTGGTCTACATGCTGGGGAAGCTGTACGTCGGAAACGCAGGCGACAGCAGGTCGGCGTGCTTTCGGAAGTAGTTTCTTTAGCAGTAGCAATTTTTTATTGAAACGTATTTTTTCTATATATTTTAACAGAGCGATAATTATCAGGAACAACGAGATTGTTCCGATGTCAACAGAATTCACGCCGGAATCGGAGCGCCAGAGGCTACAATTCCTGGTACAACTTTGTTTTGGATATTTTCGAGTAAACCCTTTCAAGGGCTGATGGACTTGGACAATTGCAGTGTAAAATATCATACTGCATCGATGTCAACTCACATGAAATCGTTTCTTTGTTAGCGTTAGGTTTGGAGTAGGGCTGCAGCTATCGGTTATTTTAGTAGTCAATTAATCTATCAACTAGTTAGTTCGAAAAATCATGTCGTTGGATTAGGAGCATTTGAACAATTGGCTCACTTGCATAGCAAAGTCCGCTACCTTAATGAAAACACCCCAGAACGTCTGCAGTAAATTCAGTGTGACTAATCACATGGAATGTATACAGACCATTATAGAAGTACGGACACACTTATTTGAATATAGACTGGAAATATGCACACTAAACACATTTGAATTAGGATTAAGCGAACATTTCGAATTAAGTAGTGATGTGACGACAGTGCATTTCCTCCCACTGATAACATGCAGGACTCCCACAGTGGCAGTACTGGCGGGCTTGTCCTGCCCACTTAGCAGGGCAGATCGCTTTCCCAACAGCGACCTCGCCATCAGGCTCAACTGGCTCCAGGTGTATGCTTAAATGCTATAAAATGCTTTTTTTTTTTTTTTTCCAATGCTTATAACAAACACATATTCCCACAAAATGGCTAAATATAGCTATAAACTAAATTCCAAATGCATTAAAAAACATTAACACAAACAAAAACTTACCTAATGTTGGTCTTAACAGGGTGCAGCTGGATTTAGCCATGTTAAATGAGTTGTCATATTCACTGTTGCCCCTAGCGCAGTGTATCCACCCAAAATTTTTAAAAAAAATTCATGCAAACACTTTCAAAACAAACCATTGCAATGCCACTCTAATTAAACGAATATTCGAAGCAACAAAATTTGATCCAATTTTTTCCTAATTGAATTAAGTCTGCACCTATCGATTATTTTAGCAGTCGATTAATCGATGAAATAGTTCGAATAATCGAGTGATCAGATCAGGAACATAATTAAAATACCTGAGCTGAGCTTCAAACCGTATAAATAAATAAATGAGGATCTAAGTACAACAACTTGGCTAACTTACATAGCAAAAGTCAGGCTAGCTAAAATGCTAAAAATGCTAACTTTTTTTTTTTTTTTTTTTATGCTCTTAACTCATTCAACCACATATTCCCACAAAAAAATTGGCTAATTATACCTATAAACTCAATTACGAATGCGTACAAAAACATATTAGCTCAAACAAAAACTGACCTAATGTTGGTCTTAACAGGGAGCGGCTGGATTCAGTCATGTCAAATGAGTTATGTCATATTCACCGTTGCCACTAGAGCGCAGTGTATCCACCCAAATCAATAAAACTAAATGCAAACACTTTCAAAACAAACCATGAGAATCCCACTCTAACAAATATTCGAAACAGCAAAATTTAATTCGAAGCTTCTATTTAATCGATTAATCGTTGCAGCACTAGTTTGAAGTTTCCGTCACTTCCAAAGATGGATATATCTGTCTAGTTATAGTTAAAAGACAAATCTCCTCATTTTTGGGGTTTTTTTTGGGTTGAACTGTGATCATTCTAGGGTTTCATGCAGCCTCACCTTTTGGGAAACGAGTTCACGCATCTGGAATTCCCACGAAGGGTTCAGCGGAAGGAGGTCGGAAAGCGAATGCTCTACAGGGACTTCACCATGAACGGATGGTTCGGCGACATCATCGCTTCAACTACATGTGTAATTTAAAGTATTTCATTGAACTCTCGCTGTGAAACAGGGCGTACAAAACCGTCGAGGATGAAGACCTGAAGTTTCCGCTCATCTACGGCGAAGGGAAAAAGGTCAGCTTAGCTCTGGCGTTTAGCCTTAAAGGGAACCACGGATAAAAAGACATGTAATTCTTAAAAGATAAATGTTAGTACAAGTAATGATAATTTGATATTAAAACCCCTCTTAATGTTTTCGTTTAATAAATCTTGTAAAATTTTCAATTAAAAAAAAACTAGTAGCCCGCCATTGTTTTTGATGTCACAGGGCCACGCTGCCTGATTTCAGTCACTCTAACTATGTAAGGTAGTGATTTAAATACACAAGGTGTCAACGGCGGGTTTTACGTTAATAAGACATCAAGCCAATGAGTGCGTTTTGTCCCTCGACTGACACCGTACCTCTGTTTTTTTTTTTGTTTTTTTTTTGAGACCGGGTCTATTGTAATTCACGTTCATTTGAGTGTTGTCTTCACAAGACTCCTGAAAATGACCCCCAGCATCATAGTTTGTGTATTGTGACTAAATATTGCCATCGAGTGTATTTGTTGACCTAAAGGAGTTGCTAAAATGTTTAAATATAGTTTGGCCAAAGTCTGAGTAAGTTTTATGTGTATTTTGCGCATCTATTTTGATTGTGAATGCCAGTTCTCTTTGTATTGTTGTGTTAACTGTGTGAGAATAGGTCCTCAGTAATACAGATTGAAGCACTTTTCTTCTTGGTGACATTTTTTGAGAAATATGAGTATTAGTTTTGTAGTATTTTCACGATATGATACTTACTGTATGTATGTTGTTAAAGAGTTGCCAAAGCTTATGCCAATAAACGGCACGGTCCGAGCTACAAATCTGAATGCCTGTGTCCACTCTCCTTTCTCTCTCCCACTGTGGATTAAGGAAACTACAGCGTCAGTCAAGGGAAAAAAAAACTCACTCATTGGCTTGATCCCTAATTAATGTAAAACTCGCCAGACACCTTGTGGCATATTTGAATCACTACCTTACATAATTAAAGAGTGACACTTTTTTTTTTTTTTTTTAAGTGACGGGCAGCGTGGCCCTGTGATGTCACCGGCCTGCGACGTCAACAACAATGGCGACCTACTAGTTAAAATAACTTTACAAATTGTATAAAAACGAAAACATTAAGAGGGGTTTCAATATCAAATTATAATAACTCATAATAACGTTTATCTTTTAAGAACTACAAGTCTTTCTATCCGTGGATCCCTTTAAAGCTCAGATTGACGGAAAAACTGTTGCTTTTCCAGGCGCGGGTGCTAGCCACTATCGGCGTCACACGCGGTTTAGGCGACCACGACCTAAGAGTTCACGACTCCAACATCTACATCAAGCCATTTCTGTCCTGCCTTCCTGAGGTAGGCACTTGTGGGGAAAATGACTGGAAATGTTGGCGAGATTAGAGAATGAACACACGTAATTTTGCAGGTGAAGGTGTACAACCTCACTCAGTACGAGCACGGCGCGGATGACGTACTGGTGATGGGCACGGACGGACTTTGGGACGTTCTGTCTAATCAGGAAGTCGCCGAGGCTGTCTCGACTTTCCTCGCTAACTGCGATCCAGATGATCTTCACAGGTCGGACATGTTTTTTTAAGCGTACCTCGTGTAGGGGTGTGACTATACATTGAAAAGGTGGAATATCGCGATAATTTTTAGCCAGCTCCAACAAGAATCGATAAACAGGTAGTCCCCAGGTTATGACGTATTCGTCTTACGTGATTAGGACACTGGAATCTTGTCTGCTATTTTGTCTCCAGTAACTTTTTGCACCTCACAGTCCCGTAATTTTCACACTATAAGCCGCCACTTTGTTCCTTCATTTTGAATCCTGCGGTTTATAGTCCAGTGCAGTTTATTGATTTAGCACTTGCCTCCTAGCATGCATTGCAGCGCTATAGATGTAAATCATCAAAATTCATGTTCTGCGCTAATTGTTTTTTCAGTTACTGTTCCAGTTGTTTTATAAATTGCTTGTTATGGTATTTGGTAACAGTTTACTTGACAGCGGCGTCATAAGACTGTTATAAAACCATCATAATTGATCTTTTACATCCATTCAAAAGTGAGATAATTTGCCACATAATACGAAATAACATCTGTTATAAGCTGATCCAATGACCCGGCCCGACGAAAACCCGACAAACCGGCCAAAAGGCAAAACTCCGCGCGCTCATCTTAGTCTTAACCCCTTGTACTGACTCAAATTTGAAAGCTAGAAAAAGGCTTCGAAGCAAAAGTTGACAATTTATTCAGGTCGACAGTGATGAAACGGCTAGGCGAGACAGAAACAGACTCATGCGAGGAGGCAGAGTCATTCCAAGGTCACCATATAACCCTTTAATGCCTGCAATATGAAGCAATTGTCACAGAATCCCAAAATTTGAAAAATAAGGTCTTAATGAAACCTTTTTTTCAAATTTGTAAAAAAGAAAAAAATTATATGTGTAATAAGCGCTCTAACATCTATAACCCTTGCTAAATCCTGTTTTTTTTTTTCTCATGGAACCTGCAGATGCATGAGTTGACTTGCATCCATTATTTTTTTTAAAGAAAGATATTTCAAAATTCTGAATTAGTCTCAAAATCATGAAATTCTAAGTGCATTAAATGTGATACATTTGGCAAGAAAGGGATAACAAGTCAACAAAAGGTTCCCGAGAAAAATGACAGGAGGATTCAGGAGTTACTTTTGTCATGGCAACGAGAGTTGTGGATTTTGCCACCTCGGCGTCAAAGGGGCTCTTGGAGTCTTATCACTCGCGTTATCAGTTGGATATCTGGCGTTCTCCGGTGTTCCTTGTGTTGGGACAGGACGTCCCGCCATTTGTTCTGGACTGTCCGGAAGAACTGATTCAGAGAGTTGGTGGTGCAGACGTGGGCTTGTCGATGTCTTGCCTCATCAGCGTCAATCTTGCTCAGTCAGTTGCATGACGCACACGTTGGACTTCCGTGATAAGAAGGCGTCATGTATCTATTATGCTCTATATTCTGCTTGTTTTCCTTAAACTATGGATTAAGTGCTATTTATTTTATCTTGGGTGTGTTAGAGTAATACAGTCGATCTGTAAATACGAGAAAAGATACTATTCACTTCAAAGCATGAATGCTCATGACAATGTCATAATTATGATTGTCTATTGACAATCTTATGGCGCCACTGTCAAAGTGTTACCAAATACCATAACCAGCAATTAATGAAACAACTGGAACAGTAACTGAAGAAATAATTAGCACGGAACATGAATTTTGATTGTTATTTACATCTGTAGCGCCGCAATGCATGCTAGGAGGCATGTTGGACAACAACAGCTGTCTAATAAAGTGTTACCAATTAATATCTTTGGTGTAAATATCCCATAATACAGTGAGGAAAGCTGCGGCTTATAGTCAAGTGCGGCTTATCTCTGAACACATGCTGTTTTCGTGTCACATTTGGTGGGTGGCGGCTTATAGTCAGGTGCGCCTTATAGTGCGAAAATTACAGTATATTATTTTTTTCATATTTTAATAAGACGTGATATGTCCTCACTCAACGTGAAGTTGTTCAACTTGACAGTAAACAAAGGCAATTGTGCTTTCTGAAGGTTTTTACTTCCTTCACTTTTGACAATTTGTAAAGCTGTGACACACATATGTACACTTGACACAAAATAATTGGTGTTCAAAAGTCAATCTAGTCTGATTAATATGTAAATTTAGTAGATTAGCCTAATTCGCCTCACAAAAATCCGCTAGTTTAAATGTTACGAATGCTAACGTATTTACAATTCTTCAATCAAATCGCTCACACATAACTCCACAAACTGTACCTCTAAACTTAATTGCAAATGCATACACAAAAATATATTAGCTGAAACAACTTACAGCCTGATGTGGGCCAAATCAGAGTACAGCTATCCTTTACCAATGTCAGACGTCGAGGTCTGGTTCTCGGTCATACAAGGCATTCCAGCCGACGCTGCCACCAGAGGGCAGTGTATCCTCCATCATTTATGATTTACAAAAATGCAACATTTGTGGACTTTTTGGATAGTTATTTTGAGATTTAGGGGTACTTAAATGGTTAAATAGACCTACACAGAAAGGGTTACATCGCCAGCGTAGGAACGGAACTCCTTTGTAACCGGGGACTACCTGTCTCCATTGACTTCACTATCAGTTGAAGGGTCACGGGGCCGATCCGTAGGGGGCCTATTTTAGAAAACTCAAAATATTTTCAAAACCAAAGCGACTAGCACCCTAAAACCAAAACAGGCACCTCCCTTAGGCATATATGAGTCTCTATGAGCAGCGGCATCAACAACTTCAAAGTCATTCCATAATAAAATCCTGATTATTTTTTATATAAGTATAACAAAACTTAAAATGGCTATAAAATTCTCAGATTTTATTCAAGATGCACAAAAATCACCAAATACAGAGACAGTCGCCTATATTGTCAGGATCAAGAGCAATATTTGGCAAAGATAAGTTTTTGCCAGAAACAGTAATAATAATAGAAGACATACAAAATCGTACATGGCGGCCGTCACAAAGCAAAGAGCTTTTTAAGTTGAAAGTTCTTGTAAATAAATGCTGATATCGTGCAATTTCTATAGATATGAACTTAAAACAGTCTAGATTTTTGGTTAAAAGCAGAAAACGGGCAGTTATCGTTCATTTTACATCAATATTTCAAGCAAATGTTACGCGATTGTGTAGAGATACAAAATCCAACATGGCGGCCTTCACAAAACAGAGCTTTCACTTGAAAATTCTTGTGAATAAATGCTTAAATCGCGCAATTTTTAGAGATATGAACGTAAAACAGTCTAGATTCATGGTGAAAATCAAAAAACGGGCAGTTATGGTTCATTTTACGATAACATTTCAAGCAAAAGTTACGGTATTGTGTCATCCAACATGGCGGCCGTCATGAAACAAAGCTTTTTCAGTTGAAAATTCTTGTAAATAAATGCTTAAATCACGAAACTTCTATAGATATGAACGTAAAACAGTCTAGTTTCTTGGTTAAAAGCAACAAACAGGGCAGTTATCATTCGTTTTACGTCAATATTTCAAGCCAAAGTTACGAAATCATGTCATCCAACATCGCGGCTGTCACTAAACAAAGAGCTTTTTAAGTTGAAAATTCTTGTAAATAAATGCTTAAATCACGAAACCTCTATAGATATGAACGTAAAACAGTCTAGTTTCTTGGTTAAAAGCAACAAACGGGCAGTTATCATTCGTTTTACGTCAATATTTCAAGCCAAAGTTACGAAATCATGTCATCCAACATCGCGGCTGTCACTAAACAAAGAGCTTTTTAAGTTGAAAATTCTTGTAAATGCTTAAATCGCGCAATTTCTATAGAAATGAACGCAAAACAGTCTAGATTCTTGGTTTAAAGAAAAAAACGGGCAGTTATCGTTCATTTTACGTCAATATTTCAAGCAAAAGTTACACGATTGTGTAGAGATACAAAATCCAACTTGGCGGCCTTCACGAAACAAAGAGCTTTTTAACTTGAAAATTCTTGTGAATAAATGCTAAAATCGCGCAATTTCTATAGATATGAACGTAAAACGGTCTAGATTCTTGGTTAAAAGCAAAAAAACGGGCAGTTATCGTTCATTTTACATAAACATTACAAGCAAAAGTTACGGTGTGTATTCCAACATGGCGGCTGTCATGAAACACCTTTTCAAGTTGAAAATTCTTGTAAATGCTTAAATCGCGCAATTTCTATAGATATGAACGTAAAACGGTCTAGATTCTTGGTTAAAAGCAAAAAAACGGGCAGTTATCGTTCATTTTACATAAACATTACAAGCAAAAGTTACGGTGTGTATTCCAACATGGCGGCTTTCATGAAACACCTTTTCAAGTTGAAAATTCTTGTAAATGCTTAAATCGCGCAATTTCTATAGATATGAACGTAAAACGGTCTAGATTCTTGGTTAAAAGCAAAAAAACGGGCAGTTATCGTTCATTTTACATAAACATTACAAGCATAAGTTACGGTGTGTATTCCAACATGGCGGCTGTCATGAAACAGCTTTTCAAGTTGAAAATTCTTGTAAATGCTTAAATCGCAGAATTTCGCTAGAAATGATCGTAAAACAGTTTAGATTCTTGATTAAAAGCAAAAAACTCAGTTATCGTTCGTTTTATGTCAACATTTCAAGCCAAAGTTACACTAATTTCATCCATTGATTTTTTTCCACAACGTTTCATAGTGCATGCATGGCGCTATTTATTAATAATAATTACCTTGAATCCCCGACAAAATCATTCTTGAGACACTCTTGCCTGCTTGTATGCAGTAAAACCTCCGTCCTGTTTCCACCTAAATCCGGCGTTAGAACGCAGCATGTTTGATTTTATCACCGTGAAAGCCAACTCAACGCAATGTCTGTTCTTGTCTTCTTGTCAACTGATGGTGGAGTCTATGATGTATCGTTCAAATCTTCCATGAGAATAGGGTCGACGTTAGCTCACTTGACGGCGCTAAACATCCAATTCATATTGACTGGATTCGATGGAACTGAAACCAGAGCATTCTTGTGGGCATTTAAAGGTCACTTTCTGTGTTTGTCATGAAAAATACATTTCTCTGAATTTTTCTCACTCGTTAGGTATACCATGGCGGCTCAAGATTTAGTCATGCGAGCGCGCGGCGTCCTCAGAGACCGAGGTTGGAGGATCACCAACGAGCGCTTGGGCTCGGGAGATGACATCTCCGTCTTCATCATTCCGCTAATGTATGGCAACCGTCAGCCCTGAGCTGAAAATTCCGCCCTGAATCCCTTTTGCACACATTTCTGTTGGGAGTGATGCGCCAAAAATTTTTTAGGTGCTCTCAAAACTAACCTCAGAATAGCAACTAAGGCCGTTTCGGGCCTAATGTAGCTTTCGAGGTTCAACTTTTGATGCCGTTTCGGCCCTGAGATCCCATGTAAATGTTATACGCTGCATATTAACTCATTGGCTGTCAAACAATGCCAGAGACGCCAACAGTGGCTCTACCAGTTTCACCAATGGCAATGAGACGTCAACAACAATCACATGACTTCATTATACCAATTGATCACGATGGCCTGTTCAAGCACCGAATAATATTAAAGCAACATGAGGTTACTTTTCAGTTTTGGCCGATTTAGCGGCACAGGTGGACAAAAGCTGTAGTGTTTTGCCTACCAACGCACAGTGTTGTAAAAAACGGAGATATGATCCTTGAAATTTCATAATAGGAAATATGTTTTCTCCACGGGAGGGCACTCATGCTCTTTGGACAAATAATGCTTCATGTCTGGAGATTTTTTTACTCTCGATGGAATTCAATGGGTTTAATTTAATATTATAATGCAATAGGTTATAGTACATTGTAATAATAGCAGTCCATGTAGAAAACTTTTTTTTTTAAAAAAATCAAACATGGTAAGCATTTACTCACAATGTTACTGATTACTTGAGTATTCTTTTCACCAAATACTTTTTTTTTTTACTCGTACTTGAGTACATTTTACTTTCTACTTTTACTTTTGAGAATTATTATATTGAAGTAACGCTACTCGAGTAAAAATTTTGGCTACTCTCCCCACCTCTACTGAATACTATACATATACAGTGGTATGAAAAAGTATCTGAACCTTTTGGAATTTCTCACATTTCTGCATAAAATCACCATCAAATGTGATCTGATCTTTGTCAAAATCACACAGATGAAAAAACCGTGTCTGCATTAACTTAAACCACCCAAACATTTATAGGTTTTCATATTTAAAAGAGGATAGCATGCAAACAATGACAGAAGGGGGTAAAATAAGTGAACCCTCTGCCTAAGGAGACAAAGAGCAATTGAAACTTTTTTACCAAACAATTTAAGTCAAGTGTGAGCCCAATCACTCATGAGTGGTTTAAAGCTGCCCTGCCCACTATAAAACACACAACTGGTAAGAACTGTCTTGATGAGAAGCATTGTCTGATGTGCATCATGGCACGGTAAAAAGACTGTTTGAAAACCTGCAATCTAGGATTGTTGATTAGTATAAAGCTGGGAAAGGATCCCAAACCATCTCTAAAAGACTAGATGTTCATCAATCGACAGCCAGAGAAATTGTCTACAAATGGAGAGTTTGGCACTGTTGCTTCTCTCCCAATGAGTGGCATTCCACCAAAGATGACGCCAAGAGTTCAGCGCAGAATACTCAGAAAGGTAAAAAAGAACCCTTAAGTGTCTGCTAAAGAATTACAGAAATTACTGACACTGTCCAATATCTCTGTGCACACATCATTTAAATGTAACACTATGGCCAACAATGATGTTCATGGCAGGACTCCACGGAAGAAGCCACTGCTGTCTATAAAAAACACTGTTGCTCGTTTATTGTTCGCAAAAAGGCACTTGGACACTCCACAGAAGTGTTGGCAAAATATTTTGTGGACTGATGAAACCAAAGTTGAATTATTTGGGCGTAACACAACATTGTGTGGAGGAAAAATGGAACAGATCACTAACAACAACACCTCATCCCCACCGTGAAGCATGGTGGAGGGAGCATTGTGTTTTGGGGCTGTTTTGCTCTCTCAGAGCCTGGACAACTTGCAGTCATTAATGCAGTACTTCTCAAATGGTGGGGCGCGCCCCCCCAGGGGGGCGCAGAGCGATGCCAGGGGGGGCGCGAGTGACCTCGGGGAACTGCTTTTTTTTTTTTGCCGTACTAGAATAAAGTGTACTTGCACATCCACTCCGTGGGTGGCAGTGGCGCTCTCATTTTCAAAGTGCGTGCAGTATTTTTGAAGTAAGCAAGAGCACACGGAAGAGACTCATGCAGAGCTGGACTCACGCAGCGACCCGCTGTCTTCTTCGGTTCTCACGTGTCCGGCCGAGAAGTGCCGTTTTCGGCTTGGGATCGTCACGACCACCGCCCTCACCTACGGTTCTCCCTCGGCCGCCGAGAATGCGCTTTTTTCGGGCCGTTTGCCTTTGACTTTTAATATAGTGGGAAATGAGGAAAGACCACTGTTTACTGAGTCTAAAAATGATTATAGCGGAGAAGCCAAATCAGTTAAGATGCCACTTAAAGACATTAGACCTCAATCTCATTGATAACCCGCTTGATTGTTTTTCAGCGAAAACGTGCCGAATATTGCCAATTGTCACAATCGTCCTGCTTTGTCAGTGTTATATCAGTAAACCAGTGAGCACTGTGGTGAATCAGCGAAAATAAAAACTTTCCTTCTGTCCAAAGACCTTTTCCCCCCTTTCTATTCAGTTTTGTCTTTTTTTCGGTCAAATTTTTTGGCATGTTGTCCTGAAGAGTAAATGTTTCTAATCAATTTGAATTTGTTATTATTTACTGATTTTATTACATTTTATTTTTCAGTATCAAATGGTCAAAAATGTACCTTGAGTGTATTTTTACAGTTTGGATGTGACTTTTTTTATTTTTTTTATTTTTTTTTAACTTCAGGCAAATTGATGCGCGTTAAGTCTTTTCTGTTACAAGCAACACAATGTTAAAAAAGTTATACTTTATTATAAGTTGATCTATGTTACTTTTTTTCTTTAATAGAAAAAAAAGGACACAATGTTAGGCTGAGGCGTACTTATAATAGTAATATAGACGAATGATACTATTTACAGTGGCGGCAGAGAGTTGGGGGGGCGCGAAACATTTACGTCTTCCTTGGGGGGGCGTATCAGAAAATAATTGAGAAGCACTGCATTAATGGAAGAATGAATTCAAAGGTTTATCAGGATGTTTTGCAGGAAAACCTGAAGCTGTCTGCCAGACAGTTGAAGCTGGATGCTGCAACAAGACAATGATCCAAAACACAGTAGTAAATCTTCTTCAGAATGGTTTCAGAAGAACAAAATACATGTTCTGGAGTGGCCAAGTCAAAGTCCAGACTTGAGATGCTATGGCATGACCTAATGACAGTGATTCATGCCAGACATCCCAGGAATCTGACTGAACTACAGCAGTTTTGTAGGGAACAATGTGCCACGATTAGTCCTGATCGATGTGCCAGACTGATCTGCAGCAACAGGAAGCGTCTGGTTGAAGTTATTGCTGCCAAAGGGGGTCCACCTAATATTAAATTTGATGGTTCACTTACTTATTTTTCCTCCTCCTGTCATTGTTTGCATACTATCCTCATCAAAATCTGAAAACCTATGAATGTTTGGGTGGTTTTAGTTCAAGCAGGCACTGTTTTTTCATCTGTGTGATTTTGACAAAGATCAGATCACATAGGATTCCAAAAGGTTGAGATACTTTTTCATACTACTGTATATATAGTTTTGTGCACATGTTCAGTTTGTTTTTGAACTGATTTTAGAGTCGTAAATACAGGACTAATTTGATTTGATGTTTTTACCTTAATACAATTTTATAAATATTCAATTTCACAAATATATATCTAAAAATGAAGATTTTGGGACAATTTTTAGGTCTCGACGCTGTTTGACTTTGCCTTACAGATGGCTGAAAACTGATGTTAGCCTTAGCAATGCTAGCTCATTGTCGTAATTCATACATTAAAAAAAAATGCCCAACAAGACCCCTGGTGGAGTATCTCGTGAAAAACCAATTGGACGTTTATTGCCGTCAATGGCAGCCAATGAGTTAATATCATCAATGGTCGAACGCACTACATTAATTGCACTTTAATTCGACCCGCGTCATTAACTTTTAGCGCCATTGACGGCGATAAGATGTCCAATCGCGTGGCTCTTCGAGTTATGTCACTGTATTGGACTTATATCACTGTCAATGGCAGCCAATGAGTTAAAAAAGTACAAAAAAGGACAATTTTGATTTGTTTTGTGCATGCATCGACTTATTGCGGAACTAACGTTTCCACTACATAGTCTGAATTTGTATTGACGTAACTTGTGTAATTTAGTTTGGATGTTTTATTTACGGTTAGGATTCCAAAAAGTGAATCTCCGAAAAAAGATGTGCAGAGAGGGAACGTATGGGCGCCGTTATGTCATTTCATTCCTGCTGTACATGTATTCAAGTAGAAATGTATCATTTTGTGTGCTGTAAAGCTATATTGAAAGCCTGTTATAGTTCTCTCCTGATGGGAAGTGGATCGCATCAGGCATGGTTGTTGAATGTTCATCCTCAATTTACGAGTCGTCAGCCTTCATTTATGTCCGTTAGATGAATGTATTTGCGTTTTCTCGCCCCGTTGTCTGCACATCAACTCAGGTTCAGCCGGTTGAGTGGACAATCCTCAAGGTCGTGTATTGTTATCGTCACAGCAGATGTAAGTGGGTCATTTTTTTTGTATCGGGTGCCGTTTGGATGTATCAGTGGACATTTTGTGCTAAAGTTAGCACTTAGCCTAGCTTTGCTAGCATAATAGCTAACATGACTTCAGATACTTGATGAGAAATGGATCATTTTACACATAAACCTTTAAAAATTATTCAATTTTTTCGATATATAGCTTCGACAGAGTGGACACGTTATGATCGAAACTGCAAAATCTTGATTTTTGAAGGAGGTAAAACAGTTGAATTTTCGTGCCACTTGTGTGATGTAGTGACACTATTAATTAAAGGGACACTAACACAACAGAGTGGACAGTGACACTGGGGACCAGTGTTGTTTTCGTCAACGATGACTGCGACGAAAATATTTTGTTGAGGAACAATTTTTTCATGACAATGACGAGACGATCACGAGCTAAAAACGTGTCTTGGGAGACAAACATAATGACATGAATGCCAGACGAAAGTGCGCCTTTTTTATGTATCGGGTGCCATGTGGGTGTAACAGAATGGACATTAACAGATGGGACATTTTGTGCTGAAGTTAGCCCTCAGCCTAGCATTGCTAGCATAATAGCTAACATGATTTCGGAGACTTGTATCCTTTCACAAATAAACCTTTTGAAATTATTCAAATTTTTCAATATATAGCTCCGACAGAGTGGACACGTTATGATTGAAAAAACTGAACATACTTCATAAAACTGCAAATCTTGATTTTTAAAGTAAAAAAAAAAAATTTTTTTTTTGTATTGTTGAATCTTCCCGCCACAGAAGAGTGACATCGTTGATTAAAGCGACACTAACAACTGAACGGAGTGGACATTGACACTGGGGACCAGTGTTGTTTTCGTCAACGGTGACTATAACAAAAATATTTCGTAGACGAACAGTTCTTCATGACAATGACAAGATAACGAGCTTGGGAGACCAAAACATAAGGGCACGAATGCCAGTTTTTGTCTGGCGTAACTGAAACGAGACGAAAATGCGCCAGTTTCCATCACATGCTCAGAATGACTAACATTTTATGTGTAATTAGCCTACATCATAGCAGTGTCTGGTTGTGTCACTCATGTGACGTGCTATGCCCCCACAACTCACCCACTAATGTCCTCTCCATTGCTTGTTTTGAGACGCACACGGTAAAATGTGTATTTTCATTGGGTTGCAGCTGTCGATTATTTTAGTAGTCGATTAATGTACGAACTATTTCATTTAATTAGATTAGGAACATAAAAAATTAAAATACCAGAGTTTAGCCTCAAGTGGTATGAAAAAATATTTAATGAGGACCTAAGTACAACAAAAGAACAATTGGTAAACTTGCATAGCAAAACTCCGCTAGCTTAAATGCTACAAAATGCTAACTTTTTTTTACCATGATCTTAATTGTTCAAACACATATTCCCACAAAAAACTGCTAAATATACCTATAAATTTACAAATGCATAAAAAAAACCATTAGCCCAAACAAAAACTTACCTTATGTTGGTCTAAACAGGGAGCAGCAAAAAAAATAGAATTTAGTGTCCTTGAATTTGTAATAGATGTCAATTGATAATACTTAAAAAATAAGTTTAATGCTGAAAATACAGCTTTATTTAAACAGGGGACATAAATGGCACCCTATTACAAAAACACAAAAAATGACCCAAATACCATTTGCTTCCCTATTTGAAGTCGCTGTACTCGTCATACGAAACGTCGCGGGTGGGGATTGAAGTGGCCTCGTGACTTTCCTGCTTTGTGAATGTCGACTGTACCTTTTGTATAAGGTTCCTCCAGAAGTCCAAAAGAAAGATACATTATTTTAATGTTTCCTTAATTGTGCAGCGTTACTGTTGCGAAAGGTGGGATGAATAAAAGAAAAAAAAGATGAGTAATTGCCTGAGTTTGCAATAGTAATGGGCTCTTTGCACAAGGGCTGCTGCGATTTCAAAGACCTCGAACTTGATTTCACATTTACGTGACCATCAACCATCACTTTATACAAAATGTAAGGTAAGTCAACGCTGTCATTTACGTTTCCCACCAGCTGCGAGCTTTTTCTCCAGCGTGTTTAGTGTATGTCTAGCGACGCTAAAACAAATACCATGACGGAACTATCTTGTTAACAAGGCAGGTAATGTGGCTAGTTAGCGTGCCAAGACGGCTAACTGGGTTCCTCTCTACCATTAGCCAACTTTCCTAAAGTCTTCCATGCTAGGGTACTTGCCAACAGTCCCGGATTGTGCAAGACAACCCGGAATACTTAAAGTTCTGATCTGTATCGCCGATGCCGACGGAACCAATCAGAACTTCCTATATTGCGGGTTGTCCAACACAATGTGGGACTGTTGGCAACCTAAATTCTTTCGCCATTGTAAACATCTGTTCAAAATAACATTTTCATAATACAGCCTGTGGGTTTTTTTCTCTCTGGCGACACTCTCTCTCAGGAGTTAATTTGTGCCGGATCCTGCCGGAACAAGATCCGGCACCTCTTGATTTAAGCCTCCATGTGTTCCGGGACTTATTTGGGCAGATCCGGCACCTCTCGTGTATGGAAAATAATAATATAAAAACACTCCCGACATTATAAAAACTTGCGGATATTTGCGGCATCTGGGGAGCAGGGCAGCCAGGATCAAACGGCATTTCAACATGCCAAAAAGACAGTTGCATTTACTGACTTTTTTCAAGAAGAAGGAAGATGGATCAAAATGTGTCAGAAAAGCAACAACCGGCAATAAGGGCAGCTGCAGCAATCATGCTAACGGGCAGTACCGAGCGCAGCAGGAGGCTAGCGCTGCAGCAGCTAGCCAGGTTCACGGACAGCCAGCCAAGCCAGGGAAGGAGGCTGCTACCGTGGCAGCAGCTGGCCAGGTTCAGCGCTACCCGGAGTGGGGGCCAGCTACAGCGCCAGCCAGGTGGACCACCAACATCCGGAGCAACAGCCCAGTACCCTTATGGGAAATTCGGGTTTGGGCTGCACAGTTTGTATAGCGGTGGGAACTTTGGGGCCAGAGAAGACTGAGTGATGAAGCTCGCAAAAGAATGGGTTTGTTTTATTTACTGACTATTGAGAAACTAATTGCTGACCGTGTACTGTATGTTCCACCTGTGGTTATGTGGGTAATTGCCAGTGCTGCGCAGAGTATAACCTAAATAATTGTAAATTGTCATAAAATTTATACCATGGATATTATCTGAAATTGAGGCTTGTATGCCACAGCACGGCAAGTGGGCATTTGAGTGTTGTTTTCAGCACCATTTTTTGCATATGTTCAGGGACCTGTGCCCGTCTCGTCATCACCGCGCTGTCATATGTACTTTGAGTTCCGGCACCTTATGATTTACAAAATTAAGTGCTGCTCGCTCCCCATTAATATTCAACTAATTAATATTAATATTAGTAGTAGTATATTAACCAAGAAAAGGTGAACATTTAGTCTATATGTTCTATTACAATTTTATTTAAAATATATATTTTTTTTATATGAGTTATGTAACATTCATGTCGATGTTCCAATTTGCAAATATATACATATATATATTTTTTAAAATCCTGTTCAATTGATTTTTTTTTTTAAACCCATACATCTCAAAATAACACATTTTAGCTATAATTGCAATACCGTGATACCGCGGTACTTTTGCTTAAGGTTATCATACAGTCAAAATCTCATACCGGCACATGCCTACTTTACAGTATCCATATATGTTACAGTGGAGTGTCACATTTTTACATAACTCATGTAAAAAGGTGACAATATGTTAAACGGTGATATGTCAAAACGTAATAACATGAACATTTTTAATCGAGTTAATTACAGCTTAAAAATTAATCGCAATTCAAACCATCTATAAAATATGCCATAATTTTCTGTAAATTATTGTTGGAATGGAAAGATAAGACAAGATGGATATATACATTCAACATACGGTACACAAGGACTGTATTTGTTTGTTAATATTGTTAATGCCATCTTGATTTATTGTTATAATATTCTGTTAAAGCGATCCATGGATAGAAAGACTTGTAGTTCTTAAAAGATAAATGTTAGTACAAGTTAGAGAAATTTTATATTAAAAACCCTCTTAATGTTTTCGTTTTAATAAAATTTGTAAAAATTTCAATCAAAAAATAAACTAGTAGCCCACCATTGTTGATGTCAATAATTACTGACACAATGCTCATGGGTGCTGAAGCCTATAAAATCAGTCGCACCCAAGCGCCAGCAGAGGGCAGCAAAACTCCATAAAACACAATTAACAAGAGAGCGTTTCACTGTACTGTCATTTAAATCTGTCTAAGCGGGGCATTTGCGTTAATTGCGTCAAATATTTTAATGTGATTAATTTTAAAAAATTAACGCCCGTTAACGCGATAATTTTGACAGCCCTAGTTTTTACATATGCTTTTACATAATTATCACATTGATTGACATCATAGTTGCCACATTTTTACATGTTCATATCACTTTTTTGCAGTTATAACATGTAAAAAGGTGTTACTATCATATAAATGTCGTAAATACGTAAAAACAGTTAATATGTCAATAGTGCCATGTTTTTACATGACTCATAAAAATGTGATACGATCATGTAAAAAAAAAAAAAAACAACAACTTGATAACCATCATTTAAATACTGCTGGACTTAATTTCTTGGGGTAGCAGCAATAGGCTTCGATAAACCCTAAAGTCTAACAAGATACGTGAGCCAATTAGATATTTTCATGCAAAGAGCCCATTGTGGTCACTAAAACAAAATAAAACAAAGACAACCATCCACCACTCAGTGCGAAAAGCTTGACACAACTTTATTGAAGATTGTGTATAAATACACATGCACATTTCAAATGTAAACCTAAGTGAACTCAAGTGCAGCCAAACCTGGAAACCCCCATCTCATGCAAGGATGCCTAGATTATTTCCTTTGTACAAAAAAAAAAAAAAAAAAAAAATTCCACACCCTGACAAGACCACCTCACCCTTCCCCATCACTCCGCCGCTCTTGCCACAGTTTTAAATATAGTTTATTAAATGCGTACGTATAAATAAATAAACTTTTATCAAATGTGCACTCACAGAGTGAACTCTTATGTACAAATACCGTATGAGTACTGTAGCGGGCGAGAAGCAGGGACACGCCAAAGCCAAAAAACAACACAGAAAATTTTTAAAAATGAAGCCGCGCTCCACCATGGAGAATAAACACATCTCGCCAATGGAGGAATATCCACTTAGCTATGATCCCAAATGCAAAAAGAAGCCGAAAAACGACAAATGACTGCGCATACATTCTGACAAAAAAAATAATCAAGTGATATGCCAAAATGGACATTCATGTGTGTTTAAAGGGGCCATGCAAAAGGGGGGTATTAGTGTGTGAGCTTAAGATTTAAGGCTGAACACACACGTTCTCAACACTACATTTAAGACACCGTTCCTCGAGAATTCACTTATCTATGGCACGTCATTTGAATTGAGCACGAAAGGCCAACAGAGGGCGCCAAAGACGACCAAACTAGGTGACAGCGCCTCGATTTGGCATCAAACTTCAAATAAAATTCATGTCGCAGTCATCTTTGAAATAAGAGTATTAGGACCACAGTTTGAAGTTCAATATTACGAAATTAGAGAACTTAACCTAATAGGTATGGATGGGTTGTAATATTATGACTTTACGTGACTTTGCGTACCGTATTTTTCGGACTAGAGGTCGCATTTTTGGGTGGAAATTTGATGAAATCCGACACGAAGGACAGACTTGTCATTAGTGACGCAATTTAAAATAAAATAAAAAGTCAATCGTTTATGCTTGTTCGTGCTGTAAAAAGTTTTGTTTGTGCTGCTATCGTTTATATTTACAATTGCAGGTCAATCTGAGGTCAACTAGCCACCTCATTTTGATTAAAAATTGCTAAAAATAGTGTAAATCAAAGAGACAGTGAGAACCAAAAGTGGCATTTGCCATGTGCAAAATGGATTTTGCAATGTGGCAAAATTGATTTTGTCATGTGGCATTTTTTTTGCCATGTGGCAAAATGTATTTTGACATGTGGCATTTTTATTGGTATGTGGCAAACTAGATTTTGGTATGTGGCATTTTTGCAGGGCATGCACGTCCATGCCATTGACGGCTATGCACGTCCAAATTTTCCATTCATATTGAATGGTAGAAAAACAAACCAAAATACATTTTGCCACATGACAAAAAAAATGCCACATAGCAAAAAAAAAAAAAAAAAAAAAATGCCACAAAGCCACATGGCAAGAAAGAAAAAATGCCACAAAGCAAAATCTATTTTGCCATGTGGCATTTTTTTTGCTATGTGGCAAAATTTTGCTATATGGCAAAATGTATTTTGAAATGTGGCATTTTATTGGTATGTGGCAAAATGGATTTTGGTTTGTGGCATTTATTTTTTGGGGGTATGTGGCATTTTTGCGGGGTTAATGGCTATTTTGTAGGCCATGCACGTCCGTGCTATTGACGGCGATCAACGTCCAAATTTTCCATTGATATTAAATGGCAGAAAAACAAACAAACGAAAATACATTTTGCCACATGGCAGAAAAATGCCAAATGGCAAAATCAATTTTGCCACATAGCAAAAAAAAAGCCAGATGGCTAAAAAAATGCCACATGGCAAAAAGTGGCATTTTTTTTCTTACCATGTGGCATTTTTTAGCCATCTGGCTTTTTTTTTTTTTTTTTTGCTATGTGGCAAAATGTATTTTGACATGCGGCATTTTTATTGGTATGTGGCAAAATGGATTTTGATTTGTGGCATTTTATTTTTGGTATGTGGGTTTTTTTTTGGGGGGGGGGGTTTATGGCATTTTTGCAGGCCATGCACGTCCATGCCATTGACGGCTGTGCACGTACAAATTTTCGATTCATTTTAAATGGCAGAAAAACGTGTGGCTGTGATTTTTGACCATGCACTTTACAATACAGCACATTGTCATTTAACTGACACCCAAGTCAGGCTATGCCATTGACACCTATGCACATGTAAATTTTCCATTCATATTAAATGGCAGAAAAACAAACCAAAATCCATTTTGCTACATGGCAAAAAAAAAAAAAAAAGCCACATGTCAAAATACATTTTGCCACGTGGCAAAAAAAAAAAAAGCCACATGGCAAAATCCATTTTCCCACATGGCAAATACCACTTTTTGTTCTGGGCCCTGCTGGTAAATCGTATATGTTGCTACCATTTTTGAGATGTCAAGATACAAATTTCAAGTGATGACAACATGCAGAACCCCCCCCCCCCAAATTTATTGCAAAATGGAACCAAAATGCTCCCATTTGTTTGTGCAACGTTGGTGTTAGTTGTTGGGAAATCCTCTATATTTAGAGGGTAAGTACGCTCCATCAGCCTCGATGAAGGTGCTGTGATTGATGTAATCACTCGAAATTACCTTCATCTTCGGACTATTATGCTCACCTGGCAGCCACCCACCAAATTCGACACAAAAGCAGCATTTGTTCATAGATAAGCCGCAGCTGTCGTCACTTACTGTAGCATATTTACGCCAAAAGATATTAACCGGTAACACTTTCTTTGGACAACAGCTTCATATGACTGTCACAAGACCAAATAAACCACCACGAAGCTTTGAACCAATTGGCTGCAAAGCTTCATTGCTTCAAGACGCTTCATTTGGCCATCACTACTCCCTTGGGGGAGACAAGCAACCTCTGCTGCACTGTTGTTGTCCAACATGCCTCCTAGCATGCATTGCAGCGCTACAGATGTAAACAATAAAAAATCATGTTCTGTCATTATTTCTTCAGTTACTTTACAAGTAGTTTCATTAATTGATAGTTATGGCATTGAGTAACACTCCATTTGACAGTGGCTCCAAAAGACTCATCAGACAATCATAATTATGACATGACACTGTATAACATGTTATTTAGTGTTACCTGGAAAATTACCTCACTTTTGAATGGATGTAAAAGATCCGAGCTGGACATAAATGGAGTTAGTGACATAATTTGCCAGATGACACTTAATGACATCTTCCTTAAGCATTCTGTAATGCCCATAATAGTGTCATGTCTTAATTATGACTGTCTTATGACACCGCTGTCAAATAAAATGTTACCTATTAACCCAAATAAATCAACAAATAAGGTGCACTGGACTATAACCCGCAGGATTCAAAATGAGGGAAAAATTAGCGGCTTGTAGTCTTAAATTACGGTAATATATCTATAAAAGGATAGCAGTACAAATGAAAGTTTTTACAGCACAAACGTAGCATAAACGAATGGAACCATTTTGCAATAAATGGGGGGGCTGCGCTAATCAATGCATCAAAAACGATAGCAGCACAAACGTTTTACATCACAAACGAAGCATTAACAATTGACGCCATTTTTAATCAAAATGGGGTGGCTGGTTGACCTCAGATCGACCTATGAAAGAATTGTAAATAACGATAACAGCACGGACGAAACTTTTTCCACCACAAACAAGCATAAACGTTTTTTGGATAAATTTGCGTCGCATGGAGGGGCCAACTTCACGGAGGTCTGGCTAAACTATGAGGAAAAAAAAACAACTTGTAGTCCGGAAAATACGGTACTTTACGCAAAGTTCCTAGACGTAGCATTGCCCTGCAATATTGAGCAAATCAACGAAACAAAAGTCCAAATATTACCAAGCTGCATCCATACACATTTTTTCGTGTTTTTGTGACCTTAATACTCCGTCAACTTAAACTACGGGCTATAAAAGTAAAATTGGATAGATGGTGACTGTGCAAGTTCGCAATGCTAATGTTCAGTGTTTTATGTACAGGCTAACATGACTAAAAATGCCAACGTTTCTTTTCGAGATATAAAAGACAAACCGCTCCAACACGCGCAAACACACGAGTGATTCCGCCTACGGAGGAGAGCTCTGAATTCCCAGCGTACCGCGAACGTCGCGCCCATTTTGGCTCGGCCTGGCGAGCCCGACGCTTGCGAGCCATGCTGTGTGTCCATATGGCTTTGAATGGAAAGATTTTTCTCTCCCTTTTATTTCTTTCGTCAATTGGCGCTCATGGCGACGTCTCGACCGGGCGCTTCGTCTTCCTCCGCTTCCGACTCGTCGTCGTTCTTGGCGCACTCGTTCTCGTTCACGTCCTCGGCGCACCGGATCGAGGATGCGCTCCGTCTCCCTTCGTTTTCCTCGTCGTCTTCCTCCTCCTCATCTTCGTCCTCTTCTTCTTCCTTGTCGTCCTCTTTCTCGCGGTCGAGCGCAAAGTAGCCAGTGCCTTTGACGGTGTCCTGACGCTGGTAGAAGAGCACGTAGCCTGCTTTGGACTGCACATGTAGAGCACAGTGGAGCCATGAGGAAAGTGTTTTCCACCCCCCGTTATGTAGAAGTCGATCGATTTATGGCCTTTTACAATATGCGTGCTGAAAAAACATTATAAACTCAAGCTACATCATTTTATTATGTTGATGTTCAGATTTGTTTATTCAATGTTTTTTTTCCCTTTTTTTAATAATACAAGGCATTTTTAGGTGTTTCAGTTAGAGTTATTTTATTATAAATGAATGTAATTAGGGCTGCAGCTATCGATTATTTTAGTAGTCGATTAATCGATGAACTACTTAGTCCGAATAATCAAGTAATCGGATAAGGAACATAAATTAAAATACCTGCTTCAAATGGTATAAAAATAAATTAATGAGGATCTAAGTACAACAAAAGAACAATTGGCTAACTTAATTAGCAAAAGTCCGCTAGCTTAAATGCTATAAAATGCTAACGTTTTTTTTGTTTTTTTTTTAAACAATGCTCTTAATGGTTTAAGCACGTATTCCCACAAAAAACTACTAAATATAACAATAAACTTAATTAAGCATTAAAAAAAAACTGGCTCAAACAAAAACTAAGCTTATGTTGGTCTTAACAAGGAGCAGCTGGATTCAGCCATGCGTAATGAGTGATATATTCACCGTTCCACTAGAAGGCAATGTATCCACCCAAATCAATAGAACTAAATGCAAACACTTTCAAAACAAACCATTACAACGCCACTTTAATTCAACGAATACTCAAAGCACCAAAATTTCATTTGAATCTTTTTTCCAGTTGAATTACTCAAGTTAATCGATTAATCGTTGCAGCACCCAATATAATAGAAAGGTCTGAAATTTGGATTAGATTTTAGTTTTGATATTTCAAAACAAAATGTGAATTAAAAAAAAACAATGTTTTCAATGGGTATAACAGTATAAAGTTTAAATAAAAATATGGGTATTCAAAATGTACAGTAAACTTTTTACAGTAAAGTTTTTAAATAACTAAAGCACAGTGGTATGAAAACGTTTCTGCTAATAAATCACCCATTCAAATGCAATAAATCTTTATTCTTAAACACAAACTATATTAAAAAAAGTGCCGTAACGATTAATCGATTAACTTGAGAAATTTGATGGAAAAAAAAAAAAAAAAGATTCAAATTAAATTTTGCTGCGTCAAGTATTCGTTTATAAAGTGGCGTTGTCATGGTTTGTTTTGCAAGTGTTTGCATTTAGTTCTATTGATTTGAGTGGATACACTGCCCTCTAGTGGCAACAGTGAATATGAAATATCATTTCACATGGCTGAATCCAGCTGCTCCCTGTTAAGACCAACAGAAGCTGTTTTTTTTTAATTGCATTCGTAATGTGGTTTATACACATTTTTGATGGGAATATGAGTTTGAGCCATTTTTTAAGAGCATTGTAAAATAACATTTTAAAAATTTTAAACGTTACCATTTTATAGCATTTAAGCTAGCGGCCTTATGGAAGAGAAATTTTGATTAATTTTTGAGCCAATTGTTCTTAGATCCCCATTTATCTACAGGATTTTTTTTTATCATTGGAGGCTCAGCTCAGGTACTTTTTTTTTTTATATTCCTTATACGACTATTCGATTATTCGAACAAACTAGTTAATCGATTAATTGGTTCCTAAAATAATCCATAGCTGCAGCCCTAATTAAAAATAATATTTTTGAGACAGACAATGCATAACGAGTCATTTGAAAGCTAGCCAAGTTCAAACGCCATTTTTTTTCTCTGCCAATTAAAACCCATGAAAATTGTTTATTTGATCCAAAATGACTGTCGTCTTGTCCTGCAAAGTGCGCATGTTAGCAAATTTGAAGCCAAATCATTCATTGCCAATCCGATTTTTCCTAATAGGTGACATTTTAAAGCTATTCTTAGTGTAGAATCTGAAGCATGCGAGATTAACTCCAGAAATCTTTAATCACGTGTTAAAAAAGACGTGCTTTTATTTTAGAACGTTCACCAGAAGTATGCCCACAAAGCCCTTAACCGTAAGCTTTACACTCAGTTAAAAAAAAAAAAAAAAAAAAGCACATTTTTTAAACATTGATTTTGCTTGTACTACTTAATGAACTGAGCATCCATTTAAAAATGTTCTCATACCCCATTACCAGACTTCTATTGTTGTCAGCTTTAAATGGAGGTTAATGACACGCCTTTACAGACATCATTTACTTGGACTATGTAGTAACTTGAACCCCCAATTCATTTCTGCTGAGCTAGTGTTTTTTCCCCCAATGTTGCTCGTCCGACTTAAATCAAAGTCCGTCCGATTGACGGACTCGCGAAAGCTCATTTAACATCGCGTTCCGACTCTTTCCGAATCAAATTTGCCTATTTCGTGACTAGAAAACTCACCACTATTTGATCCTCGCTGGCAGGCGACACGTTGCCGTCGTCAAAATTGTACCACTTTCCATCATCTGTGTTTTTGGCGTAAGCGGTATCTGCGAGGGAAAGAATATTAGTCATCAATTCATTTGCCACGTTAAAAAACAACGCTTACAGTGGCCTCCGCCCATTCCGCCGTAGTGGTTCGACACGGCGATGAGGTCGTAGCGACACGGTCCGCTGTTGGGGTTGATCAGAAACTCTGACATATCTAAATCACTGTAAGGGAAAAAAATAAACCATTAGTTTCCAGCAGTGATTACAAGGATGATATGTCACTAATACCTGAGTGGGAAGTCAACAAGGGAGTCTAGTTTATCTCTCATATAGCGACTGTAGGAGAATCTTTTTAGATGAACCACGAGCACTGGAGGCAGAGACCACAAGTCTAGCTTTTTTGTGGCTTGCTGGTGCATCTTACAACTCGGACAGTACCTGTGGCAAAATGAAAACAGCAACTTTTTGGTGAAAAAAAGGAGTTTAATGCGAACCAATAGATACCGTAATTTTCAGACTATAAACCGCTACTTCCCACCCCCCTTCATTTTGAATCCTGCGGCTTATGGTAGAGTGCGGCTTATTTGTTTATTTATTTGGGTTAATAGGCAACACATGCCCCCTAGCATGTATTGCAGCGCTACGGATGTAAATAATCAAAATTCTTGTTCTGTGCCAATTCTTCAGTTACTGTTCTACTTGTTTCATTAATTGCTAGTTATGGCATTTTGTAATACTATTTGACAGCGGCGTCATAAGGCTGTCACAAGACAGTCATAATTATGACATGACACTATCATGGGCATTATTGAATGCTCATGACAGATGTCATTAACTCATTTGCTCCCAAAAACGGATAAATATGTTTATTTTTAATAGCTTCAGTGTCCCAAATACGTATTCATACGTCTTTTGCGGTTTGTTTGTTTGTTTTGTTTTGTTTTTTTTTCCAAGAAGCATCTACAGTTGTGGTCAAAAGTTTACATACACTTGTGAAGAACATAATGTCATGGCTCTCTTGAGTTTCCAGTTATTTCTACACAAAACGAATGTCACCCTTGCACAAAACATGATTTTTGATTGTTGTTTACATCTGCAGAGCTGCAATGCATGCTAGGAACCATGTTGGACAGCAACAGTTTTGACAGCAGGTGGCAACTGAGGTTGACTGTCTCCCCCAAGGGAGCAGTAATGGCCAAATGAAGCTTCGTGAAGCAATGAAGCATTGCAGGCAATTGGTTCAAAGCTTCATAGTGGTTCATTTGGTTTTCTGACCGTCGTATGATACCAGTGTCTAATAGAGTTTTACCGGTTAATATCTTTTGGTGTAGTTATCCCATAATACAGTGAGGACAGCTGCAGCTTATAGTCTCGTGCGCTTTACAGTGCAAAAATGACGGTAATCACAATTACCAAGGGTCCTCAGCTCCCAGTTTCTCCTTAGTGGTAAAAAGTTCAATGCAGTCTTTTAATTTGAAGTAAGCCTTCTTCTGAGGTTTGTACTCCATGCTTTCGTGCTTGTCGAAGTCCTGGAGAAAAACAGGTGTTACTTTCCAGAAGAGGATGACCGTATTTACGAACTGGGTTTTACCTCGACGACCGTCTCGTCAAAATACTTCTTTTTCATCTCGGGCTCCCAATCCAAAGAGAGAAAAGAGCGATCTGGAAATGATAGATTTTAATGTGTCATTCATTCACAGATAGGAATTAGCGCCACGTTTCGCCCTACCGTTGAGCCGTAAATGTCCCTCATCAAACCGGATCTGCCTGGTGTCTTCTTTGATGAGGGAGAAGTCTGATTTACCCATGTTATTGAGCTGGAATGTGAAAAGTCTCTTTTTGCTGTGCCCGCCAGCATGCAGGCCTTTGGTGGAGTTCTGAGGTGCAACCACGCCGTTCTCCAGCTCGTTGTCCCCGCCAACAGAGTCCTCCGATTGGCTGTTGTCGTTTTCGGACGGCAGCTCTTGATCTTGACTGGACTCGTCGTCCTGTTCGTCAGTCTCCATCTCACCTGAAGTATGAAAAAAAAATATCTGCAGTGACTCTAATGAAGTATCATAAACAACTGCTACTTTCGTTAGCTTCCCGGCCCTAAAACGGTCTATCCTCCGGGATGTTTGAATGACTTACTTGGCGACCCTTCTTCTGACACGCCATTGGTTGCGTTCCCATTAACAGCGTGTTGTTTGCTTGACTGAGTCTCTTCGCAGTCGTCTTCATCTTCCGCGACAGAAGATCTCACAAACCGGCTGTAAAGGCAAGATGACAAAATAATAGACCCTTCCACTTCTGCAACCTGTTGCCTTCTGGCAAACGCCACAATGCCGTAACATCTAAAACAAACAGTTTCTTTCCAAGAGCCGTCACCATACTCGACTTGTTTGCACTGCTAATGCCGCAACATTGTCACATGCATGTCACCAAGTAATGTGTTCTCAAACATCTGTCTAAATATCTGCATAATCTGCGTACATCATATGCAATATTTACACAGTTATAGCATTTTTGCGTAATGGCGAAGCTTTAGATCATGACAGTAAAAGCTTTCTATTCTGTTCTGTCATTGCACTGATAATGCCACAACATTGTCACATGCATCTCACTAAGTAACGCTCTCAGACATCTGTCCCAATCTGGGTATGACATACACAACAGATACTGTATGTGCTGATTACCGGTTTCAAGGTATACTGAGGTATGAAAAGGCCACGGTTTCAAAACCCAATGCAAACACTTTCAAAACAAACCATTACAACACCACTTTAATTAAACAAATACTCAAAGCAGCAAAATCTAATATTTTTTTGAATGGAATTAGTCGATTTAATCGATTAACTGTTGCAGCACTATTTTATATTAAACTGATAGTTTTTTGTTTTATGTTGGTGCACTTTATGGCAAAGGTTTACATCTCTGTACAATGACAATAAAGGCTTTCTATTCTATTTCATTTAATTATCTTCGCTTTGTGTTGACAAAGCGTTGGTTAGACTTAATGTTAGAGTGAAGAAACCTACCACAGGCGCAGTAACAGCATGTTGTAGAGTTTGTCCTCATTAAGGGTCCTCGGTACAGCAATGAGGAAAGGCTG
Source organism: Corythoichthys intestinalis (assembly GCF_030265065.1). NCBI lineage: Eukaryota > Metazoa > Chordata > Actinopteri > Syngnathiformes > Syngnathidae > Corythoichthys > Corythoichthys intestinalis. The sequence continues at coordinate 17,833,971 of NC_080407.1, forward strand.
TCCGAACAGTGGCGTGCTGGTTTGATTGAATCCCGACTGTTTGTATTTTTCCCTCAGGTGCACAGGAATAACAACGTGGTCCGTGTCTTCCACCCGGTTTACTGCAACCTCAAACCTATTGTTAAGAGTCTTGATTTAAATATGTACAGTACTACCCGATGTTGGGTGTAGTCCTGCTAGCGCGTCTGACATGACACTCACACGTAAATATCGTCTCTCTCCATGATGCTGCTAAGGTTTTCGTTGGTAGCGAAGATCCGGTGGAAACGGTGGCTGTAGATGTCTGTTACGATCATCTGAGGAAATTGAGAACGTTAACAAGAAACTCATCCAGTTCAACTATTACCTTTCATTTTTTCTGTTAGCATGTGTGCGCAAAAATACTTGTAAGGGAGAATTGTATTTAACTTTGGTCCATATCCAGGACTTTCATTGTACTTTTGCTGACTTTAAAAGCTGACGATGCATTTTCTAAGAAAATATCGGAATTTTCGGACTATAAGAAGCTATATATTTCTTCAGTTCCTGTTCCAGTTGTTTCATTAATTGCTACTGATGCTATTTGGTAACACTTTTTTTGACAGCGGCATCATAGGACTGCCGTAAAACAGTCATTTTATGATATGACACTATCATGGGCATTAATGAATGCTCATGACAGATGTCATTACGTGTCAGTTTTGTCACTCCAAATAACACTAAATGACATAATGCTTAATTTCGCCCATAAAATGATTGCAATTACAAATTTTTGGGAAGTAATATCTTTCATTTGTTTGCTTGCATTAAAAAAACACCAAAGAGAATGGGGAAAAAAAAGGAAATCATTATCATTTTACACAAAAGTCCAAAAATGGGCCAGACAAAAGTATTGGCACTACGACTGTCAAATGATTAAAATTTTTCATCGAGTTAATTACAGCTTAAAAATTAATTAATCGTAATTAATCGCAATTCAAACCATCTATAAAATATGCTATATTTTTCTGTAAATTATTGTTGGAATGGAAAGATAAGACAAGACGGATATTTAAATTCAACATACGGTACATAAGTACTGTATTAATTTATTATATGATGGCATTAACATTATTAACATTCTCTGAAAGCGATCCATGGCTAGAAAGACTTGTAGTTCTGAAAAGATAAATGTTAGTACAAGTTATAGAAATTTTATATTAAAACCCCTCTTAATGTTTTCGTTTTATTAAAATTTGTAAAACTTTTCAGTCAAAAAAACTAATAGCTCGCCATTGTTGATGTCAATAATTATACCATGCCCACTCATGGTGCTGAAAGACATAAAATCAGTTGGAGCCAAGCGCCAGCAGAGGGCGCCAAACACCAAAAAACAAGTAACAAGTGGACATTACACTCCGCTGTCATTTTAATCTGTTTGAGCGGGCCATTGCGTCAAATATTTTAACGTGATTAATTTAAAAAATTAATTACCGCCCGTTAACGCGATAATTTTGACAGCCCTCATTGGCGCCCTTACAAAAATCGTGATGCTTCTCGAATTTGTGTAATTAACAGCACCTGTTACTTACCTGTGGCACATAACAGGTGACGGCAATAACTAAATCACACTTGCAGCTAGTTAAAATGGATTAAAGTTGACTCAACCTCTGTCCTGTGTCCTTGCGTGTACCACATTGATCATGGAGAAGAGAAGACCAAAGAACTGTCCGAGGACTTGAGAAGAGAAAATTGGGAGGAAGCATGGGCAATCTCAAGGCTACAAGTCCATTTCCAAAGACCTGAATGTTGCTGCGTCTACCGTGCGCAGTGACATCAATAAGTGTAAAGCCCATGGCCTAAATGTGGACGGAAAAGAAAAATTGACGAGAGATTTCAATGAAAGATTGTGCGGATGGTGGTTAAAGAACCTCGACTAACATCCAAAACAAGTTCAAGCTGTCCTGCAGTCCGATGGTACAACGGTGTCAACCCGTACTATTCGTCGGCATCTGAATTAAAAGGGGCTCTGTGGTAGGATACCCAGGAAGACCCCACTTCTGACCCAGAGACATAAAAGGCTGGGGTTTGCCAAAAATTACCTGTGAAAGCCAAAAGCGTTTTAAGAAAAATGTTCTCTGGTCAGATGAGACAAAATTAGAGCTTTTTGGGAAAAGGCATCAACAGAGTTCACAGCAGTGGTTCCTAACCTGTGTTCGATCGAACCCCAGGGGTTCGGCAAAGGTAAAGAAACGCAAAGCCCTATTTTTGTACTCTGATTAAATCTAGGCAAAGTGGCTTTTTAGACCAGGATTTATACGGGTTTGCTCCCAATTTACAGGCTTAATCCATTTCTTTTAACTGCTCGTACTCGATCCGAACTGGTTTGCTCAGTGGAAGACTGACTCGCATTTGGCATGAGGGAATACAACAGACCAATGGGCAGCGTGGTCTCAAATATTGACCTGTTTATAAAACATGCCGTCTAAATTAGAAGAATTTTGAACGGAAATATGCTAAACTATTAGCTTGGCAGCTTAAATGTATTGATTTTGAATTTGAAAAAAATTGCTTTATTATCCAATTCCGAATGGTTCGGTGAATCCACATGTGAAACTTGTGGGGTTCGGTACCTTTAGCAAGGTTAAGAACCACTGGTTTACAGGGAGAAAAAAAAACGAAGCCTTCAAAGAAAAGAACACGGTCCCCAAAGTCAAACATGGCAGAGGTTCCCTGATGTTTTGGGGTTGCTATGCTTGCCCTGGCACTGGACTGCTTGACCGTGTGCATGGCATTATGAAGTCTGAAGACTACAAAAAAAAAAAATTACAGCATAATGTAGGGCCCAGTGTAAGAAAGCTGGGTCTCCCTCAGAGGTCATGGGTCTTCCAGCAGGGCAATGAGCCGAAAGGCACTTTAAAAAGCACTAGAAAATGGTTTGAAAGAAAGCACTGCAGACTTCTAAAGTGGCCATCAATGAGTCCAGACCTGAATCCCATATAACACCTGTGGCGGGATCTGAAAATAGCAGTTTGGAGAAGGCACCCTTCAAATCTCAAGAGACCTGGAGCAGTTGGCCAAAGAAGAACGGTCTAAAATTCCAGCAGAGCATTGTAAGAAACTCATTGAAGTGGTTGTTTGCAGTTATTTTGTCTAAAAGTTGTGCTACCAAGTATAAGGCTAAGGGTGCCAATACTTTTGTCTGGCCTATTTTTGGAGTTTTGTGTAAAATGCCCCCCCCCCCATTCTCTTTTGTATTTTTTCATTGCAAGCAAAATGAAGATATTACTACCAAAGCATTTGTAATTGCAATCATTTTCTGGGAGAAATTGAGCATTATCTGACAGAATTGCAGGGGTACCAATATTTAAGCCAGCACTGCAAATCTGTAGCGTTGCAATGCATGCTTGGAGGCATGTTGGACAACAACCGTGTTGATAGGCCTGTCGCGGTAAATTTTAGTGTGTGATAATTTCATAAATTATTGCGATATGCGATATTATTGCACCCCCACCATTTATTTTTTTTACAATAACACTGAGAATACAGTATATATTAATAGATCACATACACCCATTTAAACGCAATAAATGTTTACTCTTAAATTCAAATTAAATTAATAAATTCAATACTTAAGAAATCACAACTAAAAACAATAGACCATGCCATTTTTAAGTAAAAGACAACAATATTAATACTGCACAGAAACACAGAATAAAATGTGTTTAAGAAAAAAAATAGAATTCCACTTAATAATTTAAGCATCAAGGCAAATGAAAACTTTTCCCCTCATAGCTTTTGCTATGGCGTTCCATATGTAATGCAGTGGTACCTCTTCATACGAAGTTAATTCGTTCCAGGAGCTTGTTTGTAAGTCGAAATGGGTTTATGTCAAGCAGGATTTTCCCATAAGAATACATTATAATTCCATTAATTCGTTCCATAGCCCAAAAACCCACATGACATCCTTAATAAATACTGCTGTTACTATTGCAAATAGCAATTACAAAGAGCAAACTAAATAAAATCAGAATAAAAATCAGAATAACAATAATAGCAATAATAATACAGTACCTGTAATAATGTAACGAATCGGGTTCTAATGTGGCGGACTTTTTTTGCTGCACCTGAAAGCACCGCGGGGCTGACGGTGAGCAGGAGAGCGCTATTTTGCTTTCTGTTTCGATCCTGGCGTCAACAGCAGTAGACACTCGGCGAGTTGATGGAACAAATGATTAGAAACCTGACGAAGCTGGCGATTTCTTTGGCGATGTTACCACAATAAGAACTGTCACCTTAACTTATAAAGACTAGCGAACAGAGGACCGTCGGCCGAGATCGACATTCTACGGCCCTATTGTCGACCCAGTTCATGGATGCACACACCATGCTTATATTTTGCTATCATTTACATCTACATTTCAATGATTAGAGTCACCTTTTCTTTTTTTTCTCCACCTGCACTAAACTAAAAAATAGCCTAAACCATCCGGCGGGCTCTGGCACGCCGGAGATGGTCCGCAGTCAATCCGGAGCACTGACGCGGCCGGTATATGTTAAACAATAGGATATAATGGGAACAAATTGGTTCCGGCGCTATTTTTTGCCGGACCCAGAATGAAAATGCATTTTGCGTAGTTGGTAACAAGGAAGACGAACTTTGAACTGCACGTCAGCCGCACGCGCGCACGCACGTGCACGCGAGACGATAAATCACAGCGGGAAAAATTACCGCCTTCATTTTTATTTACCGTGCGATAAATGGAATTATTGCATATTTCGACAGGCTTATGTGTTGACAGCAGGTGGCAGCTGAGGTTGACCGTCTCCCTCAAGGGAGCAGTGATGGCAAAATGAAGCTTCTTGAAGCAATGAAGCTTTGCAACCAATTAGTTCAAAGCTTAATGGTGGTTCATTTGGTTTTATGACAGTCTTATGATCCTGCTGTCAAATAAGGTGCTCTCGGTTAATATCTTTTGGTGTAAATATGCCATCGTCCAGCAAGGACAGCTGCGGCTGATAGTGTAGTGCGACTGATCTTTGAACAAATGGCGTTTTCTGTCAAATTTGGTGGGTGGCTGCTTATAGTCCGAAAATTACAGTACAGGCATATTTACGTGAATTTAAATGAAGGTGTACAACTTGGTGCCAAATACAAATGGTTCATCCTTGGCAGAGGACTATCTTTCTGGTTCAACAACAAAAAGCACAGACGTGCTGTTGCGGATGGATGACCAAGGACACTTTAAATGATTAAATGTCTATGCGACAGTAGAAAAGGTCAGCGTTTTAATGTGACAGCTCTTAAGAGAGCGCTCGTCTCGATGCTGGAAAGTCCGTACCTTTTCAGCGGGCACTCCAGACAGACTGGAGAGGGAGGTACACAGGTCTGAGATGCAGCCCACCTTTGGCACTGTCAGTTTGTACTGAAATAAATCACCACGTGTGAATGACCGCATCGAGGAAGAGGGGATACTTTCTCAGTTGGTGAAGGTTACCTGCGTGGGTTTGGCGAGAGGATCTAATCTGACTAGATAAACCTCCAGGGTGCGTTCCTTTTTCATTGGCAAAGGCAGCGTCAAGTAGCAGAAAGGATCGAAAGTCACAGAGACCTTGGAGCAAAAAGGGCACACCAAGGTGGACTTAAAAAGGCCATGAAAGATGTCCACGATTATCGAGTCGTTCCTTTTGATGTGGCTTTCCCAAGCCTCTTCGGCAACCACCTATGAGGAAGTATTTTAATGTTATTTCTTGTGTTTCTCTTGTACGAAAGGTCAGATGTTCCAGAGACTTCACCATCAGTTGACTAGACAGCTGTTACAGACATTGCGCTACGCAGAGCGTCATGCAGCTTTCACTGCTATAAATTCAAACACATGCTGCGTTGAAACGCCGGATTTAGGTGGAAACGTTTTACAGCATACAAGCAAGCAGGAGTGTCTCAAGAATGATTTGGTGGAGGATTCAAGGTAATTCTTAAATACAGTGGTATGAGAAAGTATCTGAACCTTTTTGAATTTCACACATTTCTGCATAAAATCATCAAATGTGATCTGATCTTTGTCAAAATCACACGGATGAAAAAACTGTCTGCTTTCACTAAAACCACCCAAATTTAAAGATTTTCATATTTTAATAACGATAGAATGCCAACAATGACAGAAAAATAAGGCAGTGAACCATCACATTAAAATGTTGTGCCCCCCTCCCTCCCCCCTTTGGCAGAAATAACTTCAACCAGACTCTTCCTATAGCTGCAGATCAGTCTGGCACATGGATCAGGACTAATCTTGGCCCATTCTTCTCTACAAAACTGCTGTAGTCAAGATTCCTGGGATGTATGGCATGAATCGCTGTCTTTAGGTCATTCCACAGCATTTCAATGGGGTTCAAGTCTGGACTTTGACTTGGCCACTCCAGAACTTGTATTTTATTCTTCTGAAACCATTCCGAAGTTGATTGACTTCTGTGCTTTGGATCATTGTCTTGTTGCAACATCCATCCCCTTTTAAGCTTCAACTGTCTGACAGACGGCCTCAGGGTCCCTGCAAAACATCCTGATAAACTTTTGAATTCATTCTTCCATTCATGATTGCAAGTTGTCCAGGCCCTGAGGTAGCAAAACAGCCCCAAATCATGATGCTTCCTCCACCATACTTCACAGTGTGGATGAAATATTTATGTTGGTGAGCCATTCCATTTTTCCTCCACACAAGACGTTGTGTGTTACTCCCAAACAATTAAACTTTGGTTTCATCAGTCCAGAAAATATTTTGTCAAAACTTGTGTGGAGTGTCAAAGTGCCTTTTTGCAAACATTAAAAGAGCAACAATTATTTTTTAGACAACAGGTGCTTCCTCCGTTGAGTCCTCCCATGAACACAGTTTTACATATAGTTGATGTGTGCATAGACATACTGGACTGTGCCAGTGATTTCTGTAAGTCTTTAGCAGACACTCGAAGGGTTTTTCCTCTGAGTATTCTGCGCTGAACTCTTGGCGTCATCTTTGTTGGACGGCCACTCCTTGGGAGAGAAGCAACAGTGCCAAAATCTCTCCATTTGTAGACAACTTCTCTGACTGTTGATTGATGAACATCCAGACTTTCAGATGGTTTTGTATCCTTTGCCAGCTTTATTCAAATCAACAATCCTTGATCGCAGGTCTTCACTGACACCTCTTTTGATCGAGCCATGATGAACATCAGACAATGCTTCTCATCAAGACAATTCTTACCAGGTGTGTTTTATAGTGGGCAGGGGAGATTTAAATCACTCATCAGTGATTGGGCACACACATGACTTAAAATATTTGGTAAAAATTGGTTTCAATTGCTCCATTATAGTGGGCAGGGGAGATTTAAATCACTCATCCGTGATTGGGCACACACCTGACTTAAAATATTTGGTAAAAATTGGTTTCAATTGCTCTATTATAGTGGGCAGGGGAGATTTAAATGACTCATCAGTGATTGGGCACACACCTGACTTCAAATATTTGGTAAAAATTGGTTTCAATTGCTCTTTAAGTCTCTTAAGGCAGAGTCCACTTATTCCCCCACGCTGTCATTATTTGCATGCTATCCTCATTAAAATACGAAAACCTATAAATGTTTGGGTGGTTTTAGTTAAAGCAGGCTCTGTATTTTCATCTGTGTGATTTTGAAAAAGACGATGGCGATTTTATGCATAAATGTGAGAAATTCCAAAAGGTTCAGATACTTTTTCATACCACTGTATAATAATAGCACAATGCATGCACTTTGAAATGTTGTAGAAAAAAATGAACGGAAAATTAGCATAACTTTAGCTTGAAGTATCTAGATAAATTGAATGATAACTGTCCGTTTTTTTGCTTTTAACCAAGAATCTAGACTATTTTACGTTCGGAGAACTTTCAATTTAAAAAGCTCTCTTTTGTGACGGCCGCCATGCTGGATTACACCATGGCGTGACTTTGGCTTGAAATATTTCCGTAAAATGAACGATAACCTCACGTTTTTTGTCTTTAAGCATGAATCTAGACTTTTACGTTCATATCTATAGAAATTCTGCGATTTAAGCATTTACTTACAGAATTTTCAACTCAAAAAGCTCTTTGTTTGGTGACGGCCGCCATTTTGGATTTTGTATCGCTACACAATAGCAGAATTCAACCTAAAGTTGTGACTGTACATAGAAAAATGCAAATTTTGCTTTTGTTGAGTAAAATTAAGATAATTCTGCATGCTTTCCTCAAGTATTCAGTTACTGATGTGAAAATTGAGTGGTTTTTTTAGCTGTTGAACACTAGAAAAAACCTAAGTCGCTATTTCTGGCAAAAACATGTCAAATATTCATATTGATCCTGAAAATATAAAAGATTATCTTTGCAGTTGGTGATTTTGGTGCATCTGGCGTAAAATCTGAGAGTTTTATAGCCATTTTAATATTTGTTATAACTATACAAAAAAAATAATCAGGATTTTATTAGGGATGACATGGTTTTAAGTCACTAGCGGCTTCGGTTTTGAAAATATTTGAATTTTGAGTTTTTGAAAATAGGCCCCGTGTCCCGTCAACTGATAGTGAAGTCTGTAGATGTTCCTTAGCAGGGCTCCTACCTTATCAGGTCGGCCGTTAGCATCCTTTAGCTGTATGTACGGCTTCTTCCTGATCCGGTTCAAGTCCTCGTGAAGACCGTCTAGGAGAAACGCTAGCAGCTCGTGAGAGTCTTGCTGCTGGTAGCCTGAGAATTGAGGGGCAAAACGGCCCACTTGGGTCTGCAGTCAAAGGAAATCGAGTTAAAACCAAAAAAAGTAGATTAATGCTTTTTTTTTTTTACGCGACATCCAACCTTGAAAGGCCTTGGCGTAACGTGGCTGTATTTACAAGACCACAGCTGCTTAATTAGCTCGGCGTAGGCTCTTGCAATCTCCCCCTTCATTCCCAGAGGGTTGTCCACGTTCAGCTCGCTCGTGTACTTGTCTTTCAGGAAGTAGTCCGTCAGGGGAGGGATATTACTTAAACACTAAGAGGACACGAAAGCGGCGCAGGACAATGGTAATTGCAGTGTGAATTAGCTTCATTTACATTTTAAGTGTCGCATTGCAAGGGCGTAAGTTTGGTCTCAACATCGGTAAGGACGATATAACAGCATAACCCGCATGTACACTTTTTCCTGGGGACGGGACATTAATAATTCAAAAACTACAAAAAAACGGAAAGCTTCTTTGGGCTGCTTTAAGACAACATAGAGAAAATAATAACTGGGGAGAAGGGGGGTAAACCTCTGTTCTAGGGCTGCAGCTATCGAATATTTTAGTAGTTAATCAAGTTATCGGATAAAACATTTTTGAAGGTAAAAAACAATTATAAATATGCATGCGAAAACCGGGAAAAAAATATATATATATGAGACAGAGAATACAAAAATAAAAAAATTAACTGCTTTCACTCAAAAAAACTTAAGATCTTATATATATTAAAAAAAAAAAAAAAAAAAATTAACTTATTTCTTACATAAAAATGTCATCACACTTGATAACACACATCACTTAAAAGTAGGGCTGCAGCTGTCGATTATTTTGTTGTCGATTAATCGATGAACTAGTTAATTTGAATAATCGGAGAAGGAACATAATTAAAATACCTGAGCTGAGTCTCAAACGGTATGAAAAATAAATGAGGATCTATGTACAACAAAAGAACAATTGGCTAACTTATATAGCAAAAGTCAGCTAGCTTAAATGCTATAAAATGCTAACGTTATTTATCTATTTTTTTACAATGCTCTCAACAAATGGTTCAGACGCATATTCTCAAAGACTGCTAAATAGACCTATGAGCTAAATTATGAAAAAACATTAGTTTAAACAAAACCTTAGCTTAAGTTGGTCATAACAGGGAGCAGCTGGATTCAGCCATGTGGAATGAGGCAGACTAGAGGGCAATGTATCCACCCAAATCAAAAGCCATGTGGAATGAGTCAGACTAGAGGGCAAGTATCCACCCAAATCAATAAAACAAAATACAAACACTTTCAAAACAAACCATTACAACCCCACTTTAATTAAACGAATACTCGAAGCAGCAAAATTTAATTTGAATCTTTTTTTCTAATCGAATACTCAAGTTAATCGATTAATCGTTGCAGCACTACTCGGTTCACTACATTTCTCACAGTTTAATTAACGTTACCAGGAGAAAACCCATACAGGAGGATATTACTCTCTAAGAAGCTTCCTACTTGAGTTTTGCAGGCTAGCAAATTCACACGGTTTAATGCTATGCTCTGATGCAGGTCGGCCTTTCAGGAGCCAAATTTGTGTAATTGTCTCCAGAGTGATTTTTTCGAGGATTCAATGTCATTATTATACTTTTTGTACCATGCATGCATTTTGAAACTTTGTGAAAAAAGTAAACAGGAGAAATTAGCCACTAATGCATTGGCATCATTGTTGGCAATATTAACATAAAATAAATGCTAAATGCACTTTTTTTTTTTTTTGCTTTTAACCAAGAATCGAGACAGTTTTACGTCCATATCTCTGAAGAATTCGGGGCTTGAAGCATTTATTCACAAGAATTTTCACCGGAAAAGCTCAGTTTACATCAGGCGGCTGCTAGCTACATTCACTAACAGACTAGCATTGTACTTTGACATATGTAAAATAAACCCTAACTGCAAGTTTTTTTTGTTTTAATGAAGAATCGAGACTATTTTACGTCCTTATCTTACAAGAATTCAGGTATTTAAGCATTTATTCACAAGATCTTTCACCAGAAAAGTTCTGCTTACATCAGGAGGCCGCTAGCTACATTTACTAACAGACTAGCATTGTACTCCGACATATTTACATAAAATAAACGCTGACTGCATGTTTTTGTTTGGGTTTTTTTTTTTTTTTTTTTTTTTTTTTTTTTGCTTTTAACCAAGAATCGAGACTTTTAGGTCCATATCTATACAGAATTCAAGGATTTAAGCATTTATTCACAAGAACTTTCACCGGAAAAGCTCTGTTTACATCAGGCAGCCGCTAGCTACATTCAATAACAGACTTGCATTGTAAAATAAATGCTAATTGCACTGTGTTTTTGCTTTTCACCAAGAATCGAGACTGTTTTACATCCAAATCGATAAAAAAATTCAGGCATTTAAGCATTTATTGACAACAATTTTCAACAGAAAAGCTCCGTTTACATCAAGCGGCTGCTAGCTACATTCAAAAACAGTTTAGAATTGTACTTCGACATATTTACATAAAAACGCTTACTGCACATTTTTTTGCTTTTGACCAAGAATCGCGACAGTCTTACATCCATATCTATAAGGAATTTGGGAATTTAAGCATTTATTCACAAGAATTTTTAACGAAAAAAGCTCTTTGTGATTCCACTCTGTCAGCTTTGGTAACCTTGCCGACAATGCAGGCCCCCTATTTATCAGCGCTGCGTCCCGTCAATACATTATGAAGTCGATGTTTGTGGTGTGTTCCCCAACTCCACAACATTGACGTCCTTTTACATTCCTTATAGTGGCTGCTGGTGCTGGCCGAAAAAACATACTGAAAACTAATATGGTAAATGGTGTTATACTTATATAGCGCTTTTCCACCTTTCAAGGCGCTCAAAGCGCTTTACACTATATTGCCATCTACCTACTGGTGACGCAGCACCAGGAGCAATGTAGGGTTCAGTATCTTGCTCAAGGATACTTAGGCAAGTTCATCAGGGCGAAGAATTGAACCTACAACCTCTGGGTTGGGGGACAACTACTCTACCACTGAGCCACGCCATCCCCAATATCCTGCCTATTCATCAGCCCTGCGTCCCGTCAATACATTATGAAGTCTATGTTTGTGGTGTGTTCCCCAACTGACATTGACGTCCTTTTACATTCCTTATAGTGGCTGCTGGTGCTGGCCGAAAAAACATACTTAAAACTAATATCCTGCCTCTTCAAAGGGGGCGGAGGAGGTGGCATGTTGTCGACATCTATCTGTCGGGGCTGAGTAAGTGTGCGTGAGTACAGTGTGTGTGTGTGTGTGTGTGAGTAGGAGAGGGAACCTATCTTGGTACCTCACGATACGATATGATTTGCGATACAAAGCTCACGATCATCTGACGATATGGCGCTACAACGATTATCGATACATTGGTCAGGAAAACATTCTAGGATATTTTACTAACAACTAAAAAACAGAAGAACAAGCTTCTGCTGTGAATTGGAACGAGTTTATCACTAGTAGACGTCCAATCCATTTGAACTGGGAGGCTGGCAGCGAATGAACAAATTCATTCGCTGCCATCCGTCCCACTTCAAACGGATTGAACGTTTATGGCCGTCAGTGGCAGCCAATGCCAGGCAATGAGGTAATTTGGGGTCATTTAACTGTTGATTTTCAGTTACTTCCTGTTGATTTTGGGGTATTCCATGGTCACTTCCTGTTTATTTTGAGTTACAGAGTAGAAAGCGACCATGGAAACACCTAAATGAATAGGCAGTGACTCAAACTCAACAGGGAATGTCCCGTAAATGCCCTAAAATGAACAGCAAGTGACCTGTAAATGCCCGCAAAATCAGAAAGAATGACTGAATGCTCTGGTCTTGAATGAACGAACGAACGTTCCCAGTCTAAATGGATTGGGCGTTGAGCACCATCAATGCAGCCTTAGAGTTAACTGAGACACTATTATGGTGGAAGATTTCGGTAGCAACTTGTTAGTTCCTTTTTATTTATTTTTTAGACATTGACACCTCTTTAAAGTGATATCTCGATTCTTGGCAGGAGCATATCGATAACCTTTTGGGTTACAAAGTATCACGATATATCACTATTTCAATATTTTGTCTCACCCCTATGTGTGATTATGGGGGGGGGGGGGGGGTGTCAAGTCATCAGCCAATCAAACATGCGTTATGAGGGGGAAGAAATGGACTGGCACATTCATCAAGAAATAAAGGGCTAACAAAAGGGTCTGAACATAATGAAAATAATCCACTTGATGGTAGGGTCAATTCTATCCTTACAGCATATGGGAAGACAATCTGAATTGCCTATATAACTGAAGTCATTACATATTGCAAATAAGGTTGCTTAAAAGTTGGCGGGTTGGCTGTGTTATGTCCCTACCGTTCCCTAAGCAAACCTACGCCCTTGTCGCGTTGTAGGACATGCGGTTACCTGCACAGCAGAGTTCATGAAGCATGTGTTGCCAAGGTTGGACAGACCGCACAGGCCCGCGTGTTCACTCTGTCGACTCAGTTCCGAGTAGTCGTAGCTGTTACTGTAAGTGTGGTAGGACGGGAGGCTGAAGGTTGAATTCTTCACACTGCAATAAACGAAAAAATGTCTTAAGAGACATTAAGAAACTGAGACGAGATATTTAACAACTTTAGCGGTTCGCGAAAATGACCGACAACAACTACGCCTGCCGAAAGCAGACCTCTCGGACGGCTGCGAGCCTTCGTTGCTAGTTTCCGGCTCCCAATGGTCAAGAGAGACCGCTGTGATGGCGGTGGACGCACCGGCCTCACAGTTCAGCACTCGGTGGTCCACCCTCCTGCTGTCCAACTCGACCGCTTCAGACCTCAGGCACCACCAGCAACACAGGAGCATGACATCTCAGCCCCACCCCGGCCCACATCTCTCCACAAAACCCAATAAGCGGGAACTTGCTGCCAAGCTTTTAAGTCCAGATCCTGGAACAGGACAAGTTCAGATCCATCTTCAGCTAAAGAGAGTCAACGGTACTCCAGCATCAAGTCAACCACAGACCAACAACAAACCTAAACTTTGTCCTCTATTTGAAAGCAAACTAAAAATCTAGTACTTATTATTTCCTCTGACTGTTCTGTCCTGTGGGCCAGTCTCCGGTACCTCCCTCTGGCCTGCCTGCTGCCGCTGCTCTAACGCTACCAAAAGATATTTATAGCAGCAGCAAGGATGCTCAAGAGGAACTGCTACTGAAGCTAAAGGTGCAGAGAGAGAGAGAGCGAGCGAGAGAAAGAAGGAGGGGCGGAGGAATCGAGTCAGAGGGGGTAAAGAGGGGTTGGAGGGAGAAAGAAGCCAATCGACTGCATCCAGCTGAGGCTGCAGTATTCACAAGCCTGACTCTTCCTGTAAATGTACATTGATGCATGTGCTTACTTGGTGTACACACCTCCAGGGTCAGATGCTCGTTAATATTCCACGGTTGTCTTATGAGCTTTTAAAAGAAGTGCATTTTTGATGACACTGCCGTGGACAAAGCGTACTCTGAAGGTCACTTGCCCGCTAGAACGCGTGCATGGCAATGAGCTCGAGGAAAGAACGGCAGGACAGTGAGATGTTGCAGGTGTGACGGGGACACTATGCACATTGAGAGCACCGTCACATGGGGGAAAAAATTGAGTTACGTAATGCGGGACCATTACGTAGGACAAAAAGAGGCCGCATGCATAATTTAGAAGTAACAATGGTGTTCCAGGAGTGCTTCTGCCGGGGAATCTCAACATTCCCAATACTTTCAAGCCAAATTGCTAATCGATTAAGATGATGCATGGCAAAAATTGATCAAACTACGCAAGTTTTAATCACTTTGCATGCAATAACAACACGTCGAGTGGAAGGAGGCGACAGTCGAGAACTCCAACAATCAGAGAAGCTGTGCTCTCCAGCAAAGGGCTGACGTAGCCTCAGGGTTTCATCACTTAAGCTGCCAAACTGCTTAACTGAAAAGGCACCGAGCTCAGGTTAATCTTGCCTCGAAGGGAGAAAAAAAAAAAAAAAAAAAAACGCAAACGTATGCGAGTTCAGGACTTTTTTGAATTTCCTAAATTGCATTAAAGTGTGTACCACAGGATAAAAAAAGTCTTAAACAGCATTATTATGTGAATTAGAACCTATTCTGAGACTATTCGACGATATATCACAATTTGGCAAAGCGCAGATGACAGGCAGTCTTTTGTCATTTCCCTGCCCCGGCTTCAGAGAACGTAAACAAACCAAGAGGCGTGACACTTAGCTGACCTGCTAACCCGAACAGAGTGACGTTTCATCTTATTTTCGCTTTTTGAAGCAAAAAAATCACACAAAACAACCCCAGATCATGTCATACGGCGGCGGGGTTGTCGATTGTGTTCGCTGATTGGCAACCCGCCCGGCAGTGAGCAAGTTACAGCTTGTTCCCATGCTTCGGACAGGAGAGCTCCCTGAGGAAGCAGCTGGAGAGTAAAGCCGGACAAACCGGCCGACGTCGGAGGAGCGCGTCGCTGCCACATGGTCAACACGAATATCGCGTAAAATAATGTTTTCCTACACGGCGAAAATGTAAACTGTAACATATTTATGTCACACTGCTGTTGCCATAGTTGGGCCCTCAATGAGGGTGTGGTATTGTTAGGAAGACATCAAAGTGATGATTCGCTTGCACACTGAATAAAGAAGTGTTGTTACATTCAAGTGTCGGCCTGACATGTACTGAGATTAAGGAAGTACATAACAAAAAGTGGCGACGAGGACGTCTGGTCCTATAAAAGCTTGGACATGCTGTTTTTGGCGTTTGCTGAGGGTCGCGGTGCTCCAGGGGATTGAAGACGCTGACTTTCGCTTCCGCGTTGTGACTTCATGGGGAGGAGGACGAGCGGAGATTTCAAAAGGAGCGTGAAGGTGCTGTATAACCAGGCGCTATGGCGGGAGTTTTTGGCTCTGCTGGTTCTTTTCTATGAGCTTGTGGAACAGTGGAGCTCGTACGTGGAGCGGTTATTAGCGGTTAGCGGCTATTTCGTGAAATATAGCGATATAGCGGAAGAGAAAGTAAAGCCAACGTTTTTGTGCGTTACTGGGCCAAAGACTTTCAATTTACTAAGAAACTTGCTTCAACCTGATAAACCTGGCAGTAAAATGTACAGGGAAATCGTGGAAACTTCATGGACGTTTTTCACCCAAGTCCCTTGTAATTGCAGGGCGATTCTGATTTCACAGGAGGGCTGAACATTGTGAGTTTGGTGATCTTTAAGAAGACACATTAAGAGAGATTGGTATATGGACTGAGAAATGAGGCAACACAAAAGTTTCTCTCAGAAAGTGGACTGACATTAAAGAAAAAGCCTTTGATGTAAGTGTGGCTATGGAAATTGCTTCAAAGGAGGCTCAACAACTCAACACGAGCAGAATACTGATCCGTCTCAAAAAATTAACATATTGTGATAAAGTTCATTTTTTATGTCATGTACTGATAAACATTAGGCTTTCATATATTTTATATTCATTGTACACAACTGAAGTAGTTCAAGCCTTTTAATGTTTTAATATTGATGATTTTGGCAAAAAAAAAAAATTAGTATATCATTGAAAGGTACTCTAAAGAAGGGACGAACCTAATCATCTGAATCAACGAATTAACTCAAAACTCCTGCGAAACATTCCTGAGGCTTTTAAAAACTCCCAACCGCAATCATGGGCAAGACTGCCGACCTGACTGCTGTCCAGAAGGCCATCATTGACACCCTCAAGCAAGAGGCTAAGGCACAGAAAGAAATTTCTGAGCGAATAGGCTGTTCCCAGAGTGCTGTATCAGGGCACCTCAGTGGGAAGTCTGTGGGAACGAAAAAGTGTGGCAGGAAACACTGCACAACAAGAAGAGGTGACCACACCCTGAGAAAAATTGTGGAGAAGGGCTGATTCCAGACCTTGGGGGACCTGCAGAAACAGTGGACCGAGTCTGGAAGTGGGCTACAGGTGCCACATCCCCCAGGTCAAGCCCCTTTTGAACCTGAAACAGCGGCAGAAGCGCCTGTCCTGGGCTAGAGAGAAGCAGCACTGGACTGTTGTTCAGTGGTCCAAAGTACTTTTTTAAGATGAAAGCAAATTTTGCATGTCGGAAATCAAGGTGCCAGAGTTTGGAGGAAGACTTGGGAGAAGTAAATGCCAAAATGCCTGAAGTCCAGTGTCAAGTACCCACAGTCAGTGATGGTCTGGGGTGCCATGTCAGCTCCTGGTGTTGGTCTACTGTGTTTTATCAAGGGCAGGGTCAATGCAGCTAGCCATCGGGAGATTTTAGAGCACTTCATGCTTCCATCTGCTGAAAAGCTTTATGGAGTACACTTGTCTTTTTGAAGTGTACTGTTCAAACGAAGTCATTTGTGTTACAATGACGTTTGCACAGGCATATTGATTTTGACAATGTACATTGTTCGAGTCATTCAAGCTGTTTTAATGTTCATGCTTGAATACTTATCGTTTACAATAAATTTTTATATACTTAATTTTTAGACTGCATGTACAATTGTTAAATATGTTGAATTAAAAGCTGGTAAATAAATAAACAAGAAACGGTTCCTCTGTTTTTCATGCATCAATTCAGATTTTCAAATTATGCAACAGTCCGCTTGGGCGAATTTATCGTCGTTTATCGTTATCGAGGTAAATCTGCTCAATTTACCATGATACGTGCTTAAGGCCATATCGCCCAGCCCTAGTGCATAGTTGATATAATTAAAGGTTGACTTTTTTGTATTAAAAAAGGCTTTCGTATTGGTCGGATGAAATATGCTAATTTTTTTTAGATAGGGATTTTTGGTTTTTCTTGACTTTTTTGCCAAAATCATCAATATTAAAACAATAAAAGGCTTGAACTACTTCAGTTGTGTGGAATGAATCCCAAATAAATGAAAGTATCAGTACATTACTGAAAATAATTAACTATCACAATATGCTAATTTTTTGAGAAGGACGAGTACACCAAGTTGCAAGTACCCAAAGCAATGTTGCTGGTCCCAGTTTTAGGTGCAATAAAACAGGGCACCTTTCCTCCACCTGCTTGTGCAAAGTAATGAACTGTCATAATTGTGGGAAGAAGAATTTTGCTTCCATCATGGGACGACTGTGGATTAATACACCGTGTAAATTGGCAAAAAGTTTTGGCGGCTGTCAGACTGTTCTTCCCAACTACAAGTGATCCTGGAAAAGAATGAAGAGGTTTTTCATGAGGAATACACAAGCCTCCATCAAAGACAATGACAATTGTGGATGCACCGGCCCCAGAAAATGTGAGTCAGCTTAGATCTTTTATAGGTCTACTGAACTATTATGGACGGTTTATTCCCAATTTGGCATCGATTCTTAAACCATTAATTGAGCTGTTGTGCAAAGATGAAAAATGAAAATGGACGAATGAGTGTAACAAAGCTTTTCGAAATGCAAAAACGCCTTGATTGCATCAGAGGTTCTCACTCATTTCAACCCTTCATATCCTATTCGTGGACGATGGACTTTCGAGGTTGCCGCTTCCTGTCACTAAACATGAACCAACCTTTAGAACACCGCTCTCAAGCCTTTTTTGGATAAGAGGTGGGAACTTTCTGTTCAATCGGGTTGTTTGCTGTGGGGGAGGAGAGTGATTTCTCCCAGAAAATGATTGCAATTACAAATGCTATGGCCGCAATATCTTCATTTATTTTGCTTGCAATGAAAAAAAAAAAAAAAGAATGGAAATAAACTAAATCATATGATCTTCCACAAAACTCCAAAAATGGGCCGGACAAAAGCATTGGCACCCTTTGAAAAATCACGTGATGCTTCTCTAATTTGTGTAATTAACAGCACATGTTACATACCTGTGGCAATAACAGGTGGTGGCAATAACTAAATCACACTTGCAGCCAGTTAAAATGGATTTAAGTTGACTCAATCCCACATTGGGCATGAAGAAAAGACCAAAGAACTGTCCGGGGACTTCAGAGGCAAAATTGTGAGGAAGCATGGGCAATCTCAAGGCTATCTCCAAAAGACCTGAATGACCCTGTGTCTCCCGTGAGCAGTGTCATCAATAAGTGTGAAGCCCATGGCACTGTGGCTAACCTCCCTAAATGTGGACAGAAAAGACAAATTGACGAGAGATTGGATAAAGAACCTCGACTAACATCCAAACAAGTCTAGGCTGTCCTGCAGTTCGAGGGTACAACAGTGTCAACCCGTACAATCCGTCGGCATCTGAATGAAGAGAGACTCTATGGTACGATACCCAGGATGACACCATTTCTGACCCAGAGACATAAAGCCAGGCTGGAGTTTGCCAAAACATACCTGAGAAAGCCAAAAACATTTTGGAAGAATGTTCTCTGGTCAGATGAGACAAAAGTAGAGCTTTTTGAGGAAAAGCAACAACATATGATTTACAGGTAAAAAAACAAAGCCTGAAAAGAAAAGAACACAGTCCCCACAGTCAAACATGGAGGTTCCCTGATGTTTTGGGGTTGCTTTACTGCCTCTGGCACTGGACTGCTTGACCGTGTGCATGCCATTATGATGTTACTACCAAAGCATTTGTAATTGCAATCATTTTCTGGGAGAAATTGAGCATTATCTGACAGAATTGCAGGGGTGCCAATACTTTTGGCCAGCAGTGTATATGGCTGTATGTCACAGGCTTCTTCTGAATCAACATCACTTGAAAGCTCCACACTTGAACCAGAATCGCTGAAAAACACTTCCTCCTCCATTGGGCTAAGTAATAAATCAGCTGAAATCGCCACTCCGCCAACGTCATCATCCGGATGGAGCCGCCAGAGCGCTATAATGAGAGGAGGAGCTAAACGGCAGATTTAAAGACTCATTTTCTTAAAGACTCATTTTCCACTTTGCACTTTGCCAAATTGTTGTATTTAGTCCAATCGTCTCAAAATATTTTAATTCCAATACTAATGCTATTTAAGATTTTTTTATCGTGTCACAGGAACTTTAAAGGTCTGTTCTAAGTGATCATCATGCACTAAATGTAACTCGTAGCTTTTTAGCATAGCATTCGCAATAGGCTAATGCTAACGGCGAGCATCCTCTTAAACTCTGACAACTTTTTGTTTTGGAAGAATGTTCTCTGGTCAGATGAGACAAAAGTAGAGCTTTTTGGGAAAAGGCATCAACAGAGTTTACAGGGGAAAAAACGAGGCCTTCAAAGAAAATAACATGGTCCCCACAGTAAACATGGGGGAGGTTCCCTGCTGTTTTGGGGTTGCTTTGCTACCTCTGGCACTGGACTGCTTGACTGTGTGCATGGCATTATGAAATCTGAAGATGACCAACAAATTTTGGTTGTAGGGCCCAGTGTGAGAAAGCTGGGTCTCTCTCAGAGGTCATGGGTCTTCCAGCAGGACAATGACCCAAAAAACACTTCAAAAAGCACTAGAAAATGGTTTGAGAGAAAGAACTAGAGACTTCTAAAGTGGCCGGCAATGAATTCAGACCTGAATCCCATAGAGGGATCTGAAAATGGCAGTTTTGAGAAGGCACCCTTCAAATCTCTGAGACCTGGAACAGTGGGCCAAAGAAGAACGGTCTAAAATTCCAGCAGAGCATTTTAAGAAACTCATCAACGGTTATTTTGTCTAAAGGTTGTGCTCCCAAGCACTAGTCTGAGGGTGCCAATACTTTTGTCCGGCCCATTTTTGGAGTTTTGTGTAAAATGACAATGATTCAATTTTGTTTTTGTTTTTTTTAACATTCTCTTTTGTGCTTTTTCATTGTAAGCAAAATAAATGAAGATATTACTACTAAAGCATTTGTAATTGCAAAGTGTCATTGTCTGACGGAATTGCAGGGGTGCCTTTTGGCCGTCTGTATTTTCTAAGTGGGTGAACTTGCAAAATTGCTCCTTACTGTATATATTTATTAAGTGACTGAACGCCAATTTTAACCATTTATCTGTTCGTAATACAAAAATGATCAGAGTAATTTTTTCCATCAAGTGTTTTTAACTCTAGATACGTTTTCTTCACTTTTCAAATCATGAAATGCAAAAAACAAACACTAAATGATTGTATTTCTGTGTGATAAAAACCACATCTATTTGAACAGAATTATTTTATTGTCTGCCTACACGTGTTGCACAACCATATGTTAGCTGTGTTTATGTTTCAGTGCTATTGACAGCGATAAACTGGATTGAGTCACATTTGTTCCTCGCTAACCACGTTAATGTGCGAGTGTGTAAATGGGACTGCAGACAGTCAGGTGAAATTGAGAAAGCGTGCAACGCTGGATGCGGGCTATTAACTCCTACAGATAAATGCTGACGAAGACACCCAGAGGCACTAGTACGGCCACTAGCGGAGAGCACTGCTGTCACTGAATTCCAAAGAAATCAATCACACTACCTTGCTGTCACCTCGAACAATTGAAACTGCGTCCTAAGCAATTTTCTTCCAGCCATACTTGTAAAACTAAATAGATAGCGACGGAATTTCGGACTAAATCTGATGTCATGCATGCGTGCACCCCTTGGCTACAACTAGACCTTACTTCCTGCTGTTGAAGCTGCTGTTATGATTGTTTGTGAGAGATGAAGGCGAGATCTTTGGCAAAGCAGAGAGATTGGAAGCACCGGATGACCTTGGAAAAGATAAAAGAATAGATCATGAGTTAGCAGAGGGGAAAAAATAGAGACAGCGAGAACTAAAAGTGGTATTTGCCATGTGTCAAAATGAATTTTGCCATGAGGCATTTTTTTGCGATGGATTTTGACATGTGGCAAAATGGATTTTGCCATGTGGTATTTTTTGCCGTGTGGCAAATGGATTTTTCCATGTAGCTTTTCTTTTTTTTACATGTGGCAAAAATGGATTTTTCATGTGGCATTTTTTTGCCATCTGGTAAAATGGATTTTTGCCACGTGATGCGTTTTTTACCATGTGGCATTTTTTTTGCCATGTTTTTTGCCTTTTTTGCCATGTGGCATTTTTTTGCCATGTGGCATTTTTTTCCTCAATACGGCAAACTAGATTTTGCCACGTGGCGTTTTTTTGCCATGTGGCAAAACAGATTTTGCCATGTGGCTTTTTTTGCCATGTGACTAAACGGATTTTGCCATGTGGCTTTTTTTTGCCATGTGGTAAATGTATTTTTCCATGTGGCATTTTCTTGCCATGTGTTATTTTTTTGCCATCTGGTAAAATGGATTTTGCCATGTGTCTTTTTTTTTTTTTTTACAGATGGCAAAATGGATTTTGCCATGTGGCATTTTTTTGGCATGTGGGAAAATGGATTTTGCCATGTGGAATTTTTTTGGCATGTGGCAAAATGGATTTTGCCACGTCGCTTTTTTTGCCATGTGGCTTATTTTTTGCCATGTGGCAAAATGGATTTTGCCACGTGGCATTTTTTTCTGCCAAATGGCTAAAAAAAATGCCACAAACCAAAATCTTTTTCCACATGGCATAAAACAAAATGCAACATGGCAAAATCCATTTTGACACATGTCAAATGTCAAAAAAATGCCACAGGGCAAAATCCATTTTGACACATGGCAAAAAAATGCCACATGGCAAAATCCATTTTAATACATGGCAAAAAAAATGCCATATGGCAAAATCCATTTTAACACATGACAAAGAAATGCCACATGGCCCCAAAAAACACGTCACCTGGCAAAACCCATTTTTGCCACATGGCCCAAAAAAAAAAAAAAGCCAAATGGCAAAATCTATTTTATCCACATGGCCAAAAAAAGTACCACAAACCAAAATAAATTTTGCCACATGTAAAAAAAAATGCAATATGGCAAAATCCATTTTGACACATGGCAAAGAAATGTCACATAGCAAAATCCATTTTGGGCACATGGCCCAAAAAAATGTCACATGGCAAAATCAATTTTGCTACATGTTCAAAAAAATGCCACATGGCAAAATCCATTTTGACACATGGCAAAATCAATTTTGTCACATGGCAAAGTCAATTTTGTCACATGGTAAAAAGTCAATTTTGTCACATGGTAAAAAGTCAATTTTGTCACATGGTAAAGTCAATTTTGTCACATTGCAAAAAATTAAAAATTCCACAAGGCAAAATCCATTTTGACACATGGCAAAATCAATTTTGTCACATGGCAAAAAAAAACATGCCACATGGCAAAATCCATTTTGCCACATGGAAAATACCACTTTTCGTTCTCGGCCCTGCTGAAAACCAGCTGCAGAAAGATGCTGAATAAATCAAATTAAAGTGGCAATGTGTCAGCAATGACAGATCGAGGAAAATAAGTCTGAGGAGAATGAGCGGGGTGCTAAAGGATCGCCAAATTAAGAGTTGGATCATGTTTTACGGTGGACTCCTTCTCTGCGCGCGGCGGTAAACTATTTTCTGAGGAAAACCGAAGCAATAGAAGCCAGGACTGCTCTCACTTGAGTGCGTCTGAGCCCCGGGGCCACGAGCCGTCTTCGTTCTTCTGCTCTATTACGAGAACCTGTGGAAGACAAGGCAGAAGAAAATGCTACACGCTGACAGATGACTGGAATGTTCGCGTGGATCTACCTGTCCTTGGTAGAGGCCGGCGTCTTGGATGGTGCTGTCGGGCTTGTTGAGAGGTTCGAAGGTGTTGCTCATGTACCGGTTCCAAAGCCTGGTTTCCTTCTCATCCGGGATGCTGAAGAGTTTTCTCATTTCTTTCTCTATTAAGTCTTAAAGAAAGCAATACATTATTTAAATTTAACGAAATCAGTTTTGGACTTTTTGTTATAAACATTCTTAAATGACAATTTTAATTTAGTTACCTATTGTGTCAGCTTTGCTAAAGCGCCTGGTGACCACATTGTCCATATTGCTATCCTCGCATAGCTTCAGCTCTGTCAGGTACACCTCCACCTTGTAGTGCTTCACAAACATGCCTTGCTCGACAACCTTGTAAACATAAACATCAGGGCTGCAGCTGTCGATTATTCCAGTAGCCGATTAATTGATGAACTAGTTAGTTCAAATAATCAGATCAGAAAATACATGAACTGACCCTCAAACAGTATTAAAAAAATCCTGTAAATAAATGAGGATCCGAGTTCAAAAGAACAACTGGCTAATTTACATACTGTAGCAAAAATCCGCTAGTTTAAATGCTATAAAAAGCCCAATTTTTTTTTTTTTTTTTTTTTGGGCCTCAAAAATAGCTAAATATACCTGTAAACCACCTTACGAAAGCGATTAAAAACACAGCTTATGTTGGTCTTAACAGGGAGCAGCTGGATTCAGCCATTTGAAATGCGTTACCGTAATTTTCACACTATAAGGCGCACCTGAATATAAGCCGCCACCCACCAAATTTGGCACGAAAATGGCATTTGTTCATAGATAAGCCGCAGCTCTATTATAGGATATTTACACCAAAAGAAACCCTTAACAGGTAACACTGAGTTGTGGCACCATATGACTGTTATAAGACCAAATGAACCACCATCTTCATTGTTTCAGAAGTGTCATTCAGCCATCACTGCTCCCTTAGCGGAGACAGTCAACCTCAGCTGCCACCTGCCGTCAACACTGCTGTTGTCCAACATGCCTCCTAGCATGCATTGTAGCGCTACAGATGTCAATAACAATCCAAATTCATGTTCTGTACTAAATATTTCTTCAGTTACTGTTCCAGTTGTTTGATTAACTGCTGTTTATGGTATTCGGTAACACTTTATTTAACAGTGGTGCCATCAGACTGTCATTAGACAATCATAATTATGACATGACTAGACATGTGCCTGTTACCGATTTCAAGGTATACCGTGGTCACGGTTTCAAAACAAATCTCTCATTTGCAGGGCTTACCTCTCCCCATCCCGTTGTTGCTCAGAGAGTCAGCTGAGCAACACGATGGCTGGAGGAGGTGAAACACCTGAACTTTTCCCCCATTGATACTGAGAAGAGGGCCAACTGACATGTAAAACATGTTTGCGGAGGGTGGCTGCCAGAGGAGGCAATACCTCCAATATGACTTAGCATTTACGTGACCACTGCCGCTTTATACAAAATTAATGGTTAGTAAACGCTGTTATGAACATTATGAACTCCAGTGTGTTTAGTGTGTCTAGCGGTGGTAAAACAAATATGGAAATTAGACAATAATTCAATTATTTTTGTTCTGATGATAATATTGAGCTGTGGCAGAGGGTTTAGGCTCACCTGAATGGCTGCATCTATTTTGTTTAGAATATTTCATTATACTAATGTTTCAATTTGCTGATATGTTTTGAAAAATAAAAACCCTGTTCAATGGTAAAAAAAAAAAAAAACAGACGTCTCAAAATAACACATTTTAGAGCTGTAATTGCAATACCGTGATATTTTTGCTGAAGGTTATCATACAGTCAGAATCTCATACTGGCACATACCTAGACATGACACTCCATGACCATTAATGAATGCTTATAACACATTTCATTTAGTGTAAAAGATCCAAGATGGACATAAATGGAGTTAGTGACATAATTTGCCAGATGACACTTAATGACATCTGTCATAAGCATTCAGTAATGCCCGTGATAGAGTCATGTCATAGTTATGACGGTCTAATGACAGTCTTATGTCGCCCCTGTCAAATAAAGTGTTACCTATTAACCCAAATAAATGAACAAATAAGCCGCACTGGACTATAAGCCGCAGGACTCAAAATGAAAAAAAAGTAGCGTCTTATTGTCCGAAAGTTACGATATGTCATATTCACTGTTGCTACTAGAGGGCAGTGTATCCACCCAAATCAATAAAACAACGCCACTTTAATTCAACGAATACTCGAAGCAGAAAATTTTAATTCGAATATTTTTTCTAATAGAATTACTCGAGTTAATTGTTGCTGCACTAATAAACATAACCCAAAGAATCATTGTAAACACTTCAATGTACATTGTTGTACCGCAGATTGCAGATGGAGATAGACGGACGGTGCCTTCGAGAAAAGGTACTAACAGTTTGCATTACTCTAACACACTATATAATCAATCAGGGAATAGTATCATTTCTCGAATTTACTGTTTGACTTTGTATTACTCTAACACACCCAATATAAAGTAAACAGCACTTATACAACAATTTAAGGAAAACAAGCAGAAAATAGGGCATTGACAATAAGCAAACTTTGATAAGCGATACATGACGCCTTCTTATCACGGAAGCCCAGCGCGTGCGTCATACAACTAACTGAGCAAGATTGACGCTGACAAGCCCACGTCTGCACCACCAAGTCTCGCAATCAGTTCTCCCGGACAATCCAGAACAAATGGCGGGACGGTCTGTCCTAACACAAGGAACACCGCCCGATATCCAACTGATAACACGACTGAAAAGACTCCAAGAGCCCCTTTGACGAAATCCACAACCTTCGTTGCCCGGACAACAGTAACTCCAGAATCCTCCTGTCCAATCCACAAACAGACAATATTCCCAAACACACCCTTCTTCCTGTCCACGGCCGAGCCTTCAAAAGACTGAATGTTTAAATAATCGTTGTCATTTTTCTCGGAAACCTTTTGTTGACTTTTGATATGGTGACCTTGGAACGAGCTTGCCTCCCCGCCTGATTGTTTCTGTTTCTCCTTGCTGTTTTATTATCTGTCAACCTGAATAAATTGTCAACTTGTTTTCAGTGAGCATTCTTTAAACCTTTCAAAAATGGAGTCAGTACAAAGGGTTAAGACTATGGCCATGTCCACACGGAGCAGGATATTTGGCAAAAAAAAGACATTTTTCTACGGTAAACCAGGGTTCTTCAGAACGACGGGGAAAGTGAAGAAGTGCGAATTCTGCACCATCATGTGGACACTGATAACCGAAGATTTAAATGGAAACGTCACTGAATGCGACAAACTTTGTCCTCACGTCACATATGAGACAAATTTTTACATTTGGAGTAAAGTAGGTGCTTTTTTGCTTCCTTTTTTTTTTTTTTTTTAACAAACTCTTGCTGTGCCTCTTATTGTGGATAATTATTTTATTGTGATAAATGTACTTAAGAATGAATGAAAGCGGTTGGCTGTTGTTGTTTTTTTTAAACAAACGTGCAGGTGTGGACGCAAGTATTTTTTTCCCAACGTATTAGGGCAGGATCCTCAGTTTTAAAAAACCCTGCTTGGTGTGGACATGGCCTAAGGCATGGGTGTCCAAACCTGTCCTCAAGGGCCGCTGTGGGTCCTAGTTTTTGTCCTACCAATCGAGCACAGACAGTTTAACCAATGAATTTTGTGCTAAAACAAGCAGCACCTGACTGCAATCAACTGATTACACTTGTGAGACACCCGATTGGTGGAAAGATGTCGTTTTGTTGTGTAGGAATGAAATCCAGCACCCACTGCGGCCCTATGTGGAATAGTTTGGACACCACTGGCCTACGGTGAACGTGCGGAGTTTGGCCTTCTGGCCAGATTTCCGAGTCCCGCCGTCCCGGCCCGTTGGAGCTGCGCCAGCGCGGGTCTGAGGGTTCGGCTGGCGTGATTCTGGCGGTCTGGCTGGAAGGTCAGATTCCTTCAGCTTTTAATAAACCAAATACAACACGCAACCATCCGAAACTCAAGCATGACGTCGTTACTTAACATTTCGCGAGTCATGGCTGCCGTTTAGCTGACGGACGCGCCGTCAAGAGCGCTAAGCCTAAATTAGCAGCACCTTGTGAAAACAGCTGAGGGCTCCCAGCCTATTTATTTCAACACGGCTATGACACGAACAAATGCTGGACTTAATGTTCCCACTGTAGCAACTTCAAATTCAAAACCTCAAAATTCCCAGCATCCGGTTGTTGCCCAGTAGAAACCCGCCACCCTCCCCGATGACGCCGCTCGACTTCGGCATGACCTCGCTAGGCCTCGCTTTGCATCGGACAAAACCAGAACGATCGACACTGGTGCTAGCTAAATAAAGCGCGGCATTATCCTGGGAGTCCTCGCGTGTACGCTCCAACGCGTGAAAAAAACCGGGACGGTGACTCCTCGGGATAAATAAAAATGATGATGAACCTCCTGCATGTTGTGCCTCGTAGCTCGCTCCATGTAGCTTTTCAGTCATCCAGAACCATGCCTGAAAATAGAAACCCTCTGGCCACTTGATACGTCCCCGCGCATACATGGTGAAATGGGAGGGGTCAGCCAACCGGGGAGGGAGGGAGGGCGACACATTGGCAGCCATGATAGCATGACTAGCTAAATGCAGGTGACAATAGCAACTTTTCTGCATCTGACAAAGCCTAAAAATTGTCAACACAAAGATGTCTGCCAAATCATACCTTGCGCGCGATTGGCTCTTGACCGTCTGTCAGCCCGTACCAGCTGACCATCTTATTCCAGCCGTCCGTGGGGACCAGGATGTAGTCGAGCTCGTCGATAAGGTGTTCCTTAATGACCAAAACGTCCCTATCTAGAGGTAAAAAGAGCGGCAAAAAGCCCATTGAGCACGACAAACAATAACATGCCCCGACAATGAGCAAACAAAAAAGAATTCAATGAAAACAGTCTTAACAATGCAGTTTGTTACTGGTTGCTATAACGATACATGTCAGTGCTTCATAAGGCTGGAAAACAGTTTCGCAGTGCTACAAAGTAGCAATTTCACATTTTTTGCGTGAATAGTAACGCAATGTCAAGTAATTCAATGTCTTACCTCGGAGAAGTCCCGAATTGTCAACCGGTCCAGGGTAGACATTTTGGTCACCCATTTGATATTTGTCCCAACTGTCAAATCCCACATATTTCTTCCACTGTTTGAACCAGTGACTGTCTACCAAATACCTGAAATGATGGCAAAAAAGTCAGATTTCACAGGTTTTTAATGGTATGGTTAAATGTAAGTTTAATTTTAACGAGGTAAACATTAGTTTTAATAGGAGTACAGAGTCGGGTTGCTTAATCAGTGGCCAGCTGGCTCTGTGATTTTGACAGGTGCGTCTTTTAGCGACTCCGCCCTAATCAAGTCGACGGTCGGACCCACTGACAGCTTCGGTATTAGCTGTTGTCAAGCTAATTCACATCGTTATCAATAAAAAATGAAGCCCTATATTCATGTCATGAATTAAAAATGACGAGGGAACGTAATCACTCGAGAATAACGCGAGTTTAATGTATGTAACTCTACCGTCGACAACTGACATACATCAAGCAGACAGGCTAACTCGAAGCTAACTGTCAACACGGCGCCGTTTTCGTCACTTTTTCCTTCCTTCTTGGCTTCGACAGGCGCGGGGGAGTCAAGCGGCGGCACCGCGAAAGTTTTAAAATGTCTCCGAGTTGGTTCTTACCAAGTGTCGCCCTTTTTTAACGGCGTTTTCATCAGTGCCGCGACCTCTCCTCTCTGGGTTTCCAGATCGGCCGCTCCTCCTTCCGCCATCTTTCCTCAGTCATGCCCTGGTGTATGACGGGAAAAGGCGGGGGAGGCGGTGCTTCGGTAGCACGTTGTGCGTGATAGGGGGTGACGTCACTGCACTGGGTGACGTAGGATTGTTCGCCAATCAGGAAGGATGGGAAACGTCGTCTCAAAAGCAGTACGTAATTTGTTTTTTGTTTTTTTTTAATCAAAAAGATAATAAAATTGAAATTAAATTGCATTAGAGCAGAACTTGGTAACTTTTCAACCGCTATAAAATATTTTCATCACATTTGTGATGTGTTGACTGACAACTACCGTAATTTTCCGACTATAAGCTAGGGATGGGCGATGCCAGTGATTTTGGATTCGATCCGATACCAAGTAATACCAGGGCCAAATATTGCGTTCCCGATCCGATATCGATACCGGAAGTTCATATTTATATATATATATATATTAGGGCTGTCAAACGATTAAATTTTTTAATCGAGTTAATTACAGCTTAAAAATTAATTAATCGTAATTAATCGCAATTAATCGCAATTCAAACCATCTATAAAATATGCCATATTTTTCTGTAAATTGTATATATATATTCTGTAAAATAAAGTGTTGGAATGGAAAGATAAGACACAAGATGGATATATACATTCAACATACAGCACATAAGGACTGTAGTGGGCATTTCACTCTACTGTCATTTAAATCTGTCTATGCTGTCCTCATTCCGAAGCGTCTACTTTTTCCAAAGTTAGACAGCTAGTGAATGACGCCTTAATAATTAGACTTCTTCCTTTTTCATCTGATTTATTAATAAAATGGCCTCAAACCATTGTCCTCTTTAGACCATCGTAAAATTACAAAAAGTACACAAGCATTGCATTAGCAACAACGTTAGCTTAGCACGCTATACAGGTTCACTAAACATAAACAAAAAGCGTCTCATACAAAAAATATAACATTTCGCCTCCTAACATAATATGTACTTTCTTTACAACAACCATACTTAAGGACAAATCTTGTACAAGGATCATATAAGCACACCATTACAACGTAGGCGTCAGCCCGAGACGTCATGCAGCCATATTGAACTGGCAAGAAAACAATAAACCATGTCGCAAAGCGTAATTATGTCAAATATTTTAACATGATTAATTTAAAAAATTAATTACTCCCCATTAACGCGATAATTTTGACAGCTCTAATATATATATATATATACATATATATATATTATATATACAACCCTGCAGTTCTCAGCCATTTCTGATGATATCTAATGTACAACTACAGGAAGCACTCAAAAAATATTAAAAGTCTCCGTGTCAAATATGCATTGCAATGGAAAAACTGCTGCTTTTAATAACTAGCAAAGCAGTGTCCCTACAAACTACAAATTTTATTTTACTAACACAGTTTTCAAATATTTTGAAATAATTAAAACAGACCTTTAACAAAATAAAAGTAAATAGGAACAAAACATAAGAAATCAAGCATTTAATTGTTTGTAACATAAAACAATATGGAAATTTTAAAATGTTAAGTAATAATTTATATATTTCTTTTAATACCCAACTTGCTTGCTCGTAGTTCACTTGACTATCCTATGGAAGATGATGTGGGCTGATTTATCCTCATTGCATCAAAAATTAATAAAATGGAGAGTCACATTTAGGTTACAGTAATACTTCACTGTTAAATATGTCATTATGGTCATTTTACCTTTTTCATATAATGCATTATGAACTTTGCTTTTCACAAATAAGATGTAGCTATAACTTTCCGTTACAAAGCATATTCAATAGTGCTGCCAAGTTCTTTTTATGTAAGATGACAAAAACACCTTATTTATCGTTCCATCAGCCACTAATGCTTATATCGTCTCTGATTATCTATTAGCACCTCCATTACCTGGATAAGTCCTCCCTTTCGCAAACACCACTTCTAAAGTACTTTGCTTTTGGTTCAGCGGCGTGGTCTTGTCTTTTCTCGTGTCCTCCTCGGCTTGAGCGGCACGTTTTTCATTTATTTCGTCGTGTGCTTCAGGATGCACGTTTCTTAAGTGTTTCGTGAGGTTTGTGGTATTAGGCACAAACTGTGCATTTAGCCTCGTTGCTATTTATTAAAATGAAATACTTCCAAACCAGATTTCTTTTACGATCCGTCGTCGATGCAGCAGCCATGCTACCAGGCTGGTAGTACCAGCTTCCAAATGTTTGTTCGTTGTGACTGACTGTGTTGGTGCCTTGTGAGAGGGGCGGAGGGAAAGCATGTTGATCGACACAGGTTAGGGACGTCAATGGGGGCGGGAGCAGATGCCGGTGCACTGCTTATATGCGTGTAGAACGCGAAAGGGAAAAGTAGTACAAAAAGTGTGCACAAAAATATACCCAAAAAATAGACAAAGAAAATATAATATATTAATTCTAAATATCGATACTTTTGCTTGGGGATCGATACCGAAAACTTAACGCGCTGGATCGAACTATCGATATTTTGGTATCGATCCACCCATCCATACTATATGCCGTTACTTTTTTCCCTCATTTTGAATTCTGCAGCTGATACTTCAGTGTGGCTTATTTGTTGATTTATTTGGGTTAATAGGGAACAATTTATTTGACAGTGGTGCCATAAAATTGTCATAAGATGTCATAATTATGACATGACACTATCATGGGCATTACTGAAAACTTATGATTGATGACACTAAATGACATCTGTTATAAGCATTTATTGAAGCTCATGACAGTGTCATGTCATGATTATGATTGTCTTTTGACAATCCTATGGCACCACTGTCAGATAAAGTGTTTCCAAATACTACAACTAGCAATTAATGAAACAACTGGAACAGTAACTGAAGAAAAAATTCGCACAGAACATGAATTTCAATAGTTATTTAAATCTGTAGCACTGCAATGCATGCTAAGAGGCATGATGGACGACAACGGTGTTGATAGCAGGTGGCAGCTGAAGTTGACTGTCTCCCCCAAAGGAGCAGTGAATAATGAAAGTGAAATAATTTGTACAGAATGAGTTTCGATTGTTATTTACATCTGTAGCGCTGCAATGCATAGTCGGAGGCATGTTGGACGACAACGGTGTGGACAGCAGGAGGTTGACTGTCTCCCCTAAGGGAACAGTGATGGCCAAATGAAGCTTCTTGAAGCAATGAAGCTCTGCAGCCAATTAGTTCAAAGCTTCATGGTGGTTCAGTTGGTCATATGACAGTCGTATGATGCCGCTGTCAAATAAAGCGTGACCAAAATAACATAACTGGCAATTAATGAAACAACTAAAACAGTAACTGAATAAATAATTTGTACAGAATGAATTTTGATTGTTATTTACATCTGTAGTGCTGCAAGGCATGCTAGGAGGCATGTTGGACAAAAACAGTGTTGACAGCAGGAAGTTGACTAATTAATGTTAGTTAATGAAACAACTGGAACAGTAACTGAACAAATGATTAGCACAGAACATGAATTTTGATTGTTATTTACATTTGTACGCTGCAATGCATGCTAGGAGGCATGTTGGACAACAATAATATTGACAGCAAGTGGCAGCAGAGGTTGACTGTCTCCCCCAAGGGAACAGTGATGGCCGAATGAAGCTTCTTGAAGCAATGAAGCTTTGCAGCCAATTGGTTCAAAGCTTCACGGTGGTTCATTTGGTCTTATGACAGTCATATGACGACGCTGTCAAATAAAGTGTTCCCGGTTAATATCTTTTGGTATAAATAATACAGTGAGGACAGCTGCGGCTTATCGATGAACGTTGTTTTCATGTCAAATTTGGTGGGTGGCGGCTTTTGTCCGAAAATTAGGGCAGTTGAATGACACCATTTTTTATATCTTGAGGGGATCTTTATCACTTTCACCTGCACTAATTAACTTTGAGGAGGGTGGGAGGAACGCTCAGCAATACGGTTGCTACCCGTCATATGCTATTGTTTAGCCACAACTGGATTCATGACCTTATTACTAATTATTACTATCCTTCATGCAGCCGCTGGAAAAAGAAATGTCGTTTAATCCATCTGCAGGCAACCGGGGGCTCATGATTTTACCACACTGTACGAGTGCGCGCTGGTCCTCATCGGAAACCCAGTCTACCTTGAGGCAAAAAACTACCGCGATTGTCCACCGACATCGCTAAAATCGACCAAAATTGAAAGGTTACCTAGTGTTCCATTCCATTCCATTCGAGAGTTCCCAGTGTTCCAAATTACATGAAACAAAACAAAATACAGTAAAATTGGCCAGTTTTTATGATCCTATTTCATAACGCTGACTAATAAACTACTTTGACAGTCAATTCATTGTTTACAGACAATCTAAAATTGTCCAACATACACTTTGAGGGTCTTAATAGTAAACATTCACTAGTTTCCATCTTGTAAAATTCCCTTATTTTTTTTTTTTTTTTTTGGAATGGAGCTTCTTCGGCACGCCACACAGCCTAAACCGTTAGATCGATCAGCGCCGTTCGAACATTGGAATAACCAGAATTTTCGTATGAACACACCAAAATTTTCCATTCACTCGTAAACGCGGTTTAAAAAAAAAAAAAAGAAAAGTTTGAAAATGTATTTAGTCCGACAAGTTTTGACCAAATCACATAATTTACACATAAAAAATTTCAGGATAATAAGGGGCATTAAAGTCCTATACAGAATTTGGAAAAAAAAAAAACTTACGGTTCCGCCCAAATTTGCCAAAAACCTTCCCTTTCGTTTCTAATGGGATGCCAGTGACAGACATGTACAGTGGGACAAATAAGTATTTAGTCAACCATCAATTGTGCAAATTCTCCTGCTAGATTAAAGAGGCCTGTAATTGTCAACATGGGTAAACCTCAACCATGATAGACAGAATGTGGAAAAAAAAAAAACAGAAAATCACATTGTTTGATTTTTAAAAGAATTTATTTCCAAATTATAGTGGAAAATAAGTATTTGCTCACCTACAAACAAGCAAGATTTCTGGCTGTCAAAGAGGTCTAACTTTTTCTAACGAGGCTCCACTCGTTACCTGTATTAATGGCACCTGTTTTAACTCATTATCAGTATAAATGACACCTGTCCACAACTTCAGTCAGTCACACTCCAAACTCCACTACGGCCAAGACCAAAGAGCTGTCGAAGGACACCAGAGACAAAATTGTAGCCCTGCACCAGGTGGGGAAGACTGAATCTGCAATAGGTAAAACGCTTGGTGTAAAGAAATCAACTGTAGGAGCAATTATTAGAAAATGGAAGACATACAAGACCACTGATAATCTCCCTCAATCTGGGGCTCCATGTAAGATCTCACCCCGTGGCGTCAAAATGATAACAAGAACGGTGAGCCAAAATCCCAGAAACACACGGGGGGACTAGCGAATGACCTACAGAGAGCTGGGACCACAGTAACAAAGGCTACTATCAGTAACACAATGCACCGCCAGGGACGTAAATCCTGCACTGTCAAGTGTGTCCCCCTGCTGAAGCCAGTACACGTCCAGGCCCGTCTGCGGTTCGCTAGAGAGCATTTGGATGATCCAAAAGAGGACTGGGAGAATGTGTTATGGTCAGATGAAACCAAAATAGAACTTTTTGGTAGAAACACAGGTTCTTGTGTTTGGAGGACAAAAGAATACTGAATTGCATCCGAAGAACACCATACCCACTGTGAAGCATGGGGGTGGAAACATCATGCTTTGGGGCTGTTTTTCTGCAAAGGGACCAGGATGACTGATCTGTGTAAAGGAAAGAATGAATTCAGTAGAGTGGAAAATACTAATTTTCCACTCTAATTTGGAAATAAATTCTTTAAAAATCAAACAATGTGATTTTCTGGGGGTTTTTTCCCCACATTCTGTCTCTCATGGTTGAGGTTTACCCATGTTGACAATTTCAGGCCTCTCTCATATTTTCAAGTGGGAGAACTTGCACAATTAGTGGTTGACTAAATACTTATTTGCCCCACTGTACGTCCAAATTTCCCATTCATTTCCAATGGCATTTACATTGCACTGACGCCCATGTTCACAGATGCCAATTAGGGCTATGCACGTCCATGCCATTGACAGTCATGTATGCCCAAGTATGTCAATGCCATTGATGGCCATGTACATCAAAATATCAACAATAAGTGACCTGTTCTCAACCGAACGTGACCCTGAAATGTCCCCAATTCAACAGGAAGTGACCTAATTGATCTGTATGTACCCTTGCAAACAGATTTTAACCATTCTTGGGGTGCGTATTACAAAAATGATCCCAAGTTTTTTAACTGTAGATATTTGTTTTCAAATCATAAGAATATTATTGTATGTCTACACGTGTTGCACCACCATCAGTCACATTTGTTCTTAGGTGGTGCCTTTTTAAATGATTGTATTTCAGTGCGATAGACGTCCAATCAAATTTGAATTGCAAAATAAAATAAAATACTCAGAAAAACAGACAGTATTTATTTAACAACAGATTTACCATTTTCTTTGTACAGTTAAATTCATTCCAGTATAAAATAACAGACTACTAAAGCATTCTACAGCAGTAATCTTGTTAACATTACATATTTCCATCAAATTTCCCAAAATAAATCGCATACAATACAAAGAACAAAAAAAAAAAGCCAGATCAATTGAGAACACAATAATATAATACAAAGAGGTGTCAGCTACAGCAAGCTATTCATGATTTAGCCGTTTTAGAGTTACTTGTGTAGCTTTGCTAGCACCTCATAAATTGGAGTCTTGTTCCGACACGGAATGGTAGCCATTTTTATTCCAGGTAGAGTCTTCTTCTGGTGCAAAAATGGCTAACAACCTCTCTTGCTCTCTCTTGGTTTTGGGCAAGTCCTCAGACGGCGTTATTAGCAGCTTGATGCGCTGTCAGAAGACCAAAAAATGAGCGTCAAGAGTGGCTAATTCGTTTATATTTCGCTAAATTATCAAGACATTACCTCCCTGAACGTCCCTTGTGTTGTGCTGATCTTATACGCCATCCACAAGGGGATGCAGACCATGGAGGAAAGAGCCAGCAACCAGCCAATCACGTAGCCCCACCATGGATACACATACTCGTTGTTGTATTTCAAGGGTGTGTATTTAATGAGAGAGAAGGCAAAAGTACCCTAAGGAGACAATTTGGATTAAATCTCGCCCTGTTTTTAATTATGGGCGTTGAAACTCACAATACACGTAGCTGGGGTGAAGAACATCCAGCAGTATTTGATGTAAGGCCCAGGACGGTAGCCAATCATGTCTTCGATGTTGTCGTAAAAGCGATCGGCACCTGGGGAGTCCCGTTCAAGACGTTATTTTGAGAGGGTGAATGTGAATAATGATAATGCAGTGCTTACCGTAAACCCAGGCAATGCAGACGGTCTCAAAAAGACCCATGAAGAGAAGACACATGCCACTAGCGGCATAGTAATCAAAGAGCTGGAAGACGTACATGCCTCCCTGAACAAACAATAGGAATGGAAGGTTTTATTGAGAAAGTGCCATTGAAAATGAATGGCCCCATTGAAAATGTATGGAAACGTTTTGGGTAGAATTGGCTGATCATTTTTGTAATTCTATTCTATTTTTAATGAGTGTATTATTGTAGGATGAGTAGCATTTTGAAAATGACAAATATTATGTTCTTGCGTTTGGAGATGAATGGGACGGAGCCCCCAGGGCACCAGGGTAGAATTTTTTTTCATAGGTGATCTATGTAATCTGCGGGTACAGTTTAGTGGGGACAGTTTGGTAATATGTGGTACAGATTACGAAATTGTTGGTACATACTACTAAACTCTGGGTACAGATTAGTAATATGGGGGTACAGTTTAGTAATATGTGGGGACAGTTTAGTAATATGTGGGTACAGAGTACGAAATTGTGGGTACAGATTACTAAACTGTGGCAAAGTGTCGTCATCATTGGGTTCAGATTACTAAACAACTGGAACAGATTACTAAACTGTAGGTACAAATTACTAATCTGTGGGTACAGTTTAGTAATGTGTGGGTACAGATTACGAAATTGTGGGTACATATTACTAAACTGTGGCACAGTTGAGTCATCATTAGTTCAGATGATGAAACAATGGGTACCGATTACTAAACCGTGGGTAAAATTGGTAATCTGTGGGTTGATATTCCTAATCTTTGGGTACAGTTTAGGAGCCTGTGGGGACAGTTTAGCCATCAATGGGTAGAGATGACTAAACTGTGGGGACAGTTTAGTAATCATTGGGTACAGATTACTCAACAATGGGTACAGACTGTAAATACAGTTTAGTAAACTGTGGGTACAGATTAATAAACAGGATAAAAGTTAAGTAATTTGTGGTTACATCCGTGGGTACAGTTTAGTGACCTGTGGGGACAGTTTAGTAAGATGTGGGTACAGATTACGAAATTGTGCGTACAGATGACTAATCTGTGGGTACAGATTACTAATATTTGGGTACAGTTTAGTGATATGTGGGGACAGTTTAGTGATATGTGGGTACAGATTACTAATATGTGGTTACAGTTTAGTCATCTGTGGGTACAATGGTACATATTACTAAACTGTGGGAACAGATTATTTAACTGCAGGTAAAGATTACAAAATTGTGCGTACCGATTACTAAACTTTGGCTTTTTAACTGTGACACAGTTTAGTAATCATTGGGTACAGATCACTAAACAATGGGTACAGATGACTAAACTGTGGGTACAGTTTAGTCACACAGTTTAGTCAACTGAAGGTAAAGATTACTAAACTGTGGGTAAAGTTAAGTAATCTGTGGGTACATATTACTAATCTGTGGGTCCAGTTTCGTAGCCTGTGGGGACAGTTTAGTCATCAGTGGGTAGAGATGACAAAGCTGCGGGGATAGTTTAGTAATCATTGAGTACAGATTACTAAACAATGGGTACAGACTGTGGGTACAGTTTCATAAACTGTTTGTACAGATTACTAAACTGTGGGGACAGTTTAGTTAAATGTGGGTAGTTTTGTCATCTGTGGGTGCAGATGACTAAATTTGGGCACAGTTTAGCAAATTTAATTACAGACTGCAGATCACTAAACAGTGGGTACAGATTACTAAACTGTCGGTACAGTTTAGTAAACTGTGGGTACAAATTACCAAACTGTGGGACAGATTAGTAACCGCTTGGTAGAGATCACGAAACAGTGGGTACAGATCACTAAACAGTGGGTACAGTTTAGTAAACTGTGTGTACAGATTACTAAACTGTGGGTACAGATTACTAAACTGTGGATAAAGTTAAGCAATCTGTGGGTACAGTTCATTAACCTGTGGGGACAGTTTAGTAGTATGTGGGTAAATTTTTGTCATCTGTGGATACATATTACAAAACTGTGGGTACAGATTACTTAACTGTGGGTAAAGATTACAAAATTGTGGGTACCGATTACTAAACTGTGTATTATGGATAAACTGGGACAGTTTAGTAATCATTGGGTACATATTACTAAACAATGGGTACAGATTAATAATCTGAGGGTACAGTTTAGTATACTGTGGGTCCAGATTTCGAAACTGTGGGTAAAGTTAAGTAATCTGTGGGTACATATTACTAATCTATGGGTCGAGATGAATACCCTGTGGGCACAATTCAGTCATCTGTAAATCCAGTTTAGTAAACTGTGGGTACAGATTGCTAAACTGTGGGTACAGATTACTAAACAATGGTGGGTAAAGTTTAGTAAACTGTGGGGGAAATTGAAAATTGAACATTTTCTACCCTGGCACCCGTAGCTTTTTTTTTTGTCCCAAAAATCAATGTTTCAGCTGCAATACCTTACCTCCATGAGCATGATGAGGCCGACAAGGAAGGAAAGTAGCACCACGAGCAGGAGAAAAAGCTCCCGCCGATTTTTCCGTCGGAACGTGGCAGGGTACATGTCGACGATGGCGGTCACGAGGCTTTCCACGCACACGAACTAAAAAATTAAAAACAGCGTCAAAGTAATCATTAGACGAGAACGTTCACTCGTTCATTCATTGACAAAGCGGAGTCGAATATACTCGCCTGACTGTCCAGCCCGAGAAAAACAATCATGATGAAGAATAGGGCAGCCCACAGGGGGGAGAAAGGCATCATGGTCACGGCACGTGGGTACGCAATGAAGGCTAAACCTGGGCCTGAAATGCAAAACTGATCAAATTACATCACAAATTTTTAAATCATGCATCTTTACCTGATTCCGCCACTTCTGATATAGGAACGTTTTGCTCGTAAGACATGAAACCAAGAATGGAGAAGATCGCAAACCCGGCCACGAAACTGGTGCCGCTGTTTAGAAAGCACAACGCTAGACAATCTCTGCAACAAAAATGATAGACTTGATTCGTTTGATTCCCAAACAAACAAAACTAGAATGAATAAAAATGGGTAAAAACAGCTGATCTGACCTGTAACAGTTGTTGTTGTATTTGTTATAGCTGCCTAGCGCTGTTAAAGAGCCTAAGCAGATAGCATAAGAGAAGAAGATTTGGGTCCCGGCATCCATCCAAACCTAAATGAATGACAATAATCAAGTTATGTCAACGTAACAAAAAGATGTAAACATGGCGTTGCGTTACGTTACGCGATGCTATGCTAGGCGATGTTATACTCATGTTAATGTCATATCAAACATTAACATTATGTGAATGTCATGCTATGCTGTGCTATGCTATGCTGTGTGTTATGCTATTATGTTATGCTATGCTATGTTATGCTATGCGATGCTGTGAGTTTTGTTCTGTTATGGTGTGCTATGCTGTGCAATGCTATGCTCTGCGATGTTGTATCTCATGTTATGTTATGCTATGCTATGCTATACGATTGTTGTGTGTCATTTTATGCTATGCTTTACTATACGATGTTGTGTGTCATGTCATACAATGCTATGCTGTGCTATTCTATATTGTGTGTTATGTTATGCTATGCGATGTTGTGAGTTATGTTATGCTATGCTATGCGATTCTTGTGTGTCATATTATGCTATGCTATGTTATACGATTGTTGTGTGTCATGTTATGCTATGCTATGTGATGTTGTATGTCATGTTATTATGTTATGCTATGCTATGTTATGATATGCTATGCTGTGCGATGTTGTGAGTTATGTTATGTTATGCTATGCTATGCGATGTTGTGAGTTATGTTATGGTATGCTATGCGATTGCTGTGTGTCATATTATGCTATACTATGCTATGCTATGCGAAACATTACCATTATGTTAATGTCATGCCATGCCATGCTATGCTATGCTATGCTGTGTTTTATGTTATTATGTTATGCTATGCTATGCTATGTTATGCTATGCGATGTTGTGAGTTATGTTATGTTGTGATGTTATGTTATTCTATGCTATGCGATAGAGGTGCACGATGATTATCGGTCCGATAATTATCGGTCCGATAATAGGAATTATGACGTCATCCCAATAAATCCAATAACATTGTATATTATCAGGCCCAATTCGGGCCTATTAATATTAATTTTGGGACTGTGTCGGTGGGTTGGGATGTGTGCGTTTTTTTCCACGCCTGTTTACATACCTATATAATGTTATTGGATTTATTGGGATGACGTCATAATAATTTGTACATCATAGATATCACGTTTTTACATGATGGCAATCATGTTTTTACATCATAGATGTCCCGTTATTACATGATAGTTATCCTGTTTTTACATAATATTTGTCACATTTTTAGATGATAATAATCACGAAAGTCTTGTTTATGTTCATGAAAATTCTGGTTAGGTCAAAGGCAAAATCTATGCTGAATCCACCCCTAGTATTTTTTACCTACAAGTGTTCAAAAACATATATATATATATATATATATATATATATATATATATTATCGGTTATCGTATCGGTATCGGCCTTAAGGAGCAGGAAGTTATCAACATCGGTTTCAAAAAATGGATATCGTGCACCCCTACTATGCGCTGTTGTGTGTCATGTTATGCTATGCTATACAATTATTGTGTGTCATGTTATGCTATGCTATGCTATGCTATGCTATGCGATGTCGTGTGTCATGTCATGCTATGGTATGCTGTGCTGTACTATATTGTGTGTTGTTATTATGTTATGCTATGCTATGCGATGTTGTAAGTTATGTTTTTATGTTATGTTATTATATGCTATGCTATGCGATGCTGTGTGTATTGTTATGCGATGCTATGCTTTGAGATTATTGTGTGTCATATTATGCTATGCTATGCGATGTTGTGTGTCATGTCATGCTATGCCATCCCATGCCATGCCATGCTATGCAATGTTGTGTGTCATGTTATGCTATGCTATGCGATTCGATTGTTGTGTGTCATGTTATGCGATGCTATGCTGTGCGATGTTGTCGTGTGTCATGTCATGCTACGCTATGCTGTGCTATGCTCTGTTGCGTGTTATGTTATTATGTTATGCTATGCGATGCGATGTTGTGAGTTATGTTATGTTGTTATGTTATGTTATGATATGCTATGATATGCTATGCTATCCTGTGCTGTACGATTGTTTTGTGTCATGTTATGCTATGCTACGCTATGCTATGCGTTGTTGTGTGCCATGTCATGCTATGCCATGTTATGCGATGTGTGTCATGTCATGTCATGTCATGTCATGCTATGCTATGCAATGTTGTGTGTCATGTCATGTCATACTATGCTATGCGATATGTGATGTGATGTGATGCGATTCGATGGAATGCGGTGAGCTGCACTACATTACAAGCGTAAACATCAGCTTTTTATATTAGAGCCTATCATGGACCATTTGCTTTCATTTCCACGATGTATTGTTCTCATTTACTTTGACAATTATTAAACCGACTCCAGATATGGCGTAAAATTAGACTTGTTTGTAACTCTGTCTCCTGTTTACGGTCTCAGTGGAGTCCAATCTATCTAATCATTGTGGTTCCTGCGTCTTTTGCAGAGCGCAGATGGACACAGCAGGTTCCTCTAGCAAAGAACCACGGGGAATCTGCATCTGGTGCCTGTTCAGGCTCTCATTTAAGGATTTTTCACTAATACTGTGACTGTTATATAGTGTATCTCTAATACTGACACTAGATATGTTTTACGACTAGAAAATAGAATATCAAGGGAAATCGCACGGTGATGCTTATTTGCTGGTTGTTAAGAGTTAGGGAAATTCCAGGTCACTTACTGTCAAGGGTGAAAGTGGGCCGTAATGCCCGTTCTGGAAAGAGATTCGCGGCCGGAACGGTGCTTTGATCGTGACTATATGACGGCAACTGTCAAAAGTCCACCATACAAGTATCTCCAAGAAGTAAACAATCTACTAATGTCAGATTTATATACACAACAAGCCTAATAAAGTGCTTGTTTAGCGCCATCTGTTTCTGCCAAGATCTATTATTTATTTATTCAACGAAGTTCTGCCCAGCGGCTCAGCCTCAGTGTATCTGACAAGTCGCGTCGATGCAAAGCACCTTGGACTCAGTCGTCCGTTTATTTGGCTGTTAGACTGACATGTGATCAGCATGGATAGTTAGCTCTGATTGGTTCAAATGTTTTCTGGAACAACAAAAAAAAAAAAAGAACAAACCAGATAGGCAAAGGACCACTTGTTGAATTAATGCAATGAAAAAAAGCAACGGAAAATTGACACTTTTTTTAAAATTGTGTGTTATGCGATGTTGCGTGATGTTGTGTTTCGTATGTTATGTTGTGTTATGCTGTGGTCTGTTGTGTTATGCTATGTCGTGCTGTGTTGTGTTATATACTGTGTTGTGTTGTATTATGTTATTTTGCGTTATGCTGTGTTCTGTTGTGTTATGTTGTTATGCTTTGTTGTGTTATGCTGTGTTGTGTTATGTTGTGTTTTGCTGTGTTATGATGTGTAGTGTTATGTTGTGTATTATGTTGTATTATGTTGTGTTGTGTTATTTAATGCTGAGTTGTGTTGTGTTGTCTTGTGTTATGTTGTGTTATGCTGTGTTATGTTGTGTTGTTGTGTGTTATGTTATGTTATGTTATGTTAATCTGTGTTATGCTGTGTTGTTGTGTGTTATGTTATGTTAATCTGTATTATGTTGTGTTTTGTTGTGTTGTGTAATGCTGTGTTGTGTAATGCTGAGTTGTGTTGTGTGATGTTGTGATGTGGTATACTGTGTTGGGTTGTGTTGTGTTATGTTGTGTTTTGCTGTGTCGTTATGTTGTGTTTTGCTGTGTTGTGTTATGTTGTGTTTTATGTTGTATTATATTGTGTTGTGTGATGTTGTGTTGTGTTATGTTGTGTTGTTTTATGCTGTGTTGTGTAATGCTGAGTTGTGTTGTGTGATGTTATGTTGTGGTATGCTGTGTTGTGTAATGCTGAGTTGTGTTATGTTATGTTGTGTTATGCTGTGTTATGTTGTGCTTTGCTGTGTTGAGTTATGTTGTGTTTTGCTGTGTTGTGTTATGTTGTGTTTTATGTTGTATTATATTGTGTTGTGTGATGTTGTGTTGTGATGTGTTGTGTTATGCTGTGTTGTATTGTACTTTATGTTGTGTTATGCTGTGTTGTGTAATGCTGTGTTGTGTAATGCTGAGTTGTGTTGTGTGATGTTATGTTGTGGTATGCTCTGTTGGATTGTGTTGTGTTATGTTGTGTTTTATGTTGTATTATATTGTGTTGTGTGATGTTGTGTTGTGGTATGCTGTGTTGTGTAATGCTGAGT
Source organism: Corythoichthys intestinalis (assembly GCF_030265065.1). Classification (NCBI taxonomy): domain Eukaryota; kingdom Metazoa; phylum Chordata; class Actinopteri; order Syngnathiformes; family Syngnathidae; genus Corythoichthys; species Corythoichthys intestinalis. Next base: position 17,877,679 of record NC_080407.1, read on the forward strand.
TGTGTTATGTGATGTTGTGTTATGCTGTGTTATGTTGTGCTTAGCTGTGTTGAGTTATGTTGTTTTGCTGTGTTATGTTGTGTTTTATGTTGTATTATATTGTGTTGTGTGATGTTGTGTTGTGATGTGTTGTGTTATGCTGTGTTGTATTGTACTTTATGTTGTGTTATGGTGTGTTGTGTAATGCTGTGTTGTGTAATGCTGAGTTGTGTTGTGTTGTGTGATGTTATGTTGTGGTATGCTGTGTTGGGTTGTGTTGTGTTATGTTGTGTTTTATGTTGTATTATATTGTGTTGTGTGATGTTGTGTTGTGGTATGCTGTGTTGTGTAATGCTGAGTTGTGTTATGTGATGTTGTGTTATGCTGTGTTATGTTGTGCTTAGCTGTGTTGAGTTATGTTGTTTTGCTGTGTTATGTTGTGTTTTATGTTGTATTATATTGTGTTGTGTGATGTTGTGTTGTGTTATGCTGTGTTGTATTGTACTTTGTTATGTTGTGTTATGCTGTGTTGTGTTATGTTATGATAAGTTGTGTTGTTTTATGCTGTGTTGTGCTGGGTTATGTTGTGTTATGCTGTGTTGTATTATGATGAGTTGTGTTGTGTTAGGTTATGTTGTGTTATTCTGTGTTGTGTTATGTTATGCTGTGTTGTGTTGTGTCATGCTGTGTTGTGTAATGCTGAGTTCTGTTGTGTTATGTTGTGTTGTGTAATGCTGAGCCATGCTGTGTTATGCTGTATTGTGTTGAGTTATGCTGTGTTGTGTTTTGTTGTGTGATGCTGTGTTGTGTTTTATGTTGTATTATGTTGTGTTGTGTTATGCTGTGCTGTGTTGTGTAATGTTGAGTTGTTTTGTGCTGTGTTGTGTAATGCTGAGTTGTGTTGTGTTATGCTGTTGTGTTTAGTATGTTGGATTACGTTGTGTTGTGTTATGCTGTTGTGTTTCGTATGTTGTATTATGTTGTGTTGTGTTATGCTGTGTTGTGTAATGCTGAGTTGTGTTGTGTTATGATGAGTTGTGTTGTGCTGTGTTGTGTAAAGCTGTTGTGTTGTGTTATGTTGTGTTATGCTGTGTTGTGTTGTGTAATGCTGAATTGTATTGTGTTATGCTGTGTTGTGTTTTATGTTGTGTTGTGTTATGATAAGTTGTGCTGTGTTGTTTTATGTTATGTTGTGTTATGGTGTGTTGTGACGGGTTATGGTATCTTATGTTGTGTGTTGCTGTGTTGTGTTATGATGAGCTGTGTTGTGTTATGTTGTGTTATGCTGTGTTGTGTTGGGTTATGTTATGTTGTGTTATGCTCTGTTATGTTGTGTTATGCTGTGTTGTTACGTTGTAAGATGCTGTGTTATGTCATGTTGCGTTCTGCTGTGTTATGTTATGCTGTCTTGTGTGTTGTGTTATGTTATGCTGTGTTGTGTGTTACGTTACGCTGTGTTGTTACGTTGTAAGATGCTGTGTTGTGTTATGTCATGTTGCGTTCTGCTGTGTTGTTATGTTATGCTTTCTTGTGTGTTGTGTTATGCTGTGTTGTGTGTTACGTTATGCTGTGTTATGTTATGCTATGCTATTCTATGCGATTTTATGCTATGTTACGTTACATTGCGTAAGTTACGTATGTTATGCTACGTACGTTACGCTACGCTATGCGATGTTATGTGATGTTATGTTATGTCATGCTACGTTACGTTAATGTTAATGTGGACATTTGGACTTATTTTTGTTCGTTATGTTAGGCTACTTTTTTATTAATTTTCTAATCGTTTAAAAAAGTCAATGTTTGCATAATCTTTAAAATATCTTCCACTTCAATGTGCACTATGAGTCATTTGTACTTGTTATTGTTCATTTACGTTAACTGATATCTTTATTATTTATGTTTAAGTGTTTGTCATATGTTCTTAAGTTCTAAAGTGGTTAAAATTGAGATTTTGCATTTAGGTGTTATTTATGTTAACTGTTATTTTGCATATTATTGAAAAAATATCATTGGGAATGAAAATCAGTTTCTCGTGTATATCTCATTACATGCCATGTAAGATCTGTTGTGTTTTATAGGTATAATTGACCCTGACATTTTAATACCTGCGGGTCCGCCAGACGTCCCAAATCAGGATAGAGGTAAAACTGAATCCCAATCCCAGCACCGGGCAAGGTTAGCCCCCTCACCAGCAGCACAATTAGCATCAAATACGGAAAGGTCGCAGTGAAGTAGACCACCTACGGGATGAAGAAGAAAATAAACAGCTGTTTCTCCGTCTTTTTCAACCCTAAACAAATAAAATTTCGCTCCCCACCCACTTTTCCTGTGGATTTAACCCCCTTCCAGATGCAGAAGTAGCACATGACCCACGCGATGAACAGACACAAGACCAGGTCCCAGTTGAGCGAGCCCATGTGGTCGATGCCTGGTGAGATTCTCAGCGCTCGCCTCCTGTTGAGAGCAAAAATAGACGTATAAAATCATTCCCTCGAGTTTAAAAACTTCCAAAACTCACTCCCAGAACTCCATGACGGGCGAAGTAGCATTAGGGGAGATAGTTTGATTGATGGAGGTGTTTCTCCTCTGGAATTCCACGCAGTTTTCTGGAGAAAATAAAACAGAAATCTGGTTATTTTCCAGGGTTGCATCGAAAACAGAGACGGTTTATTACCTGTGTTCCATGTGTTGTTGCAGGAGGACCAAGGTAGATCCCAGGAGAAGGAGAAAGACAGATAGAACATCCCCCATGCTAGGACTATGATGTAGTAGAAGTTCAGAAGGGTCACTATCACCTGGGTGCCATAGCCGAGACCTGAAGAATGTCAGCCATTAAACATGAAATGACATGGGGAATCATTACACATTTTATAATCCAACATGCCTCCTAGCATGAATTGCAGCGCTACAGATGTAAATAACAATCAAAATTTATGTTCTATAATCATTATTTCTTCAATTACTGTTTGTTTCATTCATTGCTAGTTATGGTATTTTGGTAACGCTTGATTTGACAGTGGAATCATAAGACTGCCATAAGACTGTCATACAGTTGTGGTCAAAAGTTTACATACACTTGTGAAGAACATAATGTCATGACTCTCTTGAGTTTCCAATTATTTCTACAACTCTGATTTTTCTCTGATAGAGTGATTGGAACAGATCATTCTTTGTCACAAAACACATTCATGAAGTTTGGTTCTTTTATGACTTTATTATGGGTGAACAGAAAAAAGTGATCAAATCTGCTGGGTCAAAAATATACATACAGCAGCGCTAATATTTGGTAACATGTCCCTTGGCCATTTTCACTTCAATTAGGCGCTTTTGGTAGCCATCCACAAGCTTCTGGTTGAATCTTTGACCACTCCTCTTGACAGAATTGGTGCAGTTCAGTTAAATTTGATGGCTTTCTGACATGGACTTGTTTCTTCAGCATTGTCCACAAGTTCTCAATGGGGTTTAAGTCAGGCCATTCGAAAACCTTAATTCTAGCCTGATTTAGCCATTCCATTACCACTTTTGATGTGTGTTTGGGGTCATTGTCCTGTTGGAACACCCAACTGCCCCCAAGTCCCAATCTTCGGGCTGATGACGTTAGGCTATCTTGAAGAATTTGAAGGTAATCCTCCTTCTTCATTATCCCATTTACTCTCTGTAAAGCACCAGTTCCATTGGCAGCAAAACAGCCCCACAGCATAATACTACCACCACCGTGCTTGACGGTAGGCATGGTGTACTTGGGGTTAAAGGCCTCACCTTTTCTCCTCCAAACATATTGCTGGGCATTGTGGCCAAACAGCTCGATTTTTGTTACGTCTGACCACAGAACTTTCCTCCAGAAGGTCTTATCTTTGTCCATGTGATCAGCAGCAAACTTCAGTCGAGCCTTAAGGTGCCGCTTTTGGAGCAAGGGCTTCCTTCTTGCACGGCAGCCTCTCAGTCCATGGAGATGCAAAACACGCTTGACTGTGGACACTGACACCTGTGTTCCAGCAGCTTCTAATTCTTGGCAGATCTGCTTTTTGGTGATTCTCGGTTGAATCTTTACCCTCCTGACCAATTTTCTCTCAGCAGCAGGTGATAGCTTGCGTTTTCTTCCTGATCGTGGCAGTGACAAAACAGTGCCATGCACTTTATACTTACAAACAATTGTTTGCACTGTTGCTCTTGGGACCTGCAGCTGCTTTGAAATGACTTTCCTGACTTGTTCAAGTCAATGATTCGCTTTTTCAGATCCATGTATGTATATTTTTGACCCAGCAGATTTGATCACTTTTTCTGTTAACCCATAATAAAGTCATGAAAGAACCAAACTTTATGAATGTTTTTTGTGACAAAGAAGTATCTGTTCCAATCACTATCGGAGAAAAATCAGAGTTGTAGAAATAACTGGAAACTCAAGAGAGCCATGACATTATGTTCTTCACAAGTGTATGTAAACTTTTGACCACAACTGTAACTATGACATGACAATATCATGGGCATTACTGAAGGCTTATGACAGATGTCATTCAGTGTGGTCCGGCAAATTATGTAACTAACTCAATTTAAGTCCAGCTCGGATCTTTTACATCCATTCAAAACTGAGATCATTTGTTGGATAATTATTGCTAATGACAAGTGTCATGTCATAATTATGATTGTCTAATGGCAGTCATATGGCACTACTGTCCAATAAAGTGTTACCAAATACCATAACTAGCAATTAGTGAAACAACTGGAACAGTAACTGAAGAAATAATTACCTCAAAACATGAATTTTGATTGTTATTTAGATCTGTAGCGCCGCAATGCATGCTAGGAGGCATGTTGGACAACAACCGTGTTGACAGCAGAGGTTGACTGTCTCTCCCAAAGGAGCAGTGACAGCCAATTGAAGCTTCTTGAAGCAATGAAGCTTTGCAGCCAATTGGTTCAAAGCTTCATGGTGGTTCATTTGGTCTTATTACAGTCGTATGGTGTCGCTGTCAAGCAAAGTGTTACCAGTTAACATCTTTGGTGTAAATATCATAAAACCAAATGAACCACCATGAAGCTTTGAACTAATTGGCTGTGAAGCTTCGTTGCTTCAAGAAGCTTCATTTGGCCATCACTGCTCCCTTGGGGGATACAGTCAAACTCTGCTGCCATCTCCTGTCAACACTGTTTTCATTCAACATGCCCCCTAGCATGCATTGCAGCGCTACAGATGTAAATAACAATCAAAATTCATGTTCTCTACTAATTATTTCTTCAGTGTCTGTTCCGGTTGTTTCATTGATTGCGAGTTATGGTATTTGGCAACACTTTATTTGACAGTTACACAATAAGACTGTCATTCTGTCAGGAAACAAATGCAGGGAAAGGGAGGCGGGGCAGATGAATGGTGCAAAAATGATTTAATTAAAGCCAACAAAAAAACAAAGTGCAAAACAAAGGCTGTGGTTATCTCAAGAAAGCACAGAGGCAAACAAAATTGTTGCTAGCAAAATTGGAACACGAGGGCTTGGATAGACATCGACTTCGACATTGACATAGACCAGTGCTTCTCAATTATTTTCTGTTACGCACCCCCCCAAGGAAAACGTAAATGTTTCGCGCCCCCCCAAACTCTGCCGCCACTGTAAATAGTATCATTTGTCTATAATATTACTATTATCAGTACGCCTCTGCCTCACGGTGTGTCCTTTTTTTCTCTTAGAGATCAACTTATAAAGTATCACTTTATTAACATTGTTTTGTTTGTAACAGAAAAGACTTAACGCGCATCAATTTGCCTCAATCCAAAAAACAAATCACATCCAAACTAAAAATACACTCAAGGTACATTTTTGACCATTTGATACTGAACAATAAAATCAGAAAATAATAACATTCAAATTGATTAGAAACATTAACTCATGAGGACAATATGCCACAATATAACACTGACAAAGCGGGACGATTGTTGGCAATATTCAGCACGTTTTCGCTGAAAAACAACCAAGCAGCTTATCAATGAGATTGGGCTCTAATGTTTTTAAGTGGCGTCTTAATTGATTTGGCTTCCGGCTGTCCGCTATGATCATTTTTAGACACAGTAAACAGTGGTCTTTCCTCATCTACCACTGTATTAAATGTCAAAGCCAAAAGGCAAACGACCCGAAAAAAAGCGCATGCTGGGCGGCCGAGGGAGAACCGTAGGTGAGGGCGGTCGTCGTGACAATCCTACACCGAAAATGGCACTTCTCGGGCGGAAACGTGAGATCCGGAGAAGACAGTGGGTCGCTGCGAGAGTCCGGCCGGAAAGCGGCTTTCGAAAACGGCGCACAGCTCTTCATATCTCTCTTCTGTATGCTCTCGCTTACTTCAAAAATACTGCGCGCACTTTGAAAATGACAGCGCCACTGCCACCCACTGAGTGGATGTGCAAGTACACTTTATTCTGGTACGGCAAAAAAAAAAAAAAAAAAAAAAGCATGTTCCCTGAGGTCACATGCGCCACCCCTTGCATAACTCTGTTCCCCCCTGGGGGGATGCGCCCCACTATTTGAGAAGTACTGACATAGACAATGACGCAACAAGGAGTGAAAAGAAAATGGGAGCTTATATACACACATGCAGACAAAGGGTAATGAGACAACGAGGAACAGCTGGGCAACACATGAGGATGCAGGTTGTTAGGAGCAGGCACAACAGATGAAATCAATGGGCAATCACAGGGACAAGTCACACTAGGAGAAAACCAACACAAAACCTAACACATTTGACCAAATGAACCACCATGAAGCTTTGAACCAATTGGCTGCAAAGATTCATTGTTTCAAGAAGTTTCATTTGCCCATCACTACTCCCTTGGGGGAGACAGTCAACCTCTGCTGCCACCTGCTGTCAACACTAATGTCATCCAACATGCCTCCTCGCATGCATTGCAGCACTATAGATGTAAATAAAAATAAAAATTCATATTTTGTGTTAATTATTTTTTCAGTTACTGTTTTAGTTGTTTCATTAATTGCTAGTTATGGTATTTTGGCAACGCTTTATTTGACTGCGGCATCATAAGACTGTCATAAGACCAAATGAACCACCATGAAGCTTTGAACCAATTGGCTGCGAAGCTTCATTGCTTCAAGGGGCTTCATTTAGCCATCACTTCTCCATTTGGGGAGACAGTCAACCTCTGCTGTCTACACTGTTATCATCCAACATGCCTCCTAGCATGCATTGCAGCACTACAGATGTAAATAATATAACAATCTTGTTCTATGCAAATTATTTCTTCAGTTACTGTTCTAGTTGTTTCATTAATTGCTAGTTATTTGGTAACACTGTATTTGACAGTGGCGCTATAAAACTGTCATAAGACCATCATAATTATGACGTGACACTGCCATGTGCATTAATAAGTGCTAAAAACAGATGCCATTTTGTGTCATCCGGCAAATTATCTCACTTTTGAATGGATGTAAAAGATCCAAGGAGGACATGAATCGAGTAAGTGTCATAATTTGCTAGACTCTGGTTTATAAAGCATACTACGGAATCTCAAGATTGTGATTATCCTACCTTCAAACAGCGGGCTGATTTTCCTCCAGCAAGTCACGCCTCCCTCGCTCGTGTACTGACCCAGCGCCGTCTCCAGAAAGAAGACGGGCACCCCGCAGGCGAAAAGAAAGATGAGGTACGGGATGAGGAAGGCACCTGAGAAGTGACGAAAGCAGGCATTTCTATAATTTTAGAACTCTCGACTGAAACCGGACGCGTCTTCTGTCGGATCTTCGTCGACAGCTGCCGCGAACAGCTGCGTGACCCGTGACCTTTGACCCCGCCACCCCGCAGAGGTAGAGCACGCTGTCTCCGAACCCCTCCGAAAGGGGACATTCCTTACAAAAAGGGGCTTATTTACATTGGAATAAAACCGCAGGGGTGATAAACAACCTTTGTTTTACATTTTTTTTGAGCGGGGGATGCTCGCATTACAGCACTTACCTCCTCCGTTCTTGTAGCAGAGGTACGGAAAGCGCCACATGTTGCCCAGCCCGATGATGGAGCCCGCCACGGACAGAATGAACTCCACCTTGTTGCTCCACTGGCCCCTCTCCTCCATTTTCACCTCCGAGGGGGGCGGCGCGCTGCCATTCTGGAGGCCCAGTTTGACGTTATCACCTAAAAAAACATGGAAAAAAAATCAAAATATTTGCATGATTGACACTCATAAGCATAACGCGTCGATTATCTTACCTATCATCGCGCTTGTGATACCCACTCGCGTTGCCGCGTTGAGTTGGTTTATCAGTAAATGCTCAAGTTTTAGCATTTAAGTAGACTAGGGAGGAAGAGGCGGGGGCTTGAAATGCTAAACTTAGGCCAGCCTCCACTGTCTTGGTCATGTGATCAGCTAAGAGCAAAGTGCATCGTTTAAACTTGACAGTCAACTTGATGGAGGGCCACCTAAGTCGCAAAATCCAGACAGTTGTACATGAAGTGGGCATTAATGAATGCTTGTGACAGATGTCACTGACTCCATTTATGTCAAGCTCAGATCTTTTACATCCATTCAGAAGTGAGATAATCTGTCAAATGTGTTACCAAAATACCATAACTAGCAATTAATGAAACAACTAGAACAGCCACTGAAGAAAGAATTTTGATTGTTATTTACATCTGCCGCGCTGCAATGCATGCTAGGAGGCATGTTGGACGACAAATGTGTTGACAGCAGGGAGCAGTGATGGCCAAATGAAGCTTCTTGAAGCAATGAAGCTTTTCAGCCAATTGATTCGAAACTTCATGGTGGTTCATTTGGTCTTATGGCATTCGTATGATGCCGCTGTCAAATTAAACGTGACCAAAATGCCATAACATGCAATATAGAAACAACTGGAACAGTAACTGAAGAAATAATTAGCACAGAATATGAATTTTGATTGTTTTTCGCATCTGTAGCGCTGCAATGCATGCTAGGAGGCATGTTGGACGACAACAGGGTTGACAGCAGTTGACAACAGGTGGCAGCAGAGGTTAACTGTCTCCCCTGAGAGAGCAGTGATGGCCAAATGAAGCTTTTTGAAGCAATGAAGCTTTGCAGCCAATTGGTTCAAAGCTTCAGGGTGGTTCATTTGGTCTTATCACAGTCGTATGATGCCGTTGTCAAATAAAGCGTTACCAAAATACCAGAACTAGCAATTAATGAAAGAACTGGAACAGTAACTTAAGAAATAATTTGCACAGAATATGAATTTTGATTGTTATTTACATCTCTAGCACTGCAATGCATGGTAGGGGGCATGTTGGACGACAACAATGTTGACAACACAGGTTAGCAGTGTACTCCAAGGGAGCAGTGATGGCCAAATGAAGCTTCTTGAAGCAATGAAGCTTCGCAGCCATTTGGTAATTGGTTCAAAGCTTCATGGTGGTTCATTTGGTCTTATGATAGTCATATGATGCCGCTGTCAAATTCAATCAATTGTCAATAAATTGTTACCAAATATCATCACTAGCATTTAATGAAACAACTAGGACAGTAACTGAAGAAATAATTAGCACGGAACATGAATTTAAATTGTTATTTACATCTGTAGTGCGGCAATGCATGCTAGGAGGCATGTTGGACGGCAACAGTCTTGACAGCAGAAGTTGACTGTCTCCTCCAAGGGAGCAGTGATGGCCAAATGAAGCTTCCTGAAGCAACGGAACTGCAGTCAATTGGTGCAAATCTTCATAGTGGTTCATTTGGTCTTATGACAGTAGTATGATGCCGCTGTCAAATAAAGTGTGACCAAATACCATAACTAGCAATTAATGAAACAACTGCAACAGTAACTGAGGAAATGATTTGCACAGAATACGAATTTTGTTATTTACATATGTTTTGCTGCAATGCATGCTAGGAGGCATGTTAGACGACAACAGGGTTGATAGCAGGTGGGAGCAGAGGTTGTTTCTCCCAAGGGAGCAGTGATGGCCAAATGAAGCTTCATGAAGCAATGAAGCTTTGCAGCCAATTGATTCGAAGCTTAATGGTGGTTCATTTGGTCTTATGACAGTCGTATGATACCGATGTCAAATAAAGCGTTACCAAAATACCATAACTAGCAAGTAATGAAACAACTGGAACAGTAACTGACGAAATAATTAGCACAGAATATGAATTTTGATTGTTATTTTCATCTGTACTACTGCAATGCATGTTAGGAGGCATGTTGGATGACAACAATGTTGACAGCAAGTGGCAGCAGAGGTTGACTGTCTTCCCCAAGGGAGCAGTGATGACCAAATGAAGCTTTTCGAAGCAATGAATGGTGGTTCATTTGGTCTTATGACAGTCATGTGATGCCACTGTCAAATAAAGCGTTACCAAAATACCATAACTAGCAATTAATGAAACAACTGGAACAGTAACTGAAGAAATGATTAACACAAAATATGAATTTTGATTGTTATTTATATATATAGTGCTGCAATGCATGCTAGGAGGCATGTTGGATGACATCAGTGTTGACAACAGGTGGCAGCAGAGGTTGACTGTCTCCCCCATGAGAGCAATGATGGCCAAATGAAGCGTCTTGAAGCAATGAATAGTGGTTCATTTGGTCACAGCTTTGCTGTGGTAGATACAGCTTTAACACCCACCCAGTTAATTTGGGGACATTTCGGGACACATCTCGTTGCATGGCTGTCAACGGCATCAACTTTGTTGAATGTCAGTGGGCTGTGATGGTTTGGTTTTTGGTGAAAAATCGAATCACTTGCTAACAATAGCACCAAAATATGCATCGTTAGTGTAGGCGTTCAAAGTATTTCTTGTTGTTTTTGCAACGCGACACTCCTATTGGTGGGTTCGAGACAGCAACCCGATGCTCCTATAGATGCGTTAGATACGGCAACGCTACGCGCCTATTGGTGCGTTCGATATGGCAACGCGACGCTCCTATTGGTGCGTTTGATTCAGCAACGCTACATGACTGGGACAATTTTCGCCGCCACTGTGATGTGTCAACACGACACTCCGATTGGTGAGTTCCATAGGGCAACACGACACTCTTGTTGGCGCAATCAATACAGCAATGCAACACTCCGATTGGTGCGTTTGATACGGCAATGTGACGCTTTTTGTGCGTTTGATACAGCACGCGACTAGGACAATTTTGGCGCTGCTGTGATGTGTCAGCACGACAATCCTATTGGTGCGTTTGATACAGCAACGAAACGCTCCTATTGGTGCGTTTGATACAGCAACGAGATGCTCCTATTGGTGCGTTCGATACGGAAACGCGACGTTCCTATTGGTGCGTTTGATACAGCAACGAAACGCTCCTATTGGTGTGTTTGATACAGCAACGAGACGCTCCTACTGGTGCGTTCGATACGGAAACGCGACGTTCCTATTGGTGTGTTCGATACAGCAACGTGACGCTCCTATTGGTGCGTTCGATACACTTATTGGTGCGTTTGATACAGCAACGAAACGCTCCTATTGGTGCGTTCGATACAGCAACGTGACGCTCCTATTGGTGCGTTCGATACAGCAACGTGACGCTCCTATTGGTGCGTTCGATACAGCAACGTGACGCTCCTATTGGTGCGTTTGATACAGCAACGACACGCTCCGATTGGTGCGTTTGATACAGCAAGGAACGCTCCTATTGGTGCGTTCGATATGGAAACGCGACGTTCCTATTGGTGTGTTCGATACAGCAACATGACGCTCCTATTGGTGCGTTTCATACAGCGATGCAGTGTTCCTATTGGTGCGTTCGACATGGCAATGCGACACTCCTATTGGTGCATTCGATACAGCAAGGCGACGTTTCTATGAGTTTGATACAGCAACGCGACGCTCCTGTTGGTGCGTTTGATACAGCAACATGACGGTCCCATTGGTGCGTTCGAGACGGAAACGCGACGTTCCTATTGGTGCGTTCGATACAGCAACGTGACGCTCCTATTGGTGCGTTTGATACAGCAACGAGACGCTCCTATTGGTGCGTTCGATACAGCAACGAAACGCTCCTATTGGTGCGTTCGATACAGCAACATGACGCTCCTATTGGTGCGTTTGATACAGCAACGCGACGCTCCTATTGGTGCGTTTGATACAGCAACGTGACGGTCCCATTGGTGCGTTCGAGACGGAAACGCGACGTTCCTATTGGTGCGTTCGATACAGAAACGTGACACTCCTATTGGTGCGTTTGATACTGCAACGAAACGCTCCTATTGGTGCGTTCGATACAGCAACATGACGCTCCTATTGGTGCGTTTGATACAGCAACGAAAAGCTCCTATTGGTGCGTTTGATACAGCGATGCAGTGTTCCTATTGGTGCGTTCGATACGGCTACCCGACGCTCCTATTGGTGCGCTTGATGTGGTAATACGACGCTCCTATTGGTGCGTTCAATACAGTAAGGCGACACTCCTATTGGTACGCTTGATACAGCAACACGACGTTCTTATTGGTGCGTTCGAGACGGCAACGCGACACTCCTATTGGTACGCTTGATACAGCAACACGACGTTCTTATTGGTGCGTTCGAGACGGCAACCAGACGCTCCCATTGGTGCGTTCGAGACAGCAGCCTGACGCTCCTATTGGTGCGTACGGATACGGCAAAGCGACGCTACTATTGTTGCGTACGGATACAGCAAAGCGACGCTACTATTGGTGCATTCGAGACAGCAACCCGACGTTCCAATTGGTGTGTTTGATACAGCAACACGACGTTCCTATTGGTGCGTTCGATACGGCAACGCGACACTCCTATTGGTGCTTTTGATACAGCAAAGCAACGCTCCTGTTGGTGCGTTCGATATGACAACGCGACGTTCCTATTGGTGAGTTTGACACGACACACGACTAGGATAATTGTCGGCGATGCTGTGATGTGTTAGTGCGACACTCCTATTGGTGCGTTCGATACGGCAACTCGACACTGCTATTGGTGCGTTTGATACAACAACGCAGCCCTCCTATTGGTGCGTTTGATACAGCGAGACGCTCCTATTGGTGTGTTCAATACGGAAACGTGACGTTCCTATTGGTGCGTTCGATACAGCAACGCGACGCACCTATTGGGGCGTTCAACATGGCAATGCGAAACTCCTATTGGTGCGTTCGATACAGCAAGGCGACAAGGACAATTGTCAGTGCCACTGTGATGTGTCAGTGCGACACTCCTATTGGTGCGTTCGATACGGCAACTCGACACTCCTATTGGTGCGTTTGATACAACAACGCAGCCCTCCTATTGGTACTTTCGATTCTGCAACACGACTTTCCTATTGGTGCGTTCGATACTGCAACGAAACGCTCCTATTGGTGCGTTCGATACGGCAACGGGACAATCCTATTGGTGCGTTTAATACAGCAAAGCGACACTCCTATTGGTGCGTTCGATATGGTAACGCGATGCTCCTATAGGTGCGGTCGATTCAGCAACCCGATGCTCCTATTGTTGCGTTGGATACGGCAATACGGCAACGCGACGCTCCTATTGGTGCGTTTCATACGGCAACGCGACACTCCTTTTGGTGTGTTCGATGCTGCAACCATCACTCCTATTGGTGCGTTTGATACAGCAAGGCAACGCCTCTACTGGTGCGGTCAATACAGCAACATGACGCTCCCATTGGTGGAGAAAAGTGAGCTTGACTCCTGTGCTGATTTACTGACGCAACATTCAGCAACCAATCTTTGCAAGTGCTGAAGTATAAATTATTACCTAATTTTAGAACTGATATAATCTAGATCATTAGACCAGCAACATTTCAGTTTCGATACTTTTGACAACCCTTGAACGGCATGAAACATCACAACTGCATACAAATGGTTATGCAACACATCTAGACAGACAATGCCCAGTTCAAATTGGATGCCTAGCACTGTCAATGGTGTTGAAATATTAGCAATCACTGCTAACAACAGGTCGCACAACATTCTTCAAAAAATTGAACGTCTAGCGCCGTCAATGGTAGCCAAATGAAGACAGCAAAGCGGCTAAGGCGAGTTTCCACCAGATTTTACCTGAGGGTAACTTATGAGTAGACTCCGCCCCCTTCCCTAGCACATTCCTTTCTGCAAGACAAATAAACTTGACTCAAACGGTGATTAAAAGACAAGCATATTAGCACACATGAACTGTTTGACTAGGAATAGTTTATTAAAAGGTGACAAAACAAAACAAAGCCACGAACCATTATTTTAATTGCTTTCAAGCTATATACATTATAAATAATTCCACTACGTTACAACTGGTTTTTGTACTTAAACAGGAGGAAGATTTGTTTTTTTGTGTTGGACTGGTGATCGGTTATTGTCGAGGGAGTGTCCGGGAAGCAGCTGGTGGATGTTTCTAGAGCTAGTCTTTGAGGGCTAGCGTAGCGCTAACTGTTGTGAGGTTCCTCTGCTGGGTTTAGATGCACGGCGGTGCGGGACCACGACGTGCCGGTTGTCGCTAGCAGGTTCGGCGTGGCTAGCATCACCACGGTTTCCTGGGCCGGTTCCGCCTCGGCCGAGCGGGATCCCGCGGCTTTTAGGGAGCAGTCCACGCAGATGTAGTCTTCATTTTCGGCCATTTCGCACGAGACGCCCACGCACACCTGGTGGAACCACTCGTCGCAGCCTCCGTCGCACTGCACCCAGTCCACCTTGGAAAGGAACCGACAGGTTGCTACCAAAATCTTCAACTAGAATAGAGTATGTTAGCTTAATGGCTAGCGGCTAACACTGTCAATGGCAAGGAAAGCACATTCACAACCAGTCTTTGAGTATATAGAGTATTATTAGAGTCTATTTTTAGAGTAATAGAGTATATATTTTTGTTTTGCTGTTCATTTATTTTTGAGATAGCTAACGGTACGATTTACGATACAAGACTCACGATAGAAAACAACTCATAAACAGGACGTCGACCGGTGACAAACTCATTCCAGTTCACAGCAGACGGATAAAAATAGCTTGTTTTTCTGTTTATTAGTCATTCTGTCTAATAATTTAGAATGATTTCCTGATATTTGTTGTCTCGCCATATCATCAGATGATCGTTAATGTGTCGTGAGATACCTTAGATACCCTACGTTAGACCCTTTAGAATCACAACTCGACCTCAACAAAATCCTATTCACGGCAATGAGGTTCTAAGTACAACAAAAGAACAATTGGCTAACTTACATAGCAAAAGTCCGCTATCTTAGCATGCTAACTTTTTTTTTTCTTTACTGTCCTGATATGACCAGGACATGTCCCCCAAATGTCCCCAAATGACATATCAGGTCATTTGGGGACATTTCATGAACGTGTCCTGGTCATATCAGGTCATTTAGGAACATTTCGGGGACATGTCATGGTCATATCAGGTCATTTGAGGGACATGTCCTAATCATATCAGGTCATTTGGGGACATGTCCTGGTCATATCAGGTCATTTGGGGACATTTCAGGGACATGTCATGGTCATTTAAGGTCATTTGGGGACAGTTAGGAGACATGTCCTGGTCATATCAGGTCATTTGGGGGACATGTCCTGGTCATATCAGGTCATTTGGGAACATGTCCTGGTCATATCAGGTCATTTGGGGACATTTGAGGGACATCCTGGTCATTTGGGGACATGTTATGGTCATTTAAGGTCATTTGGGGACATTTAGGGGACATGTCCTGGTCATATCGTAATTTGGGAACATTTCGGGAACATGTCCTTGTCATATCAGGTAATTTGGGGACATTTCGGGGACATGTGCTGGTCATATCAGGTCATTTGGGGAACATGTCCTGGTCATATCAGGTCATTTGGGGACATTTCGGGGACATGTCATGGTCATTTAAGGTCATTTGGGGACAGGAGACATTTCCTGGTCATATCAGGTCTTTTGGGGGACACGTCCTGGTCATATCAGGTCATTTGGGAACATTTCGGGGACATGTCCTGGTCATATCAGGTCATTTGGGGACATTTGAGGGACATCTCCTGGTCATTTGGGGACATGTTATGGTCATTTAAGGTCATTTGGGGACATTTAGGGGACATGTCCTGGTCATATCAGGTTATTTGGGAACATTTCGGGAACATGTCCTGGTCATATCAGGTAATTTGGGGACATTTCGGGGACATGACCAAGTCATATCAGGCCATCTCGGGGACATGTGCTGGTCATATCAGGTCATTTGGGGAACATGTCCTGATCATATCAGGTCATTTGGGGACATGTCATGGTCATTTAAGGTCATTTGGGGACATTTCCTGGTCATATCAGGTCATTTGGGGGACACGTCCTGGTCATATCAGGTCATTTGGGAACATTTCGGGGACATGTCCTGGTCATATCAGGTCATTTGGGGACATTTGAGGGACATGTCCTGGTCATTTGGGGACATGTTATGGTCATTTAAGGTAATTTGGGGACATTTCATGGTCATATCAGGTCATTTGAGGGACATGTCCTAATCATATCAGGTCATTTGGGGACATGTCCTGGTCATATCAGGTCATTTAGGGACATTTCGGGGACATGTCATGGTCATTTAAGGTAATTTGGGGACAGTTAGGAGACATGTCCTGGTCATATCAGGTCATTTGGGGGACACGTCCTGGTCATATCAGGTCATTTGGGAACATTTCGGGGACATGTCCTGCTAATATCAGGTCATTTGGGGACATTTGAGGGACATGTCCTGGTCATTTGGGGACATGTTATGGTCATTTAAGGTCATTTGGGGACATTTAGGGGACATGTCCTGGTCATATCAGGTTATTTGGAAACATTTCGGGAACATGTCCTGGTCATATCAGGTCATTTGGGGACATTTCGGGGACATGACCAAGTCATATCAGGCCATCTCGGGCACATGTGCTGGTCATATCAGGTCATTTGGGGACATTTCGGGGACATGTCATGGTCATTTAAGGTCATTTGGGGACAGGAAACATTTCTTGGTCATATCAGGTCATTTGGGGGACACGTCCTGGTCATATCAGGTCATTTGGGAACATTTCGGGGACATGTCCTGGTCATATCAGGTCATTTGGGGACATTAGAGGGACATGTCCTGGTCATTTGGGGACATGTTATGGTCATTTAAGGTAATTTGGGGACATTTAGGGGACATGTCCTGGTCATATCAGGTAATTCGGGGACATTTCGGGGACATGACCAAGTCATATCAGGCCATCTCAGGGACATGTGCTGGTCATATCAGGTCATTTGGGGAACATGTCCTGGTCATATCAGGCCATTTGGGGAACATGTCCTGGTCATATCAGGTCATTTGGGGAACATGTCCAGGTCATATCAGGTCATTTGGGGAACATGTCCAGGTCATATCAGGTCATTTGGGGAACATGTCCTGGTCATATCAGGTCATTTGGGGGGACATGTCCTGGTCATATCAGGTCATTTGGGGACATTTGGGGGCCATGTCCTGGTCATATCAGGTCATTTGGGGGACATGTCGTGGTCCTATCAGGCCATTTGGGGGACATGTCCTGGTTTTATCAGGTCATTTGGGGACATTTGGGGGACATGTCCTGGTCATATCAGGTCATTTGGGGACATTTGGGGGGACATGTCCTGGTCAAATTGGGTCATTTGGGGGGCATGCCCTGGTCATATCAGGTCATTTTGGGACAATTGAGAAACATGTCCTTGTCATATCAGGTCATTTGGAGACATTTGAGGGACATGTCCTGGTCATATCAGGTCTATCATATACTATGGCCTCAAATGTAAGCAAAAGACCGCTAGGTTAAATGCTATAAAATGCTACCATTAGAATCACAACTCAGTGTCAACAAAATCCTATTCACGGCAATGAGGTTCTAAGTACAAAAAAAGAACAATTGGCTAACTTACATAGCAAAGGTCCGCTTGCTTAAATTATTATTATTATTATTTTTTAACAATACTCTTAACAAATGGCGCAAACACATATTCCCACAAAAAACGGCTAAATATACCTATAAACCACGTTACAAATACAATAAAAAAACATACATTAAAGGTTCGAAACCCCTAGTGAGACCCCTTATTAGAATCACAGCTCGGCGTCAACAAAATCCCATTCACGTCAATGAGGATCTAAGTACAACAAAAGAACAATTGGCTAACTTACATAGCAAAAGTCCGATAGCTTAAATGCTATTAAATGCGAATGGTTTTTTTCTCTCTCGTTTTTAAAAAAAATGCTCTTAACAAATGGCTCAAACACATTGAGTGGTATGAAAAATTATCTGAACCTTTTGGAATTTCTCACATTTCTGCATAAAATCAACATTAAATGTGATGGAATCTTTGTCAAAATCACACAGATGTTAAAACAGTGTCTGCTTTAACTAAAACCACTCAAACCCATTTATACGTTTTCATATTTCAATGAGGATAGCCTGCTAACAACGACAAAAGGGGAAAAATAAGTAAATGAACCCTCTGCCAAATGTGACTTAAAGAGCAATTGAAACCAATTTCACCAAACAATTTAAGTCAGGTGTATGCCCAATCACTCATGAGTTGCTGCCCTAACCACTATAAAACACACACATGGTAAGAATTGTCTTGATGAGAAGCATTGTCTGATGTGCCTCATAGCTTGGTGAAAAGAGCTGTCTGAAGCCACATGGCAAAAAATTTTTGCCACATGGGAAAAAAATACCGCATGGCAAAAAACAATTTGCCATATGGCAAAAAAAAAAAAAAAGCCAAATGCCAAAAACAATTGCCACATGGCAAAAAAACAGCACATTGCAAAACCCATTTTGCCAAATGGCAAAAAAAAAAATTCCACATGGCAAAATCCATTTTGCCACATGACAAATAACCACTTTCGGTTCTCGCTGTCTCTCTATTTTTCCCCCTTCTGTCATTGTTTGCATACTATCCTCATTAAAACATAAAAGTTATAAATGTTTGGGTGGTTTGAGTTAAAAAATACTTTTCATCTGTGTGATTTTGACAAAAATCACATATGATGGTGATTTTATGTAGAAATTTGTGAAATTCCAAAGGTTCAGATACTTTTTCATCCCACTGTATTCCCACAAAATCCTATTGACGGCAAGCCTACCAAATTCCACCACTCTGATTGGCTGCCGCTAACTAGCCACTTGTTAACTGAATAACCAGCCACGTGTAGCATCTCCGGAAAGCTCCGCGTCGACTCGGCCAGTTAATACGTGATGTGTAACTCTCCTTAAGGTGTTCCAGTGTTGTTATCAACTGTTGATATTCCATAGACGTCCATGATGCTCATTTAAAGAGTGTTTGCGATTAACTCCTAGCTAGCGCTACAAACAAGCTAAACTAGCTAGCTAGCTATTGAATAATGTTAGCAATGGGTAAATATAAAGTACAGAGCATACAAATTGAGTCGTATCGTATCACTACTCAAACTCTTGTTTGTAATATGTCAAACTGACAATTATGTGTAATCGTTGTGTAATACATTGCTAACCTCACATACACTTATGACTTCTGTTAACATGTAAACCATGGTTGTATCTATCAATCATCTATAATGTGGTACTTATGTATCATTCTTTGTGTGCAATGTGACTTCCCGACAACAAACATCATGTACAGACTCACCTTGTCTTTACACGGTCTTTGGCAGTTTTTAGCCGCGCATACGGCGTTCTCGTCATTGGAGTCTTCGGCTCCGGACCATTCGTACTTGGAGGGAATGTCCAGAATTTTTTTCTCCTTTCGCTTCTCCAACCCCTCCCTGATAGCCTCGGCCTTGGCGGCTGCTTTCTCCTTCCTCTTCCGCTCTTTCTCCTCCTTGGCTAACCTTTTAGCTAGCTGCTTCATCTCTCGGTTCTTGTCCAGGCCGAGTTTCAGTTTCTTTTTCTTGGGTTTGCCCCCGAGTCCCAGTTCTAGGCCGGTCCTTTTCAGTTCCTTGGACTTGGACGACCGCACGCCGCCTAGCGTCCCGGCTCCACCGGCGGAGGACATGAGCATGTGGTGGTGGTGGTGCTCGGCTCGCTCCAACTTCCGTTTCCTTTTCCTCTCGGAATCTTTGATCTTGATTTTCAGAGACTTTCCGATTGGACCGTCATCAGGCTGTGGAAGATTTCGTACCGAATTAATTCATGATGTCACACAACTAAGGCTGCAGCTATCGATTATTTTAGTAGTCGATTAATCGATAAACTAGTTAGTTCAAATCATCGAGTAATCGGATAAGGAACATTAAAAAAATTGAAATACCTGCGCTGAGCCTCAAACAGTATAAAAATACTGTAAAGAAACAAGAAACTGCCATTTCTGGGAAATTACTATGGGGCTTTGCTGTGTGGAAATACAAATCTTAGCCCCGCACAGGTTGGTTTGGGGACATTTCGGGGAGGATATCAGGTCACTTCCTGTTGATTCGGGGACATTTGGGGGACATGTTCTGGTCATATCAAATCATTTGGGAACATGCCCTGGTCATCTCGGGTCATTTGGGGACATTTCGGGGACATGTCCTGTCCATATCAGGTCATTTGGGGGTCATGTCAGGTCATTTGGGGGACATGTCCTGGTCACATCAGGTCATTTGAGGGACATGTCCTGGTCATATCAGGTCATTTGGGGACATTTCAGGGACATGTCCTGGTCATATCAGGTCATTTGGGGGACATGTCCTGGTCACATCAGGTCATTTGAGGGACATGTCCTGGTCATATCAGGTCATTTGGGGACATTTCAGGGACATGTCCTGGTCATATCAGGTCATTTGGGGACATTTCAAGGACATGTCCTGGTCATATCAGGTCCTTTGGGGCACATGTCCTGGTCATATCAGGTCATTTGAGGGACATGTCCTGGTCATATCAGGTTATTTGGGGATATTTGAGGGACATGTCCTAGTCATATCAGGTAATTTGGGGATATTTGAGGGACATGTCATGTTCATATTATGGGGAGATGTCCTGACCATATTAGGTCATTTGGGGAGATTTGGAGGACATGTCCTGGTCATATCAGATCATTTGGGGGACATGTCCTGGCCATATCAGGTCATTTGGGGACATTTGAGGGACATGTCCTGGTCATATCAGGTCATTTGGGGACATGTCCTGGTCATATCAGGTCATTTGGGGGACATGTCCTGGTCATATCAGGTCATTTGGTGACATTACGGGGACATATCCTGTCCATATGATCAGGTCATTTGGGGGGACATGTCAGGTAATGCCAGGTCATTTGGGGGACATGTCCTGGTCATATCAGGTCATTTGGGGACATTTGAGGGACATGTCCTTGTCATATCAGGTCATTTGGGGGACATGTCCTGGTCATATCAGGTCATTTGGTGACATAACGGGGACATGTCCTGTCCATATCAGGTCATTTGGGGGACATGTCAGGTCATGCCAGATCATTTAGGCGACATGTCCTGGTCATATCAGGTCATTTGGGGACATTTTGGGGGACATGTCCTAGTCATATCAGGTCATTTGGGGACATTTCCTGGTCATATCAGGTCATTTGGTGACATTACGGGGACATGTCCTGTCCATATCAGGTCATTTGGGGTAAATGTCAGGTCATGCCAGGTCATTTGGTCATATCAGGTCATTTGGGGACATTTGGGGGAGATGTCCTGGTCATATCAGGTCATTTGGGGACATTTGGGGGAGATGTCCTGGTCATATCAGGTCATTTGGAGGACATGTCCTGGTCATATCAGGTCATTTGGTGACATTTCGGGGACATGTCCTGTCCATATCAGGTCATTTGGGGGACATGTCAGGTTATGTCAGGTCATTTGGGGACATGTCGTAGTCATATCAGGTCATTTGGGGACATTTCAGGGACATGTCCTGGTCATATCAGGTCATTTGGGGGACATGTCTTGGTCATATCAGGTCATTTGGGGAAATTTGAGGGATATGTACTGGTCATATCAGGCCATTCGTGGGATATGTCCTGGTCATATCAGGTCATTTGGGCAACATGTACTGGTCATATCAGGTCATTTGGCGACATGTATTGGAAATGAATGGGAAATTTGGACGTTCATGGCAGTCAATCGCATCCCATTAAAAAATGAATGGACAGTTTTTAGGGAATTTCTTTCCAAATTCTGTATACTGTTATCGCCCTTACCGTCCCGGCAATTTTGATGCTCAAATTATTTGATTTGATCAAAAATTGGAGGACTACATACATAAAAAAAAAAAAAAAAAAAAAAAAAAAAGCGGGAAATTTTTGGGGGTTGTTCTGAAACCAAAACTTGGCTTATGGTGGTCTTAACAGGGAGTAGCTCGATTCAGCCATGTGAAATTCACTGTTGCCACGAGAGGGCAGTGTAGCCACCCAAAAAAAAACTAAAAGCAAACACTTTCAAAACAAACCATTACAACGCCACTTAACCCCTTACTAGCCTAAATGCTATTATATGTTAAAATAAAATTACACAATGCCCTTAACAAATGCCTCAAACACATTCACACAAAAAACAGCTAAATATACCTATAAGCCACATTACGAATGCAATAAAAAAAAAACTTTAGCTCAAACAAAAACTTAGCACATGTTGGTCTTAACAGGCAGCAGCTGGATTCAGCCATGTGAACTGAGTTGTGCAGCCCTACCCACAACTAGGTCTAGCTGTGCTTACCTCCATAACCTGCAGGAACCTCTCCTCCAAAGGAGGATGCGTGGCCTGCAGGATCCTCCAGATATGCTGAGTCTCATCCAGAGACACCTCCAGCAGGTCACCTAGCATCATCAGGTCTTCCAGCTGAGCCTTAGCTTGCGGCGACAGCTCCAAAACTGGTGGTTCCAGACTGCGAGGAACCAGTGGTGTCTTCCTGGGCTGCTTTCGTGGCGTTCCCACATCTGGAATATCAACATTTTTGTGGTATTTTCTGAGATGTTCTAGTAGAAAACAGCAAAGCCTTACTTTGTACAACGGACTTGGAAGCTGAGGAGTACGCGTGTTCAGCGCAGAACGAAGGCGTGGCAGTCGGCCACATGTGACTAACAACTTCCTCGGACTTTACAGGTATCTCGTCGTCACAGAAGAGGTAAGGCTTCACTTCCCCTGGATCCTGGAACCATAACATTTTGAATTATAAGATTATGATTCAAGTCACTAGCACTGCTTGCACACCCTTATGTGACCTACCGCCCCTTTTCCTATCCTATTTGGTTTCATACCCCCTAGGTAAAAGCAGTCTACTTATATCAGTCAGCAAATAAATTACCGTAACTTTCGCATGATAAGGCGCACCTGACTAAGCCGCCACCCACCAAATTCGACACGAAAACAGCATTTGTTCATATATATGTTGCACAGGACTACAACCCGCAGCTGTCCTCACTGCATTATGGGATATTTACACAAAAAAATATTAACGGGTAACATATTATTTGACAGCGGCATCATACGAATGCCAAATGAACCACCATGAAGCTTTGAACTAATTGGCTGCAAAGTTTCATTGCTTCAAGAAGCTTCATTTGGCCATAACTGCTCCCTTGGAGGAGACAATGAACCTTGGCTGCCCCCCGCTGTCAACCCTGTTGTCGTCTAACATGCCTCCTAGCATGCATTGCAGCGCTCCAGTTGTAAATAACAAATAAAATTCATGTTCTTTGCTAATTATTTCTTCAGTTACTGTTCCAGTTGTTTCATTAATTGCGAGTTATGGTATTTAGCAACACTTTATTTAACAGTGGCATCATAAGACTGTTATAAGACAATCACGATTATGACATGACACTATCATGGGCATTACGGAACGCTTATGACAGACGTCATTAACTGTCTTCGGCAAATTATGTTACTAACTCCATTTTTGTCCAGCTCAGGTCTTTTACATCCTTTCAAAAGTGAGATAATTTGCCGAATGACACTAAAGGACATCTGTCATAACCATTTATTAATGCCCATGACAGTGTCATGTCATCATTATGATTGTCTGATGACAGTCTTATGGCGCCACTGTCAAATATAGTGTTACCAAACACCATAACTACCAATTAATGAAACAACAAGAACAGCAACTGAAGAAATAATTAGCACAGAGCATGAATTTTGATTGTTCTGTACATTTGTAGCGCTGCAATGCATGCTAAGAGGCATGTTGGATGACAACAGCGTTGACAGCAGGTCGCAGCAGAGGTTAACTGTCTCCCCTGAGGGAGCAGTGATGGCCAAATGAAGCTTCTTGAAGCAATGAAGCTTATGACAGTCGTATGATGCCACTGTCAAGTGTTCACGGCTAATATCTTTGGTGTAAATATCCCATAATACAGTAAGGACGGCTGCGGCTTATAGTCCAGTGTGGTTCATCTATGAACAAATGCCGTTTTCGTGTCACATATGGTGGGTGGCGGCTTATAGTCAGGTGTGCCTTATGGTGCAAAAATTACGGTATAAAGCAAAAGTCTGCTAGCATACTGTATATGCTATAAAATGCTAATGTTTAAAATGCTAACTGACTAAATAATTAGCACAGAACATGAATTTTGATTGTTATTTACATTTTAGCGATGCAATGCATGCTAGGAGGCATGTTAGAAGACAACAGTGTCGACAGCAGGTGGCAGCAAAGGTTGATTGTCTCCCCTGAGTGAGCAGTGATGACCAAATGAAGCTTTGCAGCCTATTGGTTCAAAATGTCATGGTGGTTCATTTAGTCCTATGACTGTCTTATGATGCCGCTGTCAAAGCGTTACCAAATACCATAACTAGCAATTAATGAAACAACTAGAATAGTAACTGAAGACATATTTAGCACAGAACATGAATTTTGATTGTTATGTACATTTGTGGCGTTTCAATGTATGCTAAGAGCCATGTTGTACGACAACAGCGTTGACAGCAGGTGGCAGCAGAGGTTGACTGTCTCCCCTGAGGGAGCACTGATGACCAAATGAAGCTTCTTGAAGCCATGAAGCTTTGCAGCCTATTGCTTCAAAGCTTCATGGTGGTTCATTTGGTCTTATGACAGTCTTGTGTTGATGCTGTCAAATAAATTTTTACCGGTTAATGTCCGATAATACAGTCAAAACAACTTCGGCTTATACTCCAGTACGGCTTATGAACAAATGTCGTTTTCGTGCAAATTTTCTGAGTGGCGGCTTATCGTCAGGTGCACCTTATAGTTCGAAAATTAGTTAGCATATGCTAAATTCAATCATGTTTTTCTATGACATATTCTTTTCCACGTTCACCTTCATGTCGTAACCGTACGTCTCCCTGATGTCCTCATCAGAGTCTGTCTCCTCATCGTCATAGTCCACGGACTGCCGAGGTGACGTGGCTCTGCTGAAACCTGATTGCTGGAAGGTCTGGATGTGACCCTTGAAGTCACATTTTAGAGGTTTAACCAAAAGTTTGGGAACTTTTGGAGAGTAGGTTATTTCAGCTTTACCTGCAAGTCAGGGTTGGCTGCAGCCTTCTGCAACTCGGCGTTTATGATCTTCTCAGTCTTCTCTCGGGCAGCTTGCTCCACCATGCGCTGGCTCAACACGGAGAGCTTCGCGAGGGCGGATGACAGTTCCTCCGTGGCAAGAGCTCGACGGGCCCGATCCTGGAAGTAATTACGATTACTATTACTACTCAGTGGTTGA
Source organism: Corythoichthys intestinalis (assembly GCF_030265065.1). Lineage (NCBI taxonomy): Eukaryota > Metazoa > Chordata > Actinopteri > Syngnathiformes > Syngnathidae > Corythoichthys > Corythoichthys intestinalis. The sequence continues at coordinate 17,903,186 of NC_080407.1, forward strand.
TGTGGAGACTTGATTTGCACTACCTGCCAGCTCATTGCCCTCTCAGTTAAACACTGGAGGGCTTCTCCTTCTGGTAGCCGCACTGGAAGCTTCTGTAGCGACACCAGCAGAGACAAGATAGTCTCTAACCTCGGCCGCCTAGACCGTTGACACAGCGGGCATAGAAATTTGGAGTCCTTGCTATTGCTCTGCCAACCAGTGCCAAGTTTTTTCTGCGTTCCCGTTTTGGGCAGGGGTACGCACACCCCGTGGAACCAATCCTTGCACAGCTCGCACTGCAACATGAAGCCGCTGGCAGTCTTCCGACAGAGGCAGAATTTAACTTCCTCGATGCGGTCGGCCATGGCCATCTTGGCTAGGTTGGCTGCGCGTAAGGAGTGGATGGCCTCCACCTCTTTTTGCTCTTTGGCTTTAAAAGCGGCAACGACGGCGGAGGGTTCTCGCGCCTCCTCCAGGTTTTCGTCCAGGTCGCTCAAGGCGTCGGGGTCGAAGCCTCCTCGCTCCTTCTCCATGAGCTCACGCACTCGCTTGCGCTTGCTCTTGCTGTTACCGTACACGCCGATGTCCACGCGAGGACTGAGTACCTGGAAAGACAATTTGAATTGATGTATTTTATAAGCCTGGTGGGCTGCGTGTTCAGATGTTCGTGTTCATATTTCAGGGTACCCCCAGGATTGATAAATCTAAATTCAAGACTTTTAAGACCTTTTTTAATGCCATTTCAACTGAAAATTAATACTTTTCTCGCACTCATTGTTTAGATCATATTGAATCATATTAAATAAATAAAGTACTGAAGATCAAATTTAACCTCAATTACTAAGTGTGTTTGACAAATGAATGCACATATATTGAAGGTACAATTAAAACACATTTAAAGTAACATTATCAAGTCTGTCAGAATTTTTTTAAACACACGCACACAATAATTATGGACAAAAAGAGGAGGAGGACAGGACTCAGGCCAGCCATCTTCTGTAACAGGCTAGCCACTAGTGAACCTGCCAAGACCCTAGTGAACATGGCTAACTCTTGAGTTAAAACGGCGAAAGTCACATTCATTCGGAAGGCAAATCGAAATGTTTCAGCAGGTCCGCTGCCTTCGCGTGACCCATAAACTGCAATCTAAAATATCCGGATGTAACTTGAGCACCTATCACATACTCCAAAACAACAGGAATATCACAGGACTTATCCGTGCAGCAGTTGTGTGTGAAAACAATTTCCCTTGTCAGTTGACATGAGAATTCCTGGGTCGCAGCAGATGGCTGATGACTTAAATATCATGGCGGCGGCCGATGTAACTCCCTCCCTCTTCGCAGTAAGAGGAAAAGCGATAAACAAACATCGCAATTATGAACATAGCAAGCTGGAAACATAAATTAAACTGAAAACATGACCAAAATTAAAATGTCAATTATTACGTCGGGCCGGGCCAGGGTTCTTTCTAGCTAACTTTTTGAAATAACTATATATTAACGATGTATGAATGATAAACTAAGGAATACTTGTTATAAAATAAATAATTTGGATAAAAAAAGAAGGCGCTGTATGGTCATTGCAGAGCCAGAGCGTGCCTATACGCACTTTTTAATCTTCCCCTCTGCGAGTCCCCAAAACCGCATCTGTTTATTTATATGTAACAAACTTTTCTAGCGTTATTTCGTTGTGTAAATAAATTTATAATGATCATAAAAATATGTAGTCTATTTAAACATTAAGAAAATGTGCGGGGTTTTTTTCTGCCAACTGAGAATTCGTTATAAAAGACAGGCTTTTATGCAGACATCGTCACAAATGTTATCACACAAAACGCGGGTCGGGCTTTAAGACCCGCGGACCAGTTCGGGTCGGGCTGGATTTTTTTAGGCCCACTTTTACCTCTATCTTAAATGTGGCGGGGCTCTTGCTCCCAAAAATGGCAACCGAAGCAAAATGATGGTTTTTAAGTGTTTTTATTAACGACGTTCCCAACAAATAAACAGCAGTGTTCTGTGACAAAGTGATTATTTACAAGAGATACATTCACCATATTTACAAAAACATTTATAGTATAACAAATAAAATAAAAAGGTCTATTACCTGCTCTGCACCACTGCGTGACTCCAAATGACTCAGGTAGGAAAGGTAGGTCGCTCTTTATATTTCTCCTGGCCCCACCCCTCCAGCCAATTAACTCCAAAAGTTCAGTTATCTGCTTAATAACTTCAGGTTATGCAATATTAGCTTCACTATAAATTAAAGAAAAATACAATAAACAAAATACTGGTACTACTATACCGAAATAACATTTGGAAAGAAAAATAAATTTACGCGAGCCAAAAACTCAAGCCGCACGGTGACGTCACTCGCTGACGGCCCGCTCGCGACGTCATAAAACCAGGAAGTGAATGCGCGCTCTGTTTTGACAGTTCAGCACGGGAATGGAGGATGACTACATGTGGAAATGTTTATAAAGAGTGAGTATGGTATAACGATGTTGTGGCGGCAGTCTAGTGTGCACCCCAGACCCCCGCGATGCCTAAAAAGTTAACAGGTACGGTGTGAGTGTACGTGCGCACGTTTGTGTGTCAAAATGAATCATATTGCGGACGCCGAGTCTCCCCCGGGATCTGACGGGGCGACTCCGTCACATTAAAGTTTTGATGAGCTTAAATTGGCTGCAGTTACGAAGTCGGGAATGCTCCCTGCGGAAAAAAACCACGATTTGAGCAACATTATGTTTAACAAACTTTTCCAGAGTTATTTCATCGTGTAAATGCATTTATAATGATCATAAAAATATGTAGACTATTTAAACATTAAGAAAATGTGCGTTTTTTTTCCTGCCAACTAAAAATTTGTTACAAAACAGTTACGACATCAGGAGCGCTCCCTCTGGAACAAAACGCAATATGACCAACATTGTGACACACGATGCCGACCAAAAATGACGTAATATCTTAAACAGATCACCAATGGACTCATTTGAAGTATATGAATGGTGGTCTGTTTTGGTGTTCAGAATCCACAATACTTCTGCCTGCAGGGTTCTCGTTCCACCGACAAACGGACGCATTCCCGATGCAGAGGTGGATGGATTCTCCGTTTTGCCGGTTGTGGTGGCTTGGCCCGCACGAGTTGCATTTCGATTCGTAGTGCAGTGCATTGTAAAAATTCTATGCGTCATCTTCGTTATGGATTTTAAAAAAACAAACAAACTTTGTCACAGATATAATTTAGGTTGCACTGAGATTTTCTTGAAATTTTAGACCACAGTGAAATAATTCCGGACTTACAACAGCTAATTTAATACTTTTAATACCTTTAACAATGGAAAACTAAATTCAATGCTTTTTTAATACTTTTAATAACCCGCGGGTACCATGTATTTGGATGAAACATCTCACCTGTAGTAGCGTGTAAGTGGAGTTTTTCTTCAGGAATGTGCGACCGGTCCTCTCCCTCCAGGCTCTTGCCGAAGCCACCTGAGACTCCACCTGGGCCAGTGGATCGAGACGTACCGGGATGGAACGACCTCGAGCCAGAAGGGTCTCCAGTTGCTCCAGGTAAGCGAAGCTAGTACCAGTCTGTGGGCGGATACAAAAGCTTTTGAGTGCCAAATAAAAAAACATTGACCAAAAGAATGAATCTGTACCTGAATAGCATCCACTTTTGCAGTCCAGTCTTTCGCTTTTTGCAAAGCTTCTCGTAGAGCCAAAATATTAGGTAGGTATGCCGGAATATTCCTGGCCTCCAAGACGATACTTTCCAAGGTCACCATGCTGTGTCGGGGCCTTCGTTCAAAGACAAATGGACAGGAGTGAATAAGGACTTCTATTTTTAAGCAAGTCACGTAACAATACCTAGCCTGCAAGCAAGCGCGGGCCTTGTCTTCCCATTTCTCCGAGACCGTAAGGATCTCCTGCAGTTCAGCCATGGCCTTCTCAACAGCATGGTGGGGCGCCAGACCAACCCCGGAATCGATTAGCCTCTTCATCAGTTCCAGGGTGACGCGGTGAGGCTCCGTCAGGGTGATGCGCACCTTTAAAAACACAGCCTATCACTTGAAGACTTCGCACTTACAACATTGGGAATTGTTTTTATTTAAAGGCCAACCTCATCGAGCCAGCGCGCCTGCTGGAGCTCTTGTTTAAGACGAGGTAGCTCAGGTAACTCCACATCCAGGCCGCTACCAAGGTCCAAAAGGGCCTGCAACTTGGACGAATCGGGCAGTTCGTCAGCAAGCGCCATCTGGGCCCGTTCGTGGAAGTCTTCTACATTCTCCAGTAACTCCTACAAACGAATCAAATCATCTCAGCACATCGTTTTTAGCTAGAATCCCAAAACTAACTAGGCTTGCAAGCAGGACTGAACAGGTTTGGTGCAACTCGGACGGCACGCAGGTCAGGGTGGTGGCAGATCGTCCCCCTCTCATCATCTCACGAAAACCTAACATGCTCGAAACTCGCCTCTTTTTTTTGGGATTAGAAATACATTCACACACATTGGAGAAAAAACACTATTGAAAAGGGTCCTACAAAAAAAGGAGGCACTACTGAACTGTGTGTTATCCAAAACCAAAATGAATCTTCTAATTCGGCCAATTAGATCAAGTGTGCCAAATTCCTTGGCTCTATAAGCTAAGTCCCTGAAGAAAATGGGCATGTAGAAGTAAAATGAGTGACATTCTGTTGCCACCAGTTTGTGCTGTATGGTTGATGCAAATGACCCCTACATGACCCTTCAGGGTACAACTCTCACCTAGCACGAGAAGTTATGACTGTTCAAAATTTGTGGCGAGACAAAATGGCAATGGTCTTTTTCACTTTCCTGTTTGGACCCCATAGCTTCAACAACACCTCAATATTTTTCATCAGGCACCTGAACACATGTCTTAAGGTTCCCCTGATGCAGGTTTGATGTCATTTTTTTTTTCCCTTGGAGGAGGAGTGGCCGGCGCCCCCAGCTGCCGCCCCCCAGCAGGCTGGCTTCATGCCACACCGCTCCACATCAGATCATATCCCCGCCGTCCGTCTGCTCAATGAGAAAGTCTATGAATTCCAGAAAAAACAGGATCATTACATTGAATTCCTAGACCTCAAGGCCACATTTGATACAGTTCACCACTCATCACTGTGGAGTATCCTACAAGACCTTGGCGCACCCCCGAAAATCACCACCCTCTTCAGGCTGCTTTACATCAACGCACAGAGTTGTCGTGTCAACGGTCGTGACTCTGACTGGTTTCCCATCTCCACTAGCTGCTCCAGACCTGTTTAATTGTGTATTCGACCACCTGATGTGCATGGTCTGTGAGCCAGTACCCGGAGTGTCCCTTGGCAACTACCAACTGACCGACCTGGAGTACACTGATGACACCATCTTGCTCAGCACCTCCTACAACCAGCTGAGGGGCGCTATGAGTATATACAGCGAAGAGGCAGAAAAGCTTGGTCTCCACATGAGCTGGACCAAGACCAAATTCATGCATGTCGGTGAGGGACCTGATCCACCCCCCATCCTGCTTGGTGATGACACCGTAGAGTCTGTGAAAAGCTTTGTTTATCTGGGGTCCACAGTGACCAGTAACGGGGGTCTTAAATCAGAGGTTCTCCGCCAGAGAGCCCTGGCAGCCACTGCCCTGCAGTCTCTCTGGAAACCACTCTGACAGCACCAAGCTGAAGGAGATAGTATCTTTTCTCGTAGTCACTAACAGTTTTCATTTTTCTAACACACTTTACATAATCAATCAGAGGATCCTATCTTTCCTCGTATCTACCGATCTGCTGTTTGTATTACTCTAACACACCCAACATTAAATAAAAAGCACTTATACAATAGTTTAAGTAAAAACAAGCAGAATATAGGGCATAAGAGATACATGACGCCTTCTTATCACGCAAGCCCAACGTGTGCGTCATGCATCTGACTGAGCAAGATTGATGCTGACCTCTAAAAGCCCACGTCTGCACTACCAACTCTCACAATCAGTTCTCCTGGACAGTCCAGAACAAATGGCGGGATATCCTGTGCCAACGCAATGAAACCCGGAGAACGCCCAATATCCAACAGATAACACGACTGACTAGACTCCAAAAGCCCCTTTGACGCTGAGGTGGCAAAATCCACAACCCTCGTTGCCCTGACAACAGCAACTCCCGTATCCTCCTGTCCAATCTACAAACAGACAATAATCCTAAAAAATGCCCAAACACACCCTTCTTCCTCCCCACGACCCACGAGACCCTTCAAAAGACTGAATGTTTAACCAAACATTGTCATTTTTTTCTCAGGAACGTTTTGTTGACTTGTGATATTGTGACCTTGGATCCTCGCCTGGAGCATATATTGTCAACTTGCGTTTCGATGCCTTTTTCCAGCTTTCAAAATGGAGTCAGGACAAGGGGCTAAGACGAAGTTGAGCGACAAGAAGTTGGCCTTTTGGCCGGGGTCTTGCCGGACCGTCAGTACTGCAGGGGCTTTGCTCACCTGGTCAGCATTTGCAATGGGACGGGAAACCAGCCCCAACGCAAGAGCCGTGATGACGATGCAGAAAAGGGGCGTTTCCTGTTCCCACAGGGGGCGCCAGGTAATATTGCAATGCTGTTGTGTTCAGGCTAGGACACCTCTCAAATATGTATGAGGGCGTTATTAGTCATTTACTGAATTTGGCGTGTTACCCAAAAAAAAATGGCAAACTTTGGCACCCCACTCAGGTCAGGCCAGTGATTGAAAACTCACCATTTTCATAACTTAAGATCTCATATGTCTCATGAACAGTCTTACTAATTTTGAGGAGGATCCATCTAACTCCCGAGGTGCCACTGTCTAAGATATACACCCTGTAACACGATATAAATTTCACATTAATCCAAAATACCCGATTTCCTGTTGGGTTTGGTATAGACGCCCCAAGTTTCATTGCTCTACATTAAAAAAACCTAATAGGAGAGGCCTTTTTGAAAAATTCAAGTTGGTGGCACTGAGCCATTTTTTTACGTCTTTTCGCTAGGTTGCAAAATTATCAAAAGTTACGCCAAGCCGCATGTATGTGCACATTTTAGTGAGTTTTCGTGCATGTTGCATGCATCGTGCTCGGGCCCTAACTCGCCTTACAACACAAAAACCAACCTTGACTTGTCTGGCCTGGCTGATAATGCAAGGCAGCCTGTAAAGTTGCTCCACGAAACCCTTTAGCTCATCCACAGTGAGCTTGCTGCGGCTCCGACTGCTTTCAGAACGTAGCCGGGTGCTGTGGAAAAAAAGCCCAAACACTTAGCGCTACTTGAACGCACAATAGTCCAACTTGACTCTTACCTGTGTCTCTGCTTGCGGCTTAGCAACATCTGAGCTACAGAGGAGCAAGTCTCCGCCTCTTTGACCATCTCTCTGAGGCGACGGAAAAGTAAATTTTCGGGGTACTTCCTGTCCTCCGCATCCTCCAACAAAACCTTGAGCTCGATTAGATCTACAAGAGAAAGACCAGGTGATAAAACGACCATCATTTAGCCGTTTTGTCCAAGTTAGCTAAAAACCTTTCTTGTTCTTCTGTTCTGCAGACAAGGCCTCGTTAATCCTTTTCGCCCACGTGTCATACGACTGTGCGCGATTCTTCACACCGTAGAGCATAGCTGGAAACTCTTCCAGATCATAGCGATACCTGAAGGCAAAGAGTTGTGATGAAGCACTGAAAGTAAACAGGGAAAAATACGGAAATTCACCTGAGGCACTTGTTGCTGAGAGGGCAGTCGCATAAATCTTCCGCGTGATGAAGACAAACCAGACGATCGGAACAGGAGCAAGTGAGGGCGGAGAGGAAGCAGGTAGTCTTGCACTTGTGGCACTGACGTTCGTCATCTTGGACCAGCTCGAACACTTCCTGCTCGGATGACAGCACCCCCTATGGGTAATGGAGAACAATTTATCTAGCAAGATCAAGCAAAACAATAATAACAATAAAAATTTGTTCTTCAAGATTGTCTGATCTTGATGATTTTTGTATTGCAGAGAAGCAATGACAGTAACAGAGTATGAGTAGAAGTCCTGATTTAACATTGTTTTGAGCATTACATTGTGTGGCAAGATGCTAACTTTCATCAGCGTGTCAACTACGTTCTCCATTGTACATTAGCATTAAGCTAATGAATGGTCATTTGACTGCTTTCTCAACCTTGCCTACTCAACCTTGAGAGCAAGCTAAACACCATAGAAATGGAGATGCGACAAAGACCGGAGACTTGGTCTTTTTCAGCGGTTTCATTTTTGTTTTATTTTGTAAAAAGTTTTATCAAGGGTTCCCAACAATGTGTAGTGCAGAAGAGGTGTATAGCGTCTGATAAAACAACTAGACGCTTGAAACCTCTCTTCCTGAATGACAATGTCAGGATCGAAGGACCGGATGGTTGGGACAGAAAAGCTACTGTGCTCGGTAAAATCGGTCCAAGATCTTTCATTGTTGAGAGAGGGGAAGGACACAGATTGAGAAGAAATAGGAGAAGTCTGACGCTTGAAACCTCTGTTCCTGAATGACAATGTCAGGATCGAAGGACAGGATTGTTGGGACAGAAAAGCTACCGTGCTCAGTGAAATCAGTCCTAGATCTTTAATTGTTGAGACAGAGGATGGACACAAATTGAGAAGAAATGGGAGGAGTCTGACGCTTGAAACCTCTGTTCCTGAATGACAATGTCAGGATCGAAGGACCGGATTGTTGGGACAGAAAAGCTCCCGTGCTCATTGAAATCAGTCCAAGATCTTTCATTGTTGAAACAGAGGATGGACAAAGATTGAGAAGAAATAGGAGGAGTCTGACGCTTGAAACCTCTGTTCCTGAACGACAATGTCAGGATCGAAGGACAGGATTGTTGGGACAGAAAAGCTACCGTGCTCAGTGACATCAGTCCAAGATCTTTCATTGCTGATACAGGAGATGGATACAGATTGAGAAGAAATAGGAGAGTAATTTGTAAGGATGCTGGAGGTGATAAACAAAGTGCCACACAACCATCTGAGCTTCCTGTATCATCTCCAATGACAGAACCACTGAGATCATTTGACTGCTTTCGCTATCAATTGGATGTCGAATAAATCCCTCACCATTTCTTGGATTGCCTTCCTCAGCCGAGTCTCCTCGTCCATCATTTCCCCCATCTCCTTGACGACGGCTGCCGCTAGCTCCACGTCCAGGCTCTCCGGATCGGCGGCCATTTTGCACAGCAGCTCGTCGTGCGAGAAGACGCAGTAGCGGCGCAGGCGTCGGTAGTGAGCCACGCACTGACGGCCCATGGGTAGCTAACAACAGTAAAAACGTTGAAATTCACTGACTGCGAATCGTTTTAACAAGCAGCCTTACCCAGTCGGCAGTGCAGAAGTTAACAGCTTCTGCGAAATTGTAGCCTTGGTTAAAGCCGCTGTGGTAAGCTCGTGGAAAGGTAACCACAAACTCTCCTGCACACTGATTGGTCCTGTACACCTATGAAGGGAATGAAGCACCAAGTTGCGAAACTTAGCAACTAGCTAGATTAGCTAGCGTGAAATAGTTCACATACAGGTACACCATGCTCCATAAGGATGTTAGGGTTCATGATGGTGACCAGTTGATGGAGAAGGTCCGGCTGTGATTGAAACAGCTCCGGAGCCAACTTTTTCATGACCGCCTCCAACTGCTCTGCCGCTGACGCCGGAACGCCATACCAGGTTTTGGGCTCTCCCCTGAAGTTTGAAGACAAAAAAATGAGCAACTTTTTGCCCAAACTGAATTCCGTCTTTCCTAAAATCTCACCAATGCAGGAAATTAATGGAGTAACTCCAGTGGTCTTCAATGTGCCAGCAGAAGGAGGAGAAACACATGCCCACGTAGAGCCAAGGCACTTTCATGCCAGATATGTCCACGTTGATGTGAGTGAGTACCGACTGCTCCAGAACTGGCATGTTGTTCAGATTCCAGCCGGAGTTGGCGTACTCCTAAAAGGAATAGAACAAGATTGTAGTGGTTTTATCTTCAGGTGAGAGCTCAGTCTTCTCACCTCTTCATCTCCTAGGAGTCTCCTCTTGCCATCCCTAACTGGGAAACCGCTACCCACGTCCTTGGAGCTAATATCGGCCCCGTACTCCACGATGACGTCCTCTTCGATGCTGCTAACCAGGCGCCAAAACTCTTTCTCCACTAACTCAGTGGGTACCATCTGTAAGATGAAAAGTCTTTTAGTCCTTGCGTCTTTTGCTCTTGCTTCATTTATTTGACATACATGGACAGGCATGTTGAAATAGTCCGACTTGAACTGGTCGGCCATTTCCCCGAAGCTCTGTAGCGAGTATTCCCTAACAGCCTGCTCAAAACCAAACGCCTCTCTGGGTTTACTGCACTCCTGCAAATGGAAAACAACTATAACTCACGTCAAGTTGGGTTTACTTCTTCGACACACAAGTTGGGTTTACCTCCGCGACACACTTGGGGCAGCGCCAGTCGCCTTTCGGCACGTCGTGCAAGGGCGGGATCAGGCAGAAGGTGTGGTAGCTGTCGTCGCAGCCGTCGCACAGCAGCAAGCGGTCTTCCTCGTCGCCCCGTCCGCACATCAGGCAGAAGTAGAGGTCGATCTAGAATAGAAATAATAGTATAATAAGCATTTAGTGTCATTGTATAGAGTACTAAGAGATCTAAAACTTTGCCATAGTGTGCACCAAAAGTACAATAAGGCTAACAGTGCAAAAATGATGTCAGAGAACATATTACTTAGTGAAATGCATGTGACAATGTTGTAGCATTAGCAGTGCAAATGACAGTTTGTGCATAGATATTGATGTAACAGTGCAAAAATGCTATATGTGACAGTCCAGATATTGTATTTGCAGTACCCAAATTGAAACAGATGTCTGAGAACGTATTTGTGGGAGGCATGTGACAATGTTGTGGCATTAGCAGTGCAAATGTCAGTTTGTGCATAGATATTGATGTAACAATGCAAAAATGCTATCATGTAACGGTCCAAATATTGAATATGTGGTTCCCAGATTGAAACAGATGCCTGACAACGTATTGGTTAGTGAGATGAATGTGTCAATGTTGTGGCATTAGCCATGCAAATGACAGTGTGTGCATCCATATTGATATAACAGTGCAAAAAGGCTATCATGTAGCTATCCAAATATCGCATATGCAGAACCCAGATCAACACAGATATATGAGAATATATTAGTGAGCGGCATGTGACATTGTTGTGGCATTGGCAGTGCAAATGTCAGTTTGCGCATTGCTATCGATGTAACTGTACAAATATTGAATATGCAGTACCCAGATTGAGACAGATGTCTGAGAACGTATCACTTAGTGAGAGGCATGTGACATTGTTGTAGCATTAGACAAGATAATGCCAGTTGTTACATAGATATTAATGTAACAGTGCAAAAATGCTGTCATGTAACTGTCCAAATATCGAATATGTGGGACCAGATCAAACAGATGTTTGACAACATATTACTTAGTGAGATGCATGTGACAATGTTGTGGCATTAGCAGTGCAAATAATAGTTTGTGTATGGACATTAATGTAACAGGGAAAAATGCTATCATGTAACTGCCCAAAGATTGCATATGCAGTTCCCAGACTGAGACAAATGTCTGAGAACGTATTAGTTAGTGAGATGCATGTGACAATGCTGTGGCATTAGCAGTGCAAATAATAGTTTGTGCATGGACATTAATATAACAGGGAAAAATGCTATCATGTAACTGCCCAAAGATTGCATATGCAGTTCCCAGACTGAGACAGATTTCTGAGAATGTGTTACTTATTGAGAGGCATGTGACAATGTAGTGGCATGAGCAGTGCAAATGACAGTTTGTAGATAAATATTGACGTAACAGTGCAGAAAGGCTATGATGTAACAGTCCAAATATTGCATATGGAGTTCCCAGATTGAGACAGATGTCGAGCAATATATTATTTCGTGAGATGCACGTGACAATGTTGTGGCATTAGCAGTGCAAATGACAGTTTGTGCATAAATATTGATGTAACAGTGCAAAAATGTGATCACGTAACTGTGCAAATATTGAATATGCAGTACCCAGATTCAAACAGATGTCTGAGGGGCAGTTTACATGGCGACTATGCGACACGAACACGCAATGACTGAGTAGCGGAATTGCCTCGCATGCATATGGTGTCGGCGAAGACAAAAAATTCTGATTCCTGCCTCCAAAGTGGAAGAATTCGATTGCGGGGACTTGAGGGGGGCTGGCTCCACATGCATATCAAAAGCTCCTGCTGCGCAGGACCCGCGCCGATAACGTCAGCGCTCATACATGTCACATTGGGCGTGCGCAGCGGTGCCATTAAAGATTAAAAACAGGTAATGGCAAAAGGTCGACTTTAATTTACTGTTTTAATTATATTTCTAAATTTAAATATGTTGCATGTTTCAATTTTTGTGCCTTTTTGAACAAAACAAAATGCCATTGCTTGGAGAGGGCGGGCATGTTGTCTTCCGGGCTGAGGAGGTCAAAGTGCATCATTTGCTGTCGCCTTGTAAATCTGCACTGCCCCCTAGGGCCTGGCATGAATACTACATCTTTTTCATGCGGAATTGCGACATTGTTCCAATGGAGACGGAACCATATAGATGCAAATCCGAAAATTTTCGTCGTCTTGGAGAGTCACCATGTAAACTGCCCCTAAGAACGTATTAGTGAGAGGCATGTGACATTGTTGTGGCATTAGCAGTGCAAATGACCGTTTGTGCATAGACATTAATGTAACAGTGCAAAAAGGCTATAATGAAACTGTGCAAATATTGAATATGCAGTACCCAGATCAAGATAGATGTCTGAGAACCTATTAGTTAGTGAGATGCATGAGACAATGTTGTGGCATTAGCTGTGCAAATGACAGTCTGTGGATAAATATTGATGTAACAGTGCAAAAAAAAAGGCTATCATGTAACTGTGCAAATATTGCAAATGCAGTAGCCAGATTGAAACAGATGTCTGAGAACATACATATTACTTAGAGTCATTAGAGGCATATGACATTGTTGTGGCATTAGCTGCTCCTTGCCCTTCCTAGGCACCGAGATTTGTAAATGGTGGACTAATGTGTGCGTTTTTGATCACCCCCTGCAGTTTTCTCTTAACTGCTTCTGTGCAGCTTGAGTGCATCACTGACACAGGTCAGCAGGCCCTTAATGGCTAACCGGTAGAAGGTCAGCAGCAGTTTGGTGTCGAGTTTCTCCTTACTGAGCATTCTCAGGAAGCATAGTGTGGTGTGGAGTGTTACGTTAAGTTATGATGACGTAAAATCAAAAAGATGTTACAAAACGACTCACGAAGTTCACTTCGAGCGTCTCCTTGCGCGGTCGCATTTTGATAGCGAAGGCTTGAGCTTTCAGGTGACGGTGCTTCTTGTGGTAGCCGTCATCTAATGTGACAGGGAACAGTTTTTAAGCATGTCGATTGAATTCGTTCACATTTTAATGTCTTACCTGCCGGCACAATTTCAAGGTCGACCATCTTGGGAGCGGCGCCAAAGAGTTTGAGGCCTTTTGGTTCTTTGTTTTCCCTCTAGAATGAGTTCGAACATGAAGTTAGTGCGACTTAATAGTCCAACAAATATGGTGTCTTCTTATAGATCCCCACCTCCGATTTAAGGCGCCTTGAGCGTCTTTCCGCCAGAGGACGTTCTTTTGTCTGCGCGGTGTCAACCTCGGCATCTTTCCTTTCATCCTCCTCTTGGTCATCGTCCTCTGCTGCCTCCTCGCCAACTCCCTCGTCCACTTCCTCGCAGTCATCTCCCTCCTCGTATAGTTGCTGGAGGCCCTAACCGAAGCAATTCATGAGGATTTATATCTAAATAGATCGGAAAAAAACATTGAAAAAGACTATTTTTGGACCATCCGTACAGTGAGCGAGGCTCCAGATTGGAAGAGCTCATAGGGGTAAAGGATCCTCTCATAGTGAGACCGTAGAAGCGAGCCGGTGCCTTTCCCTTGTGGGAAACCCATTCGGCTGCTCACTTTGGACCACCGCTTCTCTTTACACACCGTCTCAAAGCCACCTTCGGAAGACACGACCTGAAAACGTGAAAACGTAATGAAGAATTTCATCATTGCCCATTAAAATCCGACCAGAAAAACACTAAATCACCTTGCTGAGTTGATAGAGATCCAGGACCTTTCGCTCCACATGTGGGAAACGAATCTTCGACCCTTGTAGCTCCCAAAACTTTGCAATTTGATCCAGAAAGTTCAGCTTCACACGAGTAAGCGCCTGGAACCAAAAGGAAAATGTCATAAGTTCGTAACACTTGAGCAACAGCGCTCTCTTGTGGTCAACTGAATGCAATTTAGACAAACTAACACATCGTTACGGTAAACATAAAACACACACAAAGCTGAAAAAGCAGTTTCTGCTCTTGCACCCCTCTTTAATATAAACTGGAGGATTTTAAGCCAAAAGAACTGCTGTATTAGATAGAACAATATGTATATATGCTGCCATTGCAGTTTCATGGCGCATTATGCCCCCGGACTATTTCTAGTTTGTCTGTTTTACCCTGGAGACCCCCGTTTTCAGACACTGCGCAACTTTTGTTTCAACCCAGCCATAAAAAGGCGATAGTTATATTTATTATTCGAAATGTCTATCATTTTTAGCTTAGAATCATGAATTGATGTCTAATATTTAGTTTTTAAAAAAAGCGACTTTAAAAAAACGATTCACTAGCATATTTTAAACTTTTAAACAAATTATGTCACAATGAAAACAGTGTCTGTAAATAGGTTACGGATATCTACCTCATAACTATCGCTTAATTGTATTTTTTTTGTTACTGTCGCATTTTCTCCGATATTTTAGATGATCAAAAATCGATCCAAACAAAGAAAACTTGAAAAAAAAAAATTTTTTTTTTAAAAAAGGATCAATATTTGAAAAAGAAAATCTCGACCACCCCTTTTTTGTCTGTGACTTCTGCATCGCGACTCTTGTTATATCACCGTGTTTAACCCATAAAATCCCCACAAAGTCCACACAGCTGTGTCTTGGCACTCGGTGATACATGCTACATGGCGTTTTTGGATCGAAACAATGTAATTACGCATTAATATCTCGTTCAAATCATGGTGTTTTTAATTATGCTCTCTCATGCTCGGACTTCGACTTACCGAAAAGCCACAAAAAGACATACAGTGGTATGAAAAAATATCTGAACTTTTTGGAATTTCTCATATTTCTGCCTAAGATCTCCATCAAATGTCATCTAATCTTTGTCAAAATCACACAGATGAAAAAAAAGTGTCTGCTTTAACTAAAACCACCCAAACATTTATAGGTTTTCATATTTTAATGAGGATAGCATGCAAACAATGACAGAAGGGAGAAAATAAGTAAGTGAACCATCACAATTAATATTTTGTGCCCCCCCCCATTGGCAGCAATAACTTCAACCAGACACTTCCTGTAGCTGCAGATCAGTCTGGCACATCGATCGGGACTAATCTTGGCCCATTTTCTCTACAAAACTGCTATCGTTCAGTCAGATTCCGGGGATATCTGGCATGAATCGCTGTCTTTAGTTCATGCCACAGCATCTCAATAGGGTTTAAGTCTTGACTTTGACTTGGCCAATCCAGAACGGGTATTTTTTTTTCTTCTGACACCATTCTGAAGTTGATTTACTTCTGTGTTTAGAATCATTGTCTTTTTGCAGCATCCATCCTCTTTTTAGCTTCAACTATCTGACAGACGGCCTCAGGTTTTCCTGCAAAACATATTGATAAACTTTGGAATTCATTCTTCCATTAATGATTGCAAATTGTCCAGGCCATGAGGCATGAAAACAGCCTCAAATCACGATGCTCCCGCCACCATGCTTCACGGTGGGGATGAGGTGTTGATGTTGGTGAGCTGTTCCATTTTTCCTCTGCACATGATGTGTGTTACTCCCAAACAATTCAACTTTGGTTTGGTCCACAAAATATTTTGCCAAAACTTCTGTGGAGTGTCCAAGTGCTTTTTTGCGAACATTAAACGAGTAACAATCTTTTTCTTCGACAGCAATGGCTTCCTCTGTTAAGTCCTCCCATGAACACCATTCTTGGCAATAGTTTTACATATAGCTGATGTGTGCACAGAGATATGGGACTGTGCCAGTAATTTCTGTAGGTCTTTAGCAGACATTCTAGGGTTCCTTTCTCTCTGAGTATTCCGCGCTGAACTCTTGGCGAGTGAAACAACAGTGCCAAACTCTCTCCATTTGTAGACAACTTCTCTGACTGTCAATTGATGAACATCCCGACGTTAAGAGATTGTTTTGTATCCTTTCCTAGCTTTATACAAATCAACAATTCTTGATCACAGGTCTTCAGACAGCTATTTTGACCCGAGCCATGATGCACATCAGACAATGCTTTTGAACAAGAAAATTCTTACCAGGTGTGTGTTTTATAGTGGGCAGGGGCAGTTTTAAACCACTCACCAGGGATTGGGCACACACCTGACTTAAATTGTTTGGTAAAAACAGCTTTCAATTGCTCTTTAAGTCTCCTTGTGCAGAGGGTTAACTTACTTATTTTTTCCCCCATCTGTTAATGTTTGCATGCTATCCTCATGAAAAGATGAAAACCTATAAATGTTTGGGTGGTTTTAGTTAAAGCAGACACTGTTTTTACAACTGTGTGATTTTGACAAAGATCAGATCACATTTAATAGTGAGTTTATGCAGAAATGTGAGAAATTCCAAAAGGTTCAGATACTTTTTCATACCACTGTCTGTGTTTTAACCATTAGTTCATAGCATTGTGAAAAAAAAATGTTAGCATTTTATGGCATTTAAGCTAGCAGACTTTTGCTATGCAAGTTAGCCAATTGTTCTTTTGTTGTATTTCGATCCTCATTGACGTGAATAAGACTTTGTTGACGTCGAGTTGTGATTCTAAGGGTTCTAACTAGGGGTTAGGAACCTCTTGGGTATGTTTTTTTTATTGCATTCGGAATGTGGTTTATAGGTATATTTAGCCA
Source organism: Corythoichthys intestinalis (assembly GCF_030265065.1). NCBI lineage: Eukaryota > Metazoa > Chordata > Actinopteri > Syngnathiformes > Syngnathidae > Corythoichthys > Corythoichthys intestinalis. The sequence continues at coordinate 17,920,182 of NC_080407.1, forward strand.
TTTTTTGTGGAAATGTGTTTGAGCCATTTGTTAAGAGAATTGTTAAAAACAAAAAACCTTCGCATTTTATAGCATTTAAGCTAGCGGACTTTTGCTCTCTAAGTTAGCCGATTGTTGTGCCAGACTGACAGCCACAGAAAGCGTCTGGTTGGGCACAAAATATTAAATGTGATGGTTCACTTCCTTATTTTCCCCCCTTCTGTCATTGTTTGCATGCTATCCTCATGAAAATATGAAACCCTATAGATGCTTCGGTGCTTTTCGTTGAAGCAGACACTGTTTTTTCATCTGTGTGATTTTGAGATCAGATCACATTTGATGGTGATTTTATGCAGAAATCAAAGGTTCAAAAATGTTTATTTTTCACTCACCTGATTCTACCTAATTCATAGGTGTCAAAAAATGCCCAGCTCAAAATTTTTCTTCCCCAAGAAAATAGAAATTTTAAGCTTTCCAATGACTTATCGCACGAATACTTCGTCACCTGAGCGTTTTCCACCAAATATTAAAATTCTCCAATAAAAAAACTGTAAATGTAATAATAATTAACTCACCTCAAGTTCATTTAATCTTTGTACTCTCGGCGTAAACCGGAAGTGACGCACGTCGCAAGCAAACGGAGGTTGCCAGTCCTTTAAGCACAGGGAGAAAAATACTTGCGTTATAAAAGTCACTTAGAAGCTTAACTACGATGCTAAATGTGTTGTATTACGTACTTTTCTGAGTCAGTGACACAAGACGTTCAAAATAAATCGTAATAATGATTTTAAAGTAGGCTGTGGTCCTTCCAGGACTTTCCCACTTTTTCAAAACTTCAATTTTTTAGGTTATTAAAAACCTTTTTTCGTTCAAAAATGTCAAAAAACTTGATAATGGATATTTTTAGGCCTACACATTCTTAAAAAATGTAGTGTTAAGGCGTGACTGGGCCCATCATCGTGTTGACGTAGCTAACGTGAATTAGCTAGTTGAATATATGTAATTTACAATAATTACTTCCATTGGAATGAGCTTCTTTAAGTTAAACCAAGGAAATAGAACGCAAAGTAATGTAAAATGACGGCGTTTTAGTCGTATTATACTGTTTATACACAATTAAAGCCTTGTGTGACCTCTAATTGAAGTGATGGGAAGTGCTCATGTTTTGCTAAAACACAGGACACAAAAAAGAGGGGAAAAATACAGGAAATACCTCGGATTATTAGTGTTTTTGTGTTGTTTTGTGGATTTTTTTTCAGTTTACCTCCGGGGGTCTGATCTTGCAGATGCCAGTTTTCTCGGCGATGGGTCGGATTTTGTTGATAAACCCAAGAGGGTCCGAGAAATCCTCCCAACTTGGCTCAAAAACAGGACATTCCGGAGGTGGAACAAACTCACCGACAGCAGACATGTTTGGATTTCTGCGAGAAGTCCTTAAAATGTGTGATTGTAAATATTCCCAAGTTGCTTTCAACAGGCCATGATCGGATCCAAATGTTCCTCATCGCGAGGAACATCTTCCATCATCTTATTTAGTGGAAATAACGTCAATGACGTTTAAAAAAGGGGATGTTATGGATGTAATTTGAACCTTACTCCAGTTTGGGATTCGTGCAAAACGCTCGGATTTGTTGAGCTTTGTCGCCTCTCCTACAGAGGACAGACGGTAGTGTCAGTCCAAAAACGCCATCACGCCTCTTTTCTCTCGGCGCAGATTCATAAAAGAGGTATGTCCACTTTTTTTCAAGGATTTAATCACAAATCGCTCAAGTTTTTGTCAATAAAAACAACACAATCCAGTGTAGCGATGTTAGCTGCGGTTGCTAAGCTGTGGAACTCGTGAGATTCCCGCGATGCTGCGCTTCCAATTAAGCGTACTCACTTCGAGGAATAAACGTCCATTTAAGGTATTCCGATGCTACAGATAAAATCCATCAATTTGACTCCGGTTAGGTAACTAGAGAGCATTGTTGTTCGATCCCTTCACTCGCCTTCCGCCATTCATTGACGCGTACGGGAAGCTAGCATGAGGAGGCTAATTGTGGTTAGCTTGGCTAGCGAGCGTTGCGCAGTCAACGTAGGTGGAAAAACGTCGCTTTCATAGGTTTCAAATGAAATATTACGATAAATAAAGCGTTATTCGTTGTTGTGAATATGTAAATAACGAACTGTAATTTTTCTGAAGTCACTTTTTAATAATTTAACGTTGCTTGTCGCTTTTGTTGCTACGGTAATTACAATAGCGCCTCTAGCGACTCGGAGTGTAACAACATTTTTTTGTATTGGGTTATTTTATTGAACATACTTGTATTATAATGTCAGCCAAGATACATATTCGTGCAGTATTGTATAAAAGCCCATAGTTGATAATTAACACATTTTTTGATAGATATTGAAAGCATCAACTGGTCAAAATAACATGAAAGATGTGTCACATAACACACTGATGAACGGTTAATGCAAAAACAAGACAGTAAAAAGTGATATTCAATTAAAATCTTTTAAAAATGTAACATAGCTGGTTGTATTTGATCCTATCACTCCAAATTGAGGAATATCAGAAAATTACAGAAACAAGCATTTTAACTCATACAAAAACGGTTTTGACTGTTGCCACTAGAGGTCAGTGCACAAGAGCAATCAACGCATTTTAAAAATAAATTAAAACACTTGAGTTTAGCCTCAAACGGTATGAAAAGATAAATAAGTACCAAAGTACAACAAAAGAACAATTGACTAACTTGCATAGCAAAAGTTCACTATCTTAAAATGCACATTTTTTTAATTAACGTATTACTAACTTAGTTTATAGGTATATTTAGCTGTTTTTCTGTGGGAATATGTGTTTAAGATCATTGTTTAAAAAAATTAGCATTTTAAGCTAGTGGACCACAAGAGCAATAAACACATTTAAAAATAAATTACCTTTTAGCCTCAAACGGTTTTAAAAAAATAAATGAGGATCAAAGTACAACAAAAGAACAATTGACTAACACTGGTGGTCCACTAGCTTAAAATGCTAACTTTTTTTTTTAAACAATGATCTTAACAAACACATATTCCCATAGAAAAACAGCTAAATATACCTACAAACTAAATTATTAATGCGTTAATAAAAAAATTAGCTCAAACAAAAACTTACCTTATGTTGGTCTTAACAGGGAGCATTTGGATTCAGCCATGTTAAATGAGTAATGTCATATTCACTGTTGCCACTTAAGGACGGTGTATCCACCCCAATCAATAAAACTAAATGCAAAGGATCTAAGTACAATAAAAAAAACAATTGGCTAACTTACATAGCAAAAGTCCGCTGTCTTAAATGCTATAAAATCCTAATTTTATTTATTTATTTATTTAATTACAAGGCTCTTAAGAAATGGTTCAAACAAATATTGCCACAAAAACAGCTAAATATACATATAAACTAAATTAGGAATGCATAAAAAAACATGAGCTTATGTTGGTCTGAACAGGGAGCAGCTGGATTCAGCCACATTAAATGAGTTATGTCATATTCACTGTTGCCACTTAAGGACAGTGTATCTGCCAAATTAATAAAACTAATAAACTTACCTTATGTTGGTCTTAACAGGAAGCAGCTGGATTCAACCATGTTAAATTACTTATGTCATATTCACTGTTGCCACTTCAGGACAATGTATCTGCCAAATCAATAAAACTAATAAAAAGGGCTGTCAAAGGATGAACATTTTTAATCGAGTTAATTACAGCTTTAAAATTAATTGTAATTAATCACAATTCAAACCATCTATAAAATATGCCATATTTTTCTGTAAATTATTGTTGGAATGGAAAGATAAGACACAAGATGGATATATGCATTCAACATACGGTACATAAGTACTGTATTTGTTTATTATAACAATTAATCAACAAGATGGCATTAACATTATTAACATTCTGTTAAAGCGATCCATGGATAGAAAGACTTGTAGTTCTTAAAAGATAAATGTTTGTACAAGTTATAGAAATTTTATATTAAAACCCCTCTTAATTTTTTCGTTAGAAAAAATTTTGTAAAATTTTCAATCAAAAAATAAACTAGTAGCCCCCCATTGTTGATGTCAATAATTACACAATGCTCATGGGTGCTTAAGCCCATAAAATCAGTCGCACCCGAGCGCCAGCAGAGGGCGACAAAACTCCAAAAAACACAAGTAAAAAGTTGGCATTGCACTGTGCTGTCATTTTAATCTGTTTGAGCGGGGCATGTGCGTTAATTGCGTCAAATATTTTAACGTGATTAATTTAAAAAATTAATTACCGCCCGTTAACGCGATAATTTTGACAGCCCTACTCATAAACTTACTTTATGTTTGTCTTAACAGGGACCATCTGGATTCAGCCACGTTAAATGTCATATTCACAGTTCACTGTGACTATGTAAAAAAAAGAACTAATTTTTCTGAAGTCCCTTTTTAATAATTAACACCGCTTGTCGCTGTTGTTTGCTACGGTAGTTACGCTATCAACTCGGAGTCGTTGAGGCGAATAATAGAAAACTTTTTTTTTTTGTCTTGGGTTATTTTATTGAACATACTTATAATTCCACTTAAATTCATGCAGTATTGTTTAAAAGCCCATAAATGATCATTAAAACAATTTTTTGATCGACATTTAAAGCATCACCTGTTAAAAATATTGTCACATAACACACTGATGAATGGTTAATCCAAAAACAAGATGGGAAAAACTCATTTTCAACTAAAATATTTTAAAAATGTAGCATAGCTGATTGTATTTGATTCGTATCCTACTCCAAATCACATTAAGGATTAGCAGAAAATGTACTTCCTCGGTTTTTAGTAGTCATCGTGAAAAGGATACTCGGGATGGTCGGCCCACCTGTGTAATAACAAGCTTGTAAATTTCATTTTTTTAAAAAACGATGTTGTATGACTCACATGAGAAGCTCCACGAAGCGAATATTTTTGTCGAGACCTTCAATGGCTTTCATGTCCTCGTCGGAAATGCAGAAGTCAAAGATCTGCACGGATAGAATAGTTTAAAATTTTTATTGTCGTGCATCCAAGGTTCTAAAATGGCCAACCTGGAAGTTCTCCCTGATACGATGTGGGCTGAAGCTCTTTGGAATAACCACGACTCCTCTTTGGACGTTAAACCTGAGCGCAATCTGAGCTGTGGTCTTCTTGTACTTTTTAGCCAGTGACACAAGAAGCTCATCCTCCAGCAGTGGCGGGCAGGTTAAGTTCACCCTGTCGGGAAATGACATTTCTACATCTACAAGATAGCCATTTCTTGAACAAAAATGACTTTTTTCCGGGTATTAATCAGTTGAGTGACGTTTGCAATACCAGGATGCATCTCTAGATGTCCCTAAAGGGCTGTATCCCACTATGACGATATCTTTCTGCCTGCAATACTCCAACAACTTTGGGTTAGTGTAGTAAGGGTGGCATTCAACCTGAGAAGACATGGTAGATTTGCATTTTTAATGCATAAACTATCATAAAACGACCCATTTTTTCAGTGTATAAGTCGCAGCAGTGACAAAAATGAATGCTTAAATCCAAGGGCGTAGGTTTGGTCTCAACATTGATAGGGACCAAGACCAAAAATAAATAAAAATGGAACGTTCCTTCAGGTAAAACACTACTGCTTTTGTCCAAAAACACAACCAAACTCAACAAAAAAATGAAAGGTCCTTTTGGCTGCTTTAAGACCACATAAATAAAATAAAAATGAAAATTGGGGAGAAGGGGTGAAACCTCGGTTCACTACATTTCTCACAATTAATGTTAACAGTATACTGTAAATGTTTAATGTTATGCTAACTCTGATGCAGGTCGGACTTTCAGTAGCAAAATTAGTGGTGTGTTCCCCACTTCCACAACATTGGCGTCTTCTTACACTACTTTCAGTGGTTGGTGCTGCTGCTTGCCGAAATAAAATTCTAATATCCCTCGTCGTCATGTTGGATTTCTGTCTGGGCTGTGAGTGTGTGTGTGTGTTTGTGTGGGGGAGGGGTCATGTCATCAGCCAATCAAACGTGTGTTTAAGGGAAAAAATGAACTGGCACATTCAGCAAGTAAAAAGGGGACAAATGGCAGGCTCAACATAATGAGATAGTTAGTTGCTCCTTGTCTTTTCGATGTCCAGCAGTAGTTTTAAGGCATTTTAATTGAAAAATGTCCTGAGTCTGTTGCTAAGACCTGTGTGCGTCTATAAGAGGTGAGTACACGAACCCTCTTGTACTGTTTAGCCTTTTGTTTTTGATTTTGAGATGTTAATAGTTAGCGCTAAGCTAATTCGCTAACGTGCATTTCATATGCAGAACGGGTAAAACCATGAATAAGTACAGCGGTAACACTACAAACATGAGAAATAGTACAGAAATCTGTTTTTGCAAGTGCTGCCTGGGAGCCGACAGGCGTGTGTGCGCGTGGGCGGGCAGGGAGCGAAGAAAGTGTGCGTGCTGTAATGAGTGTGTGTGGCTATGTTGTTTTTTTTATGTGCTCGGCAATAAACGCCACAAGTTAAAAGTGATCAAGAGCAGTTGTGCTTCCACCTGTCACTCCAACAGTTACACAAGGGAGGTAACACTGTGAAAACAAAGTATATTGGTTAAGTCTTATTTGTTTGTGTCCAGAAAATGTGGAATTCATTCCACCAGTGTAAACTTTATTGTATTGTTGAGAGAAATAAGTACTCCCTTTAAAATGGTTCATGTTTTTGCACTTTCTTGTAAAAAATAAATAAATAAAAAACCAGATTAAGGGCAGCTTTTTGTTGTATATGCATGTTTCCATCGTTCCTGTTGAATCATAAGGATATTTTAAATAAATAATGGACATAAATTTGTTTGGCTACTTTATTAATCAGTAATGCACGATGCATTGATAATCGTGATAATCGCGAACTGAACTCATGTAATAATGCCAATAAGGTTGCTTAAAAGTTGGTGGGGTCAATTTGAGCATCCTAAAAAATTGGTAGTGTCATGACCCTACCGTCCGTATGCAAATCTACGCCCTTGCTTAAATCCACTTTTTTTGCACCTGATTTGAAACTGGTTTGTGTTTCAATCCAGGTTTGTTGAGGATCAGCTCCAGCTGGCGCTTGTTGAAGTTGGACACCCCGAGCGATTTCACCAGTCCGGCGTCTTTGCAAGCTTCCAAAGCCTTTGCAAGGGATTCAAGCAAACGAAATGCAAAAAAAAAAAGGTCGAGGCTTTTTTAGTAGTGTGTTGACAATCAATACTCAAGTTAATAATTCACTTCACCTCCCAAGTTGCACAGAGGTCTGTGTCATGATAGATGAATTTCCCATTTTCATCTCTCGGGTAGAAGTTGTCGCCTGGCTGTAAAAAATAATCATGATAATATCATAAATTGAACTACCGTAGTTCCTGCCACCTGCTGTCAACACTGATGTCATCCAACATGCTTCCTAGCATGCATTGCAGAGCTACATTTGTAAATAACACTCAAAATTCATGTTCTGTGCTTATTATTTCTTCAGTTACTGTTCTAGTTGTTTCATTAATTGCTAGTTATGGTATTTGGTAACTAGGGTTGTTCCGATCATGTTTTTTTGCTCCCGATCCGATCCCGATCGTTTTAGTTTGAGTATCTGCCGATCCCAATATTTCCCGATCCAATTGCTTTTTTTTTTTGCTCCCGATTCAATTCCAATCATTCCCGATAATTTTTCCCGATCATATATATTTTGGCAGTGCATTAAGAAAAAAATGAATAAAACTCGGACGAATATATACATTCAACATACAGTACATAAGTACTGTATTTGTTTATTATGACAATAAATCCTCAAGATGGCATTTACACTATTAACATTCTTTCTGTGAGAGGAATCCAAGGATAGAAAGACTTGTAATTCTTAAAGGATAAATGTGACTTTGTATATTGTGACTAAATATTGCCATCGAGTGTATTTGTTGAGCTTTCAGTAAATGTTACTGCAGCCATTTAACTTCTGCCCAAATGCATGATGGGAAGTGCAACCATGACTATGTGTAGGGGCACCAATTGATATATCTTCTCTGCGTTGGGAAGGAAATAGGGAGTTAAGAATATGATCAACTACTATCTTTCTTCCCCACATTGCCTCCCACGTTGTTTTTAATTGCTGAGAGAGGTATTGTAAGGCTTTAGCCACATAAAAAATGGCTCCAAAGGCTGTTAAAATTCTCTCTACTCATTATACGCTGCCTTTTAGTGTTATCTATAGGTAAAACAGCATTTTTATAGATTGAACGCGACAATGCGTGAGTGGGTCGTGCAGCGCATGCGTTATTTAACGTGATTAATTAAAAAAAATTAATTACCGCCGTTAACGCAATAAATTTTGTAGCCCTACTTTAAGCCAAAACTACTCTGGATGAGTGTAAGACATTTTGTCTGTAAAGTTTAAGTGCCTGTGACACGAAAAACCATGTTTATTTCATAATACACACGGTATTTTATGCCCGTGAATGATATGGGCCGCTTGGATGTGTGTGGAAGCGATCGCTATTTTTATTTAGTTTTTTGAATCCCGCGCCATGAAAATGAGTGACTTTCGGCTTCGGTCTTGCATTGAGGAGGAGGGCGCTGTGACGTGTACGGTAGAAGACGTCCTCTTCACTCTACAGTGTACTGTTTTGTATGAGGACGAAGGATTCAGCTGATTTTGCGGATTAATACGTTTATTTTTTGCATCACGCCAGCCAAACGGCTGCAGAAAAATCATTCTGTGTGCGGGAGAGGCGTATGCGCCTTTTTGGAGTTTCAAAAGGTTCCCATTCACCGTGGATATTGGCCAAAACAAGCCCTACTACTGTGGGACCATTGGACTTACGAGGAAGTGAGTAAACATCTTGTTTTGTATTATGTCAAATACGAATACAGCGATTACAAAGTAAACAGTACAAACTTCCTTTAAATGAAGGACTACTTACGTTTGATCATTGATAGGCATGTAAAAAGCTCTCCTAATGCTCATTAGCAGCAGCACGTTAGCTGCACAACAACTCCAGCCACCCTCCTCCGGGGAACGAACTGTAAATTGCTCTCCGCCGGGCGGTTTGCTGATCCGCGAAGACAATCGACAACCGGGTCGTCATGTCAAATAATCCAGGATAGTTATGTGTGATTTTCCTCTTCGAAGACTTTGAAACATCACTCGGTTCGGGTTAGCATGTCGGCTAGCTGTCACGCCTTCTGGTTTGTTTACATTCTCCGAAGCCGGGGAAGGAAATGACATATGTCCGATTTAGGTGTCATAAAATATCGTTCGGGAGGTGCGACAGTAAAGGTGAAGTCGACAGTTTTGACCATTATGGAGTAATTTTGCCATGTCGTCCTGAATAAATGCATTTTTATTATTTCATATTCCATTCAGCACAAGACTGTTATTTGTCATGACCATGCCATTTATTTAGCAATTGGGGAAAATACTTGGATAAAAAGAATATCCTGTAAAAATATTGAAGTAAAGAGAGAGAAACAATGACATTTTGCCGCTCTCTTCGTCGCGTTTTCCTCGTTGTGAATAGTTCCCCCTCGACGGGCTGACTGGTCCTTCTCAAGCCATTTATATAGCTATTGGGGAAAATACTTGGATAAAAAGAATATCCTGTAAAAATATTGGAGTAGAGAGACTGAAACAATGACATTTTGCGGCTCTCTTTGTCACGTTTTCCTCGTTGTGAATAATTCCCCCTCAATGGGCTGAATAGTAAAACCGATGAGCCCAGTCTACCGCTGACGTCATCCACCTGTTGGGGACGCTAAAGCCCTATAATGGTAGGCGTGGCTAACTGGCAGATTAAAAGACTAATTTCTCGTCATCTGTGCTTTGCTAAATTGTTGTATATAGTCGAATCGTCTCAAAATATGATTCTAATTCACATAATAATGCCATTTAAGACTTTTTTTTCTCGTGTCATATGCTCTTTAAATACAATTAGAAAATGATATAAATTTTAAAAAATGTTTTAAAAGGCATGTCCGATACTTTTTTGCCGATTCCAATACTTTGAAAATGATGTGATCGGACCCGATCGATCGGGACATCTTTATTGGTAACACTTTATTTGACAGCGGCATTATAGAACTGACATAAGACAAAATGAACCGCCATGAAGCTTCATTACTTCAAGAGGCTTCATTTGTCCATCAATGCTCCCTTGGGGGAGACAGTCAACCTCTGCTGCCACCTGCTGTCAACACTGTTTTCGTCCAACATGCCTCCTAGCATGCATTGCAGCGCTATGGATGTAAATAACAATCAAAATTCATGTACTGTGCTAATTATTTCTTCAGTTGCTGTTCTAGTTGTTTCATTAATTGCTAGTTATGGTATTTGGTAACACTTTCTTTGACAGAGGCGCCTTAAGACTGCCATTAGACAATCATAATTATGACATGAGCATTAATGAATGCTTATAACAGGTGTCATCTATTTGTGATTTTTATGATCTTCATGTGATGTAAAGCACTTTGAATTGTCTTGTGCTGAATTGTGCTATATAAATAAATTTGCCTTGCCTTGCCTTTATTTTACAGCGGCATTATAAGACTGTCATAAGACCAAATGAACTACGACGAAGCTTCATTGCTTCAAGAAGCTTCATTTGGCCATGACTGCTTTCTTGGGGGAGACAGTCGACCTCTGCTGCCACCTGCTGTCAACACGGTTGTTGTCCAACATGCCTAGTAGCATCATTGCAGCGCTATGGATGTAAATAATCAAAATTCATGTACTGCGCAAATTATTTCTTCAGTTGATGTTCTAGTTTCATTAATTGCTAGTTATGGTATTTGGTAACACTTTCTTTGACAGAGGCGCCTTAAGACTGCCATTAGACAATCATAATTATGACATGAGCATTAATGAATGCTTATAACAGATGTCATCAAGTGTCTTCCGCCAAATCATCTCACTTTTGTATTGATGTAAAATATCCAAGCTGACATTAATGAAGTTAGTAACATAATTCGCCGGATGAAACTTAATGACATCTGTCATAAGCATTCAGTAATGCCCATGATAGTGTCATGTCATCATTATGATGGTCTTATGACTGTCTTATGAAGCCGTTGTCAAGTAAAGTTTTACCAACTACAATAGCAATTAATGAAACAACTAGAACAGTAACTGAAGAAATAATTAGCACAGAACATGAATTTTGATTGTTATCTGTAGCGGACAAGACAGTCATGATTAGCAGTCATAATTATGACATGACACTATCATGGGCATTACTGAATGCTTATGACAGATGTAGTTAAGGGTCATCCGGCAAATTATGTTACTAACTCCATTTTTTTCCAGGTCTGATCTTTAACATGCATTCAAACGAGATCATTTGCCAGAAGACACTAAATGACATCTGTTATAAGCGTTCATTAATGCTCTCGACAGTGTCATGTCAAAATTATGATTGTCTAATGACAGTCTTAAGGCACCATTGTCAAGGTGTTACCAAATACAATAACAAGCAATTAATGAAACAACTGGAACAGTAACTGAAGAACAGAACATGAATTTTGATTGTTATTTCCATCTGTAGCGCTGCAATGCATGCTAGGAGGCACGTTGGACAACAACGGTGTTGACAGCAGGTGGCAGCAGAGGTTGACTATCTCCCTCAAGGGAGCAGCGACGGCCAAACAAAGCCTCTTGAAGCAATGAAGCTTTGAATCAATTGGCTACAGTGTCATGTCATAAATGCCATCTTGAGGATTTATTGTCATAATAAACAAATACAGTATTTATGTACTGTATGTTAAATGTGTATATTCGTCCGAGTTTTATTCATCTTTTTCTTAATGCATTGCCAAAATGTATATGATCGGGAATGATTGGGATTGAATCGGGAGCAGAAAAAAAGCAATTGGATCGGGAAATATCGGGATCGGCAGATACTCAAACTAAAACAATCGGAATCGGATCGGGAGCAAAAAAACATGATCGGAACAACCTTAATATATAGAAACGTAAATTTCATGCAATGATACTTTTCGGCCACCCCTTAACATCCGCTTATGGCTTGAACATAATTAAAGTACTGTAATTCACTTAATAATGGTAGGATCAAGTCTATCCTTACAACATATAGGAAGACAATCTGAATAACCTATATATATGAAGTCATGAAATAATGCAAATAAGGTTGCTTAAAAGTTGGTGGGGATAATTTGATCATCCTGAAAAGTTGGTAGTGTTATGTCCCTACCGTCCTTATGCAAACCTACGCCCTTGAGTTCAAGTATGTTAAATTTTATGTTCCTTAGCCGAATTCTCGATTATTCGAACTATTTAATAGATTAATCGACGGCTAAAATAATTGATAACTGCAGCCCTGATTGTCACACACCAAAAAAAACTTATGTTTTTTAACCTTATGGTTGTTATGTCAACAAAGCTGCCATTGCATTGTTCAAAACTGTGCTTAAGAATGACCAAATGAGCCACATGCAGCTCTTGAGCCGTATGTTTCCTTCACCACGACTGTACCTTAAACGCCAAGGGTAACTCAACGATGTATAAATCGACATATTCCAACTGTAAAGTCTTCAAAGTTCTCTCCAGAGCAGGCCGGACCAGTTCTGGTGGGTGGAATGTGTTCCAGAGCTGCATAACAAATCCATTGTTAACAGTCGATATTAATTCATGCAAAAATGTTCGTTCAACTGAAACCCTTTTGCAAACCTTTCCACAGTAGAAGATGTCTTCTCGTTTGACAGTTCCATCTGCTATTTTGTCTCTGATGGCTTGTCCCACCTCATGTTCGTTGAAATAAACCAAAGCTCCATCAATGTGTCTGTATCCTGTCTCAATAGCCACTTTTACAGCGTTATACGCAGTGTCTTTAGGAGTCTGAGGTCGGGGAATAAGTTAACAGAGGTTTAGGTTGAAGTTATTTTTTGCACAATTTCCAGATGTGGTGGAATGTTTCTTACCGTGCGCGGATCTGCGTAAGTACCCAGTCCTATGACAGGTATGCTCGTCCCGTCGCAAAGAGGGACAGCGTGACTTTCAGCCGTCCAGTTCATCATTAGCAAATTGTCAATAATTCATCAATTTCCTCAGCTCCGTAACGTGTGCACCGATGAAGTAACGCTGAAATATGTGTCATTTAAATCTTACTGCGCGCCCTTTAGTCGCGGCGAAACCCCACCCAGGTCCAAAGAGCGACAATGTCAAGTAATAACTGCGTCACCCAGCTCATTATTCCACTCGTTTTGAGTGAAATCCTACGTTATTTTTGTCTTACGAGTGGGACATTGTCGCTTTAAGACGGCGCAAAGCATTCTGGGCAATGTGTGCCTCTTTTGAGCAGAAAGAACCGATGGACGCGTTTCCTAAAGACAAATTTTCTTCAATTTAATGTATCCAGTGTGAGTTTTATTCTTTACTAAGCACATAAGATGTTATTTAAACGTAATTTAATCGTAAATACACTTAATATCTCGCGTTTTAATGTATTAAACGACTTGAACGCTAAGTTGCTAACATGCTAGCTAACTACTTCCGACGCATTTATTACAAACATAACAACAATATGCTTGTTAATTCGAATGTATTTGTAACGGAATAACTATGAGATGCCCCCGAGTTTAACGTAATTAAAAACTAAATCAAAATTTTGTCTTTTAACGTAACAGGGTCGTCATTGACTTTCCCCAATATAATCAATACGCGTCAGTGAAATGGATCCGAGTTGCAAATCTGTTAAGAACGACGATATTGTCATCATCGTTGAGAACGAGGCGGAGAGTTTACCACTCGGGGAAGAGAAGCCCAAGCCCCAAAGCGCCATGGGGTTGATGGACACATGTCCCGTTTGTAAATTGAGCTTTCACAACCGAGAGCCCAAATTGCTGCCTTGTCTCCACTCGTTTTGCAAGAGATGTCTGCCTGCACCGTTCAGGGGCGTCGAACCAAGAAGGGATCAGTCTCTAAACCCTCTCGGACAAGTGGACAACAACAAGCAACGTGAGTGAAGCATCACTTCCAACTAACATCACTAAACCAAAAATTCTAGTCAATACAAGATGCATTCAATTGTCTCAAGAAAAGTTGGACATGAATTTATCGTTAAATCACATTTTTCCCCTTATCATCAAGCTAAAATCTAGTTTCTGTTGAAGCCAGAACCCGTTTTACTGTTCAGTACAATTTGAGCATTAACACAAAATACTTGTGGTGTGACAATATGTTAAAAAGGTGATAGATCGCGATACCTTGTAGCCTGAAAGGTTATCTATATGCTCCCGTCAAGAATAGATAGAAAACAGGTTGCTCCGAAAATCTTCATTCTACGTTAGCTTACTTGACGTTGCTAGACATCCGATTAATTTTTACTGGATTGGACGTCTAGCGCCATCAATGGCAGTGAAACCAGAGAATTCTCAGCCAGTGTTTTGTGGGCTTTTGCAGGTCACTTCTTGTTCATTGTAGTGCATTTATATCATACTTCTTGTTGATTTTGAGTCACTTCTGAGGAATTCTTGAGTCACTTAATTTTCAGTAACCCCAAATCAACAGGAAGTGACCTTTAAATGTCCAAAAAGGAAAAGTACGTGACCGAAAATCAACAGGAAATGATGTGAAATGCCCCAAAATGAACAGGTAAGACACTCTACTCGACACGACTCATGAGACAATTACTTGAGACTCCTTGACCAGTGGCCTTGACGAACCTGCGACTCCGTTCGAATCGACAACCTGTTATACTTGACACGACTTGTCTTTACAACCTTATGACTCGACTCAACCTCGAGACTCGCCTCGTGAGACAATGACCCGAGACTCCTTGACATGAGGCCTTGACTAACCTCTGACTTGACTTGAATCGACAACCTTTTGACTTGACAGTTGACACAGCTCGTGTTTATAACCTTCGACTTGACACGACTTACAGTGCCCTCCATAATTATTGGCACCCCTGGTTAAGATGTGTTTTTTAGCTTCTAATATATTTTTTAATTCAAATAATATGGGACCTTAATGGAAAAAAAGAGAAAAATCCAACCTTCAATCCAAGTGCATTTATTCAGTGGGGAAAAAATCCCACATAAAGAAATAATTATTTGACATCAAATAATGTGTGTCACAATTATTAGCACCCCTGGTGTTAATACTTTGTACAACCCCCTTTTGCCAACAAACAGCACCTAATCTTCTCCTATAATGTTTCACAAGCTTGATTTTGTGTCTGGTGAACCATTTCTGTGTAGATTTGGCCATATGTTTACGGTCATTGTCTTGCTGAAAGACCCAGTGACGACCCATCTTCAGCTTTTGGGCAGAGGGCAACAGATTTTGATTTAAAATGTCCTGGTATTTCAAAGCATTCATGATGCTATGCACCCTAACAAGGTTCCCAGGGCCTTTGGAAGCGAAACAGCCCCACAGCATCACTGACCCACCCCCATACTTCACAGTGGGTATGAGGTGCTTTTCAGCATGCGCATCTTTCGTGGCACGCCAGACCCACTTAGAGTGTTTGTTGCCAAAAAGCTCAGTCTTGGTCTCATCTGACCAAAGTACATGGTCCCAGTTGAAGCCCCAATACCGCTTGGCGAACTCCAGACGTTTGCCTTTATGATTGTGGGTGAGGAAAGGTTTTCTCCGTGCATACCTCCCAAACAGCTTGTTGGCATGTAGACAGCACCTCATACCCACTGTGAAGTATGGGGGTCACGAGTCACGTGATGCAATTCCTTGACTAACCTGTGACTCAAGTCATTGACTCGTGAGACAATGACTTGAGGCTCCTCGACCAGTGCCCTTGACTGATAATTGACTCGACAACGTTTTGACTTGACACGACTCGATGACTCGTGAGACAATGACTCGAGACTCCTTGACTAGAGGCCTTCACTGTGACCTGCCAACCTTTTGACTTGACACGCGTCTTTACAACCATCGACTTGACACGACTCATCCGTACAATCTTGTGACTCGACATGATCTTGAGACTCGACGTAACCTCGTGACTCGACTCGACATAACCTCATGACTCGACTCGACATAACCTCGTGACTCAACATAACCTCGTGACTCGACTCAATATACTTTCGTGACTCGACTCGACTTGCCCACAACAGGTAAGACTCGACTCAGCTCATGAGACAACTCGAGGCAGCTTGACCAGAGGGCTTGACTAACCTGTGACTCGATTTGAGTTAACCTTTTGACCTGACACGACTCGCCTTTACATCCTTTTACTTGACACGACTCGTCTATACAACCTTATGACTCAACTCGACGTAACCTAATGACTCGACTCCACATAACCTCGTGACTCGAATTTTCCACAACAGGGAAGACTCGAGACTGGCCTCGTGAGACAATGACTCGAGACTCTTTCACATGAGGCCTTGACTAACCTGTGACTCGACTCAACATAACCTCGTGACTCGACGACACTTGCCCACAACAGGTAAGACTCGACTCGAATCGTGAGACAATGACTCGAGACTCCTCCACCGGTGGCGTTGACTAACCTGTGACTCAATTTGACTCGACCACCTTTTGACATGACTTGACAACCTTTAACTTGACACGACTCGACATAACCTTATGACTCGACTTGACTAGACCAAACCTCGTGACTCGACTTGCCCACAGCAGGTGAGACTCAACTACTGAGACAATGACTCGAGACTCCTTGACAAGAAGCCTTTACTAACCTGTATGAACCTTTTGACTTGACACGACTCATTTATACAACAACATTGTGACTCGGCTTGACTCGACATGGCCTCTCGACTTGACATAACCTTATTACTCGACTCGACATAACCTTGTGACTCGACTCAACTTCACTCAACATAACCATGTTCATAATCATGTCTCGACTTGGCTGGCCTACAACAGGAGAGACTCGACTCGTGAGACAATGACTCGAGACTCCTTGACGAGATGCCTTGACTAACCTGTGACTCGACAACCTTTTGACTTGACAAGACTTTACAACCTTTGACTTGACACGATGCGACATTACTATATGGCTCGACTTGACTGCACATAACCTCGTGACTGGACTTGCCCACAACAGGTAAGACTCGAGACTCGACTGGTGAGACAATGACTCGACACTCCTTAACCAGAGGCCTTGACTAACCTGTGACTTGACTTGAGTCAACAACCTTTTGACTTGACACGACTCATCAATATAATAACCTTGTGACTCGGCTCGACTCAACATGATCTCAAGACTCAACATAACCTCGTGACTTGTCTCGAATCCACTCAACATAACCTCATGACTCGACTTGACCTGACTTGCCCACAATAGGGCAAGACTCAACTCGACTCGTGAGACAATGACTCGAGACTCCTTGACCAGACGTTTTGACTAACCTGTGACTCAATTTGACTTGAAAACCTTTTGGCTTGACACGACTTGTCTTCACAACCTTTGACTTGACACGACTCGTCTTTACCACCCTTATGACTCGACTCAACATAACCTCGTGACTCGACTCGACTTTCCCACAACAGGTATAACTTGAGACTCGACTTGACTTGTGTGACAATGACTCGAGGCTCCTCGACAAGAGGCCTTGTAACTCAATTTGACTCAACATTTTTGAATTGACACGACTTGTCTTTACAACCTCTGACTTGATACGACTCGACATTACCATATGACTCACCCTGACTGACATAACCTCGTGACTGGACTTGCCCACAACAGGTAAGATTCGAGACTCGACTGGTGAGACAATGACTCGACACTTGACAAGAGGTCTTTACTAACCTGTGACTCCACTTGAGTTGACAACCTTTTGACTTGACACAACTCATCTATACAACAACCTCATGACTCGACTTGACTTGACCACAACAGGTCAGACTCAAGACTCGACTCGACTTGTAAGACAATGACTCGAGATTCCTTGACCAGACGTGTTGACTACTCAACAACCTTTTGACTTGACACGACTCGTCTTTGCAACCTTTGACTTGACACGACATTTCTTTACAACATTTGACTCGACTCTACATAACCTCATGACTCTGCCTGACTTGCCTACAGCAGGTATGACTCAAGACTCGACTCGACTCGTGAGACAATGACTTGAGGCTCCTCGACCAGTGCCCTTGACTACTCTATGACTCATTTTGACTCGACATTTTGACTTGACACGAGTCATCTTTACAACCTTTGACTTGACACGACTCGTCTTTACAACCTTTGACTTGGCTCAACATAACCTCGTGACTCACCATAACCCAATGACTCTGCTCGACTTGACTTGCCCACAACAGGTATGACTCAAGACTTGACTCGACTCATGAGACAATGACTCGAGACTCCTTAACCAGAGGCCTTGACTAACTTGTGACTCAATTTGGCTCAACAACCTTTTGACTTTACACGACTCGTCTTTACAACCTTTGACCTGACACAACTCGACATTACCATATGACTCGAGTTGACTGGACCTAACCTTATGACGGGACCCACAACAGGTAAGACTCGAGACTCGACTGGTGAGACAATGTCTCGAGACTCCTTGACAAGAGGCCTTGACTAACCTATGACTCGACTTGAGTCGACAACCTTTTGACTTGACACAACTCATCAATACAATAACCTTGTGACTCGACTCGACATGATCTCAAGACTCGACATAACCTCGTGACTCGACTCCACTCAACATAACCTCGTGACTCGACTTGCCCACAACAGGTCAGACTCAAGACTCAACTCTACTCGTGAGACAATGACTCGAGACTCCTTGACGAGACGTCTTGATGAACCTGTGACTCAATTTGACTTGCCAACCTTTTGACTTGACACGACTTGTCTTTGCAACCTTTGACTTGACACAACTCGTCTTTACAACCTTTATGACTTGACTCGACATAACCTCGTGACTCGACTTGCCCACAACAGGTATGACTTGAGACTCGACTTGTGAGACAATGACTCCAGACTCCATGACCATAGAGCTTGACTCAGTTTGATTCTACAAGACTTTGGCTTGACACGACTCGACTTGACTGGACATAACCTCGTGACTGGACTTGCCCACAACAGACTCAAGACTCCTTGACAAGAGGCCTTCACTAACCTGTTACTCGTCAACCTTTTGATTTGACACGACTCATCTATCCAACAACATTGTGACTCGGCTCGACATGGCCTCTAGACACAACATAACATTGACTCAACTCAACTTGACTCGACATTACCTCATGACTCGACAACTTGACATAACCTCGTGACTCGACACAATCTTGTGACACGACTCGACTTCCCCACAACAGGTAAGACTCGAGACTTACTTGTGACTCTGATTATAGTGACTTGTGCAATGGTCTCTGGTTCTTGGTGGGAGCACATCGATAACCTTTTGCGCGAAACAAATATCACGTTACATCACCATTTCGATAGTATTAGAGGTGTGATAATATATCATTTGATCCCTCCTTCCAGTGGGTACCATCCGCTGTCCAGTATGCCAAAACGAATGTTGGGAAATGGACATGTTGGATAATTTTTTTGTCAAGGACTCTGCAGAGGTGCCGAGCAGCACCATGGAAAAAAACAGCCAGGTTCGCCGGATAAAATGTCAATTTTTTTGTCCAAAAGTCGACTTTATATTCACACTTTATGGTTTGACAGGTATGTATGAGCTGTGACGACAACACGGAAGCAACAGGCTACTGTTTGGAATGCGTGGAATTCTTATGCGTGACCTGCATCGAGGCGCACCAGAGGGTGAAGTTCACCCGAGATCACACCATACGGCAGAAGAAGGAAATGTCACCAGGTAGCACGAATAAACCGGTTTGGCAATCATTTACAGTTGAAAAAAATATTGATATTCTCTTCTCATGTGTAGAAGCAGTAGCTGTTTCCTCGCAGAAGCCCGTGTTTTGCGACATCCACAAGCAGGAGCCGCTGAAGCTTTTTTGCGAGACGTGCGATCGCCTCACGTGCCGTGACTGTCAGTTGCTCAAACACAAGGATCACAAGTATGCAGAAGTATCGAAATTCGGATCGCAAAGTTTCCGCTATGCTAACAATTAGGGGTGTTCCATCTTAGGCACCCCACGATTCGATTCGATTACGATTCAGGGTGCTATTTTTGACACATGTGATAACGATTATCACGGTTATTGCGATTTTCACGATTATCGATGATTTGTACATTACTGATTAAAAAAGTAGCCAGACAAAATTATGTCCATTGTTTGTTTAAAATATCCTTATGATTCAACAGGAACGATGGAGACATGCCCATACAACAAAAAAAGCTGCTTTACGCTGCTTATTTATTTATTTATTTATTACAAAAAGTGCAAAAACAACCATTTTAAAAGGAGTACTTATTTATCTCAGCAATACAATAAAATTTACACTGGTGGAATGTATTCCACATTTTCTGGACACAAAGTGTCTTTAGAAGTAAGACTTATTTTAAGCAATATACTTTGTTTTCACAGTGTTACCTCCCTTGTGTAACTCTTTGAGTCACAGGTGGAAATCACATCTGCTCTTAATCACTTTTAACTTGTGGCATTTTTTGCCGAAAATATCAAAAAAAACAACACCGTCACACACACACTCATTACAGCGCGCGCACTTTCTTCTCTCCCTGCCCGCACACACGCCTGTCGGCTCCCAGGCAGCACTTGCAACAAAAGATTTCTGTACTATTTCGCATGTTTGTAGTGTTACCGCTGTACTTAGTCATGGTTTTACACGTTCTGCATATGAAATACATGTTAGCTAATTAGCTTAGCGCTGGGCGCTAACGATTAACATCTCGAAAACCACAACAATAAAGGATAAACAGGTAAGAGGGTTCGTGTACTCACCTCTTATAGACGCACACAGGTCTTAGCAACACACTCAGGATATTTTTCAATTGAAATGCCTTAAAACTACTGCTGGACATCTGAAAGACAAGGAGCAACAAACTATCTCTCTTCCCCTCTCTGAGTGAAAATCATCGTTTTTGAACCTTTATGAATTGTAATCGAATCGTCACGTGTCGAATCGCGATGCATGTAATGATCGATTTTTTTTGGGAACTCCTAACAATATTCATTGTATCCAGTTACCAGTTTTTAGAGGACGCGTACAGGCATCACAGGCAATATCTGGAGAACATGACGCTGAAGTTGCAAGACAAAAGAAAGGCCATCGAGGAGATCTCGTCCTCGATAAGCAACGGGTAATTATCGTAGCGGATCGACGCTGTCGACTCGGTTGTGAACTCTCGGAAATTTTTCAGACTGCAGCAAGTTGAAGAAAACCGAAAGTCTGTCACAAATGAAATCAAGAAGGCCATCTGCAACCTGATTATGGAGATCAACAGGAAGGGAAAAGTTCTAGCCAACCAGCTCGAGGTTGGTTTGAAACTTCAAATCGCTCTAATTTTTTGACAATTTGCTTATTAAAGCTATATTTTCCCCAAGTCACTTACTAAAGACCACGAGCTAGTTCTGAAAAAGCAGCAGGATGAAATCAATGTACTCCGTCGGCAACTGGACCACGTGATTAATTTCACGACGTGGGCCACGGCCAACCACAGTGGAACGGCGTTGCTTTACTGCAAGAGACTTGTGAGTGGAGAGTCCACGTCGAAAGCAATTCTTCGCTTTTTCACGTGGTTGTTTACACGAGGTGTTGTCCTTTCAGATTCTATTTCAGATCCACTATCTAATGGGCGCCAGATGCAATTCCTCAATCATTCCTCAGAGTTCTGTCCGCTTCCAGTGTCGCTCCGGTTTCTGGGCTACAAACGTCGATCTCGGTGAGTTGCGGTCGCTGTGGAATAGATTTCACTTTCAGTTGATGGGGGTCGGGCCCGATCCGTAGGGGGCCGATTTTCAAAAACTTCAAATATTTTCAAAACCAAAGCCGGTAGCAACCTAAACAAAACAGGAACCTCCCTTAGGCATATAAGAGTCTCCATGAGTAGCGACATAAAAAAAATTCTAAGTCGTTCCCGAATAAAATCCTGATTAATTATTTTTTTATACAATTATAATGAAACTTAAAATGGCTATAAAATTCTCAAATTTTACGCTAGCTGCACAAAAATCACCAAATGCAGAGATAATCACTAGAGCTGGGAATCTCTGGGCACCTAACGATTCGATTGCGATTACGATTCAGAGGCTCCGATTCGATTATAAAACGATTATTGATGCACCCCCCTCCCTTTTTAATTTTTTTTTTTTTTTTTATGTTTTGTACATTAGTACACAAAATTGTTCAAAAATACTCTCAGGCTAAACCACACTACTATTTCAGTATCAAGTTAACATATAGCAGTAAACAAATATACAAAAATAACATTAAATAAAAAACTCCTGTCCCCATTCTGTATCAGCAGCTTTAAACTACATTCAATTAATTTAATGTTGTGAATCAACCGTTAAATTTGTTAAAATTGCTCCCGTTATTCCATAATTTGCCTTTTGTCTACTTTCGACATGTGAAAGTTTTAAAACTATTTTAAAGATAGATTCAAGTCAATATTTTACCGATTTAGGAGTATTTTAGATAAAAAAGTTAATTAGGTTTGCTTGGAAGGTTCGCTACAACAGCCTTGCAGGGAAGTGTACTGCTTTAAGATGGCGGCCGTTTATAACGCCCGCATCTAGCTTTTTGTAGATGTGCTGCTAACACTACCAAATCTATATTGTATCTAGTCCTATATAAATGATATTTACCGTAACATTATATGGATGTACTTGTAGCAGCTTTTCGGCAGCAGTCAGGTATGTTGTTGTGTTTTTTTTATCTCGTTGCATGAGTTGAGCTAGAGCCGTGAGTTGAGCATTGGCATTACCCGAGGGGCCGGGTAATGGGAAGCATGATGTTTAGCTACTCTCGCTCCGTTCCGTCCCGAAGACCGCGCGGCGCGCTGAGTGTTGTGTACTTCCGCTTTACTTCGCATATTTCAGTAATCGGAATTTGGATGTTTGTGAATCGTTCTCGAATCTTCCACGGCCGAATCGCGGATAATCTAAGAATCGGAAATTTTGCACACCTCTAATAATCACCTATATTTTGAAGATCAATAGCAATATTTAACATATCGTGTATAGGTTTTTGCCCAAAATAGCAACTTAATATTTTTATGCAGCTAATAATTCACTCAATTTTCACATCAGACACTTAATACTTGAAGAGAGCATGCAGAATCATCTCAATTTTACTCAACAAAAGCAAAATTTGAATTTTTCCATATACAATCACAAGTTATTTAGGTTGAATTCTGCTATTGTGTAGAGGAACACAATCATGGCAAACAACACAAACACAAACATGGCGGCGTTCACAAAACAAAGAGCTTTTTAAGTTGAAAATTCTTGTAAATAAATACTTAAATCGCAGAATTCCTATTGATATGAACGTAAAACAGTCTAGATTCTTGGTTAAAAGCAAAAAACCGGGCAGTTATTGTTCATTTTACGTTGATATTTCAAGCTATTAGGCTTTTGTGAAATCCAACAGGCAGATAAATGCGTAAATTGCAGAATTTCTATAGATATGAACATAAAACAGTCTACATTCTTGGTTAAAAGCAAAAAAAAGGGCAGTTATCGTTCATTTTCTGTTTGTATTTCAAGCTAAAGTTGCGTTATTGTGTAATCCAACATGTCGGCCATCACAAAAAAGAGCTTTTTAAGTTGAAAATTCTTGGAAATAAACGCGTAAATCCAGGAATTTCTATAGGTAGGAAGGTAAAACAGTCTAAATTCTTGGGTAAAAGCAAAAAATGGGCAGTTATCATTCATTTTACGTAAATATTTCAAGCTAAAGTTACGGTATTGTGTAATCAAACATGGCGGCCATCACATCGCAGAGCTTTTTAAGTTGAAAATTCTTGTACATAAATGCTTAAATTGCGAAATTTCTATAGATATGAACGTAAAACAGTATAGATTCTTGGTTAAAACTTAAAAGCAAACAAAAAAATTGGCAATTGTCATTCATTTTATGGAAATATTTTAAGCTAAAGTTAGCTCTTGTGAAGATACAAAATCCAACATGGCAGCCGTCACAAACCAAAGAGTTTTTAAGTTGAAAATTCATGTAAATAAATGCTTTAATCCCGAAATTTCTATAGATATGAACGTGAAACAGTCTAAATTCTTGGTTAAAAGCAAAAAAATGGGCAGTTCTATTTCATTCCTCCTGACCGCCAGAGGGCGGTGCTTAGCACCTGGATAGCTACGTGTGCGCAGCACAAAGGTCGAGAATAAAATGCCAACAAAGTCACGCCAGTGGGCGTGACCTGGGTGACGTCACAGGCCAATAAGGCACCCACTCACCCAGCACTAGTTCCTTTTCGGAATGTACTCGCATCAGCGAAGGTGGTATTTCCATGTTTTCCCACGCTTGCCGGAAGCCTTGAAACCAACTTGGTTGGAGCTACGTGGGTTACGTCCTCCTGAGGCTGCAGGCGGCTGGACTATCGCTTTCCTAAACTTCTTCGGTTACATATTATTGTATTATTGTGCGTATATTTCGCCTCGGGCCCACACCGGCTAATGTGTCACCGCGGTTGTTTCTTCCGAACCCGACCCGGGTTGTCGACTGTTTAGGCTGAGAGTGTTCTCGCTCCGCGCCGTTATTTTGTGCTGTGAGTGTTATTCGCTCCTTGCATTTATACAACGGGAATGCGTGAGTGTGTTTTCGCTCCGCGCCTCCTCCATCTGTAACTGAGTGTCTTCTATGCTTTGATTTCTTTGGTTTGAGCCTCATTACTGTGGACTGGTCCTTGAGTGTTATTCGCTCTGGGTACGACTCGCTCCGGAGTTCGTGAGTGCGGCTCGCGCTGTGTGTACATATGTCGGGGCCGCTAGTGAACGCGTGTAATCGCTGTTTAGCCCACCTGAGCCCGGAAGACGGACACGCTTTATGCCCGTTGTGTCTGGGCGCTGAGCATTTAAGGAAGGCACTCACCGACGAAGCGTGTCTTCACTGTGTCTGCATCTCGTTGTCAGAAAGGTCCGCTAGACTGGCTATGTTGGAAAATGGTATTCCTCACGAAACGTTGGCGTCGAGCCCGAAAAAGACGACCAAGCGCCATAAGACGCAGCATATTGAGGCCACCTCATCAAAGAAAGCTTGTGATAGCGGCCACATGCTATCTGCTAAAGTTGACACTTTAGCTTCTGAGTTTGCTCAGATTAAATCATTGCTTCTGAGTTTACAGCCTGGGGGGGATGTGAGTGCAACCGCGGGTGTCATTGAAAGCGTGCCTGAGCAGGTGCACCGCAGTGACGTCGGCCCCTCAGTGGCGGACTTTGACGCATCTGAGTCCCTACCCCCAAAATCCAGGTCCTGGTTTGTCTTTCATAAAGCAAACGGTTCAGTTAGCCCTTTCACAACTGGACATTGAGACTCTACCAGCTGAGAATTCGGTTTCTAGTACCTTCTTTAAGACCGCTCAAAAACCGCAATTCTGTGTGCCTGCTTCGCTACCCTATATCAAAGAGCTTCAGCTTTGCTGGGCAGATCCTAAGTCATCCACCCACTTGTCCCAGGACTGTAGGGCGGCTCAATACGGGTTAAGCAAGATGCCGTCGGTGGACAGCATTGTCGCGAGCCTGATAGTGGACCCGGCGGATGCTGCCCGCGCGGAGGCTCGGTGCCCGCGCTCTCAGTGCCGGGTGACTGATGAGCTCCTTACCAAGGCCTATGTTGTTGCGGCTCGGATTGGCCGCTTGGGTAATACGTTTTCCCACCTTGCCCTGGCCCTTTCACAGTCATTGAGGGACGCTGGTGTCAATGAGAGTGTTCAGAACCTGAGCGATGCTTCCCTCCAGACGTTCGCATATATGTCCAGGGAGCTTGGCAGGCTCATGTCAACACTTACTGTGGCCAGACGTCAAGTATGGTTGGCACAGTCTCCTCTGACTGAGTCGTGTAGGGGCGCGCTTCGCACTCTACCTGTTGTGCCGGGTCAGGTGTTTGGCCCAGCGGCCCAACAAACCCTTGAGAGAGCTGTGGAAGCCAACAGGTCCAGGCAAGTGTTTGCTGTCCTGCAGCGAGCTTCCAGGCCCCCCCACAGACGTGCTCCTACCTATCACTCTGCAACCAGAGGTCCACCTGCGCCGAGAACTGCACGTTCGTTCTCTGCGGAAGGACAATCTTCTCAACGGCCTGTTTTTCGGGAGCCGGGAGGAAGACCCCCGAGAGCCGACCGCTTTCCCAGACCTCAACGCAATCACCCCTACAAGCCCTCTACTGCTAGTAGGGGCAAGAATGGTAAAAGCGTCTAGATTCTGGGTTAAAAGCAACAACAAAAAAACAGGCAGTTATCATTCATTTTAAGCAATATTTCAAGCTAGAGTTATGCTGTTGTGTAATCCAACATGGCGGCCGTCACGAAACAAAGAGCTTTTAAGTTGAAAATTCTTGTAAATAAATGCGTAAATCCAGGAATTTCTATAGATATGAACATAAAACAGTCTAGACTCTTGGTTAAAAGCAAAAAACCTGGAAGATATCCATCATTTTACATTAATATTTCAAGCTAAACATAGGCTATTGTTTATGGATGCAAAATCCAACATGGAGGCCGTCACAAAGCGCTTTTAAATTGAAAATTCTTGTAAATAAATACGTAAATACTGGAATTTCTATAGATATGAACGTAAAATAGTCTACATTCTTGGTTCAAAGCAAAATTTTTATGTAAATATTTCAAGCTAAAGTTACGCTATTGTGTAATCCAACGTGGCGGCCATCACAAAACAAAGCGTTTTTTAAGTTGAAAATTCTTGTAAAAAAAAAAAAAAATCAGTGAATTCTGGAATTTCTATAGATATGAACGTAAAACAGTCTAGATTCTTGGTTAAAAGCAAAAAAAATGGGCAATTATCATTCATTTTACGAAATATTTCAAGCTAAAGTTACGCTATTGTGTATGGATACAAAATACAACATGGTGGCTGTCACAAAACAAAGGGCTTTTTAAGTTGAAAATTCTTCTAAATAAATGCGCAAATCCCAGAATTTATATCGATATGAACGTAAAGCCGTCTAGATTCTTGGTAAAAAGCAAAAAAAAACAACAACAAAAAAACGGGCAATTATCATTCATTTTACGTAAATATTTCAAGCTAAAGTTACGCTATTGTGTAATCCAACATGGCAGCTGTCACAAAAGAGAGATT
This sequence comes from Corythoichthys intestinalis, assembly GCF_030265065.1. NCBI lineage: Eukaryota > Metazoa > Chordata > Actinopteri > Syngnathiformes > Syngnathidae > Corythoichthys > Corythoichthys intestinalis. The sequence goes on from NC_080407.1 coordinate 17,947,326, forward strand.
TTTAAGTTGAAGATTCTTGTAAATAAATGCTTAAATCGCAGAATTTTTATAGATATTAACGTAAAACAGTCTAGATTCTTAGTTAAAAGCAAAAAAACTGGCAGTTATCGTTCAACATTTGAAGCTATTTGTCTGTGTAATCCAACATGGCGGCCGTCACAAAAGAAAGCTTTTTAAGTTGAACACTCTTGTAAATAAATACGTAAATCTGGGAATTTCTATAGATATTAACGTAAAACAGTCTAGATTCCTGGTTAAAGGGGAAAAAAAGTGCAGTTATCGTTCATTTTATGTAAATCTTTCAAGCTAAAGTTACGCTATTGTGTAGAGGTACAAAATGCAACATAGTGGCTGTCACGAAACAAAGAGCTTTTTAAGTTGTACATTCTTGCAAATAAATGTGTAAATCCGGGAATTTCTATAGATATGAACGTAAAACAGTCTAGGTTATTGGTTAAAAGCAAAAAACTGGCAGTGATTGTTCATTTTATGTAAATATTTCAAGCAAAAGTTACGCTATTGTGTAGAGATACAAAATCCAACATGGCGGCCATAGCAAAACAAAGAGCTTTTTATGTTGAAAATTCTTGTAAATAAATGTGTAAATCGTGGAATTTCTGTAGATATGAACGTAAAAAAATCTGGATTGTTGGTTAAAAGCAAAAAACGGGCAGTTATCATTCATTTAATGTCAGTATTTCAAGCTAAAGTTGCGGTATTGTGTAATCCAACATGGCGGCCGTCACAAAACAAAGAGCTTTTTAAGTTGAAAATTCTTGTAAATAAATGCGTAAATCCAGGAATTTCTTTAGATATGAATGTAAAACAGTGTAGAGTGTTGGTTTAAAGCAAAAAAACTGGCAGTTATTGTTCATTTTACGTGAATATTTCCAGTAAGTTATGCTAATTTTATCCATTGATTTTTTTATTTTTTTTCGCACAACGTTTCTAAGTGCATGCATGGTGCTATTTACTACAATAATTACCTTGAATCCTGGACAACATCACTTTTGAGACACTGCTTGTATGTAATAAAACCTTCATCCTATTTCCACCTAAATCTGGTGTTACAAATCAGAGTGTTTGATTTTATCACAGTGAAAGCCAACTCAACGTTCTGCCTGGGTCCGCCCCCTATGGGAAGGCGTGGCTTAATCTTGTCAACTGATGGTGGAGTCTATCGTTGTACCATTTCGTCGGTTTACATGACGGCTGACTTGCGAATTATAGGTTCTCTCGTGGTTGAAAGAAGCTCGGTCCAGCCGCCCGTGCCCATCCAACAGGCAGGTCCGCGAGGGGAGGCGGCAACCGGGGCGCTGTTATCCTCTCAGCAGCGCCAAAGCACGCTAGCCCAGCTGCAAATGCAGGTAGGACGGAAGTTTTCACACCAGCTCCACGCACTCACCGGTGCCGTTTGGACAGCGCACCCCGTGAAACGTCCGTTCTTTGCTTCGATAATTCCTCCATCTCAGGTTGAAAAAATTTCCCAGCAGCCCCACAGGCAAGCCGCGTCCAACCACTGGCCGTGGTACCAGAATCCGCGACATCCAGGACCGCACGGCCCTCCGCCGCCGACCAGACCCATTCAGGGAGGCTCCTCCCCTTCGCAGAGCATCAGCGGCTTGACGCAGATGGGACGACGATACGGGAGCGCCCACGCTGCCACCAGGAGTCCCAATTCGTCGTCGTTGCTGCAGAACGCTGGGTTCCCATCTCCTCAGGTGAGATTGAAGAGTGACGGCCCGCCAGGCCTGCTTTAACCACTGTTAAATTTTGCTTCTCATTTACATAACAGGGCACTTTCCGCTACCCACATCCTATGCCGCCTGCAGGGGGTGCACAAGTACCACCTAACCAGGTCGGTTGAATCACCCCAATGTATTTTGAGTGTTACACATTAGTTGTGTTTATTTATTTATTTATTTTTTGTCCCCAGCGAAACCTGGCAGAACTTTCCTATCTGAAGAGGAGTGAAGCTGGCGTTCCCCCACAAACTCTTAACATTGCCCTCACCAGAGCTAACTTCCCCGCAACGACACCAGACAAGCTAGGTAACACAAATCCAGTGCGCTATACAATATTTAACATCGACGTGAGAGAATTTTCCGTCTTTTTCTCGTCAAGTTCAAGGAAGGAACAACTCGCCCATGGTTAAGCCATCATCTTCTGAACGATGCGGAGGGTAAGAATTGAACAATCATGCTGAATATAGTCCTGTTTTCCTGTTTGACTTAGTTAGCTGCATGGGGATGCTTTCACTTCCTGTTAATTTGAGGTCGCTTCCTGTTAATTTTAGGGCATGTTCCGGTCACTTCCTGTTGAAAGTGGGTGACGCCCTGTTCCATTTAAAGGAAAAATGTTCAGTTTTTTTTTTTACAATAACAAAGTACTAAAGCAGAGACTGCTAATGGAACAAGCTAAAGTTTGTATTGTCATTCTATGGGGCTTTCCGTTCGCCTGTAAACGGGACGTTTTTGAAAAAAAAAACAAAAAAATAACATTTTTCCGAATGTATCTAGTCCTACAATTTTTGACCAAATCACGTAATTTGGACATCAAAAATTCTGGGACGGTGAGGGGCATAAAAGTTGGATACAGAATTTGGAAAAATAATTACGGTTCGCCCAAAATTTGCCAAAAACTGTCCCATTCATTTCTAATGGGATGCCAATGACAGACATGTAAATCGAAATTTCCTATTCATTTCCAATGGCATTTACGTTGCATGTACTGGTGCCATTGACAACCATGTATGTTGATTCTATTGATGCCAATGTACTTAGATACCATTGAGGCATATGTAAGTCAATGCAATTGACGGCCATGTATGTCCAAATTTCCCATTCATTTCCAATGGCATTTACATTGAATTGACGCCCATGTACCCCATTTATGTCAACTATATTGATGCCAATGTACATGGATTCCATTGACGCTTTTGTAAGTCGATGCCATTGACGGCCATGTATGTCGAAATTTCCCAGTCATTTCCAATTGCATTTACATTGCATTGACACGCATGTACACAGATACCATTGACGGCCATCTATGTCAATTCTATTGATGCCAATGTACTCGGATTCCATTGACGCATATGTAAGTAAATGCCATTGACAGCCATGTATGTCCAAATTCCCCATTCATTTCCAATGGCATTTACATTGCATTGACACACATGTACACAGATGCCATTGTCGGCTATGTATGTCGATTCTATTGATGCCAATGTACTCGGATTCCATTGACGCATATGTAAGTCGACAGCCATGTACGTCCAAATTTCCCATTCATTTCCAATGGCATTTACATTGCATTGATGCCCATGTACAGATGCCATTGACAGCCATGTATGTCAATTCAATTGATGCCAATGTACTTGGATTCCATTGACTCATATGTAAGTCGATGCCATTGACGGCCATGTATGTCCAAATTTCCCATTCATTTCCAATGGCAGAAAAACCTGTGTGGTTGTGATTTTTGACCAAAAACTTACCGTTACATCCCATTGACTTTCAACTGGCACCCATGTAAGTCCATGCCATTGACAGCATGCAACAAGAGGTGTCCCTGAAATCAAAAGGAAGTGACCAGATAGATCTGTATCAATCACAGCAAAGCCCCATCGAGATTTTTCCATAAATTGCAGTTTCTAGTTAAAAATATCATTTGACGAAAACGGTGGATGAATGTCAGATTCCAAAATTCCAGTTTTTCTGTTGTCCACAAAGGCCAGCGACCTGGAAGCCGAATACCGAAATGTCGTCCGCTCCCGTGGCCAAGCGACGAAAACGATCGTCCCCCGGGCCCGTTATCGTCATCAAGGACGAACCGGAGGATGAAGACGAAGTTCGTTTTGTAAGGACGAACCTGTCTTTAAGGATTTCGTTGTTTCCTTTACACAAATATGACGACTCTTGTCTTTATCTCATAGGTGCAGTCCAGTCTTCCAGATAGCAGCACGGGGGCATGTCCCACGCTCCAGCTCAAAATCGGCGCCCCTTACTCCACCCAGCAGGCGACGGATCCCCGCCCTCAGCCGGGAATGCAGCCCGGCTCCGGAGGCAAAGTTCCGGCGGAGGATGACCCCAACGAAGACTGGTGCGCTGTTTGCCAGAATGGCGGAGAACTACTGTGCTGCGACAAGTGTCCCAAAGTTTTCCATCTGTCCTGCCACATTCCTGTACTCAATGAGTCCCCGAGGTATAAAAACATTAACTTGTGATTGCCGGAATTGTACCGTAAAATAAAAATGTCACTCCGACAGTCGACAGGGTTTTCGCGGGTCATTAAAAAGCATAATAAGTCATTAAATGGATTTTGTCAAAATTCAGGCTCAAACAAAAACTTACTTTATGTTAGCCGAAACAGGGAGCAGCTGGATTCAGTCATGTTGAATGAGTTATGTCATATTTACTGATGCCATTTGAGGGTAGTGTATGCACCAAATCAAGTAAAACACTTTCATAACAAACCATTACCACACTGCTCTAATTAAACAAGTCCTCGAAGCAGCAAAATTTGATTTAAAGCTTTTTTCTAATCGAATTACTCGAGTTAATCGATTAATCATTGCAGTATTGAACTCGAGTAATCCAATTAGGAAGAACGCTTCGAATTAGATTTTGCTGCTTCAAGGATTCGTTTAGAGTTGCGTTGTAATAGTTTGTTTTGAAAGTGTTGCATTTAGTTTTATTGATTTGGGTGGATATACTGCCCTCATGTGGCAACAGTGAATATGATTTAACTCATTTAACATGGCTGAATCCAGCTGCTCCCGGTTAAAACCAACATTACGAAAGTTTTTTTTTGAGCTAATGTTTTTGTAATGCATTCGTAATTTAGTTTATAGGTATAGTTAGCCGTTTCTCTGTGGGAATATGAGTTTAAGCGATTTGCGATTAAGTATTGTTTAAAAAAAAATAATAATTTTTTTTTAAGCTAGCGGACTTTTGCTATGCAAGCTAGCCATTTGTTCTTTTGTTGTGCTTTGATCCTCTTTTTTTTTGTTATACGGTTTGAGGCTGAGTTCAGGTATTTTAATTTATTTTTATATGCCTTTATTGCTCTTGTGCACTGCCCTCTAGTGGCAACAGTCAAACAGTTTTTGTTTGAGCTAAATTTTTGGTTCATAAATCTATAACTTGGTTTATAAAGTAGCTTTTTGTAGGAATATGTGTTTGAACAATTTGTTAGGAGCATTGTAAAAAAAAAAGAAAAAGTTGGCATTTTATAGCATTTAAGCTATAAGTTTGTTTTGAAAGTGTTTGCATTTAGTTTTGATTTGGGTGGATACACTGCCCTCAATTGGCAACAGTGAATATGACAACTAATTTAACATGGCTTAATCCAGCTGCTGCCTGTTAAGACCAACATTAGGGAAGTTTATGTTTGCGCTAATGTTTTTTATTTATGTTTTCGTAATTTAGTTTCTAGGTATATTTAGCCATTTTTCTGTGGGAATATGTGTTTGAACGATTTGTTCAGAGCATTGTTAAAAAAAAAAAAAAACTTAGTATTTTATAACATTTAAGCTAGCAGGGCTAGCTAGTGTTGTAATGGTTTGTTTTGAAAGTGTTTGCATTTAGTTTTATTGATTTGGGTGGACCGTTTGAGTCTAAGTTCAGGCATTGTAATTTATTTTTAAATGCGTTTATTGCTCTTGTGCGCTGCCATCTAGTGGCAACAGTCAGTTTTTGTTTGCGCTAATGTTTATTTTAATGCATTAGTAATTTAATATCTAGGTATATTTAGCCATTTTTTTTGTTTTGTGTGGCAGTATGAGTTTGAAGGATTTGTTGAACAAAAAAACAAAAAAAACATAGCATTTAGGCTAGCAAATTTTTGCTATGCAAGTTAGCCAATTGTTCTTTTGTAGTAGTTTGATCTTCATTCATGATTTTTTTTTTAATACCGTTTGAGGCCAAGATCAGGTATTTTAATTATTGCTCTTGTGAATTGAAAGTGCAACTCTGCATTGTTTAAAAAAGACACTCGGTAAGTTTAGTTTGTATTCGCTTTTCATGCTCTTTTGAAAATGCACTGGTCTTGAAAAACTATTTTGCACTATTTTGATTCCAATACAAAAATAGCGGTGCAATACAGGCAATTTTTCCATAACTTCAGTTGAAATTGTACAGATTTTTCACAGAATGCTTATTGGAAAACCTCGGAAGTTGTTACATTTATCATTATTAAAGTGTCCAGAGGTGCTCCACAACCATGACCGCATATAATGTTTTATATCTGATATCAAACAATATCAGGACAATATCAGGATATCGGTTGAAAAGTAATTATCGGACAAATCTACTTACAGTTTGTGTGTGTGAAACTTTCTGCAATTGGGTAAGGGCAACTGAGAGAAAAAAAACCCCCAAAAAAACCTGGTCGAGCGTGCTGACTGTTGAGCTAACTTTAGCCGTTGCTTTTTTTGTCCTGTCTAGTTTTCAAGTAGCTAACAGTATTGAAGGGTGTAGCGCGAATTTAAAAAACAGCTCATTACTGATACGGCGAGTTTCTTGGTGAGTTTTTAAAACTTTTAAAACAGTAATCGACTTGTGTCGTTATGTCTCTCACAGTGGCGAGTGGTTTTGCTCCTTCTGCCGAGACCTGGTCTCACCGGAAATGCTGTACGAGTGCGACAACAATGACATGCAGGGTCCTGAAAGACTACCACCTGTTGACCAACGGGTGCGCTTTGACTTCTCACTCACGTTTTTTCCAAAGCTTCCACCCCTCATTATTTTTACTAATTTGCAGACATGTGAGCGGTTGCTTCTACTTCTCTTCTGTAGTGACTTCAGCGCTCACTTCCAGCATGCATCGGTAGGACTCCACAAAGAGTGAATGAAAATGACAATTCTGGTAACGTGTCTTATTATTTTTCTCTTCTGCAGGAGTCCAAGAGATATAAAGAGGTGATTGTGAATCCAGTGGATTTATCTCTAGTCAAGAAGAAGCTGGAGTGGAAGGCACGCGACGAGGAACGTTACAGCACTCCCGAAGAGTTTGTCGCAGATGTGAGGCTTATATTCATGAATTGTGCCAAGTACTATAAGGTAAGTGGATGCAGTATTGTAGGAAAGTGCAAGAAATGTATGGGTTTGGATTAGTGCCGCAATGATTAATTCGATTAGAAAAAAGCTTCGAATCAAATGTTGCTGCTTTGAGTATTTGTTTAATTCGAGTGGCGTTGTAATAGCTTGTTTTGAAAGTGTTTGCATTTAGTTTTATTGATTTGGGTGAATACACTGCCCTCAAGTGGCAACAGTGAATATGACATAACTCATTTAACATGGTTGAATCCAGCTGCTCCCAGGTAAGACAAACATAAGGTAAGTTTTTGTTTGAGCTAATGTTTTTTTTAGTGCATTCTAGGGCTGTCCCAAACGACTAATTTTCTCCCGATTAGTCAGCCGACTATTTTTACGATTGGTCGACTAATCTAATAATAATTTTTTTTTTTTTTTTTTTTTTTTTTTAACTAATTTAGCAATGAAATTTTTGTTGACGCTTATCAATTCACAAAAAACATATTGGAACACTCAAATTATTTATTAAAGTACAAATAAACACGTAAATAACAATAATAAATCACAAATAAACAATGAGTTCAAATGCTGATAGAATTAACTAGTGTAGCATCCCGATTGAAAAGATGGTCTCTTAAACTGATGGTTTACAACTTTTATTCCATCCTTGATGTAAACACACTGTAAGAGCTACGGTGCACACAAATAAAGCAACACAATTAGAAATTAACAAAAACTTTTCACCTTTTTCCTTTTAAACCTTATTTATATATCAATGAATTGCCTATATGAATTGCCTTTACCTTATTACCTTATCATTGACAATCTCTCCCTTGAGTGCAATGACTGTATATACTGTATATATTTATGATCTTTTAACCTTATATAATTTTCTATACATTAAAATAAACCATAACATGAAATAAACCTTTCAATTAGCATTAAGAACAATACTAATAGCACTTATAGGCCCATTGTCAATGAAACATTATTATTTAGTAAGGCGACAGCACCCTCTGGTGTACAAAAAATGAAGGAAAAAAAAATTACAAACTGCGTGAAGGCGCTTGAGTTGTTTATTCACGGCCGACACGCAGCCAAGCTTGGCACTGAACAGACAGGACAGAAGAGTGTACTCTCCTTTGTTTCTTTGAAATAAGTCAATGTTTTGGACACTCTGGTGCGCTTTTTTTTTGGCTTTGTGCCGCTTTCCCCGCTTGCAAACAGAGCATCCGACATTCTAACTTTCCACGCATATATTTTTTTTAACCCTTCATTAACTGTCGACGGGATGTGGTGCTCGTCGACAGATTTACGTCATCGATGACGTCGACTATGTCGACTAGTCGGGACAGCTCTAGTGCATTCATAATTTAGTTTACAGGTATATTTATAATATGTGTTTGAACGATTTGTTTAGAGCATTGTAGAATTTTTTTTTTTTTTTAGCATTTTATAGCATTTAAGCTAGCGGACCTTTGCTATGCAACGAATGCCAACGAATGTGATCATCGTTTTTTTGCCGGCAAGCTATGAGCAGTCCCGTTTGGGTCCTTGTTTTTGTGTAATGTGAGGCTGCGCGTTTAACACCTATGAAGTAATTACAGTCAATTTAAATATAGACTACTGCTAGGTTCAACTACTGAAGCAGTAACTGCATAAAACAAAAAAAAATGACACAGACGAGTAATGGTTTTGAACTGCTGGCCTGTTTTATGTACAAACAAAACACACACAATAGACATACAATTAACATAAAAATGAATAAAAATACAAATTTCAAGTTACCGTCAAGTGAAGTCAACACCAGTGCAATGCCTCACAAGGGGACATTTTGCAACGTCCTACGTTCCATTAACCACCAATTCTCGGTTTACAACAATCGTGCGACATAAATGTCATGTATTAAACACTTTTAACATACACTCACCAATACAATATAAACTAAAATATATACCAAATATACCGTAATTTTTAGACTAAAAACCGCCACTATTTTAACTCATTTTGAAATCTGCGGCTTATAGTCCAGTGCGGCATTTTTAAAATTATTTATCTGGGTTAATAGGTAACACTTTATTTGACGGCGGCATCATAAGACAACCATAAGACCGTCATAATTATGACATGACACTATCATGGGCATTAATGAATGCTTATGACAGATGTCATTAAGTTTCATCCGGCAAATGATGTCACTAACTCAATTTATGTCCAGCTCGGATCTTTTACACCCATTCAAAAGTGAGATAATTTCCTGGATGACACAAAATGACATCTGTCATAAGCATTCATTAATGCTCATGGCAGTGTCATGTCATAATTATGATGGTCTCATGACAGTTTTATGGCGCCACTGTCAAATAGTGTTACCAAATACCATAACTAGCAATGAACGAAACAACTGGAACAGTAACTGAAGAAATACTTAGCACAGTACATGAATTACGATTGTTATTTACATCTGTAGTGCTGAAATGCATGCTAGGAGGCATGTTGGATGACAACAGTGTTGACAGCAGGTGGCAGTAGTGGTTGACTGTCGCCCCCAAGGAAGCAGTGATGGCCAAATGAAGCTTCTTGAAGCAATGAAGCTTTGCAGCCTATTGGTTCATAGCTTCACGGTGGTTCATTTGGTCTTAATGACAGTCGTATGATGCCGCCGTCAAATAAATTGTTACCGATTAATATATTTGGGTGTAAATATCCCATAATACAGTGAGGAAAGCCGCAGCTTATAGTCCAGTGTTGCTTATCTATGAACAAATGCCATTGTCGTGTCAAATTTGGTGGGTGGCGGCTTATAGTCAGGTTTGTCTTATAGTCCGAAAATTACGGTAATCGATTAAAATCGATTCATAAATTAGTTGCCAACGAATTTGACAATCGATTTTTAAGCAGTCCCGTTTGGGTCCTTGTCTGTGTGTAATGTGAGGCTGTGTGCGTACATGCCAGTGTTAGAGCAAGAGAGAGAGTTCACTGCTACACTCAGGTTGAGTTGCTGAATCAACATTATTACAAAATGTTGAGCATTAGATTGTCTTTTGTGTTGTCAGATATTTAAATTAGCACTTGAGTTATTGTTAAACAGTAAAGTTGAAAGTCAATTTTTTTAGATAAAGAAACCGCACACATAAACCTATTCATATAACAGCTTAGAGTCTCAACACAAACTCCCATTCAAACTATAAATTGACATACAAGAGAATGTGTTTTGTAATGGGATTTTGTCTTCATTGTTACTTACAGCATGCCTAAAACAACGTCAAGTTAAACTGTAAAGGGCGTTGAATAAGTGACATTTATCCGATTAATTGTGTAATTAATTGGCGGATTAATCAATTATAAAAATAATTGTTCGTTTTAAGCCTACATACATCTTATCTTTTGTTAATTTCAGGCGAACACAGGAGTGGGCAGTGCCGGCTTGTACTTGGAGGACTACTTTGAGGAGCAGCTGAAGATGCTGTACCCTGACAAGACTTTCCCTGGAGGAAGGGAAGAAGGGATGATCCCACCACTGGAGGACGAGATCGACGATGAAGAGGAGCAGAAGTGTCAGGACAAAGAGGCTAGTCCGCCCGAGAACGCCATCCCACCTGCGGAGGAAGCTGCAGACGACAATTTAAAAACTAAAGAGCAGACTACCGGCATAAGCGGAATAGGAACGCAGACAAAAGTCGCTGCCGGGGATGAAAAAGAGCAACTTTCCAAGGAAAATGTCAAGCAAGATGATAAAGCGGAAGTGAAACCCTTCGTTCCCGCGGTCGAGGAACCAATCAGCTCTCCGAAAGAATTAAGCAACGCCCTTGCTAGCGAACAGACTTCCAACCAGACATCTGATGTAACAGAAAACCAGGAACGCACACAAGAAAATGTCCCTGCTGAAGAACAAGCAGAAGGCGAGACGGTTCGTCTTCATACGGAAGCATAGAATATTAGACGGTCCAAGTCTTCCATTTTTTGCAATAGAAACCTATAGCATCGCTTGACTGAACAAGCATAGTCAACGGCATTGACGACAGGGTGGACATTTAACTTTTAAGGTCATTGTGACTGATTTCCTTCATTCTGAAGGTGAAAAGCAAGCATATACTTCTCCGTGCACACATGATGAGTCATCTTTTCTTGTTCTTGTCCAATAGGATTACTGCTATCGTTAACGTATTCATGACTGTATGTCCTGTTAAATGAACGTTTGTCAAGTTAAACAACCCTTTTGGAAAAAAAAAAAAAAAACCATGATGTCTTATCTTGCTTTATCTTTAACATTAGCTCATCCCACAAAAAGAAATCAAGCAACAACCTTGGTTTTTTTTATCCTTAATCTTCGCAGGCGCCGCTAACGTCGTTTATCAGCGGTACATAATTCTTAGACTTGAACGTAACTAACTGGTTTCGTGGCCTTGTACTTGTTCCGCTGAACAAGATGATCTTAACGTACATGGAAACTCAAAATTGCCATTAATGCAGTTAGTGTTTAACAATTTAACTCTGAAGTCTTTTTTTGTATTGTGTAAGCATAGACTTCATAATATACTGACGGGGCACAGGGACCGATTAATAGGGGGCCTGCATTGTTGATCGTGGCAGTCAAAGCTGACCGAGTGCAATTACAGACAAAGAGCTTTTTCCGTTGAAAATTCTTGTGAATAAATGCTTAAATACCTGAATTATTTATTGATATGAACGTGAAAGAGTCTCGATTCCTGGCTAAAAGCAAAAAAAAAAAAAAACGTGCAATTAGCATTTATTTTACGTAAATATGTCAAAGTACAATGCTAGTCGGTAACCAAATGTGTTGGCCGGCCGCCTTCTGAAAACAAAGCTTTTTCCGTTAAATTCTTGTGAATAAATGCTTAAATCCCTGAATTCGTGATAGGTATGGACGTGAAACGGTCTCGATTCTTGGTTAAAAGCAAAAAAAAAGTGCAGTTTGCATTTATTTCAGGTAAATATGTCGAAGAATGATGCTACTCAGTTAGCAAATGTAGCGGCGGCCTTCTGAAAACAGCTTTTTCCTTTAAATTCTTGTGAATAAATGCTTAAATCCCTGAATTCTTTATAAATATGGACGAAAAACAGTCTCGATTCTCGGTTAAAAGCAAAAACAGAAAACGTGCAGTTAGCATTTATTTGATGTAAATGTCGAAGAATGATGCTAGTCAGTTAGCAAATGTAGCGGTGGCCTTCTGAAAACAGCTTTTTCCGTTAAATTCTTGTGAATAAATGCTTGAATCCCTAAATTCCTTATAGATATGGATGAAAAACAGTCTCAATTCTTGGTTAAAAGACAAAAAAAAAATAGGGCAGTTAGCATTTATTTTACGTAAATATCTAGAAGAATGATGCTAGTCAGTAAGTAAATGTAGCGGCCGCCTTATGAAAACAGCTTTTTTTCATTAAATTCTTGTGAACAAATGCTTAAATCCCTAAATTCGTTATAGATATGGACGAAAAACAGTCTCGATTCTTGGTTAAAAGCAACAAAAAAAAAAGTGCTGTTAGCATTTATTTCACATAAATATTGCAAACTATGATGCTAGTCAGTAAGCAAATGTAGCGGCCGCCTTATGAAAATAAAGCTTTTTCCGTTGAAAATTCTTGTGAATAAATGCTTAAACCCCTGAATTCTTTATAGATATGGACATAAAACAGTCTCGATTCTTGGTTAAAAGCAAAAAAAAAAAAACGGAAAGTTAGCATTTATTTTATGTAAATGTATAATATAACTTTTAGTGATGTTCATCAACAAGCTAGCTAAAGTTAACAGTGGATGCTTCTATTCACATGTTTTTATTTCCCTCCTAAGCGGCAATTTACTTTGTTTTCTAAAGTCTTAACTGTGTTGACACCATGTTAATGCATTCCAAACCGCTCCCCGTCGCGTTATCGCATACTCACTCACACTATTCCAAGGCAAACCCGATCCTTCCTCGCGCATCTCCCTAGAGTCTACACTTTGTCCTGGCCATGTGGGCTTTATTCCTCCTTTTTTCCGTGTTTTCGCGTGGCTACGGTAAGAACACTTTATTTTTATGTGTGTTTATGTATTCCAGCCAAAACAAATCAATCTTCATTGATGTTATTTAGGGTCCGCGCATCCGCACACACTCCACGGCTGCTGCCTGGACGGGAAATCGAGGGCTCAGAATATATTCAACTGCACTGACCTCCCGTACATCTCAAACTCTCACATGTGCAGGTAAAGGAAACATCTGTTTTATTCATTTAAATTGGCTTTTTTTCTTCAATTGTTCAATGATCGTATTTTTGTGTATAAGACGCACAGGTCAAAAAATACACAATGAAGAGGGAGCTAAATAGGTGTCTTAATGCGATATTAACATAACTTGATCTCCATCCGAATCACTACGAGTGCGGCTTATTTGTTGATTTATTTGGGTTAATAGGTAACACATTGACAGCGGCGTCATATTACTGCAATAAGAAGTGGCAGTGTCATGTCATAAATATGATGGTCTTATGGCAGTCTTATGGTGCCACTGTCAAATAAAATGTTACCAAATACCATAACTAGCAATTAATGAAACAACTGGAACAGTAACTGAAGAAATAATTCGCAGAGAACATGAATTTTGATTGTTATTTACATCTGTAGTGCCGCAATGCATGCTAGGAGGCATGATGGATTACAACAGTGTTGGCAGCAGAGGTTGACTGTCTCCCCCGAGGGAGCAATGAAATATATAAATAAAAAAGTTTTAGTTCAAATAAAGTTTTAGCGGTTAATATCTTTTATTGAAAATATCCCATTATACAGTGAGAACAGCTGCAGCTTATACTCTGGTGCAGCTTATCTATGGACAAATGCCATTTTTGTGTCAAATGTGGTGGGTGGCGGTTTATAATCAGGTATGCCTTATAGTCCGAAAATTACGGTAGATTTTTTTTCATGTCAGGTCATTTTCCTGTTCATGTCATTGGACCCATTCTTGGATAGCTCTACGTTTTTTTTTATGTTTTTTTTTTTTTTTTTTTTTTTTTTTTTAGTAAAGGGACTTGCATTCTTAAGCCACCCCGTTGCATTACCTTAATGCAAACAATGATCCAAATGAGGTGCCTTGTGGAGGCTGGCCTGACCAAATTAGTTTTGCAGGTTAGCAAGTTCACACGGTTTAATTTTATGCTCACTGTAAGGCAGGTCAGACTTTCTGGTGTTTTCCCCACCTCAACAACATTGACGTCTTTTTACATTACGTACAGTGGCTGCTGCTGGCTGGAAAAAAACTTTGCAGATACTTCCTTTTTGGAAGGGAAAAAATGGACCGGCATATTCAGCAAGGGAAAAGGGATAAATGTACTCAAAGTTTCGGACTATAAGACGCTACTTTTTTCCCCTCATTTAGAATCCTGCGGCTTATGGATGAGTCCGGCTTATTCATTGATTAATTTAAGTTAATTCATGTTCTGTGCTATTTATTTCTTCAGTTACTGTTCCAGTTGTTTCATTTCTTGCTAGTGGTGGTATTTGGTTACACTTTATTTGACAGCGGCATCATATGACTGCCGTATGACACAATCATGGGTATTAATGAAGTTATGACAAATGTCATTGAATGTCAGTTTTGTCACAAACTCCATTTATTTCCAGCTCGGACCTTTTATATGCATTCAAAAGTGAGATAATTTGCGGGATGACACAAAATGACATCTGTCATAAGCATTCATTCATGCTCACGGCAGTGTCATGTCATAATTATGACGGTCTTATGACAGTCTTATGGTGCCACTGTCAAATAAAGTGTTACCAAATACCATGACTAGCAATTAATTAAACAACTTGTACAGTAACTGACCGTCCTATGCAAACCTACGCCATTGCTACTAATTCTTAGTGATGTTTATGGTGTAGGCTAGCTCAAGAACAATGCTGCACGGCAGTCATGGAGGATTTGATATGCAACTACGGTACCTACATGGCCAACTGGCAGGGGGCTTGCGAAAGGCACTTCTTCATCGGGAAGCCTTGGGAAAATCGGATCGCCAAGGTGACGCCTCGCTATCACATTCTCGCTATCAAGCTCGTGTTGTTTTTGATCCCAATTCTGCTATCGGCTGCCGTTAGAGGTGCTGTGACTGCTGCATGTTGGGGATGGCGTCAGCAGAACACGACTCGACTTGTGAGATGACTTACATGGAGTTGGGGAGAGATTGCGAGCACGTCGCTAAAATGTGCTGTGACAAAAACTCCATGGCAACAGACAATTCTACTGAAGAAGGTGATACTTTTTGACGTTTAGTATATCAAAAAAATGCAATGTTTGACCTTAAAAGCTGACAATGAACCCTTTGGAGTTCATTGACTCCATGGTCAACGTTCTTGGACCCACAAAAAAAATCACTGTAGTCATCCATTCAACAGTTCTCTATTAGGACTCATTTACTTAAAACTAGGACCCACAAAAATTACTCATTCACTCAATTGTTTTTACACTTAAACACATTAAAAAATCAACAAGAAGTGACCTAAAACTGCCCAAAATCAATACGAAATGATTTGGAGTTGCACTAAAATCATGAGGAAGTAACCCAAACATAACAGGAAATGACCTGGAATAAAAGTGACCCCAAATTAATGGGCAGTGACCTAGAATTAGCTCAAAATCAACAGAAGTGACGCAAAAATCAATATGAAGTGACCTGGAATTGCCTTGAAAACAAAAGGAGGGTTCACAAAATCTACAGGAAGTGACCCAAACCCAATACCTCATTGCATATGTTTGACTATTTTGAACTAAATTCCGATCACACCAAAGATTTCTGTTATGTTAGCGTGTTTAAAATTGACTGTGTTAAGACTTATTGCGTTAACTCAGAGTTAACTTACCCTGCCCTAAATCAACAGCAAATAACCCAAAATAAACAGGAAAAAGATGTGGAATTGCACCAAAATCCATAGGAAGTGACTCCAAATAATCCAGACGTGAACTGAAATTGCCCAAAATCCACAAAAATTACGCAAAAATCAATATGAAGTGACCTGGAATTAGCCTGAAAGCGAAAGGAAGTGACCCAAAATCAATAGGAAGTCACCAAAACTCAATCGTTTATTGTGTACATTTGAACTCTTTTGAACTAAGTTGCTAACACGCCAAAGATAGGTATATTTGGTGGCTGTTGTGTTAGCTTACGATTCAAATAATCGACTGTGTTAAGACCTAATCAGTTAACTTGAGTTAACATACCCTGCCCAAAGTCAACAGCAAGTGACCCAAAAATACTCAGGGAAAGGTTGCGGAATTGCACCAAAGTCAATCGGGAGTTACCCAAAATAATCTGGGACACTGAACTCTTCCAAAGTCAACAGAAATGTGGCAAAAATCAATATGAAGTGACCTGAAAAACAAAAGGAAGTAACGCAAAATCAACAGGAAGTGACCCAAACATTACAGGTAATGACGTGGAATTGCCCCCAAATCAAAAAAAAGTAGGGCTGTCAAAATTATCGCGTTAACGGGCGTTAATTTTTTAAATTAATCACGTTAAAATATTTGACGCAATTAACGCGGATGCCCCGCTCAGAGAGTTTTAAATGACAGTACACATTGAAACGCTCACTTGTTGTGTTTTATGGAGTTTTGCCGCCCTCTGCTGGCGCTTGGGTGCGACTGATTTTATAGGCATCCATGAGCATTGAGTAAGTAATTATTGACATCAACAATGGCGGGCTGCTAGTTTATTTTTTGATTGAAAATTTTACAAATTTTATGAAAACGAAAACATTAAGAGGGGTTTTAATATAAAATTTCTCTAACTTGTACTAACATTTTTCTATTAAGAACTACAAGTCTTTCTGTCCATGGATCGCTTTAACAGAATGTTAATAATGTTAATGCCATCTTGTTGATTTATTGTTATAATAAACAAATAGTCCTTATGTACCGTATGTTGAATGTATATATCCATCTTGTGTCTTATCTTTCCATTTCAACAATAATTTACAGAAAAATATTGCATATTTTATAGATGGTTTGAATTGCGATTAATTGCGATTAATTACGATTAATTAATTTTTAAGCTCGATTAAAAATTTTAATCGTTTGACAGCCCTAAAAAAAAGTGACCCCCAAATTAACAGAAACCTAGAATTGCCTCAAAATTAACAGAAATGACGCACAAATACAAATGAAGTGACCTGGAATTACCCTGAAAACTACAGGAAGTGACCCAAAATCAACAGGAAGTGACAAAACTCAATAGTTTATTGCATACGTTTGAACTCTTTTGAACTAAATTGCCATAATGCCAAAGATTAGTATATTTGGTGGCTGTTTTGTCAGCGTCCGATTAAAATAATCGACTGTGTTAAGACTTATTGACTTAACTCGGAGTTAACTTATCCTGCCCAAAATCAACAGCAAGTGACCCAAAAGTCAATAGGAAAAGGATGCAGAATTGCACCAAAATCAATTGAAAGTGACCCAAAATAATCTGGAAATTGCCTGAAATCTTCCAAAATCAACAGAAATGTCCCAAAAATCAAAATGAATTGACCAGGAATTGCCCTGAAAACAAACCCAAAATCGGCAGGAAGTGACCCAAACTCAATAGTTTATTGCATACATTTTAACTCTTTTGAACTAAGTTGCTAACACGCCAAAGATCAGTACATTTAGTGTCTGTTATGTTAGCGTGCAATTAAAATCATCAAATGTGTTAACTCCGAGTTAACACAATAAGTCTTAATTTACCCTACCCAAAATCAACAGTAAGTGACCAAAACTCAATAGTTTATTGCATACGTTTTAACTCTTTTGAACTAAGTTGCTAACAAGCCAAAGATCAGTACATTCAGTGGCTGTTATGTTAGCGTGCGATCATTAAAGTCATCGACTGTGTTAAGACTTATTGAGTTAACTCAGAGTTAACTTAACCTGTCAATGAGATATTGAGTTGTGTTTAATTATTTTTTTTACTTTCCAGTGAATGTGACCAGCATATTGACAGTGACTGGAACCATTGTACCAGCAGTGGATTTTAATTTTACTATCATGCCTATTGTGGCAGCAGACAACTGTTCAGGTTTGGCCGTTGTTACCACCTCTTTAAACCTACCAAAATAAAACTGAACCTGAATTTACACGCTTTCCAGTCAGGAATTGCTCTCAGCTTTGTATTGACGACGGAATCTGTGCCTGTTTTGTCGGTTATCGACAAGGAAGTGACGGAATTACCTGTGAGGGTGAGTCGTGATGTTCATATTTGTTATTTTACCAATCCCTTGGCTCTTAAAATGTTTTCTACTTGATTGCTAGATATTAACGAGTGTCTGCTCGGTGCTCACAACTGCGTCGTCGGCCAAACTTGCATCAACACAGAAGGCTCGTTTCGCTGTCAACGGGAAATCAGCTGCGACGCCGGCTACGAACTCGTGGACAGGAACCGATGCCGAGGTAACACTGGCGTTCACGGTGAAGCGATACGTTGAATTTGATCGTCTTTGTTGTTTTAGACATTGACGAATGCGCTTTGAATCGTCATAACTGCGGACCGACCTTCGAGTGCGCCAACACTGAAGGTTCATTCCGCTGTTACCCGAAGGAAACGTGTTCTGAAGGATTCGTTCACGACGCTGTCGGCAACTGTATCGGTAAGTTTTCACTTTAATCGGTTTGTAATGACGTATCGATGCCACAAGATGGCGTCAAAGCACTTGAAACAGTATTCAAGTGTTTAACTCGACACAGAAATTATGGGCTGCGGCTATCGATTCTTTTCGTAGTCGATTAATCGATGAACTAGTTAGTTAGACTAATCGAGTAATTGGATAAGGAACATAAAAAATTCAAATACCTGAGCTGAGCTTCAAACGGTATTAAAAATAAATAAATAAATAAATGAGGATCTAAGTAGGCGACAAAGAAAGAGCAATTGGCTAACTTGCGTAGCAAAACTCCGCTAGCTTAAATGCTATAAAATGCTCACATTTTTAAACAATATTATTCCCACAAAAAATGGCTGAATATACCTATATACTAAATTATGAATGCATAAAAAAAATTAGCTCAAACAAAAACTCACCTTATGTTGGTCTTAACAGGGAGCAGCTGGATTCAGCCATGTGAAATAAGCTATGTCATATTCACTGTTGCCACTAGAGGGCAATGTATTCACACAGATCAATAAAACTAAATGCAAACACTTTGCAAACAAACTGTTACAAATACATGAGAATGTAAGTAGGCGACAACAAAAGAGCAATTGGCTAACTTGCATAGCAAATGTCCGCGAGCTTAAATGCTATAAAATTTTAATTTTTTTTAACAATATTCTTAACAAATCATTGAAACACACACTCCCACAAAAAAACGACTAGATATACCAAGGAATTAAATTACGAATTCATTAAAAAAAAGTATTACCTCAAACAAAAACTTACCTAATGTCGGTCTTAACAGGAAGCAACTGGATTCCGCCATGTTAAATAAGCTATGTCATATTCACTGTTGCCACTAGAGGTCAGTGTATCACCCAAATCAATAAAACTAAAACACTTGACCTTATGTTGGTCTTAACAGGGTGCAGCTGGATTCAGCCGTGTTAAATAAGTTATGTCATATTCACTGTTGCCACTAGAGGGCAGTGTATCCACACAAATCAATAAAACTAAATGCAAACAAGTTCCAAACAAACCATTGCAAATGAATGAGGATCTAATTAGGCGACAACAAAAGAGCAATTGGCTAACTTGCATTGCAAAAGTCTGCTAGCTTAAATGCTATAAAATGCTAACATTTTTTAAGCAATATTCTTAACAAATCGTTCAAACACCTATTCCCACAAAAAAATGGCTAAATATACCTGTAAACTAAATAGGAATGCATAAAAAAAACATTAGCGCCAACAAAAGCTTACCTCATGTTGGTCTTAACAGGGAGCAGCTGGATTCAGCCATGCGAAATCCACAATGTCATATTCACTGTTGCCACTAGAGGGCAGTATATTACCCAAATCAATAAAACTAAAAAACTTACCCTTTGTTGGTCTTGACAGGGTGCAGCTGGATTCAGCCATGTTAAATAAGTTATGACATATTCACTGTTGCCACTAGAGGGCAGTGTATCCACACAAATCAATAAAACTAAATGCCAACAAGTTCCAAACAAACCATTACACATAAATGAGTAAGTGACAACAAAAGAGCAATTGGCTAACTTGCATAGGTCGAAAATGCTAAAATTTGTTTTAACAATACTCTTAACAAATCGTTCAAATACATATTCCCACAAAAAAACGGCTAAATATACCTATAAACTAAATTACGAATGCATAAAAAAAACATTAGCTCAAATAAAAACTTACCTAATGTTGGTCTTTCCAGGGAGCAGCTGGATTCAGCCATGTGAAATAAGTTATGTAATATTCACTGTTGCCACTAGAGGGCAGTGTATCCACACAAATCAATAAAACTAAATGCAAAAACTTGGCAAACAAACCATTCCAAATAAATGAGGATCTAAGTAGGCGACAAGAAAAGAGCAATTTGCTAACTTGCATAGCAAAAGTCTGCTATCTTAAATACTATAAAATTCTAACATTTTTTAAAACAATATTCTTAACAAATCGTTCAAACACATATTCCCACAAAAAAATAACTAAATATACCTGTAAACTAAATTATGAATGCAGAATTTTTTTTTTTAGCTCAGACAAAAACTTAACTGATGTTGGTCTTAACCGGGTGCTGCTGGATTCAGCCATGTTAAATGAGATGTCACATTCCAGGTTTCCACTAGAGGGGCAGTGTATCCACACAAATTAATAAACCTAAATGCAAATACTTTCCAAACAAACCATTACAAATAAATAAGGATCTAAGTAGGCGACAACAAAAGAGCAATTGGCGAACTTGCATAGCAAAAGTCTGCTAGCTTAAATGATACAGAATGCTAACATTTAACAAATCGTTCAAACACATATTGCCACAAAAATGGCTTGATATATCTATATACTAAATTACGAATGCATCATAAAAAATGAGCTCAAACAAAAACTTACCTTAGGTTTGTCTTAACAGGGTGCAGCTGGATTCAGCCATATTAAATGTTATGTCATATTCACTGTTGCCATCTAGTGGCAACTTATTAGTGTTTGTGTAGATGTATCTACACAAATCAATATAACTAAATGCAAGTAAAACTAGGTGTAAGCAGGCGACAACAAAAGAGCAATTGGCTAACTTGCATAGCAAAAGTCAGCTAGCTTAAATGCTATGAAATTTTTTTTTAAACAATACTCTTAACAAATCGTTCAAACATATATTCCCACAAAAAAAACGGCTAAATAAACTAATAAATGATATTACAAATTTGTTTAAAAAAACATTAGCTCAAACATAAACTTAGCTTATGTTGGTCTTAACAGGGAGCAGCTGGATTCAGCCATGTGAAATCGAATTACTCAACTTAATCCATTACCAATGTTTTCTCATTTAGACATCGACGAGTGTGTCGGCGGCTCAGGAATGTGTCAACCCGGCCACACGTGCGGCAACACTGTCGGCTCGTTTATTTGTCGCAGAAACAACATCACCTGCGGACGAGGCTACCACCTGAACGTGGAGGGCACAGGCTGTGAAGGTTTGTCGTGTTGTTTTCTCGATTGGAAACTTGAAAATGGCAAGACGGTCTTTCCGTGACGTTTCTACTGTAGATGTCGATGAGTGCCAGACGGGGAACATGTGCAGGGGCCACAGCTGTGTCAACATGTTGGGCACGTACCGCTGTAAATGCAATACTGGCTTTCTGTTCAACAACATCGGCAGGTTCTGTGAAGGTAAGAGTAGATTGGAATGTGTACATCTGGACTGTCTTCATAAGTACTTGGCTAAATTCTGATGCCTTATAGCGCTAGTCAGGGTAGCTGCTAGCATAGCAGCTTTGACATAGCATGCTATGGATGTCAAATTTGTCAAACCACTCACTCACGAAGCCTTCTTCGGTTATTAAATCTTATTAGTACTTGAAGAACTAAGCTGGCAACTTGCTAGCATAGTAGCTTCATCATTGCAAACTCGTTGGTTAGCCCATAGACTTGGTAATATATAGACATGACACGGAGCGCATGGCTGATCCATAGGGGGCCTATTTTCAAAATCAAAGCTGCTACCCACCTAAAACCAAAACAGGCACCCCCCTTAGCCATATATGAGTCTCCGTTATCAGCAGCATAAAAAAATTCAAAATCGTTCCCTTCTAAAATCCTGATTATTTTTTATATAGGTATAACAAAACTTTAAATGGCTATCAGATTCTCAGATTTTACACTAGAAACACAAAAATCTCCAAATGCATTGATAATCACCTATATTTTCAGGATCAATTGCAATATTTAGCTTATCATATAAGTTTTTGCCCAATATAGCGACTGAATTTGTTTTCAATAGCTAATAAATCACTCAATTTTCACATCAGAAACTTAATACTTGAGGAAAACATGCAGAATCAATTATAAATAATTTATAAATAGATTATTAATAAATTCTATATGCAATCACAAGTTATTATAGAATAGAATAGCCCTTTAATTGTCATTATACAGTTGTTTAGTTAGTATACTGTATATAGTTGTAGTGAATGAGGCTAGCAGCCGCCTGATGTAAACAGAGCTTTTCTGGTGAAAATTCTTGTGAATAAATGCTTAAATCCCCGAATTTTTCATAGATATTGACGTACAACAGTCTCGATTCTTGGTGAAAAGCAAAAAAATGTGCAGTTTGCTTTAATTTTATGTAAATATGTCCAAGTACAATACTACTCTGTTAGCGAATGAGGCTAGCGGCCGCCAGAGCTTTTCTGGTGAAAATTCTTGTGAATAAATGCTTAAATCCCTGAATTCTTCATAGATATGGACGTACAACAGTCTCGAGTCTTGGTTAAAAACAAAGAAACCGTGCAGTTGGTGCTTATTTTACGTAATTATGTCAAAGTACAGTGCTACTCTGTTAGCGAATAAGGCTAACGGCCGCCTAACGTAAACAGAGCTTTTCTGGTGAAAATCCTTGTGAATAAATGCTTAAACCCCCGAATTCTTCATAGATATGGACGTAAAACAGTCTCGATTCTTGGTTAAAAGCAAAGAAATTGCAGTTCGCGTTTATTTTACGTAAATATTTCGAAGTACAATGCTACTCTGTTAGTGAAAGAGGCTAGCAGCCGCCTGACGTAAACAGAGCTTTTCTGCGAAAATTCTTGTTAATAGATGCTTAAATCCCCGAATTCTTCTTAGATATGGATATAAAACAGTCTCGATTCTTGATTAAAAGCAAAAAAAAAACAAAAACAACAAAAAAAGTGCATTTAGCGTTTATTTTACGTAAATATGGCGAAGTATGATGCCAGTGCAGTTGCTGCAGATTTTTCCCATTGATTTTTTTCACAATGTTTAAAAATGCATGCATGGTACGAAAAATATAATAATTACCCTGAATCTTCGAACAAATCACTCAAGGTGTCCAGTCAATAGAGTTTTGAAGTCTATGGTTTGCCGGCCCTAGCACAAAACATCGGACGAAGCCTTCTTCAGAGATACATCTAAGCTAGTAGTATCCTAGCGGGAATGTTATCACTAGGAAGCAAGGCTAAAGCTAGCTAACTCAGAGTGTTTTTGGATAATAGAACAGAAACAAAAAAATACTGTATTAGTTAAACCTTTTGGTGTGGTTTTTTTTTCGTATCGACGAATTGCCAGATATCAACGAGTGCAAGCATTATCCCCAGACGTTATGTGCCCACAAGTGTGTCAACACAGAGGGGACATACCTGTGCAGCTGCTCCACTGGTTTCCGCCTATCCATCGATGGCAAGAATTGCGAAGGTGATGAATTCATAAAAATTTTGTCGAGACAGATTCATGTTTTTCCACTCATGGTTTGAAACGATTTCATGCCAGACGTCGATGAGTGTAAGGATAAACCGTGCAGCCAAGATTGCAGGAATGTCTACGGCTCCTATGAGTGTTTCTGTTACGGTGGCTACCAGTTGAGGGATGCTGACGGAGTAACGTGTGAAGGTACGGCAATGCTAAAGCGTTTTGTGTGCCTTTCATGTCACTAACGTGTGTTCAATGTCAGATATTGACGAATGTGCGTTGCCCACCGGTAGCCAGATGTGCACCTACCGCTGCTCCAACGCACTCGGGAGCTACGAGTGCACATGTCCATCTGAGGGGTACACGTTGGCATCTGATGGCCGCACTTGCCAAGGTAATTCCTCGAGCATGAAGTGGAAATATGAAGTCATTTGATTGATAAAGAGTCTACTAATATTATTCTGATAGATATTGATGAGTGCGCCAGCGGGAGCTTCTCTTGCGAGGACTCTGAGTTATGCTTCAACATCCTCGGAGGGTATCGTTGTTTGCTCCTTCAGTGTCCGCCTTACTATCGGCAGTCGGCACATAGGTGAGTGTACGCTTTGTCCACGAGCTATCTATCTAGCTTTCTATCTCGCCAGCTAGCTATCTTAGTTGAATTTTTCTTTTATCCCAGACAATTGTTTTAATTTCCTGACATGTTTCGGCGACTACTTGCGCCTTCATCAGAGTGTCACTGGTATTGGTGTGACGCGTCTTTATCTGCTGATGGATGACCTATGCTGACCCTTCACTCTTCCAGTATGCTGGTCCATGAAAGCATGTAACCCCCCTCGTCCCTGTTGATGGTCCTCGAGCCCCGCTTGCGGATTTCAATGGCCTCCCTGATCCAGCGCTGATGTTTGTTTTCTTTGGTGCGGATGTCTCTGGCCTTTTCCCAGTCCAAAATGTGGTTTTCCCTTTTAAACAACCTAAAACAATTGTCTGGGATAAATGAAATATTCAACTAATCTATAAGTGTCGACAAAATGAACTCACTACAACTTTCTATCTTTCTGTCTGTCTGTCGCTATCTATCTATCTATCTATCTATCTATCTATCTGTCTAGAGCTAGCTATCTATCTATCTATCTATCTATCTATCTATCTATCTATCTATCTATCTATCTATCTATCTATCTATCTATCTATCTATCTATCTATCTATCTATCTATCTATCTATCTATCTATCTATCTATCTATCTATCTATCTATCTATCTAGAGCTGGCTATGTCTAGAGATAGGAGGCTAAACTGTCTAAGATTGACGTGGGGGACATTTTGGGAGGCGTTTCGTGTAACATTTGTTAATCCGGAGTTGCACACAGTCTGTCTAATCTTTAGTACTTTGTGTGTAAAGAATTCTGCGAAATTATTACAGGACACCTCAGATGCCAATTCCTGAGGTATTGATGCTTGTGGGTTTGTCAGTTTGTCAACAACAGAAAATAGTGCTATATATAGTGCTATATATAGTATATATAATAGTGCTAATATCTAGAGCTATCTATCTGTCTATCTAGAGCTATCTATCTAGAGCTATCCATCTAGAGCTGGCTATCATTCTGTGTAGAGCTAGCTATATCTCTTGAGAGCTATCTAAATCTTATCTATCGAGCTAGCTAGCTATCTACCTAGAGCTAGCTAGCTAGAGCTGGCTATCTATCTAGAGATGGCTATCTATCTAGAACTAGCTATATCTATCGAGTGCTCTCTATATCTATCGAGCTATCTATCTAGCTAGATCTAGCTAGATGTCTATCTATCTAGTGCTAGTTAGCGATAACTATCCATAACTAGCTAGCTAGAGCTTTCTATCTGTCTAGAGCTATCTATCTATCTATCTATCTGTCTAGAGCTATCTATCTATCTATCTATCTATCTATCTATCTATCTATCTATCTATCTATCTATCTATCTATCTATCTATCTATCTATCTATCTATCTATCTATCTATCTATCTATCTATCTATCTATCTATCTATCTATCTATCTATCTAGAGCTGGCTATGTCTAGAGATAGCTATTTATCTATCTAGAGCAGGGGTCAGGAACCTTTTTGACTGAGAGAGCCAAAACACCTCACATATTTTAAAATGTGACTCCACAAGAGCCATACAGAGTGTGTGTGTATATAGAGGTGCGTGTGTGTGTATACATTATATAGTCGCCTAGTTGTGATTGATAAAAAGCTCAGTCGCGTACTCACCACTTGGGAAATAACAAATAGAAACATGGATTGGCTTTGCGTATATTTTTTTGGAAGTGGAAACCACAACCAATGGGACGTATGTATCATAGTGGCCGAGACAGGTTGAGTCTCTCAAGGTATCAGTTTCGTGAGTGTCACTCTCCTGGAAGTGGCAACAAAGTCATGAAAGTGAAACCGATCACACGCCTGCGTGACTTACGGTACCACAAAGTACACTTTTGTGGTTTAATTTTCCTCTATGCATTTTTATTAACTATATGTTATAGCCACGCTGCTGGCTGAGCGGAGACTTAACGCATAAGGTGAGCTCTGTAATGCCAATCTCCATGCAATCCGCGACCACCAATGGGCACCGAATTGAAGCATAAAATTGCAACGTACGTTTGAAGTGTCCAAGATCACTGTGAGAATGCGCCATGAGCTCATCACAGCTCATTCATGTCAAGCAAGCTGGCTAGTTCCACGTTTTAAGATTACGGGTTGGTGGAGAGCCAGATGCACTCATAAAAAGAGCCAGATATGGTTCCCGAGCCATAGGTTCCTGACCCCTGATCTAGAGCTAGCTATATCTATCGAGAGCTATCTAAATCTATCGATCGAGCTATCTATCTATCTATCTAGAGCTAGCTAGATGTCTGTCTATCTAGCGCTAGCTAGTGATAACTATTTAGAGCTAGCTAGCTACAGCTATCTATCTGGCTATCTATAGCTATCTATCTTGAGCTATCTGTCTAGAGTTGGCTATCTATCTATCTAGAGCTAGCTAGATCTATCGAGTGCTATCTATATCTATTGAGCTATCTTTCTAGAGCTAGCTAGAGGTCTATCTATCTAGGGCTAGCTAGCGATAACTATCTAGAGCTAGCTAGCTAGAGCTTCTATCTGTCCGTCTAGAGCCATCCATCCATCCATCCATCCATCCATCCATCCATCCATCCATCCATCCATCCATCCATCCATCCATCCATCCATCCAGCCATCCAGCCATCCAGCCATCCATCCAGAGCTAGCTAGATGTCTATCTCTATAGCTAGCTAGAGCTAACTATCTGTCTATCTAGGCAAGGCAAAGCAAATTTATTTATATAGCACAATTCAACACAAGGCAATTCAAAGTGCTTTACATCACATGAAGACCATAAAAATCACATTTAGATCAACACAACGTAAAAACCAAGACAAATGATCGCATTTAATCACAGAATAATAATAAATAAATAAATATAAAACAAAAATAAAAATAAAGCAAAAACTACTACTACTAATAATCATTGAAATCAGCAATGGAGATTAGCACAAGAGGAATAGAAGGCAGGTAGGTTGAAATATATAGACAGTTATGGATCTGCAGTGCCAAACAAAAGCGTTTTTAGCCCTGATTTAAAGGAGCTAACAGTTTGAGCATACTTCAGACGTTCGGGTAACTTGTTCCAGAGGTGAGGAGCATGATAACTAAATGCTGCCTCACCCTGCTTGGTTCTTGTTCTTGGAACATGCAGAAGACCCGTTCCAGACGACCTTAGGGGTCTAGATGTCTCATAGGAATCTAACAAGTCAAGCATGTATTTTGGTCCAAGGCCATTAAGTGTTTTGTAGACGAGCAGTAGTATTTTATAGTCTATCCTTTGACTCACTGGAAGCCAGTGTAGCGATTTCAAAACCGGTTTAATGTGGTCCAGCTTACTTGTATTTATGAGGACTCTGGCTGCAGCATTCTGTACTAGCTGCAGCTTCCTGACTGATTTTTTATCAAGACCTGTAAATATACCGTTGCAGTAGTCCAATCTGCTGAAAATGAATGCATGCATAAGTTTTTCCATGTCTTGTTGAGTCAGAAGCCCCTTAATTCTGGTTATATTTTTTAGGTGGTAATAAGCGGATTTAGTGACTGACTTTAGATGGCTATCAAATTTTAGGCCTGAGTCAATAATTACGCCAAGGTTTCTGACTTGATTTGTAGCTGTAAGTGACATTGTGCTAAGTTGGCTGCTTATCTTTGACCTTTCCTTTTTTGGCCCAAAAATGATCACCTCTGTCTTCTCCACATTTAACTGGAGAAAATTCTGGCACATCCATTCATTGATTTGACGAATGCATTTACTCAGGAAGACTAAGGGACTATAATCATGTGGGGACACAGAAATGTACAGTTGTGTGTCATCTGCATAGGCGTGATAGGAGATGTCATACTGTTCCATTATCTGAGCTAACGGAAGCATATAGATGTTAAATAAGAGTGGTCCAAGAATTGACCCTTGAGGGACTCCACACGTGAATTTGGTTCGTTCTGACTGATAGTTTCCAATTGACACAAAGAAATCTCTATCATGTAAATAGGATGTGAACCACTGAAGAATAGTGTCAGTAAGCCCTAACCACTGTTCAATCTGCTGAGTAGTATGTTGTGATCAACAGTGTCAAATGCGGCGCTGAGATCCAATAGGAGCAGAACAGATGATTTGCCTGCATCGGTATTCCGACGAATATCATTTAGGACTTTGATAAGCACGGTCTCGGTGCTGTGTTGTGGCCGAAATCCAGACTGAAATGAGTTAAAAAGATTGTTTTGCATCATAAAAGTCTGGATCTGTTCAAACACAACCCTTTCGATAATTTTCCCCAGGAATGTCAGATTTGATATTGGCCTGTAATTACTAATGGTTGAGGCATCCAGATTAGGTTTTTTTAGGAGAGGTTTTATTACTGCAGTTTTTAAAGTCTGAGGAAACTCTCCTGTTTGGAGGGAAGTATTTATAATCTGAAGTATGTCTGGGGCTATGCAATGAAAAACAGTTTTGAAAAAGTTTGAAGGAAGGATGTCAAGGCAGCATGTTGTGGGCTTTAATTTCGACACAATTTCTGTTAAAGTGGCATAGTCGAGGAGGCTAAACTGTCTAAGATTGACGTGGGGGACATTTTGGGAGGCGTTTCGTGTAACATTTGTTAATCCGGAGTTGCACACAGTCTGTCTAATCTTTAGTACTTTGTGTGTAAAGAATTCTGCGAAATTATTACAGGACACCTCAGATGCCAATTCCTGAGGTATTGATGCTTGTGGGTTTGTCAGTTTGTCAACAACAGAAAATAGTGCTATATATAGTGCTATATATAGTATATATAATAGTGCTAATATCTAGAGCTATCTATCTGTCTATCTAGAGCTATCTATCTAGAGCTATCCATCTAGAGCTGGCTATCATTCTGTGTAGAGCTAGCTATATCTCTTGAGAGCTATCTAAATCTTATCTATCGAGCTAGCTAGCTATCTACCTAGAGCTAGCTAGCTAGAGCTGGCTATCTATCTAGAGATGGCTATCTATCTAGAACTAGCTATATCTATCGAGTGCTCTCTATATCTATCGAGCTATCTATCTAGCTAGATCTAGCTAGATGTCTATCTATCTAGTGCTAGTTAGCGATAACTATCCATAACTAGCTAGCTAGAGCTTTCTATCTGTCTAGAGCTATCTATCTATCTATCTATCTGTCTAGAGCTATCTATCTATCTATCTATCTATCTATCTATCTATCTATCTATCTATCTATCTATCTATCTATCTATCTATCTATCTATCTATCTATCTATCTATCTATCTAGAGCTATCTATCTATCTATCTAGAGCTAGCTAGCTAGCTATCTAGACCTGGACATATGTATGTAGAGCTATCTATATATATCTACAGGTGTATAGAGCTATATATTTCTATCTAGTGCTATCTGCCGAGAGGTATCTATCGACCGAGAGCTATCTATCTTATCAAGAGCTTGCTATCCAGCTATATATCTATCGAGAGCTCTCTCTCTCTCTCTCTCACTCTCACTCTCACTCTCACTCTCACTCTAGCTATCCATCCATCTAAATCATGGTGTCCAAACTATTCCACATAGGGCCGCAGTGTGTGCTGGATTTCATTCCTACAGAACAAGACGACATCTTTTCTCCAATCTGGTGTCTCACAAGTGTAATCAGTTGATTGCAGTCAGGTGCTGCTTGTTTTAGCACAAACTCCATTAGTTAAGCAGTCTGTGCTCGATTGGTTGGAACAAAAACCAGGACCCACAGCGGCCCTTGAGGACAGGTTTGGACACCCATGATCTAAATGTATTCATAGAATTGTTTTTCATTCACGTTTTATTTACATGATGATAAACATGATAATAACCCCTGTATTCGTTCTTTTGTTATCGCAGAATTCCTTGTCTGACCTCTTTGACCTTTGACCTCTGTTTTAATACTCTAAATATTTTTCATTCAAAATTCATTTTCTAATGACATCTGCGGTATCTAAATCACCAGTTAACGACTGATGGCGTGCCGCCACCTTGGTGTTAAAGTGACAGTACAGTTCTCTTTTCCAAGTTTGCAAATCAAATTAAGTCAAAATAAATCAAACTTGTTTCATTCACGTTTTATATGTATGATGATGAACAATATAAGAATGGCTTTATTTATTGTTGAGTTATCGCAAAATTCCTTGTTTGACCTCTGTGACCTTTGACCTCAGGGTCTCGAAATCATTGTTTAATGACTGATCTCTTCCATGTTGGTATATCAATAATCTTGGAAAATGTTTCATAAATCTCTTGTCGTACACTTTTAAAACACTAGAGAGCGCTATTTAACTGCTCCATGCCCTTCATTCCACCCCGCTGGTGTGGCAGCATCCCCTCATTGTGTACCTTTTCAAGCATTTGCAATTAAACTGTCAAAAGCTGCACGTGAAAATGACCTTTCCATTCACCTGCTTCTTCTCTTCAACTATTTCCGAGAGCAAATTTTTCCAGTCGTCCTCAGTGGACGGCAAGGAAAAATAACCTCGCCGCGTATGTTTCGGGCACCACTGCATAGCGACCCAATTAGCGGTGGAACCGCTCATGATGGATGGTGCCTCTGAGTGTCGATGTCAGGTGATTAACACTTAATTTGCTGTAAACGATACCGGAACGGCAGTAGCCGCGTCGTTCAGCTGGATAAACGCAAGCGGACACTTTTTATTTTCCAGTGTTCTACTTTCCTGAAAGGTTTATTGTCAAAATGACTGTGGTGATGCTAAATCTTTGAATACTCCATTAATCACAGTAATTATAGTTTAGGAGTCTTATTTTTTGCATTGTTTACATGTGTATTAGTCGTCAAAATGTCCTCTTTGTGCTCGTGATGTCACTGGATCGCATCGGTATAGATTTTTTTTGGCATTCGCATCCGACCACAGTCTTGGCCGAGTAACTTGGACTCACCTGCTAGTTGGATCTGGTCCCCGCGCACTTTTTTTTTGCGGTTTTATTTTGAAAGCCCCGCTGTATTCACTCGGGGAAGTGTTATTGTAGAGACGGAGCGTCGGGTTTGGATTCATCCGAGGCACTCAATTCCCTCGGAAAGGTAGATTATGCCGGCTATTCAGGTGCTGCCAGGTTCTTTTTAAAAGCCGAGTTTTGAGAACCTGACAAATTCGGCGTTCTCACGTGTCTCCTGCTTGGTTTGTTTCTTCAATTTTCAGATCTGTGGGCAAGAACTCGGTCAGCGTACGATGCCACAAAGCTTGCCAACCCAACAACGTTGCCTGCTTGCAAGACACCGTCCAAATTGTCACTTACACTGTCGTTTCCCAGCCAAGTTACAGACACCTTGATCAGCCCGAAGGTTGTTTTAATTGAATGCATCATTCCCAGCATGCTTTGCAGTGTATTTTTGTAAAAACAATTTATTCTTCGCTAGAATTTTACATTAATGTTTTAATTTCTTTCACCCCACAGAAATTGTTAAACTGCGAACGTCCATACCAGCGCAACGCTTCAACGGTGAAATTGATGTCGATTTTGAATTACTGAGGACGGACAATGAAAAGTCCTTCGAAGTGATAAAGCGCCATTTCCAGGGTTACGTCACTGGTAAGACTTGTCGGATTCTTTCCTCTGTAGGGTCATTTTTTTTAATAGGGTGCCATTTGGACGTGACAGAGTGGACGTTAACAGAGGGGACATTTTGTGCAAAGGTTAGCCCTATTTGCTAGGATAACAGCTAACATGACTTTGGATACTTGATGATCAGTTTTTTAAATAGGGTGCTATTTGGACGTGACAGAGTGGACGTGAACAGAGGGGACTGTTTGTGCAAAAATTAGCCCTCTTTGATAGTATAATAGCTTACATGACTTTGGATACTTGAGTCATTTTTTATAGGGAGCCATTTGAACGTAACAGAGATAGTATAATAGCTTACATGACTTTGGATACTTGAGTCATTTTTTATAGGGAGCCATTTGAACGTAACAGAGTGGACGTTAACAGGGGACAGTTTGTGCGAAAATTAGCCATCTTTGCTATATAATAGCTCACATGACTTTGGATACTTGATGATCAGTTTTTTAAATAGGGTGCTATTTGGACGTGACAGAGTGGACGTTAACAGAGGGGACTGTTTGTGCAAAAATTAGCCCTCTTTGATAGTATAATAGCTTACATGACTTTGGATACTTGAGTCATTTTTTATAGGGAGCCATTTGAACGTAACAGAGTGGACGTTAACAGGGGACAGTTTGTGCGAAAATTAGCCATCTTTGCTATATAATAGCTCACATGACTTTGGATACTTGATTATCATGTTTTAATAGGTGCCATTTGAATTTGAAAGAGTGGACGTTAACAGAGGGGAAATTTTGTGATAAAGTTAGCCCTCTTTGCTAGCATAATAGCTAACATTACTTTGGATTTAACAGAGGGGGTGTTAACAGAGAAGATTTTGTGCTAAAGTTAGCCTTCTTTGTTAGCAGAATAGCTAACATTCCTAGAATTTTGATGTAAAATCTTTTATTTTACAAAATAACCTTTTGAAATGATTCAATTTCTTAGATATCTAGCTCTGACAGAGTAGACATTAACAGAGGGGACTGTTTGTGCTCAAGTTAGCTGTTTATCATCCCATAATAGCTTACATGACTTTGAATATGGGATAGTCATTTTTTTTATAGGGAGTCATTTGGACGTGACAGAGTGGACGTGAACAGAGAGGACATTTTGTGCTAAAGTTAGCCCCCTTTGTTAGCATTATAACTAACATGAATTTGGATACATGATGATCATTTCTTCAAAGGGAGACATTTGGATGTAACAGAGGGGACATTAACAGAGGGGTCATTTTGTGCTAAAGTTAGCCCTCTTTACTTGCATCATCGCCAACATGAGTTTGGATACTTGATGATCACTTTGTTTTATAGTGTGCCATTTGGATGTAACAGAGTGGACGTTAACAGAGGGGACAGTTTGTGCTAAAGTTAGCCCTCTATGCTAGCATAATAGCTAAAATGACTTTGGATTTAACATGGGGGACGTTAACAGAGGGGAGATTTTGTGCTAAAGTTAGCCCTCTTTGCTAGCATAATAGCTAACACGACTAGAATTTTGATGTAAAATCTATTATTTTACAAATAAAGCTTTTGAAATAAATTAATTTCTTAGATATCTAGCTTTGAAAGAGTGGACACGTTATGATCAACAAAACTGAAAGTACTTCATAAAACAGCAACATTTGATTTTTAAAGGTCAAAAATAAAATTGCATACCACAGTTGAATTTCCCGCCACTTGTGTGATTTTATCCCTCAAGAGTGATGTCATTATAAATTGTTGTGTTAGTGTCCTTTTAAGAAATTTGCCAGAGTGGACAGTGACACTGGGTACGAACAGAAACCCTTTTTTTTTTTTTTTTTTTAATTTTTTTTTTTTTTTTTTTAATTTATTTTTTTAAAAATTTATTTAAATTTAAAAACAACACATGATTAAAGTTTATTCAAGACAATAAAATCAAAGTTTATTTTGTAATTTTTTTTCCCTGGGGACGCAAATGGCACCCTATTAAAAAAAATGACCCTGAAACATTATAAATAAGGTGAATTAAATGCTTTTTCCCCCCAGGTGTGGTGAACCTGGTGAAGCCAGTGGCCGGCCCACAGGAAATTGAGCTGCAAGTGTTGCTGAACTACACCAAATCAGGAGCGGTCTCGCACCGCAACGTCGTCGTCGTCTACATTGTCTTCTCTGAATTCTGGTTCTGAGTTGCATATTGCAACTGTTATTTAATTGTGTGCATAGCTCTTTTGGAGTTTTATGAGGTAATGCACCTCATAAAACTGCAAAATCTGATTTTCAGTGCAGTTGATCATAACATGTCCACTCTGTCATAGCTTAATATCAAATATATTGAATTATATCAAAAGTTTTATTTTTAAAATGATGATCAAGTATCCAAAGTCATGTTAGCTGTTATGCTAGCAAAGAAGGCTAACTTTTGCACAAACTGTCCCCTCTGTTAACGTCCACTCTGTTACATCCTAATGGCACCCTGTAAAAAATGATAATCAAGTATCCAAAGTCATGTTAGTTATTATGCTATCAAAGAGGGCTAACTTTTGCTCAAAATATCCCCTCTGTTCACGTCCACTCTGTCACGTCCAAATGGCACCCTGTTAAAAAACGATCAAGTATCCAGTCATCTTAGCTATTATGCTAGCAAAGAGGGCTAACTTTAGCACAAAATGTCCCCTCTGTTAATATCCACGCTGTCATGTCAAAATGGCACCCTATTAAAAAAATGATCCAGTATCCAAAGTAATGTTAGCTATTATGCTAGCAAAGAGGGCTAACTTTAGCACAAAATGTCCCATCTGTTAACATCCCCTCTGTTAAATCCAACGTCATGTTAGCTGTTATGCTAGCAAAGAGGGCTAACTTTAGCACAAACTGTCCCCTCTGTTAACGTCCACTCTGTTACATCCAAATGCCACCCTATTAAAAGAAATGATCATCAACTATCCAAAGTCATGTTAGCTATTACGCATGCAAAGAGGGCTAACTTTAGCACAAAATATCCCCTCTGTTAATGTTCTGTTACATCCAAATGGCACCCAATAAAAAATAATAATCAAGTATCCAGTCATGTTAGCCGTTATGCTCGCAAAAAGGGCTAACTTTAGCACAAAATGTCCCCTCTGTTAACGTCCACTCTGTCACGTCCAAATGGCACCCTATGAAAAAAAATGATCATCAATTATCCAAAGTCATGTTAGCTATTATGCTAGCAAAGAAGGCTGTCCCCTCTGTTAATGTCCACTCTGTCACCTCCAAATGGCACCCTATAAAAAAAAATGATCATCAAGTATCCAAAGTCCTGTTAGCTATTATGCTAGCTAAGCTAAGGGCTAACTTTTGCACAAACACTCTGTTGGTGTCCACTCTGCTACATTCAAACGGCTATAAAAATTGAATTATTTGCAAATGTATTTCCCGGAAATTGGCAAGAAAAATGTAATATTCAGATGTCTCTCAAGACAGTGTTATTTTCAAACAGAAATGTACATACTGTATTAACTTTTGTCAGTTCAACCTGTTTGAGTGATGAGTTTTACACTGGATTTTCTAATAAAACCTTCCATCTGTGTAATGAATAGGGACTATTAAAGACTAATTGCCATTAAAGTGGTCACTTTTTTGTGTTGAGGGGAGCCACCACATCCTCCCTGGCTTGCAGAAATCAAATACAAGAGCTCTTCCAAAGTCATCCAAGTCTGTCCTGTTTTTCCTGTAACTATACACGGCCGGTTTCCTCAACAAACTTCCAGTTTTGTGAGGATATTTCCAGTTATTACCGCTCGCAGGGATGAATAATCAGATATACAATCCTGGAAATGTTTTGCTCTGTAAATAACTCATGTTAAAGATGAAAAATGGCTTGAGGGCGAATACTTTGCCACGTATATAATCAACTGATCTGACTTTGACCACCACCGGCGTGCATCTCATGGCCAACCAAAACACAGGGGGCAACCATAGAGGGGGAAAATCCTGTGATCTAAACTTCAACACACTGCATGGAAATCCCAGATGCTTGTCCTGTGGCAACAATCGTCCCACAACTTGTCTCGAATAAATGAAAATCTGGACTGCAGATTTTAAACATTGCATTTAGTGAATGGATTTCATATGTGTTGGACTTATGTGAATTATTACAGGGGAGCGGGTGTAAGTTTCGCTTTATTACGGCTAATTAAATGTTGCAGAATTCGAGTTAAGTTAGTAAAAGATACGTTCGTTCTATTTGTTTTCATAAAAAATGGCTTGAAAACACCAGCACATGTTTTGATTCCGCCTACATGTCTTAAACAACCAATAGGCTTTTAGAATCACTTCCGGATTGCACTGCTACAAAACGTGATGATATTTCCTCTTCGGCAGCGCGTATTTTGAATAAAAAAGCCACACCGAACACTTGGAGATTCTTAAAATGTTTAAAACCGCGGTACAGGGACAGAATTATAGATAGGAGCAATGAATTTTTTTGTTTCGTAGTTCGAAAACGGGGTTTTTAGCTTTTTGCTAAGCTAGCTAAACAGTCACACTCGACTTAAAACTTAACAAACATACAAGTTTTGGATTTATGTGAAATATTAAAGTGGTGTGGATGTAATTTTCGCTTTATTACGTCTAATTAAAGCAAAGTTAAGTGACTAAAAGAGACATTCGTTCCATTTTTTTCCCCGTAGAAATTGGCTTGAAAACACAAGCACATGTTTTAACCCCGCCCACATGTCTAAATAAGCCAATAAGATTTGAGAATTACTTCCCTATTTTTCCCCGTGGTAAAAACATGGCAGCTGCTACAAACCGTGATGACATTTCGTCTTCGGTTTCGCGTATTTTGAATGAAAAACGCCACCCCGAACACTTGGAGATTCTTAAAACTTTTACAACCGCGTTACGGGACCAGAATTACAGGTGGGAACAATGTTTTTGTTGTTTCGTAGCTCGAAAAGAGGGGTATTAGCTTTTTTTTGCTAAGCTAGCTGAACTGTAACACTCAACTTTATTGAAAGCAACACATATACAAATTAACTCTACTTAAATATTCAACTGTATAGCAGCTTATATCATATTATAGTTTGTTTTTAATACAATAATGAGTTATTTGTCACAAATGCAACGTCCCTATGTGATATAATACAATCCATGTTTTATAAAAGCATGTTTTGTGCCTGGGATAATCTGACAAATTCAACTCTTGTGTCAACGTACAAGAGTATGTTAAATTGAAATGCATTCTGCTTTGTTCAATCTACAGGGATGTTGTGGACGTAGAAGCATTTTCTACTCTTCTGAAGATCTTCTCTGGATTAAGCAGTGACCTCCAAACTTGCACCGATCAGGACGTAAAATCCGTCGCTTTGCAACTGCAATTCGCTGCTGAGTGCTTCCGGGCTCTGAGAAACTCCTGTGTGCAAAGTTCTCGCAACCAGAGCCTTCTCCGGTAACGTATATTTATGATTCATGTGCTTGTGTGGCATTCATATTTCTCTTCTTCTAGGGAGCTTGGTTTTATTGATGTTTCCGTTCAGCTCTTGAGATTCCTTCACGCAAATCCAAAAAGTTGGGAAGGCGTTTTTGAGCGTAAGTCATTAAAAGGTAGGGGCGGGAAACTCTGGGTAGATCTGGATCACTGTGATATGGTGATACAACATTACTACAAAACAACGAATAAACAAAAAAAAAAAATCAACATTTCCTGTTGATTATTGTTTTCAGGACAATTCCAGATCACTTTACATTGATATAGCATAACTTCTGATGATTTTGGGCAATTTCAGGTCATTTCCTGATTATTTTAGGTCCCTTCTGATTGATTTTGGTGCAAATCCAAATCCTTTTCCTATTGCTTTTGGGTCACTTGCTGTTGATTTTGGGTAACTGAAGAGATAGGGACTCAAGAATGCGTAGGAAGTGACTCAAAATCAACATTTCCTGGCCAAATTCAAGCACTTTTGGAGGACTTTAAAGACCATTTTTTCCAGTACCGTTGTATGTAGCCCACCAAGTGCCAGGGTAGAATATTTTTCATAGCTCATCTATACCCACAGTTTAGTAATCTGTCCCTGCAATTTAGTACTCTGGTCTGTACCCACTGATTACTAAACTCTACCCACAGTTTAGTCATTTGTATCCAATATAATCTGTACCCAAAATAATATGTACCCACAATTTAGTAAACTCCCCACAGATGAGTAAACTACTTACAGTTTAGTAATATGTACCCAGAATTTAGTATTCTGTACCCACAGATAAGTTAACTGTACCCACAGTTTAGTGATATGTACCCACGGATTACTAATCTGTACTCAATGATTATCTGTACCCAGTATCGTCTGTTCCCAATATAATATGTACCCACAATTTAGTAATATGTACTAGAGCTGAAATGAGTACTCGAGCAAGTGACTCGAGTTTAAAAACTGATCCGAGTAATTTTATTCACCTCGAGGAATCGTTTAATTTTTCCAGCTCTAAGCATCACGTTTTGCCCAGACTACTTTTAATGCGGGACAACGCGCTGACGTCAGATG
Organism: Corythoichthys intestinalis; assembly: GCF_030265065.1. NCBI lineage: Eukaryota > Metazoa > Chordata > Actinopteri > Syngnathiformes > Syngnathidae > Corythoichthys > Corythoichthys intestinalis. The sequence goes on from NC_080407.1 coordinate 17,985,834, forward strand.
CGTAGAGGAAGAAGCAATAAAAAAAAAAAACACCTTACTGCAGCCGACAGCCGCTACAAACTACACCGACGTTGCTAAAAACTACGCCCACATGATCCTAGTGTGGTAGCAGGTAGTGTCTGATCTGTCTCATAGATATTGCATGCATTTAGGACTAGATGCGAAATGACAGACTCGGGCAGCGTTAGTAAACAGCCGCCATCTTTAAGCAGTTGACTTCTCAGCGCTAATAAATATAACGTTACTGTCACTCGCTTACGTAACGTTAGCCCTTCGGAGGGCTAGGTTTCTATTGATTATGACCGCTAATGTGTCTTACATACAGGCTTTGTTTAATCTGTAAAAACACAGCGTTGTAGAGTGATGAGGGTGTAAAATTAAAACATAATAAAGCTAACTGGGATGAGGGTGTAAAATTAAAACATAATAAAGCTAACTGTCAGTTTTAGCTCAGTAGTTATTGCTGAATAAAACATCAAGTAGCACTGATCCCTAATGTGCTCCAATACAGCAGGTATCATACATTTATTTTGAACACTGCAAAAACTCAAAATCCTATCAGTACTTACAGTTTAGACTAACTTAAAACTTTACTAGAACTTGAAAATAGCTTGACACAAATGGAAATTCAATTGAAACACGTGGGAAAATACGTAGCTTTGAAGTGATGTGTGTTATCAAACGTATTACATTTTTAGGTAAGAAATATGTTTTTTTTTTTTTTTTAATAAGATCTAGAAGTTTTTTGAGTTAAAGCAGTGATTTTTTTTTTCTAGTCACATCTGAGATGCAATTGTTGGCTGTTTTCAACAATGTACATCGAAAATAAAGACATTGATTGACTGAAAATGGTTCAATATTGGATTAAATGTCTTTTTTTCTCATGTATATTTATAATTGCTCTTTACCTAAAAGTTTTATCCGATTACTCGATTAATCGATAGAATTTTCAGTCGATTACTCGATTACTAAAATATTCGATAGCTGCAGCCCTAATATGTACCCACAATTTAGTGATCGGTACCCAATATATGTTCCCCTAATTTAATAAACTGTACCCACAGATGATTAACTACCAAGTTTAGTGATATGTACCAACAGATTAATAATCTGCACTTAGTGATTATCTGTACCCAATATTATCTGTTCCCATTATAATATGTACCCACAATTTAGTCATCTTTACCCATTGTAATCTGTATTGTAATATGTACCCACAATTTAGTGATCTGTACCCAATATAATATGTACCGACAATTTAGTAAACTGTACCCACAGATGAGTAGACTACCCACAGTGTAGTAATATTTACCCAGAATTTAGTATTCTGTACGCACAGATATTTTAACTGTACACACGGTTTAGTGATATGTACCCACAGATTATGAATCTGTTCTCATTGAGTATCTGTACCCAATATCATCTGTTCGCAATATAATATGTACCCACCATTTAGTAATATGTACGCACAGTTTAGTAATTTTTACCCAATATAATCTCTACCCTCAATTAGTAATATGTACCCACAATTTAGTGATCTGTACCCAATACAATATGTACCCACAATTTAGTAAACTGTACTCACAGATGACTAAACGGTACCTACAGTTTAGTAATATGTAACCAGAAATCAGTATTCTGTACCCACAGATAATTTAACTGTACACATGGTTTAGTGATATGTACCCACCGATTACTAATCTGTACTCAATGATTATCTGTACCCAATATCATCTTTTCCCAATATAATAGGTACCCACAATTTAGCAATCTGTACCCATATTTTAGTAACCTTTACCCAATATAATCTCTATCCACAATTTAGTAATATGTACCCACAATTTAGTGATCTGTACGCAATATAATTTGTCCCCACAATTTCGAAAACTGTACCCACAAAATAGTAAACTACCCACAGTTTAGTAGTATGTACCCAGAATTTAGTATTCTGTACCCACAGATAACTAAACTGTACCCACAGTTCAGTGATATGTACCTACAGATTACTAATCTGTACTCAATGATTATCTGCACCCAATATCATCTGTTCGCAATATAATATGTACCCACAATTTAGTAATCTGTACCCACAGTTTAGTAATCTGCACCCAATATAAAATGTACCCAGTATAATATGTACCCACAGTTTAGTAATCTGTACCCACAAATTACTATACCAATTTCCTTCTGATTTTTTTGGTCACGTACTATTAATTTTGGGACATTTATGAGTCACTTCCTGTTGATTTTAAGGTTCCTGAAAAGGAAGTGACTCAAGAATGTCCCTAAATGAATAGGAAATTATTTAAAATTAACAGGACGAAACTTATAAATGCCTTAAAATGAACAGGAGGTGACCTGTAAATGCCCACAAAAGAATGGTCTGGTTTCAGTGCCATTGACTGTGCTAGACGTCTAATCTGGTCAAAGTGAATTGGATTTTTAGCGCCGTCAATGGCAGCCAGGTTGCTAACGTCGACAATATTATAATTAGTGGTGAAATGATTCATCAATTAACTCGAGTAAGAAAGTGTTTGCATTTAGTGTGATTGATTTGAGTGGATACAGTGCCCTCTAATGGTGACAGTGGAAAAAAAACAACTCATTTCACATGGCTGAATCCATATGCTCCCTGTTAAGACCAACATAAGCCAAGTTTTTGTTTGAGCTAATGTTTATTATATACATTTGTAATTTCATTTATAAATATATATTGAGTCTTTTTTGTGGGAATGTGTGTTTGAACGATTTGTTAAGAGTATTGTTAAAAGAAATGTTAGCATTTTATAGCATTTAAGCTAAATGACTTTTGCTATGCAAGTCAGCTAATTGCTTTTTTGTTGCCGCCTACTTAGATCCTCAATTATTTTTAATCGTTTGTTTGGAAAGTGTTTGCATTTAGTTTTATTTATTTGTGTGGATACACTGCCCTCGAGTGGCAACAGCAAATATGACATAACTTATTCAACTTGGCTGAATCCAGCTGCTCCCTGTTAAGACCAACATCAGGTAAGTTTTTTGTTGAGCTAATGGTTTTTAATGCATTCGTAATTTAGTTTATAGGTACATTTAGCCGTTTTTTTGTTGGAATATGTGTTTAAACCATTTGTGAAGAGCATTGTAAGATAAAAAAAAGTTAGCATTTTATTATAGCATTCAAGCTCGCGGAATTTTGCTATGGAAGTTAGCCAATTGTTCTTTTATTGTACTTTGATCCTCATTTAGTTATGTATTTTTTAATCGACTACTAAAATAATCGATAGCTGCAGCCCTAGTCATGTTGGTCCTTTTTTTTTTTTTTTATTTATTTATTTTTTTTTTAACCTTTTTAAAACGATTTATCGATTCTTGGTGGGAGCATATCAGTAACTTTTTGGGCTACAGAATAAAACCATATATCACTTTTTCGATATATTGTTTCTCGCCTACTGAATGAACTGGTCGAACTGCTTGAATTCAGCTGTGAAAATGTCCGAATTACGAACTTATTTTAGTAGTTGATTAAATCGATGAACTAGATAGTTCGAATAATCGAATAATCGGATAAGGAACTTAAAATTTTGAAATACCTGAGCTGAGCCTCAAATGGCATAAAAAATAAAAAAAAATTAGGATCTAAGTACAACAAAAGAACAATTGGCTTACTTACAGAGCAAAAGTCCGCTAGCTTAAATGCTATCAAATGCTAACAATTTTTTTCTTTCAATGCTCTTAACAAATGGTTCAAACACATATTCCCACAAAAAATGGTTAAATTTACATGTGAACAAAATTACAAATGAATTCAAAAAACATCAGCTTAAACAAAAACTTATGTTGATCTTAACATGGTACAGCTGGATTCAGCCATGTGAAATGAGTTATTTCATATTCACTGTTGCCACTAGAGGGCAGTGTATCCACACAAGTCAATAAAACTAAATCCAAACACTTTCAAAACAAACCATTACAACGCCACTTTAATTCAACGAATACTCAAAGCGGCAAAATTCAATTCGAATCTTTTTTTCTAATCGAATTACTCAAGTTAATCGATTAACCATTGCAGCACTAGTACAAACCCTGGTTTAGGTGCCATTGAGAACTTTTTAATGTCATTATATTACAGTGTGGAACGTAACTCTTGAGATGACGCATTATTTTCATATTCTATTACAGCGCTGCGTTGTGGGATCCAGTTTCTTGGGAATTTATCCGTAGGGAACCAAATATGTAAAGATGAAATTTGGCGGCTAAGCTTTCCAGGGCTTCTCTTGTAAGTTGACCGGATCGCGTCACACACAAGTATAAAAATGATAACAAGCACGGTTGCCCCACATTTTGAACAGGCAACTTCTCAACGTTGACGACGAGAAGACTGTTAGCTACGCTTCCATGGTGCTCCACACCTGCCTGGATGACTCAAAGGTGGAAGAAATGTCCGAGGTGCAGAACATCCAACTAGCACGAAAGGTGGTGGAACTTTGCCGGACTCAACCCGAGCTGGATTGGACGTAAGAGTAGTCTTCATTGCGGAGTTTGTTTTTAATACGGCTGCAACTAACGATTATTTTTATAATGGATTAATCGGCCAGTTAATTAAACGCCTAATCGGTAATTGTATCAATGTCACTTTTCAATTACCTTTACAGTTTAACTTGAAGTTGTTTTAGGCATGTTGTAAGTTACAATGAAGACAAAATCCAATTTCAAAGCACGCACTCTTGTATGACAGTTTGAATGGGAGTTTGTGTTGAGACTCTAGGCAGTTTATGAATAGGTTTGTGTGTGTGGTTACTTTATAAAAAGAAATGTACTTTCAACTTTACAATCCAACAATAAACGCCAAAATGTTTCTCCAAAACACAATACAAACGGACGCTTAGGACACTGATTAGCATAATCGCTAACTACTGTGGTATGGAAAAATTTCTGAACCTTTTGGAATTTCTCACATTTCTGCATAAAATCCCCATCAAATGTGATCTGATTTTTGTCAGAATCACACAGATGAAAATACAGTGTCTGCTTTAACTAAAACCACCCAAACATTTATAGGTTTTCACATTTTAACGAGGGTAGAATGCAAACAATGAAAGATGGGGGGGGGGGGGGGGGGGGTAAGTAAGTGAACCCTCTGCCTAAGGAAACTTAAAGAGCAATTGAAACAAATTTTTACCAAACATTTTAAATCAGTTGTGTGCCCAATCACTGATGAGTGGTTTAAAGTTGCCCTGCCCACCATAAAACATGAAACACACACCTGGTAAGAAATGTCTTCATGAGAAAAATTGTCTGATGTGCATCATGGCTTGGTCAAAAAAGGCTGTCTGAAGGATTGGCGATCAAGGATTGTCGATTTGTATAAAGCTGTGGAAGGATACACAACCATCTCTAAAAGTCTGGATGTTCATCAATCGACAATCAGAGAAGTTGTCCACAAATGGATAGCGTTTGGCAATGTTGCTTCTCTCCCATGGAATGGCCGTCCACCAAAGATGACGCCAAGAGTTCAACGCAGAATACTCAGAAAGGTAAAAAAAGAACCATACAGTGTCTGCTGAAGACTTTCAGAAATCCCTGGCACAGTCCAATATGTCTGTGCACGCATCAACTATATGTAAAACTATGGCCAAGAATGGTGTTCATGGGATGACTCCATGGAGGAAGCCACTGCTGTCTGAAAAAAACACTTGTTAGTCGTTTAATTTTCGCAAAAAAGGCACTTGGACTCCCACATAAGTTTTGGCAAAATATTTTGTGGAAAAATGAAACCAAAGTTAAATTGTTTGGGAGTAACACACAACGTCATGTGTGGAGGAAAAATGGAACAGCTCGCCAACATCAACACCTCATCCCCACCATGAAGCATGGTGGAGGGAGCATCATGATTTGGGGCTGTTTTGCTCCTTCAGGGCCTGGACAACTTGCAATCCTTAATGGGAGAATGAATTAAAAGGTTTATCAGGATGTTTTGCAGTAAAACCTGAGGCCTTCTGTCAGACAGTTAAAGCAATAAAAAGATGGATGCTGCAACAAGACAATGATCCAAAGCACAGAACTAAATCGACTTCAGAATGGTTTCAGAAGAACAAAATACACGTTCTGGAGTGGCCAAGTTAAAGTCCAGGCTTCAGATGCTGTGGCATGACCTAAAGACAGTGATTAATGCCAGACATCCCAGGAATCTGACTGAACTACAGCAGTTTTGTCGAGAAGAATGGGCCAAGTTGAGTCCTAATCGATATACCAGACTGATATGCAGCTACAGGAAAAGTCTGGTTGAAGTTATTGTTGCCAAAGTGGGGGCCACAAAATATTAAATGTGATCGTTCACTTACTAATTTTTCCCCCTTCTGTCATTGTTTGCATACTATCCTCATTAAAATATACAAACCTATAAATGTTTGGGTGGTTTTAGTTAAAGCAGACACTGTTTTTTTCATCGGTGTGATTTTGACAAAGATCAGATCACATTTGAATGTGATTTTATGCAGAAATGTGAGAGGTTCAGATACTTTTTTCATCATCACTGTAAATGTTCATGATAGTGTCATGTCATAATTATGATAGCCTGATGACAGTCATTTGGAGCCACAATAACGTGTTACCAAATACCATAACTAGCAATTAATGAAACAACTGGAACAGTAACTGAGGAAATGGTTCGCATATCCTATAACACAGTGAGGACAGCTGAGGCTTATAGACAAGTGCGCCTTATAGTGTGAAAACTACGGTAATTGTTGCACCTCTATTAATCTATTTTACTCAACAGGGTCCTTATTGTGACTCAACATTTTTTGAAGTCTTTATCGTTGGTTGAAAACATCTTCTCTGCAATGTCTCCCTCTGAAAGGTACGTCATTCGAACAACTCTTTTTGAGCCTGGTGGGCGGGTTGTACGAGTTTTTCTCTTTTTCAGACTTACCCTGTTAGAGTTGATTTCTGCCCAGCTATGTGGCGACGAATCACTCGATTGCGGCATCCCTCCTGGCGTGGCTGGCTTGCTCGCTTCCTCCTTTCAGAAAGGATGCGGAGCTGTCCTGAGCCTTGCTTCCAGCTCTGCCTCTAACGATGAGGTACATCTTGAACTCTCATATAATCATAATCATGAGCTATTGATTATACCGGACTGCAATCTTCCGCAGCTCCTGCAGGAGGCACTGACAGTGATCAGTTTACTCGATTTACTGTGTGAAATGACATCACGCCAAGGACAGTTCATGTTCCTGCAGGACCATCCGGACCTTTTGACGACCACTGTAGGTAAATCAAACCGCGGCGGTAACAACCTCCCGTGAGCGGCTGTCGTAAAGGTGTCATGACGGAAAGCAGATTCTCGCATTCCTTTGAGTTTTAAGTGTCTCTCTCCTGTTTCCCATCAGAGCTCCTGAAGCAGGTTCACATCATCGGGAAGAGCAGTAAGAACATCTTCAGCCCCGCTCAAAATTTTGACGACGAGGATAAGCAGTCGTCCAGCGGGTCTCCTGTTATCAGCTTCAAAGCTCATCTCATCAGGCTCGTCGCAAATTTGTGCTACAGCCACACAAATAACCAGAACAAGGTAGTTTTTATCTGCTTGGTCTTATTAGGTTGCACACTGAATATAGAAATAAAAAATAAATAAATGAATTTAATTGATGGAATCTTTGCATGTCATGCAAAAGCTATAAAATCACATCATTTACACGTAAAATAAATTCAAGAAGCTAAGGGGCACAAAAGTTGGATGGTTTTTGCCAAAAAAACATTCATTTCAAATGGCCATAATCACCATTCATTTCAATGGCACAAAATAACCATTCACGCCTATAGATTTCCTACAAAACTACATTGGTACACCCACAGTAAGTATGACATAACTCATTTAATATGGCTGAATGCAGCTGCTCCCTGTTAAAACCAACATAGGGTAAGATTTTGTTTGAGCTTTCGTAATTTAGTTTATAGAGTGGTATAAAAAAGTGTCTGAACCTTTTGCAATTTCTCACATTTCTGCATAAAATCCCCATCAAATGTGATCTGATCTTTGTCAAAATCACACAGATGAAAAAACAGTGTCTGCTTTAACTAAAACCACCCAAACATTTATTTGGTTTTCATGTTTTAATCAGGATAGCATGCAAACAATGACAGAAGGGGAAAAATAAGTAAGTGAACCATCACATTTAATATTTTCTGCCCCCCCCCCCTTTGGCAGCAATAACTTCAACCAGACGCTTCCTGTTGCTGCAGATCAATCTGGCACATCGATCAGGAATAATCTTGGGCCATTCTTATCTACAAAACTGCTGTAGTTCAGTCAGATTCTTGGGATGTCTGGCATGAATCTTTGTTTTTAGGTCATCTCAATGGGGTTCAAGTCTGGACTTTGACCTGGCCTCTCCAGAACGCGTATTTTGTACTTCTGAAATGATTCTGAAGTTGATTGCCTACTGTGTTTTGGATCATTGTCTTGTTACAGCCATTTTTAGCTTCAACTGTTTGACAGATGGCCTCAGGTTTCCCTGCAAAACATCTTGATAAACTTTTGAGTTCATTCTTCCATTAATGATTGCAAGTTGTCCAGGCCCTGAGGCAGCAAAACAGCCCCAAATCATGATGCTCCCTCCACCATGTTTCACGGTAGGGATGAGGTGTTTATGTTGGTGAGCTGTTCCATTTTTCCTCCACACATAACGTTGTGTATTACTCCCAAACAACTCAACTTTGGTTTCATCAGGCCACAAAATATTTTGCCAAAACTTCTGTGCAATGTCTAAGTGCCTTTTTGCGAAAATTAAACAAGCAAATATGAATTTTTTTTTTTTTTTGACAACAGTGGCTTCCTCCGTGGAGTCCTCCTATGAACACCATACTTGGCCATAGTTATACATATAGTTGATGTGTGTACAGAGAAAGTGGACTGTGCCAGTGATTTCTGTAAGTCTTTAGCAGACACTCTCGGGTTCTTTTTTACCTCTCTGAGTATTCTGCGCTGAACTGTTGGCGTCATATTTGGTGGACGGCCACTCCTCGGGAGAGAAGCAACAGTGCCGTGAGAGAATTTTATTCATGCTTAAAACACAACCATTATATTCTCATATTTTGTATGCCTTTGTTTTATATATATATATATATATATATATATGTTTAGTTTGCTTGCATGGGAACATTGTAGCATAGAGCGTCATTGTTAATCTGTTTGAGTGTGCCTTCCCATGGCCTTGACGATTGTAGACTGTATCACCATATGCCCAAATATGGACTGTTATGTTCCTATGTTTTTCAATATGCCCTGAATGAATACAAGGGAGGACTGTGGTTTCTTATCATCGTTCTAGCCGGGACCGGTGTTCAAGGTCTCAGCTCAAAGATGTTTTTGTATGGAAAAATACCCAGGTTTGTGAGATGATGAGTTTCGTTTCTTTGTAAGTATCACGGTGGGCTTCGGCACCACCCTTTCAACAGTAAAAATGTCCACCCTCTGTTGTACTTCTTCCTACTTTCTGGGTGATCACTGCTCCTGGCTGTGTCGCATCGGTTTGTACCCGAGAGCTCTTGTTCATAAAGCCTTCGAAGAAAAGCAATCCATGGTTGGGGTCGTATTCATTTCTCTAATCGAGCTATCGAGGTAACACTTGTCTTGGAGTTCAAAGTTGAATTTCCCTGACAAGTGCCAAACTTTTTCCATTTGTAGACAACTTCTCTGACTGTTGATTGGTGAACATCCAGAATTTTAGAGATGGTTTTGTATCCTTTCCCAGTTTTACACAAATCAACAATCCTTGATCGCAGGTCTTCAGACAGCTCTTTTGACCGAGCCATGATGCACATCAGACATTGCTTCTCATCAAGACAGTTCTTACCCTGACTTAAAGTGTTTGGTAAAAATTTGTTTCAATTGCTCTTTAAGTCTCCTTAGGCAGAGGGTTCACTTATTTTCCCCCTTCTGACATTGTTTGCATGTTATCCTCATTGAATTATAAAAATCCTATAAATGTTTTGGTGGTTTCAGTTAAAGCAGACACTGTTTTTTCATCTGTGCGATTTAGACAAAGATTACATTTGATGGTGATTTTATGCAGAAATGTGAGAAAGTCCAAAAGCTTCAGATTTTTCATACCACTGTATATTTAGCCGTAGTTTGTCGGAATATATGTTTGAACGATTTGTTAAAAGCATTGTCAAAAAAAAAAAAAAAAAAAAAAAAAAAAAAGAATGTTAGCATTTTATAGCATTTAAGCTAGCGGACTTTCGCTATGCAAGTCAGCCAGTTGTTTTGTTGTACTTAGATCAAGACCAAGACAGACCAAGACATTTTCGCTATTAAAATCAAAAACACTGCATTATATATTCTTTATCCTCTGCAAAAACAAAACATGTGACTTGCATTGATCACGTGTTTTATCCGTCCTACCTCAAATATGAGACCCGAACTCGATTGATTTTTACCCTGCAGCTTATTTTTTTCGTCGGCGCGTTATTGTTTTACAGTGCGATAGTTCGCCAACTCGGCCGGACCGGCCGCGAAAAGGAAATGAGTTGATCGAGTCTGCGTGTTCCCGTTTTGACAAAGCGTGTTCTCCACGATTTTATCAGTTTGCCTCCATCGCTCGCTGTCAACATCTCACTCGTCACGTCAAGATAAATATTACAGCGGTCTAGGGAGGAGCTGGCCTCCGTGCGTGCCACAGTATAGGGCCCGGTTCCATTTAATAGGAAGCGATTGATGGAATGCTTGTGGGATGGACACCCTCAGTTGGCCTCTCCGTAATATTTATGGATGCTGATCTGCGGCCTGTCAGTGGTCAGAAATCACCCCGTATCTGTTTTCACCACGTAAGTTCCAGTAAACCACATTTTACTCTGTTCACCGTCTGGAGAGATCGCAGCATAAGATGTCCTCGCCAAGTGCCGAACTGGATGCGCGTAAAGCGAAAGGCCGGTTGCTGCAGTGGAAAACGTTTGTTCTTGTTTTTGACAACACCAATAGCCTTTTTTTTTTTAAACTATTAGTTCTGGCGCTCTATTTGGAGACTAACCGCTGTGACAAGTGGAGGTCAGCGGCAAGCAAATACAATAATTGAGTATATAGACGCAAATAAATGATAAGAAGCAGATGATGCTGCTGTGACAGGCTCTGGAAAAGCCACAACTATGTTTTTTTAATTCTAACAGTATTCCCTTGTAGGTATCGTTTGCCTGCAAATAATCACGTGGAATTTTTTTGTCTCATTCAGCAAAAACCAATTACTGCCAACAAATGGTTGTGCCTCGCGTGGAATAGAATACATGAATAGAACAATGTGACTGTGGAAATATTGCATCTACATTATCCTAATTAAACGGATTTGACGGCGGCATTATAAGACAAAGGGCAAATGAACCACCATGAAGCTTTGAACCAGTTGGCTGCAAAGCTTCAAGAAGCTTCATTTTGCTATCAATGCTCCCTTGGGGGAGACAGTCAGCCTCTGTTGCCACCTGCTGTCAACACTGTTGACCAAATGAACCACCATGAAGCTTTGAACCAATTGGCTGCAAAGCTTCAATGCTTCAAGAAGCTTCATTTTACCGTCACTGCTCCCTTGGGGGAGCCAGTCGACCTCTGCTGTCAACACTGTTGACCAAATGAATCACCATGAAGCTTTGAGCCAATTAGCTGCAAAGCTTCAATGCTTCAAGAAGCTTCATTTTGCCATCACTGCACCCTTAGGGGAGACAGTCAACTTCTGCTGTCAACCCTGTTGACCAAATGAACCACCATGAAGCTTTGAACTAGTTGGCTACAAAGCTTCAATGCTTCAAGAAGCTTCAATTTGCCATCACTGCTCCTTTGGGGAAGACAGTCAACCTCTGCTGTCAACACTTTGGACCAAAATGACCACAATAAAGCTTTGAACCAATTGGCCGCAAAGCTTCAATGCTTCAAGAAGCTTCATTTTGCCATCTCTGCTCCCTTGGGGGAGACAGTCAACCTTTGCTGCCACCTGCTGTCATTACTGTTGACATCCAACATGCTTCCTAGCATCCATTGCAGCACTACAGGTGTAAATAACAATCAAAATTCATGTTCTGTTTAGAGCTGCAACGATTAATCGATTAACTCGAGTAATTCACTTAGAAAAAAGATTTGAATTAAATTTTGCTGCTTCGAGTATTGGTTGAATTATAAATTGGCGCTGTAATGGTTTGTGATGAAAGTGTTTGCATTTCGTTTTCCTGATTTGGGTGGATACACTGCCCTCTAGTGGTGACAGTGAATATGACAACTTATTTCGCATGGCTGAATCCAGCTGCGCCCTGTTAAGACAAGCATAAGCTAAGTTTTTTTTTTTTTTTTTTTTGAGCTGTTGTTTTATAATGACTTCGTAATTTAGTTTATAGCGATAATTAGCCATTTTTGTGGGAATATGTGTTTGAACAATTTGTTGAGAGGATTGTTTAGATAAAAAAAAGTTAACATTTTATAGCTTTTAAGCTAGCAGACTTTTGCTATGTAAGTTGGCCAATTGTTCTTTTGTTGGACTTAAATCCTCATTTTTATTTATTTTTCTATACTGTTTGAGGCTCGGCTCAGGTTTTTAATTTTCGATGTTCCTTATCCGATTACTCGATTATCGAACTAACTAGTTCATCGATTAATCGACTACTAAAATAATCGATAGCCGCAGCCCTAGTTCTGTTCTTTAGTTACTGTTCCAGTTATTTCATTAACTGCTAGTTATGGTATTTGGTAACACTTTATTTGACAGTAGTGCCATAAAACTGTCATAAGACCATCATAATTATAACATTACACTGCCATGAGCATTAATGAATTGGTGGACTTGGTAACTTGGATGGAGTAGGTGACATTATTTCTCAGATGATACTTAATGACATCTTCATACGCATTAATTAATGCCCATGATAGTGTCATCTCATAATTCTGCCACCCTGCTGTGAACACTGTTGTCTTTCCACATGCCTCCTAGCATGCATTGCAGCGCAACAGATGTAAATAATCAAAATTCATGTTCTGTGCTCATTATTTCTTCAGTTACTGTGCCAGTTGTTTCATTAATTGCTAGTTATGGTATTTGGTAACACTTTATCTGACAGTGGCGCCATAAGACTGTCATATGACCATCATACCTATGACATGACAGTGCCATGAGCCATGTGTCATGGCAGTCTTATGACGCCGTCAAAAAAAGTGTTTTCTATTAACCCAAATGAGGGGAAAAAAGTAGCAGTTTATTGTCGGAAAATTAGGGTACTTGGTGAGATGCATGTGACAATGTTGTGGCATTAGCAGTGCAACATTTCAATATGTACAATACTATGAGTTGTTAGATAGACAGCAATATGTTCTAAGTATTGTTGCAGCTATCGAATATTTTCCTATTTGATTCATCTATCAACTAGTTAGTTCAAATAATCAAGTCATCTGATTAGGAACATTTAATGCGTTGCAGAATACATTTTAAGAGATTTAAAAAATAGGCTTGCAAAGTTTGCACTTTCAAAAGAGCATTAAATGTGAATACAAAATTTAAAAAAAAATTACCTGAGCTATGCCTCAAACGGTATTAAAAAAATTAATAAATGTGGATCTAAGTAGGCGACAACAAAAGAGCAATTGGCTAACGTACATAGCAAAAGTCCGCTAGCTTAAATGCTATAAAATGCTAACTTTTTTTTTTTTTAAATACTCTTAACAAATTGTTCAAACACATATTCCCACATAAAATGGCTAAATATACATATGAACTAAAGTACGAATGCATAAAAAAACATTAGCTCAGTAGTTGGTCTTAACAGGGAGCATCTGGATTCAGCCATGTTAAATGAGTTATTGCATATTCACTGTTCCCACTAGATGGCATAGTATCCAACAATACAACAAGTCAAAATGAGTTAATTTTCCCTGAATATGTTTCCTCAGGTGAGAGAACTGGAAGGCATCCCCCTCATTTTGGACAACTGCAGAATCGACAGCAACAACCCATGTATCCTTGCAACACAGTCTAATTCTATAAGATTGGAAGTAAAAAAATCCAATTTTTTCTCCTTATTTACAACTCCCAGTCATCAGCCAGTGGTCTATTTTAGCCATTCGGAATCTCTTTGAAAACAACACGAAGAACCAGGAGGTGCTAGCCACGTTTGAGCGCCGCGGCGAAGCTGACTATTCTGCTCTCAAGGACTTGGGCTTCACCGTGGAAGAACGGGACGGCACATTGTTGCTTAGAACCACCGGGAAGGATATGTGAGGTTCTTGAGCGTGGCCCACGAGTGGAAGACAGGTTTAAAAATCATGTCAAGATGTATCATGTCATAGGTTTTAGGGCCTCTTAATGCTAATATCCAAAGATTTTAATATACCGTAATTTTCGGACGGTAAGCCTGCTACTTTTTCTCTTCATTTTGTATCCTGCGGCTAAAAGTCCAGTGCGGCTTATTTGTTGATTTATTTGGGGTAATAGGTAACACATGCCTACTACCATGCATTGCAGTGCTACAGTGCTAATTATTTCTTGCAGCTGTCCTCACTGTATTATGGGATATTTACATGAACAATATTAACCGAGAACACTTTATTTGGCCGCGCCATCATAAGACTGTCATCAGACGAAATGAACCACCATGAAGCTTTGAAGCAATTGGCTACAAAGCGTCATTGCTTCCATAGCTTTATATGGCCATCCCTGCTCCCTTGATGGAGACAGTCAACCTCAGCTGCCACCTGCTGTAAAGACGGTTGTCTTCTAACATGCCTCCTAGCATGCATTGCAGCGCTACAGATGTAAATAACAATCAAAATTCATGTTCTGTGCTAAATATTTCTTCAGTTATTGTTCCAGTCGTTTCATTAATTGCTAGTTATGGTATTTGGTAGCACTTTCTTTGGCAGTGGTTTTATAAGACTGTCATAAGACCGTCATAATTATGACATGACACTGTCATGGTCATTACTGAATGGCTATGACAGATGTCATTAAGTGTCTTTCGGCAAATTATGTTACTAATTCCATTGATGTCTAGATCGGAACTTTTACATCCATTCAAAAGTGAGATAATTTGCCAGAAAACACTACATGACATCTGTTATTAGCATTTATTAATGCTTATGACAATGTCATGTCATAATTATGATTGTCTAATGCGGCGCTTCTCAATTTTCTGTAGTGCCCCCCATGAAGACGTAAACGTTTCGAGCCCCCCCACAACTCTCTGCCGCCACTATAAATTGTACCATTTGTCTCTAAAATTATTACTATAAGTACACGTCAGCTGAACATTGTCCTTTTTTATATTAAAGGAAAAAAGTAATATAAATCAACTTGAAATAAAATATAACTTTATTAGCATTGTTTTGTATATAACAAAACAAAAAAAAGGTACATTGTTTGATCATTTGATACTGAAAAATAACTTAATAAAATCAATCAATTATAATAAATTCAAATTAAATAACAGTGTCATTGGACAAAGGGAGCAGTGACGGCCAAATGAAGTGTTTTGAAGCAATGAAGCTTTGCAGCCAATTGGTTTAAAGCTTCATGGTGGTTCATTTGGCCTTATGACAGTCGTATGATGCCGCCGTCAAGTAAAATGTTACCGGTTAATATATTTAGGTGTAAATATCCCATAATACAGTGAGGACAGCTGCGGCTTATAGTCCAGTGCGGATAATACTGACTAAATCTGTTATAAGCATTGATTGATGCTCATGACAGTGTCATATCATGATTATGATTGTCTAATAACAGTCTTATGGCGCGACTGTCAAATAAAGTGTTACCAGATACCATAACTAGCAGTTCATGAAACAACTGCAACAGTAACCGAAGCAATAATTTGCACAGAACATGAATGTTATTTACATCTGTGGCGCTGCAATGCATGCTCGGAGGCATGTTGGACGACAAGTGTTAACAGCAGGTGGCAGCATAGGTTGACTGTCTCCCCCCAAGAGAACTGTGATAGTCAAATGAAGCTTCTTGAAGCAATGAAGCTTTGCAGCTAATTGCTTCAAAGCTTCATGGTGGTTCACTTGGTCTTCTGACAGTCTTATGGCGCCACTGTCAAATAATGTGTTACCAAATACCATAACTAGTAAATAATGAAACAACTAGTACAGTAACTGAAGAAATAATTAGCATAAAACATGAATTTTGATTTTTTTTTTTTTTTTTTTACATCTGTAGTGCTGTAATGCATGTTAGGAGGCATGTTGGACGACAACAGTGTTGACAGCAGGTGGCAGCAGAGGTTGACTGTCTCCCTCAAGGGAGCAGTGATGGTCAAATGAAGCTTCTTGAAGCAATGAAGCATTAGTTCAAAGCTTCACGGTGGTTCATTTGGTCTTATGACAGTTGTATGATGCTGCCGTCAAGTAAAGTGTTACCGATTAATATCTTTTGGTGTCTATATCCCACAATACAGGATCCCGTCTAGATTTTTATTCCTAAACGTTGACGTAATCCAAACCTAGAGTGGGGCAAATAAGTATTTAGTCAAAATTGTGCAAGCTCTCCCACTTGTAAATTATTAGAGAGGCCTGTAGTTGTCAACATGGGTAAACCTCAAACATGAGAGACAGAACGTGGAAAAAAACCCAGAAAATTACATTGTTTGATCTTTAAATTTTGGCCCATTCCTCCATGCAGATCTCCTCTAGAGCAGTGATGTTCTGGGGCTGTCGTTAGGCAACACGGGCTTTCAACTCGCTCCACAGATTTTCTATGGGGTTGAGATCTGGAGACTGGCGAGGCCACTCCAGAACCTTGAAATGCTTCTTATGAAGCCACTCATTTGTTGCACTGGCTGTGTGTTTGGGATCATTGTCATGCTAAAAGACCCAGCCACGTCTCATGTTCAATGCCCTTGCTGATGGAAGGAGATTTTCACTCAAAATCTCTCGATACATGGCCCCATTCATTCTTTTCTTTACACAGATCAGTCGTCCTGTTCCCTTTGCAGAAAAACAGCCCCAAAGCATGATGTTTCCACCCCCATGCTTCACAGTGGGTATGGTGTTCTTCGGATGCAATTCAGTATTCTTTCTCCATAACACCATTCTCCCAGTCCTCTTCTGGATCATCCAAATGCTCTCTAGCGAACCGCAGACGGGCCTGGACATGTACTTTCTTCAGCAGGGGGACACGTCTGGCAGTGCAGGATTTGAGTCCCTGGCGGCGCATTGTGTTATTGATAGTAACGTTTGTTACTATGGTCCCAGCTCTCTGTAGGTCATTCACTAGATCTTCCCGTGTGGTTCTGGGATTTTTGCTCACCGTTCTTGTTATCATTTTGACGCCACGGGGTGAGATCTTGCATGGAGCCCCAGATCGAGGGAGATTATCAGTGGTCTTGTATGTCTTCCCTTATTTAAAAATTAGGGGTGCACAATATCCATTTTTTGAAACTGATACCGATATCAATAACTTCCTGCTCCTCAAAGCCGATACCCATATCGATAACCGGTAATAAATATATAATTTTTAAAATGTATATTCACCCGAGTTTTTGAACACCTGGAGGTTAAAAAAATAATAATAATGGTGGATTGAACATACATTTGCCTTTGACCTCACCAGAATTTTCATAATGACGTGAACATTATTATAATGATCAAAACAAAGACAAGAACAGTCTTGACTTCAAATAAAGTGCCAGTATTTATTTTTTCAAATAAATATAACTTGAGTCAATCACAATCCATTTGTCAGTATAATTGAAGATGTGTTTCCTGAACAATGAGCACTGAACTAAAACCGAAGAGGTATTGTGCTTTGTCATCAGATAAAAATATTTAGTGCTACAGGAGACTGTTGTGGTCTTGGTCCATGAAACAACTTTCTTAACCTGGGAGACAGGTTAGGACAGCAAGCCTATCAATAACCAAAAGGCCTCTCAATAACTTACTAACTTATAACTAAAACTGTAAAATGCAAACATTATATAGTAAGGTTTATCACTCATTCCTCATAACAAAAATATGGTAGAACAAAATGGATCAATGGCTTGCCTTATAATAATCAATATAAACGGCAGTGAGTGAACCCATATTCAATAAAGTATGAGGTTTCTCTGCATAGTATAAAATCCTACCAAGCATGCTGACAGGACTAACATTACACGACAACTATTATATGCATGCATAGCACACTAGCTTGAGCTACTAGCCTTAAGCATTGGCTGGCTTCGATAACACAACAACTTATGAAGTTCTGTAAATATGACCCTTCTCCACCAAAGTAAACATATATTGTACGTACATATATATGTTATAGTAAACAAATACTTACAGACATATAATTCTGAGGCAGAAACGTAGGTAAAAGAAAGCATTCACGATTGTCAATGCTACCACTAGACACAGCACTGTGTAAAGTGAATGAGTTCGTGGAACAAATTATAGATGCAGCGAATTATTCTGACCAGCAGGTGGCAGCAATGCCCCGCAAATTCTCAACTGATTTCCAGGCCAGCCAGCACAGTACATATTAACAGTCCTATTAATAATGTTATTGGATTAATTGGGATGACATCATAATTCCTATTATCGGACCAATAACTATCGTGCACCAGTACTAATAATTGCTCCCACAGTTGATTTCTTTACACCAAGCGTTTTACCTATTGCAGATTGTTTTCCCAGCCTGGTGCAGGTCTACAATTTTGTCTCTGGTGTCCTTCGACAGCTCTTTGGTCTTGGCCATAGTGGAGTTTGGAGTGTGACTGACTGAGGTTGTGGACATGTCTTTTATACCGCGAATGAGTTAAAACAGGTGCCATTAATAGTGGAGCCTCGTGAGAAGAATTTATATAGTACCTCTTTGACACCCAGAAATCTTGCTTGTTTGTCGGTGAGCAAATACGTATTTTCCACTCTAATTTGGAAATAAATTCTTTAAAAATCAAACAATGTAATTTTTTTCCCCCACATTCTGTCTCTCATGGTTGAGGTTTACCCATGTTGACAATTACAGGCCTCTCATCTTTTCAAGTAGGAGAACTTACACAATTGGTGGTTGACTAAATACTTATTTACCCCACTGTAACTTCATTGGAAAGGCTCAAGACATTCAATTTAGTGAATGACGTCTTTGTCAACCTTTCACACCCAGTCTAGCTTTCCTTGACTTAAAACTGTATCGAAGCGAACGTTCCTCCAGCTTCCTGTGAATGGAACCTGTAATTTCCTCTTTGTCGCGGCGATTAGCGCTAACTCTGGATGAGAAGAGCGGACGGGCCGAGCGTTAGTTTACAGAATCCCGCGCCGATAAACTGAACAGTCCTGACACTTCAACAATGTGGCGCTTTACCGGCTCTGCCCCACCCTGTTTTCTCTGTCTGCCATTTTGTTAATGACAAGATGCACTGAAACAATCGGCCAGACTCTCCTCTCAATCCGCCGCCATAGTTCGGGGAGCTTACGCGGTTCCGGTCCCCAAGGATTTCAGACAGCTAACAAAACAGCGGTTACTTACGCTCCACCGGTTGGCTGCAATGCTTTTGAGCCCCACAGGAAAGAGGCTGCGCGAGTCATTCAGCACTGCCACAGCCGTCTGGTCACCTCCTAACGTATTAGTCAGGGCCACAACTTCTCGGCTTTCCCATATCAGCGTTTTCTCCTCACCTCTAGCCAAACAAGGCGAAATAAAGACATTTCTTTGCTTCTAACAACATTTTTTTAATGACTTTATTGAAGCCAAGATAAGCCAGATGCGACAAAAAAACACAATAGGCGTGAAGAGGAAGCTCAAAATGTATCAGAGAAGTCAGACTGAGAATTCGAGTTACTATTTACAATTTAGGAACTACCGTAAAAATCTCATTCAACGCCATTGACGGCAAAAGACAAACTGAGAATCGTTGTATCGTTTGTGTAAAATGGATTGGACGTTAATCAATTAAATAACTTTATAGGCGTTACAACATCAGGTTCGTCGATGACCATCAATGGCTAATGAGTTAATAACAAAAAGACAATAGTGAAAACACGTCCCCCAATGTCCTTTCCATTTATAAATGACATAAAGTGCCATGTTCCTCATATAAAAATATACTCTTCAAATTGTTATTTCAGTTATATAAAGCCTAAATAAACATGATTCAACACATGATGGGTGATGGACCAAAAATAGCTGCGAGGCTAACCCCCTTTTTGGTCTGTATGGTTAAGGCACATGCCATCCACCCAGGCGGGTTTAAACCGCGCTGGAAGCGTGGAATTTTGGCTCCCGCCATTCATGGGAACGTCCGCCGTAGCCCGACTTGGCCACGCCATGTTCCAGCGGGCCTCGCGTGCTTTTCTAGCCCCTTCGAAAACAAAACAATGAACATAGTCGGGATGGAAAAGGCCGTTCACACTCATGAGGTTGGATGCTAAAAATAGAAGAGACGGCGAGAACCAAAAGAGGTATTGGCCATGCGGCAAAATGGGATTTTGCCATGTGGCATTTTTCTGCCATGTGGCAAAATTGATTTTGACATGTGGCAAAATGCATTTTGCCATGTGGCATTTTTTTTTGCCGTGTGGCAAAATTGATTTTGCCATGTGGCAAAATTTATTTTGACATGTATTTTTTTCCGCCATGTGGCAAAATGGATTTTGCCATGTGGCATTTTTTTGCCATGTGGAAAAATGGATTTTGCCATGTGGCATTTTTTCTTTGCCTTGTGGCATTTTTTTGCCATGTTGCAAAATTGATTGTGCCATGTGGCAATTTTTTTTGCCATGTGGCAAAATTGAATTTGTCTTGTGTTTTTTTTTTTTTTTTTTTGCAATGTGGCAAAATGGATTTTGCCATGTGGCATTTTTTTGCCAAGTGGCAAAATGGATTTTGCCATGTGGCATTTTTATGCCAAGTGGCAAAATGGATTTTGCCATTATGCATTTTTTTTGCCAAGTCGCAAAATTTATTTTGCCATGTGGCATTTTTTCTTTGCCTTGTGGCATTTTTTTGCCATGCAGCAAAATTGATTGTGCCATGTGGCAATTTTTTTTGCCATGTGGCAAAATTGAATTTGTCTTGTGGCATTTTTTTTTTTTTTTTTTTTGCAATGTGGCAAAATGGATTTTGCCATGTGGCATTTTTTTGCCAAGTGGCAAAATGGATTTTGCCAAGTGGCAAAATGGATTTTCCCATGTGGCATTTTTATGCCAAGTGGCAAAATGTATTTTGCCGTGATGCATTTTTTTTGCCGAGTCGCAAAATTTATTTTGCCATGTGGCATTTTTTTTTTTTTTTTGGCCATGTGGCTTTTTTTTTTTTTTTTTTTTTTTTTTTTTTTTTTGCCATGTCGCAAAATTTATGTTGACATGTGGCTTTTTTAATTGCCTTGTGGCAAAATTGTTTTATGCCATGTGGCATTTTTTTGGCCATGTATTTTTTTTTTTTTTTTTTTTTGCCATGTGGCAAATTTTTTTATGACATGTTGCAAAAAATGTTTTGCCACGTGGCATTTTTTCTTTGCCTCGTTTTTTTGGTCATGTGGCGTTTTTTTTGCCATGTGGGAATTTTTTTTTTGACGTGGCATTTTTTGTTTTGCCTGTGGCATTTTTTTGGGCCATTTGGCAAAATTTATTTTGGCCATGTGGCAAAATTTATTTTGGCCATGTGGCAAAATTTATTTTGGCCATGTGGCATTTTTTTTGCAATGTGGCAAAATGGATTTTGCCATGTGGCATTGTTTTTTTGGTATGTGCCATTTTGGGGGGTTTATGGCATTTTTTTCAGGCCATGCACGTCCATGCCATTGACGGCTATGCCGTCCAAATTTTCCATTCATATTAAATGGCACAAAAAAATGTGTTGCTGTGATTTTTGACCATCCACTTACCTTTACAGCGCATTGACATTCAACTGGCACCCAAGTCAGGCTATGCCATTGACGGCAATGCACGTCCAAATTTTCCATTCATATTAAATGGCAGAAAAACATGTGTGGCTGTGATTTTTGACCATACACTTGACATTACAACGCATTGACATTCAACTGGCAACCAAGTCAGGCTATGCCATCAGGCTATGCACGTCCAAATTTTCGATCCAAATGGAAAATCCCATCCCATTTTTCACATCCAAATGGGCCTGCAAAAATGCCATATACCCCCCAAAAATGCCACATAACAAAAAAATGCCACAAGCCAAAATCCATTTTGCCACATACCCAAAAATGCCACATGACAAAATCCATTTTGCCACATGGCAAATACCACTTTTCATTCTCGGCCCTGCTGAAAAATAGAGCCTGGCTTAAAATGTGACAGGTTGCTAATCAGGTCTGCAAAGGACAGATTTTTTTGCGTATTTCATTAACTTTGAAGACGCTGCAGAAGTCCAGTTTGCAACAGTAGATCACAGAGAAGCAACACAAGAAAAAAAATGGTGAGTTTTTGTTTCCACCCAAAACTACACAATAAAGTCTAACATAAATTATTTACTTTTCAGTGTTCAAACAGAATACAGTGTGAGTTCGGCCAGTCATAATTCTGGCCTTTAATCATTGGTTATCGCCCAATTTCGACTGCAGTACTTCCAGTTAAACACATTCCCAATGTTCTTCCATAGACTTCATCATCAGTTGACAAGACGACAACTACAGACATTGCGCCACACCTTCCCGTAGTGGACCGATCCAGGCAGAACGTAGAGTTGGCTTTCACTGTGATAAACACGGTCCATTCTAACGCTGGATTTAGGTGGAAACAGCACGAAGGTTTTACTACATACACGCAGGCAGGAGTGTCTCAAGAGTGATTTTGTCGAGGATTCAAGGTAATTATATTAAATAGCAGCATGCATGCACTTCGAAACGTTGTGAAACGAATCAATGGATAAAATTTGTGTAACTTTGGCTTGAAATATTTACGTAAACTGAACGATAACTGCCCGTTTTTTGCTTTTAACCAAGAATCTAGACTGTTTTAAGTTCATATCTAAAAAAATTCCACAATTTAAGCATTTATTTACCAGAATTTTCAATTTAAAAAGCTCTGTTTTGAACGGCCGCCTAGTTGAATTAGACAGTAGCGTAACTTTAGCTTGAAATATTTACGTAAAATGAACGATAACCACCAATGTTTTGCTTTGAACCAAGAATCTAGACTGTTTTAAGTTCATATCTATAGAAATTCCCGGATTTACGCATTTATTTATACAAATTTTCAACTTAGTAAGCTCTTTGTTTTGTGGCGGCCGCCATGTTGGATTTTGAATCTCTGCACTCCAGCAAAACTTTTGCTTGAAATATTTATGTTAAATGAACGATAACTGCCCGTTTTAATTGCTTTTAACCAAGAATCGAGATTGTTTTACATTCATATCTATAGAAATTCCCAAATTTACACATTCATCTACAAGAGTTTTCAATTTAAAAATCCCTGTTTCTTGATGGCCGCCACGTTGGATTACACAATAGCGTAACTGTAGCTTGAAATATTGACATAAAATGAACAACAACTGCCCGTTTTTTGCTTTTAACCAAGATGTTAGACTGTTTTTCGTTCGTATCCATAGAAATTACGCGATTTACGCATTTATTTGCAAGAATTTTCAACCTAAAAAGCTCTTTGTTTTGTGACGGCCGCCATGTTGGATTACACAATCGCGTAAATTTTGCTTGAAATATTGACGTACAATGAACGATAACTGCCTGTTTTTTGTGTTTAACCAAGAATCTAGACTGTTTTACGTTCATATCTATAGAAACCCCCCGATTTACGCACTTATTTTCAACAGTTTTCAGCTCAAAATTTTTTTGTGATGAATGGAAGAAATTTGCATTACTCTAGCTTTAAATATTTACGTAAATTGAACGATAACTGCCTGTTTTTTTTTTTTTTTTTTTTTGCTTTTAACCAAGGATCTAGACTGTTTTACGTTCATATCTATAGAAATTCCCGGGTTTGCGCATTTATTTACAAGAGTTTTCAATTTAAAAACTTTGTTGTGTGATGGCTGCCATGTTGGATTTTGTATCGCTCTTTAAGTTGCTATTTCCGGAAAAAGCTTAACTATTGATCCTGAAAATAGACATGATTATCTCTGCATTTGGTGATTTTTGTGCATCTAGCGTAAAATCTGAGAATTTTATAGCCATTTTAAGTTTTGTCATATAAAAAAAATTCAAAATTTTATTGGGCACAACTTTTTGATGCCGCTGATCATGGAGACTCATATATGCCTAAGGGAGGTGCTTGTTTTGGTTTTAGCTCGCTAGCAGCTTTGGTTTTGAACATATTTGAATTTAAATTTTTTTTAAATAAGCTCCCTCCAGATCGGCCCCGTGTCCTGTCAACTAATAATGAAGTCTATGGCCCGATTTCGACTGCAGCTCTTCCAGTTAAAAACGTTCCCAATGTTCCTCTTACTGTTCCATCATAGTGGCGTGTTTTCTGGACTATAAGTCGCACAGTTTTTCATCGCTAAGGTAAATGTTCTCCATTTTATTGTATATGTATTTGAACATCCTGTGATTTTGCAAGTTCTCCCACTGAGAAATGATGGGCGTGTTTGAAATTTTCATGGGAGGTGCTTGTCCACTGTGAGAGACGATCTAAAAAAAAAATCAGAAGTGACAGTGTATAATTTTTTAACAATTTATTTGCATTATACTGCTGCAAAAAAGTGTTTGAAAACCTGTCTATTAGCTAGGATTATAAGCCTGAAAAATCTATGAGTCGCCTTTAAAAAGTCCACCGAAGAAGCGGAGGTGGACTTTTTGAGTCCGACTTTTTGACCTGTTTGAGGCGGTTAGCTGCATGTAAAAACCTGTCCACCCCATACAATCAGGAAGACTCGTATTCCTAACATGTTCAAGACCAAAGAGCTGTCCAAAGACACCAGAGACCGAATTGTAGACCTCTACAAGGCTGGAAAGAGCTACGGGACAATTGCCAAGCAGCTTGGTGATATAACATCCGCCTTTGGAGCAATTATTAGAAAATGGAAGAAGCTAAACATGACTGTGTATCTTCCTCGGACTGGGGCTCCATGCAAGATCTACTTCGTAGGGTATCAGTGATCACAAGATTGGTCAGGAATCAGCCAACAACTCCTGAAGGAGACTGGAGAAGTCAAAATGTTTGCAGTATTCTAACACACTTAATATTATCAATCAGGGAATAGTATCGATTCTCGTATTTACTGTTTGACTGTTTGTATTACTCTAACACACCCAATATAAAATAAATAGCACTTATACCATCGTTTAAGGAAAACAAGCAGAATATAGGGCATAACAGATACATGACGCTTTCTTATCACGCAACTGACTGAGCAAGATTGACGCTGACAAGCTCATGTCTGCACCACCAACTCTCACAATCAGTTCTCCCAGACAGTCCAGAACAAATGGCGGGACGACCTGTCCCAACACAAGGAACACTGGAGAACACCCGATATCCAACTGATAACAAGATTCGACGAGCCCCTTTGACGATAATGTGGCAAAATCAACAACCCTTGTTGCCCTGACATCAGTCCCAAGTCCTCCTGTTCAATCCACAAACAGACAATAATCATAAACAACGCCCAAACACACCCTTCTCCCTTCCCACGGCCCGCCCTGCGAGAGCCTTCAAAAGACAATGTTTAACTCAGCATTGTCATTTTTCTCTCTGGAACCTTTTGTTGACTTCTGATATGGTGACCCTGGATACCCGCTTGTGTCCCTCTGTGCTGTATGATTGCTGTTGACTAAGAATAAATTGTCAACATGTGTTTCGAGGCCTTTTTCCAGCTTTCAAAATGGAGTCAGTACAAAAGGGTTAAGACTAAGGGGAATGCGCGGAGTTTGGCCTTTTGGCGGGGTTGTCGGGTCTCGCCGGCCTGGGTCGTTGGATCTGTGCCAGCGCGGGTCCGGCGGTTCGGCTGGCGTGATTCCAGCAGTCTGGCTAAAAGGTCAGATTCCTTCAACAGTATTAGAAGATTGAAGTAATATTAGGATCCACCTTATTAGGGAAGCCTAACGCATGTGTCATGCAGCTGACTGAGCAAGATTGACACTGACAACCAGGTGATGGGCAAGACATCTACAAGCCTACGTCTGCAACACTAAATCCCGCAATCAACTCTTCAGGATAGTCCAGAACAAATGGGGGGACGTCCCATCTCAACACACGGAACACAGATATCCAACTGATAACATGACTGACAAGACTCCAAGAGCCACTTTGACGCTAAGGGGGCAAAATCCACAACCCTCATTGCCCTGACAACAGTAACTCCCGAATCGTCCTGTCCAATCCACAAACAGACAATAATCCGAATCAATGGCCAAACACACCTTTCTTCCTGCCTGCAAGAGCCTTCAAAAGACTGAATGTTTAACCAATCATTGTCATTTTTCTCTCAGGAACCTTTTGTTGACTTGTGATATGGTGACCTTGGATCCTCGCCTTGGTCACTCTGTGCTGTACGATTGCTTGTCAACTTGTGTTTCGAAGCCTTTTTCCAGCTTTCAAAATTGAGTCAGTACAAAGGGTTAAGACTAAGGTGAAAGAACGGGGTTTGGCCTTTTGGCCGGCTCGGCTGCCGTGATTCCAGCAATCTGGCTAAAACACACAGCTAAGCAAGACTGTCAATCTCCCTCGGACTGGGCCTCCATGCAAGATCTACCTCGTAGGGTCTCAATGATCCTAAGATTGGTGAGGAATCAGCCAAGAACTACACAGGAGGAGCTGGTCAATGACCTGAAAGGAGCTGGGACCACCATTTCCAAGGTTACTGGTGGTAATACCCTTAGACGTCATGGTTTAAAATCATGCATGGCATGCAAGGTTCCCCTGCCTAAACCAACCAATCATTTGGATGATCCAGAGGAGTCATGGTGGAAAGTCATGTGGTCATTTTTTTGGTCTTAATTCCACTCGTAGTGTTTGGAGGAAGAAGAATAATGAGTACCATCCCAAGAACACCATCCCTACTGTGAAGCCTGGTGCATTAGGGGTGTTTTCTGCACATGGGACTGCACTGTATTAAGGGAAGGATGACCACGAAAATTCCAAACCTGCCCACAAATCACAAGTAAGTGAGAGAACTTGCAAAATCACTTATTTTCCTCACTGTATTTGTCCAAAAATGCGACTTTTAGTCCGAAGAATGCGTTAATTCTTTTCCGTACGGATGCTTTCAATGTTTTTTTTTTTAAGAGCATATCCTTTCTCTCGTAGGATTTCACACCAGCATGTAAGGGAAGTTAACATCTCCTGTCCTAAAGGATGTCAAAATGTGCAAAATGTTTGAATAAATACTTGGAATCAATCCCTTGAACTTTGACCCCCCCTTACTTACAAGTAAAAACCTCAGATTTTTCACTGCAAGTGTTACAGTTGACGACGCAGCACCAGTGGAACTTGCAGTTGCACTGCCAGACCCTCGTGTAGTGGTGCGTGTTGTACCCCCTCCCGCAACACATCACGTTGCACCCGTCCGTGTGCGCCGACGTCCCGTTGCAGAGTCTACCCCGCGTCCCCGTGCTCCCCGTAGCCCTATCCTCCTCGCAGTAGTTAGGCGAGCGCTCCAGGTACACCAGATCGGTGTCGGTGGGTTTCTGGAAGCTCCGCCCTTCCTTGAGACGTAAAAAGGAAGGCTGGCGGAGTCGGGAGGCGTGGACTGGCTCGACTTGAACCGCCGCGCCGTAGCGTTCTTTCAGCAGGTAACCGATCTCTCGGAACTTCGGGAGGGTGATCCAGCAGGTCTTGGTGGTGCAGGAACCGGAAACGCCGTGGCACTTGCACTCCAGTTTCATCCTCTCTTCGAGAATCTGTTCAGAAAGCGCGGAATTACTTCTGTGGTTTGATTTCAGTTGACTTGAGAAGGGGTGTTTCCTAAAGTCATACCCTTACCTTTCCTGATCCCCCGTTTTCACGTCCTTACCTTGCGCCCTGCCTCGTTGTTGTGCAGGTTCATCAGACGCCTGGCGTTCTTCTTAATCTCGCGCGCATCCACGAAGCGGCGCGAGAACTCCACGCCGTACTTGACGTCGGCTGAGCAGCCGCCCCACTTCCAGCCTTCCTCGCGGTCGTGGTAACCGTGCTTCTCGCGGTCGCATCCGCACTGGCTCAGGTTGCCCTGGCTGCATGCCGTGGTCACCGCGTGGGCCACACCGGCAGCTGTGATGGCGTACGTGAAGGCCGCCTCGCGGCTACCTGAGGTCAGGGAAAGAATCTGAATGAATTCAGCGTTGGTTTAACATAGACTTCATGACCTATGACGTGACACTTCGTCATTCTTTGCACCTACTACGAAAGCTGTACCGCATACAAACAGGAAGGATTGTCTCAGGAGTGATTTGTTCCAGGATTCAAGGTAAATATTATATTTTTCATACCATGCATGCATTTTGAAACATTGTGGAAAAAAATCATTGGGAGAATGGTAACCGCTACGGCATTAGCGTCATTCTTCGGCATATTTACGTAAAATAGATGCTTAATTGCCCGTTTTTTTTGCTCTTATAACAAATAAGCGAGACAGTTTTACGTCCATATCAACAAAGAATTCAGTGATTGAAGCATTTATTCGCAGGAATTTTCTTCGTTTACACATGGAGGCGGATAATTTTCGTAACTGACTAGCCTAATAGTTGGCAATATTTACGCGAAATAAATGCTACCTGCACGTTTTTTTTGCTTTCAACCTAGAAGCGAGACTGTTATACGTTCATATCTATAACAAATTCAGGGATTTAAGCATTTATTCAAAATTTTCGCCTGAAAAGCTGTTTATGTCAGGCGGCCGCTAGCCTCATTCGCTAACAAAATAGCATTGAACTTGGACATATTTGTGTAAAATAAACGCTAACTGCACTTTTTTGTTGTTGTTGTGCTTTTGACCAAGAATAGAGACTGTTTTACGTCCATATCTATAAAGACTTCAGGGATTTCAGCATTTATTCACAGGAATTTTCATCGGAAAAGCTGTTTACGTCAGGCGGCCGCTAGCCTCATTCGCTAACAAAGTAGCATTGTACTTCGAGATATATACATAAACGCTTAACTGCACGGTTTCTTTGCTTTTAACCAATAATCGACACTGTTATACGTCCATATCTATAAAGAATTCAGGGATTTAAGCATTTATTCACAGGAATTTTCACCGGAAAAGCTCTGTTTATGTCAGGCGGCCGCGAGCCTCATTCGCTAACAAAGTAGCATTGTACTTCGAGATATATACGTAAATGCTTAACTGCACAGTTTCTTTGCTTTTAACCAAGATTCGAAACTGGTTTACGTCCATATTTATGAAGAATTCAGGGATTTAAGCATTTATTCACAAGAAATATCGCCAGAAAGCGCTGTTTACGTCAGGCGGTCGCTAGCCTCATTCGCTAACAAAGTAGCATTGTACTTTGACATATATACGTAAAACAAACGCTAACTGCACGGTTTCTTTGCTTTAACCAAGAAGCGAGATTGTTTTACGTCCATATCTATGAAGAATTTAGGGATTTAAGCATTTATTCAGATGAATTTTCGGCTGAAAAGCTGTTTACGTCAGGTGGCCGCAAGCCTCATTCGCTAAAAGAGTAGCACTGTACTTTGACATTTATACGTAAAATGGATGTGTAACTGCACGGTTTCTTTGCTTTTAACCAAGAATCGAGACTGTTTTACGTCCATAATGATAAAGAATTCAGGGATTCAAGCATTTATTCACAAGAATTTTCACCTGAAAAGCTCTGTTTATGTCAGGCAGCCGCTAGCCTCATTCGCTAACAAGATAGCATTAGTCAACCACCAATTGTGCAAGTTCTCCTACTTGAAAAGATTAGAGAGGCCTGTAATTGTCAACATGGGTAAACCTCAACCATGAGAGACAGAATGTGGGGAAAAAAACAGAAAATCACATTGTTTGATTTTTAAAAGATTTATTAGCAAATTAGAGTAGAAAATAAGTATTTGGTCACCTATAAACAAGCAAGATTTCTGGCTGTCAAAGAGGTTTAACTTCTTCTAACAAGGCTCCACTTCTTACCTGTATTAATGGCACCTGTTTTAACTCATTATCGGTATAAAATACACCTGTCCACAACCTCAGTCAGTCACACTCCAAACTCCACTATGGCCAAGACCAAAGAGCTGTCGAAGGACACCAGAGACAAAATTGTAGACCTGCACCAGGCTGGGAAGCTGCAATAGGTAAAACACTTGGTGTAAAGAAATCAACTGTGGGAGCAATTATTAGAAAATGGAAGACATACAAGACCACTGATAATCTCCCTCGATCTGGGGCTCCACGCAAGATCTCACCCCGTTTCGTCAAAATGATAACAAGATCGGCTGGCAAAAATCCCAGAACCACACGGGGGGACCTAGTGAATGACCTACAGAGAGCTGGGACCACAGTAACCAAGGCTACTATCAGTAACACAATGCGCCGCCAGGGACTGAAATCCTGCACTGCCAGACGTGTCCCCCTGCTGAAGCCAGTACACGTCCAGGCCCGTCTGCGGTTTGCTAGAGAGCATTTGGATGATCCAGAAGAGGACTGGGAGAATGTGTTATGGTCAGATGAAACCAAAATAGAACTTTTTAGTAGAAAAACAGGTTCTTTTGTTTGGAGGAGAAAGAATACTGAATTGCATCTGAAGAACACCATACCCACTGTGAAGCATGGGGGTGGAAACATCATGCTTTGGGGCTGTTTTTCTGCAAAGGGACCAGGACGACTGATGTGTGTAAAAGAAAGAATGAATGGGGCCATGTATCGAGAGATTTTGAGTGAAAATCTCCTTCCATCAGCAAGGGCATTGAAGAGGAGACGTGGCTGGGTCTTTCAGCATGACAATGATCTCAAACACAGCCAGGGCAACAAAGGAGTGGGTTCGTAAGAAGCATTTCAAGGTCCTGGAGTGGCCTAACCAGTGTCCAGATCTCAACCCCATAGAAAATCTGTGGAGGGAGTTGAAAGTCCGTGTTGCCCAACGACAGGCCCAAAACATCACTGCTCTAGAGGAGATCAGCATGGAGGAATGGGCCAAAATTCCAGCTACGGTGTTTGAAAAGCTTGTGAAGAGTTACAGAAAATGTTTGGCCTCCGTTATTGCCAACAAAGGGTACATAACAAAGTATTGAGATGAACTTTTGGTATTGACCAAATACTTATTTTCCACCATGATTTGCAAATAAATTCTTTAAAAATCAAACAATGTGATTTTCAGGTTTTTTTTTTTTTTTTTTTTCACATTCTGTCTCTCATGGTTGAGGTTTACCCATGTTGACAATTACAGGCCTCTCTAATATTTTCAAGTGGGAGAACTTGCACTATTAGTGGTTGACTAAATACTTATTTGCCCCACTGTATCTGAAGAATTCGGGGATTTAAGCATTTACTCACAAGAATTTTCCCCTGAAACGCTCTGTTTACATCAGGCGGCCGCTAGCCTCATTCACTAACAAAGTAGCATTGTACTTTGACATATACTGTATATGTAAAACAAACGCTAACTGCACGGTTTCTTTGCTTTTAATCGAGAAATGAGATTGTTTTACGTCCATATCTATAAAGAATTCAGGGATTTAAGCATTTATTCACAAGAATTTTCCCCTGAAAAGCTGTTTACATCAGGCGGCCGCTAGCCTCATTCGCTAACAAAGTAGCATTGTACTTTGACATATATATGTAAAACAAACGCTAACTGCACGGATTCTTTGCTTTTAACCAAGAATCGAGACAGTTTTACGTCCATATCTATGAAGAATTCGAGGATTTAAGCATTTATTCACAAGAATTTTCGCCTGAAAAGCTGTTTAAACCAGGTGGCCACTAGCCTCATTCGCCAATAGAGTAGCATTCTACTTCGACATATATACGTAAAATAAACGCTAACTGCACGGATTCTTTGCTTTTAACCAAGAATCGAGACAGTTTTACGTCCATATCTATGAAGAATTCGAGGATTTAAGCATTTATTCACAACAATTTTTCGCAGAAAGCTCTGTTTACGTCAGGCCGACGTTAGCGTTATTCGCAAACAAACTAGCATTGTACTTCGACATATTTACGTAAAATAAATGCTAACTGCGCGGTTTCTTTATTTTTTAACCAAGAATCAAGACTGTTTTACGTCCATATCTATAAAGAATTCAGGGATTTAAGCATTTATTCACAAGAATTTTCACCAGAAAAGCTGTTTACGTCAGACGGCCGCCAGCCTCATTTGCTAACAAAGTAGCATTGTACATCGAGATAGTTTTGTGAAATAAATACCACCTACACGTTTTTTTTTTTTTTTCGTTTTTTTTTTTTTTTTTTTTTTTGCGTTTAACCAAGAATCAAGACTGTTTTACGTCGATATCTATAAAGAATTCAGGGTTTTAAGCATTAATTCACAAGAATTTTCGCCTTAAAAGCTCTTTACCTCGGGCGGCCGCTAGCCTCATTCGCTAACAAAGTAGCATTGTACTTCGAGATATTTACGTAAAATAAACACTAACTGCATGGTTTCTTTGCATTCAACCAAGAAGCAAGACTGTTTTATGTCGATATCTATAAAGAATTATGGGATTTAAGCTTTTATTCACAAGAATTTTCACCAGAAAAGCTTGTTCACGCCAGGCGGCTGCTAGCTTCATTCGCTAACAAAGTATTGTATTTCGAGATATTTATGTAAAATAAACGCTAACTGCACGGTTTCTTGGCTTTTGACCATGAAATTAGACTGTTTTACATCTATATAAAGAATTCAGGGATTTAAGCATTTATTCACAAGAATTTTTGCCAGAAAAGCTTTGTTTACGTCAGGTGGCCGCTAGCCTCATTCGCTAACAGTATATAGTGTATAATGATAATATAGGGCTATTCTATTCTCTAATAAGTTGTGATTGGATATAGAATTTATTAATAATCTATTTACATATTATTTATAATTGATTCTGCATTTTTTCCTCAAGTATTATATTTCTGATGTTAAATTGAGTGATTCATTATCTGTTGAAAACTTAAAAAAAAAAAAAAAAAAACTATGCTTGGCTTGTTTGGAATAAATCAATGCAATTTCACAGAGTCAGTCTGTGCTACTGTTTGGACCAGCAGAGGAGGCCCTTTGTAGGCCCCAAAAGCCCACCTCTGGTGTTACGTTGTCAGTGTGAAACAGTGATTTTCTTTCATGTCCCACATGCAGAATATGGCTTCGATTAGAAGACGTCATCTGCTTTGCTATACCAGACTCGGCATGTAGCACTGGCGGCTAAGTAGGCTTCATCTGCCAATGATGCCGTAGGCCTTCAAGACACCGTCATACCATCACGGATGCTGACTTTACTGCCTTTCTGGATGGTCCTTTTCCCTCTTTAGTCAATGAGGACACCAAAAGCCAAGATTTCCAAAAGCAATTTTTAAAACACGGACTCGTCTGACCACAGCGGACTTTTCCACTTTGCGTCATCTCAGACAGAGCCCAGAACTTGCTTCTGGATGATATTGATATACGTGCAAGGTTGAGTCTTTCATTTTACTCTTAAAGGGGAAGTTCGGAATTTTCGACATTAGGCTTAATCAAATTCTGTGCAGTTTGTCAGTTATTTGTTAGTTTCTGGAGTGGCTAAGCTAGCGCAAGTCAATGGTTCAATCTTAATTCATTCTGCTGAACTCGGTTTTTAGATGGCTAATGCGACCACAATAGAGAGGAGTGCTTCAGCCACTCAGTCTGCTGGGGAGTCCTTTTCCCACAACAAAAAAATCAGCGCTGAAAAAAACTGATGTGATATCACTCTGCCCTGGTTGCCTAGGCAGCATGTTCCCTGCAGAGCTGCTGGATTACAAATGTTGCTGTTCATACTCCAATTATTGACACGCAATGGTAAGTTTTAATACCTTTATTCTGAAAACATAGCTAACACTGTTGATTGCATGTAACATCGGTGATTCTGAAGCGTGGATACCGTAATTTTTGGACCCACCAAATTTGACACGAAAACGCCATTTGTTCAAAGATAAGCCACACTGTAATATAAGCCGCAGCTGTCCTCATTGTATTATGACATATTTACACCAAAACATATTAACCGAGAACACGTTATTTGACAGTGGCGTCAAAAGACTGTCTTAAGACCAAATGAACCACCATGAAGCTTTGAACCAATTGGTAGCAATGCTTCATTGCTTCAAGAAGCTTCATTTGGCTATCACTGCTCCCTTGAGGGAGACAGTCAAGCTCAGCTGCGACCTGCTGTCAACATTGTTGTCTTCTAACATGCTTCCGAGCATGCATCGCAGTACTATAGATGTAAATAACAATCAAAATTCATGTTCTGTGCTAATGATTACTTCAGTTCCTGTTCCATTTGTTTCATTAATTGCTAGTTATGGTATTTGGTAACACTTTCTTTGACAGTGGCTCCATAAGACTGTCATAAGACCAAATGAACCACTATCATTGCTTCAAGAAGCTTCATTTTGCCATCACTGGTCCCTTGAGGGAGACAGTCAAACTCGGCTGCCACCTGCTGTCAAACATTTGGTCATCCAACATGCCTCCTAGCATGCATTGCAGCGCTACAGATGTAAATAACAATCAAAATTCATGTTCTGTGCTAATGATTACGTCAGTTACTGTTCCAGTTGTTTCATCAATTGCTAGTTATGGTATTTGGTAACACTTTATTTGACAGTGGCGCCATAAAACTGTCATAAGGTCAAATGAACCCCCATCATTGCTTCAAGAAGCTTCATTTGGCTATCACTGCTCCCTTGAGACAATCAACCTCAGCTGCCACCTGCTGTCTATACGGTTGTCTTCTAACATGCCTCCTAGCATGCATTGCAGTGCTAAAGATGTAAATAGCAATCAAAATTCATGTTCTGTGTGAATTATTTCTTCAGTTACTTTTCCAGTTGTTTCATTTATTGCTAGTTATGGTATTTGGTAACATTTTATTTGAGAGTGGTGCCATAAGACTCATAAGACCATCATAATTACCGTAATTTTTGGACTATAAGCCTCTACTTTTTTCCTTCATTTTGAATGGTGCGGCTTATAGTCCAGTGCGGCTTATTTGCTGATTTATTTGGGTTAATCGGTAACACTTTCTTTGACAGCGGTGTCATAAGACCGTCATAATTATGACATGATACTATCATAGGCATTAATAACATAATGAAATATGTCACTAACTCCATTTATGTCCAGCTCGGATCTTTACATCCATTCAAAAGGGAGATAATTTGCCAGATGACACAAAATTTCATCTGTCATAAGCATTCATTGATGCTCATGGCAGTGTCGTGGCATAATTACAATGGTCTTATGCCAGTCTTATAATGCCGCTGTCAAATAAAGCGTTACCAAATACCATAAATAGCAATTAATGAAACAACTGGAACAGTAACTGAAGAAATAATTAGCATAGAACATGAATTTTGATTGTTATTTACATCTGTAACGCTGCAATGCATCTTAGGAGGCATGTTGGACGACAACAGTGTTCATAGCAGAGGTTGACTGTCTCCCCCAAAGGAGCAGTGATGGCCAAATGAAGCTTTGCAGCCATTTGTTTCAAAGCTTCAGTGGTTCATTTGATCTTAGTCTTATGATGCTATTGTCAAATAAAGTTTTTTCGGTTGATATCTTTTGGTGTAAATATCCCATAATACAGTGAGGAGTAAGACAGTTGTGGCCTTTATTCCAGTGTGGCTTATGAACAAATGCCATTTTCGTGTCAAATTTGGTGGGTGGCGGCTTATAGTCCGAAGATTTCGGTAATCGATTAAAGTCGATTCATAAATTAGTTGCCAATGAATTTGATAATCTGTGTGCCTCCGTCAGAGGTGAGTAAATGAAGCCAATTGCATTGTTTGTATTCTTTGTTGATGAGACGTTACTACTTATCACAGAGCGCTAAGCTAGTTAGCGATGATGCTAATCAGTGTCCTAAGCGTCTGTTTGTATTGTGTTTTGGAAATATTTAGCACAGAGCATGAATTTTAATTGTTATTTACATCTGTAACGCTGCAATGCATGTTATGAGGTATGTTGAACGACAACAGTATTGACAGCAGGTGGTTAAAGAGGTTGAATGAAGCTTCTTGAAGCAATCGTGGTTGTTCATTTGATCTTACGGCAGTCTTATGATGCCGCTGTCAAATAAAGTGTTCCCAAATACCATCACTAACAATTAATGAAACAACTAGAACAGTAACTGAGGAAATAGTTAGCACAGAACATGAATTATCTATTATTGTTTTTTTTTTTTTTGAATGGGATTTCTTCGGCGCGCCGCGCAGCCGGAACCACTTGACCGATCGGCACCATTCATTCGACACGTCCGGAATTTTTGCACGACGCAGGGAATTTTTCAAATGGCTCTGAAAAAAAAATCAATTTTCAAAATGTATATTGTCCTACAATTTGTGACCAAATTACGTAATTTAGGTATCAAAAATTCCGGGACGGTGAGGGGCATAAAAGTTGTATACAGTATACAGAATTTGGAAAAAATTTACGGTTCCCCGGAAATTTGACATAAAACTTGCCCATTCGATTTTAATGAGAAAAAAAAAGTTTCAAAATGTATCTAGTCCTACAATTTTTGACCCAATCACACAATTGGGGCATCAAAAATTCCAGGACAGTGAGGGGCTTAAAGGTATACACAGAATTTGGAAAAAAATTTGCGGTTCCCTGGAAATTTGCCAAAAACGTGCCCATTCATTTTTAAAGGGGAAAAAAAGAAAAGTTTCAAAATGTATCTAGTCCT